>NC_045794.1:61588771-62213771 GCF_009873245.2 Balaenoptera musculus
TAAGTTTGAAATGATTTCAAAATAAAAGTAAAATTTAAAAACTCTTCAATTTCAAGGGATCCATGCAGGTAGTAGGTAGACATAAACAAGACAAGCTCAAACTGAAAAGTCACAAGTAAATAATTCTTTAACTACATTATGAAGCTCTAGCCAAAGGAAGATACATTGATTCACTCTTATGAACACATTTATTTAGCGATACTAATAATAGCTAATGTTTGTGAACACTTTATGTGTTTACAGGCTTTCCATATTGGAGCAGATTGCATTTTCTAAATACGTGGACATATATTCTGTCCTACATGCTCTTCTTAAAATGTGATATTAACATTCTCCATCAAGAGGTGTATTTTCCTTATTCTTGAACCTATGCAGACCTTTAGCTGCCTTGACCACTATAATACCATGGAAGAGATGCTGCGTGGCTTCTAAGGTGAGGTCATAAAAGGTAGCGAAACTTTTACCTTGTCTCTTGGATTGCTCGCTTAGAGGATAAGAAACAGCTATGCATAAAATGCAGTAGGAGCACGCTTATGAGAAAAGAATCTGTCTGAGTAGAGCCTCACTAAGAGATTCCTGAGACCCCTCATTTGCCACCTCGACTAGCAAGGAAGCTGCCACAGACTTACATGACTCTGCTGAACAAGCAGAGTCCCGCCTGACCTTTCCCCAGATAATAACTATAATCTATAACTGTGTTTTGTTTAAGAAAACTTAGTCACATGGCTTGATAATTGTGATATTGTGATATTATAAGAAATACATATTTGGTCTTTTTTCCCAAGTTCCTGACACAGAGCTTTTAAAACCCTTGGAATTTCCTGAGTGACGGGGGCTGATACAAGTATCTTCTGTTATAATATCTGGTCTCTGTTCCTGGTTCCTGACACAGAGTTCCTAAAACCTTAGGAATTCCCTGAATAATAAGAGTGCCTTTAGTATATTAATGAGATGACTCTTGGCTGAGGGGTGGGGAAGGGTTACCAGAAAGACCAAGTTTTGATTAGAAGCTTGAACTTTCAGTCTCACCCCCAGACCTCTGGGGAGGGAAGAGGAGCTGGAGATTGAATTCAATCACCAATGGCCAATTATTTAATCATCATGCCTACATAGTGGAACCTCCGTAAAACCTCCTAAATGACAGGGCTTAGGGTGCTTCTGAGTTGGCGAATACTCCCATGTGCCAGGTGGGTGCTACACACCAACTCCACAGGGACAGACGCTCCTGTGATCTGGATTCTTTCAGACCTCACCCTATACACCTCTTCCTCTAGCTGTTCATTTGTCTCCCTGACAATAAACTGGTAATAGTAAGTAAAGTATTTCCCTGAGTTCTGTGAGACATTACAGCAAATTATCAAACCTGAGGAGGGGGTCACAGGAACCTCCAATTTATCACCAGTTGGTCAGAAGTACGGGAGGTCTGAGACTTGAGATTGGCACCTGAAATGGGAACAGTCTTGTGGGACTGAGCCCTTAACCTGTGGGGTCTGTGCTAACTCTGGGTAATTAGTGTCAGAAATGAAATGAATTGTAAAACACCCAGTTAGTTTCCAGAGAGTGGAGAACTGGTTGATGTGAGGAAAAAAAAAAAACCCCACATTTTAAATTATTTATTTATTTATTTATTTATTTATTTATTTATTTATTTATTTATTGGCTGCATTGGGTCTTCGTTGCTGCGTGTGGGCTTTCTCTAGTTGTGGCAAGCAGGGGCTACTCTTCGTTGAGGTGCATGGGCTTCTCATCACAGGGGCTTCTCATCCCGGTGGCTTCTCTTGTTGTGGAACACGGGCTCTAGGCACACAGGCCTCAGTAGTTGTGGCTCATGGGCTTAGTTACTCCGCGGCATGTGGGATCTTCCCGGACCAGGGCTCAAACCTGTGTTCCCTGCATTGGCAGGCGGATTCTTAACCACTGCGCTACCAGGGAAGTCCCAAAACCCACATTTTTTGTCAGAAGTGTCATGTAGTAAAATCAGTTCACGATAATGTAATGGGTTAACACACTTAGACATTCCTATCTAAGAATTTAAACTCAAACATTTTGCAGACAACACATAAAACTGAATATGATGCACTCCATGCAGCTTCCTGATATTGACATGAAGATACTGAACTGATTCAGCACACATTGTTATATGCAGTAAAACCCACCCTGATGTTTCCAGCAGTCCCCTCCTTTTATACCTTTGTCACCACTGCGGTTGCAATCAGCATGTAATAAATAACAACAACAGCTTTTCTCTTCAGTGCCTCATTTCCTTCTGCTTTCTAAATAATTTCAATTCTCTAAGACACGGCAGTTCTACGTTCTTCAAAAGAGCACATTAAAGACCCACACAAACCATCCGCTTCCCCAAGCATCCTTAACATTCAGAATTAAAGCACTTAGAACTTAAATACACGCCTCTGGACCCTTAACAGTCTGATGTCGCCTTGTGGAGCTTGTAAGTTCTTTGTCAAGGGCCTAGACATGCCATTGAAACACCGTTCCAGGACTTCCCTGGTGGCGCAGTGGTTAAGAATCCGCCTGCCAATGCAGGGGACACGGGTTTGAGCCCTGGTTGGGGAATATCCCACATGCTGCGGAGCAACTAAGCCTGTGCACCACAACTACTGACCCTGCACTCTAGAGCCCGCGGGCCACTACTACTGAGCCTGCGTGCCTAGAGCCCGTGCTCCGCAACAAGAGAAGCCACCGCAATGAGAAGCCCACGCAATGCAACGAAGAGCAGCCCCTGCTCGCCGCAACTAGAGGAAGCCTGCACGCAGCAACAAAGTCCTAACGCAGCCAAAAATAAATAAATAATAAATTTTAAAAAAAAAATAATTAATTAATAAATAAATAAATTTTAAAAAAAAAGAAACACCGCTCCAGCCCTGTGCACCTTATACAACTTTAAGGACAGAGTGTGATATTGAGATACTTGCTGATTAACCAACTGATACTAAAATACTAAAATATTCTCTTCTATAATCCTATTTATGTTGATAACTTTTCTTTAACCCTGTACAAAAAACATTTGAAGGAAAATGTAAGTTTCCTACACCCTAGTAAAAGAACTGGCCGGGTGAATGATGTATTACAGGGGGATGTCCCTGTCTCCTTGCTGACCCAGAGCTAACCTGTCACTTTATGGTCACTGGACAGGCACCAGCCACCAAAGGAGCACAGGACATCCTTTACCAAGAATGTAGACAGCATCAGACACGCTTATGAGCATAAAGGCTGGAATCAGGCAGAACGAGTTCAAAGCCTAGCTTTTCCTTGGGCGTGGGACCTTGGGTGATTTACCTTCTGTAAACCTTAGTTTCGGTGTCTTCAAAATGGGGATATTAATCCACTTTCCTCATAGGGATGCAGAGAGGATTAAATGAAACATGTAAAGCGTTTTAGCACACTTACCTAAAAAGAGCTGGTTCTTCTCCAAAGGAAGGTACCCTCTGCATGTTTGGGAGATGAAGAAAGGAAGATGTTTGTTCTTTGTCCTATGGTCTCATCCTGCAGGTGAGAAGCATTTCTTTTGCTTATTTTTATTTCCCTCTGGCATACCTGAAAAAGTACAACCATACACAAATAAAGCATGAACACTCAAATCACAGGGGAAACCAGCTCTTGCCAGTTCCTCAGGCCCTTTTCCTTCAGCTGCTTTCTCTCTCCCTCAGCTCAACTCACTTCCAGATAAATTCTGTATTTATTTCTCTCCTCTCTCCTTTAATGGTCATAACATTTGGGAGAAATGCCCTCATTTGGTTCTCTTAGACGACTCTCCATAAACTCCTTAATTCAGCCAGTGTAAATTTAATCAGACAAGTTAACTTTTTCAAACTAGGAAACAGTTCCAGGGCTGATGTTTCTCTTTGGGGCCATTCAGACATGAAAGTTATTGAACACAAGGCACTACCGTCAGCCTAACAGGGGGTAACAGCTTGAACTCACCAAGGACTCAATGAATTGTAGCATCTCCTAAAAAAAAAATCCTACAACTAAAGGTAACACCCGTATCTCCTAGAAAAAAAATAGATGCTCAATCTTTAGAGACTTGTGTCGGAATACAGCTTACAGTGCGTGGTCTGGAAGTGACTCATGTGTCTACTCGGACAAATCACTTAACCTCAGGGCTAACCAGATCAATGTCCTTGTCATTTGAGAGAAAAGAGATTAAAGATGGGTGTTCAGATCGTGGGTGAAAATGTGGCTCTGTATTCAGTCCCCAACTAATTAATGGCTTTCCATCTTACCTCCAAATCACCTTTGGAATAACAGGGAATGTTAGCTGGGGAGCGAGACATTCCAAAAGGATTAAGAAGAGAGAACAAGGCGACATCATTTTGATCACTCCCAAATGACAGGCTTTTGTGTCAGGGCCTGGGCTTGAATTCTATGCAAAGACCTGATAACTAAATAACTTCAGATAATTACTGAAGTGAGTCATCCACACCAAATCCCTGCACTCTAATGATTCATTTTGAAAAGCTCCTAAACAAGCACCAACTCAGGGATCTTCCAGTCCGATTCTCTTGCATTGAGAAAAGAACATGCTTTACAGTTGCTAACCACTGGGCAGAGTGTGGGGTGAGGTCATGTTTGGAAGCAGAAGATGAACCAATAGCAAAGATTAATGGGGCTTTGGAAAAGCAAGTTTGAACAATGTGCTCCAATCAAAACCAGGAAAACATGTGGCTGTCTCTTACCCTTATGTTTTTGGCTGCCCTGTAGAACAGCTGCATCTTATTGCCTTACTGGCTACCCCAGGCCAATGATGGTTTTGAAGTCCCAGTCTCAATACTCCCTCCAATTAGAAAAAAAAAGGAAGGGGAGAGACCAGCACTAAGGGAGAACTAGGAATTGCTGTCGTTTTTAAAAGCCTGTAACCCTGCCCTTTTACTAATCAGTCTTATACCTGGCATGATCACTTTTATAAGATACTGCTTCATTGGAATTTCAGCAAAGCAGTTCCAGTCTTCTCCATAATCCTGGCGAGAGACAGTAAGGTGGGGAAAGACAAGAGCCTCCAGCAGTGATAAGCAACCCTAATCTTCAGGATTCAAGTGATTCAGCCTGAGAGAATCAGTGAAAGCTAAGAAAGCAGCTCCATGTTGCTGCTTCTCCAATGTGCCTGGAGATTAACATTAGTAGTTGAAAAGCAACACACATTTTCTTATTGACTTTCTTTTATTCAACAAAGTAGGTATTTTCAATTGCCAATACCCACCTCCCACTATGCGACTCATTAATACTATTGCCATTTTGAATAAAGGAAAAAAGTTAACCTGTAAAAATTTTTATTTTTTGATACAAGCCAAGCAGGGTAGTTTTGTAATGGTTTATAGAATTTACTGCCTTGTATATATATTGAGCCAAAATCATGAAAGCTCTATGTATTGGATGCTTGGTGTCATGTAGACATTTTGTCAAATCTCCAGGCTGACAGTATGAAAATAACCTTTTTTTTAACCTCAGCAGCTGACTGCCTAAGATCAAGTCCCGAAGAGTGAGTACGAAGGGCACAGAATCAGTTCATCCCTCTAAGTTTAAACCACATGTGAGATTAAGAGGTGATCTCATTTGGGGAATCAGCAAGGTGCAGCCCCATAACCACCCCATAAAGGTACAGTGAGTGTCAGTCACCAAATGCGGGTGGTCTGGATTCTCTGTTAAAGCCAGCTACTAAAGGAGACAGGACCTCATGGCAACCCCTACTCCATGTCTAGAACTGGGGAAGACAGGAACGGGAACAGATCCCAGTCAGATTGTCTGAGGTTGTTTAAAGAGATTCCCACTGGACATCAAACCCTGAATCAAAAGAGAGAAAAGTCAGGTGCCTAGATGATCCAGGTAGAAAGGAACCTGGCTCCTTCACATTCTTGGACAGAACAGAGTAACTTCTTGTGGTAGTCATGGGCCAAGTGTGATCATGAAATTCCGCATCCCTCTAGCACTCTACTTTTCTAGGTACCTAGTTCTACCTGGGCCTGGAAGAGATGCAGAAAAACATGTAAACACCTGAGGGTACATTTGGGACTACTAAGATTGGCTACAGCTAATCAGCAACCATTCCAGCTAGACCTCACTGGGACTGGAGAGAAACACTGGTTCCAACACAATCAGGTTATGGCTCCAGCCAAAGATGCTGAGGTGAGAGATAAACAGGAATACCAGGGGGAACAGGAAAGCTCAGAGGAGATTGAGGCACAAAGCTGGATGTATCAATCTCTCAAGAATGGCGCTCGACAGCACAGCACGGAGTATGGCAGGCATGAGTAAGGCACAGACTGAAGGAAAGAGCAAGGGTGAAGCAGACATGAAGATGAAAGCAAGACTCTCTCCAGGCTTCCTAAATCTACTGCACTAAGAGCTGTGAGTGCTTATGACCATAATCTAGGTTGATTCCAAACTGGTTTGGGTTGAGTTGGTGAGTGAAGGACAATGAGTTCAGCTGGAAATACCAAGAAAGTGGAGCAAGTGTCTCTTTTAGTTTAAATATGATAATGTAGAATTCAAAGGCAGATTTGTAAAATCTATCATTTTTTTTTAAGCACTTACCAGACATTCTGCAAAGCGCATGACTTTATTCAATTATCCAACCATCCCAACAGACAGATATTAAGACACTTTACAGACAAGGCAATGAAGCTCAAAAAGGTTAAGAAATTTCTCCTCCCCACATCAAAAAAAAAAAAAAAAAGCCCTGTCTCTGTCTCCAAAGTCTGCCCCATTGCATGACACTAGTTTGCCTCATCAAGATATGGCCTCCAGTTCTAATGTTTCTATTATCTGGCCATGTAGTGTCAGAAAAGGCATTAAACTTCTTGAGGCTCTGGTTTATTCATTTATACTGTAAAGGGATAGAACTCCATGATCTCCAAGATCTTCTCTAAAACTTCAGTTCAGAGCTCTAACTCCACAAGGTGATAGGAGAAGTACAGCAATGCTTCAGGCTTGGGATGGGAAAGAGCGTTAACTACTGAAGGACTTCGGATTATTAAAAATCACTCCCCCGGGGCATTATGGAGCTTGTCATGACCATGATTAAGTGAATGGAGGGAGTTTGCATGTCCAGCAAAACCCTACCTGGTCTGCAATAAAATGTCCATCCCAGAGGGGAAGTGAAATCGCCTGATTTATGAATTGCCAGAAATGGCATTCCTCTCATGTTTTTATAGAGTGCCCTGGTGTTATAATTAAGGAACCCAGTGGGTAGCCTCTGTTCTCTGCTAACTAAATGAATTCTGATGTGCTTGGATCAGGAAAAATGTGATTGTATGATATTTCTGACTTTTAGTGTTCCTATTCTTCCCTTGATATTTCAAATCAACTACTGCTTCCCTCAGCTCAGCTTTGATGATCTAATTTGAGCCTAATTGCTGAGTTCCCTGTGAGAAACCACCCAACTGCTCTGGGTACAATTCTCCTTGCCTAGGAAATCAGCTTTCATATGCATATCTCTCTTTGTGCCCTGAAAACTGAATAAGATGAAAAGAGTTTACAGTTCTTGCATAAGGGGCTTGAGACTGACCCAAGAAAATTACCTGATAGTTGGGATTACAATATGCCATGGCAACAATAGAACATTTTGAAATTTTCTTCTTTAAATTCTAAATAATTTTCCTAGGATAATCTAATACGTCTTCCCAATATATTGGGAAGAACATTGGGTTTAGAATCAAAGAGACCTGAAGCCACATCTGAGCTCTGCAATTTGCTAGACTTTGACCTTTGACATCACACTGAACTTCAATTTCCTTATCTGTCAAGTTCATCATTAATAGTCATTTCACAGAATTGCTGTGAAGATGTGAGTTTGTGTTAAACCTCTATATGATTCTGGCATGATGTTCTGAATAAAAGTAACAGCCGCCATTTATTAAATACCTGCTATATGCCAGGCTCTGGACCGAGAACTTCATGCACATCAACTACAGAGGTCACAACAACCCTGCAAGGTGAGTCCTGTGTTATTAAGTGTGTCTCACTGGAGAGGAGACTGAGGCATAAGAAGGCAAAACAATTGACACAAGGTCCTCCTGCCAGGTAGGCAACAACCCTGGGATGGCCACTGCATCTTGTTATTTTCACATGCAAACAGAATAGATGGGAATCATAGATGTATAATTTGAAATCTTCGCTCTTCTGGAAAACAGTGAACTCAATTCAGAGAAAAAGTCTCATAAATGAAGAAAGAAAATGTTTCTAATGATATACTTGAGGAAAGGAAGGCGTAAAACTGCCCATCATATACTCAATATTGTGACCTTGGATGGGTCCAAGGGTTACTTTGGCAGTTTGAAGGGAGATGGTTAAAGGGATAGAAAGATGCACAATCATGGGACACAGGGATTCCACAGGGAATTGCCACGGGGGTTCAGCTGGAGCCCTGTGGTTGCCCACATTTCCCTGGACCAATGCTTTCTACATGGGTCTTATCACAAGTCAAGTGGACTGTCCTTGCCTTTGTAGGAAGCATGGGAACTACAACCCATTAGGCAATCTCTAAAGACAACTCAGTCATCAGGAAGGAAAAATACATTATACACTGATATTTGAAATGAATGCTGTTACACTCTCCTGAGCTGAAAGAGGTGTTAAGCAGGCAAGTTCACAGACTGCTTCCAGTACCATTTGGAACATCAGTTTCAACACTAAAGCAACCTCACATCACAATTCCCTTTGGAAGCTTGAGGTCAATACCACGCCTCACATCCCTGACATCTTCAATCACTGTCCCAAACATAAGCCCCTCCAGTCAGCAGTCCTGCCCTTAACCCTTAATACCAGACTAACATTTGGATCAGGGAGAACCAAATGCCCACATCTCCTGTTCACTCCCAAATCTTTCTGCTGTCTCTTCTAGAACCCCATTTCCTGATCATCAAAGTCCAGTGCATTTTCATCCTCCGAAAGGGAATGTTTCACCACATCTTTGCTGAACCCAAGACTGGTCCTCCCCATGGGTACTCTTCTCTTCTACAGTCCTCACTAGGGGTGGCTTTTGGTCTCCCAAGCCTCACTTGACACGAGACTTAGAGATGGGCCAGCATTCTCTTCAGGCTTGTGTCTTCTAGTTATACAATCCTAAATGCCTTTTTCTTATTGTCATCAACCAACCTCCTCACATTCATCCCCAAACTTGAAACAGCAGCTGATTCACATTCTCCTCTCCACCCCTAGCCTTACCATCACCCACGGAGGTTTCACTATGTGCAGGCCCCTTAAAATGCCTTTACTCCCAATTCCTAAGCTTTCTCACTTCAATAACCTTCGATTCTACTCTAATTCTGTCACCTGCCTATATAACCACACCTGGAAACTTGTCCCACAGAATTGCTTCACTGATGAAAACTTAATTGCCAATATCCCGCAGCCTGACCACACAACCTACTTAAACTTCCTGCTGTCAATTCCTTTAAACTTGTTTTTCAACTTCGTAAAAAAGAATGCTAGTCCTTTGACCCACTTCCCCATGCACCCATTTTCTCTGATCAGTCAGTTCCTTTCTGTCTTCACTTCCCTTCCTATTTCAGCCTAAATAAGCTCTTCAAACATTCTCTTATCAATAACTTTGATTTTCTCATTCCATTGCACTTCCTCTAAAATCCTCAGGTTGAACCTGTACTCAAGCATCCAGGCAAAGCAGAATAAAAACTGTACAGCATGCTTCTACAAATCCATGATCTTCATCCTTAGCTACTGCCTCAATATTTTTCTAGATAGTTCTCTCTCACTATCATTCCCCACAAAGATTGCTTCAACTCTCTACCACACTCAGTTACCTATCTATCCTCTTATTCCCAAGGGACACCCTTACCGCTGTCTTCACCAAGGACACAGAGGGATCAAGTAGGAATTACCTCACCTTCCAATCCTCTCCTCACTCCACTCACACAACCATATCTTCATCAGCACCTTCCCTTACCTCCTTTCTACCCAGTCCAGAGACTATATCTCAAACTCTTATCTCAAACTAATCCTCTAGCTCACATCCTCTTAACCCTTTTTTACTACATTTCTACAACCCATGTGTCAAAGAAGAACCTGAAAAAGAAATAATAAAGTATTTTGAACTAAATGAAAATGAAAACAGAGCATATCAACATTTGTGGAGTTCTACTAAAGCATTACTTGGGGGAAAATGTACAACATTAATCTTCTATATCAGAAAAGAAGATCTCAAATCAATGACCTTAACTTTCACCTTAAGAAACTTCATATATCTTAAGAAACTAGATATATGAAGTGAAAAGTATATCCAAAGTAAGCAGAAGAAAGAAAATAATAAAGATCAGAAAGGAAATCAGTGAAATAGAAAACAGAAAACAAAGAAAATCAATGAAATAAAAAATTGGCTCTTGAGAAGAACAATGAAATTGATAAACCTCTACACAGACTGGAGAAGAAGAAGAACATCAACAACAAGAAGAGAGAAAGAGAAGACATAAATTGCCAATCTCAGGAATAAGAGATGTGACATCATTACAGATTCCATTGATTTTTTAAAGGAGTTAATATGTTATCAAGAACTTTATATCAATAATTTTGACAACTTAAACGAAATGGGAAAAGTCCTTGAAGATAAAACCTACCAAAGCTCACTTAAAGAAATAGATAACCTGTATAGCCATATATCTACTAAAGAAATTGAAGTGTTGTTCAAAATCTTCCCACAAAGAAAGCTCCAAGCCCAGATGGCTTCACTGGTGAATTCTTCCAAACATGTAAGGAAGAAATAATACCAATTCTATGCAAACTCTTCCAGAAAATTGAAAAGAAACGAATACTTCCCCATTTGTTCTATGAAGCGAGAATTACCATAATACCAAAACCAGACAAAGACATTACAAGAAATGGAAAACTACAGTGCAGTATTTCTCGTGAACATAGATAGTTTCTGTTTTAAAAGCAAAATTTTGGCCATATGTTTAATTTACGGCTGTCATTTTTACTCTCTCATGCCAACTGGACTGATATCACATATTTTCTATAAACAGATACATTGAATATTTTATGATTTCTGTGGTTGTGACAGTTTTACTATTACCCAACTCAACCGGGCTCTGGGTGCTTTTTGTTAAGCACCAAACTTAGAAGGAAAAGGAAAAACCAGAGAAATAGAGTTAACTTCTCTAAATCCTCACCCCTTAACTTTTAATTATTCTCATAAATAAAAATACAAAAATGTCTAACAGTTTATCCTGTGTTATGACATGACAAACATGGATTGTGTGTAGGTTCTTTTGATTATATTCCTGGCTTTAGCAAATTCCACAAATATCATATGCAGAGCAAACTGTTCCTTTATTAAAAAGACATAATCTTTCTTTAGAACATTTAGTAATCTTTGAATTGATTCATGAGATTTTGCTGTTCCTTGGTACACTTAAATCTCTTCATCCAAAATAAGATCAGTAAAAGCTGTCATTAATTGCATGATTATTAAGTAATCTGTTAAGCATCTTAGTTATTCTTATAACAACCATATGAGAAGTTTTTATTTTCATCTTTAAAGAAGAGGAAATGAGTTTAGAGAAATCAAATAACTTGTCTAATTTCACACAGTTATTAAGTGGTAGTGCTGAACTTGAACTGAAGCCCGTCTAATTTCAGAGCTGAAATTTGAGTTTTTAATAACAATGCATATTTTGCCTCCTCAAATGTACCTATCTTACATACAAGAGAGTTTTTATGCCCACAACTTCTTGCTCCTCCTGCTAAATGGAGGCGTTTAAAATATTCTTTCTGCTGCCATAAGGCAATGAACTTAAGATAATTTTTCAATGTGCAAATAATGAGCTAAATTCTAAAATAAATGTCAAATCATAAAGCTCAAGTGTTTTAACTCAACAGAAGACACATCTCTTTCCCAATTTGTAAAATATTTTTACTGATCTCTATCTATTTCTATTGCCTTTAGTCATTTGTATAACTTAGTTTCAGCATATTTGGAGCACACAGTTAAGTATCTCTGAATAAGCAAAACCAATGGTTATTCATTGGGAATTGAAAGAATTTCATAAACGTCATTGACAGTAATCATAATAAAAATAAAATTTCATTAACCTTCACACCTAAAAGTATCATATATTTTATAGGTTCACTGTTGGACAGTGTAAATAATGTGATACGGCATACAATAAAATAAGACAGGCATTTTTCTGCTATTCCAGTAGCTGACATATTGCACGGTAATTGCAAAAATACCTAATTCCTTTGCAGATCAACCTTTATTGCCTCTGGTGCAGCTTTAGTTTCGTTAACAATATTGACAACTATGTAAGTAAAAATAACAACATATAATATTAAAATGTAAAATATCAGGTTAACATCACCAGTAAAATATGTAGTTATTAAAAATGTAACTGCTTTTGGGGCTTCCCTGGTGGTGCAGTGGTTAAGAATCTGCCTGCCAATGCTGGGGACACGGGTTCAAGCCCTGGTCCGGGAAAATCCCACATGCTACGGAGCAACTAAGCCCATGCGCTACAACTACTGAGCCTGCACTCTAGAGCCTGCGAGCCACAGCTACTGAGCCCACGCACCACAACTACTGAAGCCTGTGCACCCTAGAGCCCGTGCTCCGCAACAAGAGAAGCCAGCACAATGAGAAGCCTGCGCACTGCAACGGAGAGTAGCCCCCACTGGCCGCAACTAGAGAAAGTCCATGAGCAGCAATGAAGACCCAAAGCAGCCAAAAATAAATAAATTAAGTAAATAAATTTATAAAAATAAAAATAAATTTTAAAAATGTAACTGCTTTTATAGGGCAAACTTATATTTCTCAACCACATTCATAAATGCACATCTAATTTTTCATATTTCATGTCAAAGATATCATCAGATAAGCCTTGGAAATAATGAAGAAGAAGAATATATTTCAATTAGGGGCCTGAGAGAGGGTTACACAGACCCCTCTATCAGGGTACAGTTCAGTCACAGAGTTTTGGGGTTTTTCCTGAACTGCTCTATCTTTTGGTCCCACTAATGCTAAACACTATTGCTATTGGCAGCCCAGCATTTGCTCTCTCAAGAGGAGAAATGTGATATAGTTGGCATGCCAACTCACTCTGTGGATTTTCTAAATTCCAACTGAGCCATGCTCTCCAGACTGGGCTTTGGAGATGTGAACTGTTATCAAGTAGGAAGTAAGATAAAACACTGGGCTAAGTTCACTTTAGGCCACTGACTTATCTGAATCCCTATTCCCAGACAAGGCAGCACAAGGCAATCCTACTCTCCACTGTTCTCAGGATTCTTACTTGAGTGTGTCATTTTATCCCTTCTTGGCTACTAAGCAACACAAAATCCGTAAAATTCCCTGCAGTTTCTTCTACAGCATATACAGACATCTTCAGTGCCCAACCATCTGCTTTGTGGAGGTGATTTGAGAAAAAAAAGAAAAAAATGATATGATGAATAGGTGAGTATGATTGATAGGAAGCTTCATTTCGTAAAGGGTTAGAGTAGTTTCCGGACCTTCAGAAGAGAGCTGCCCTGAGAAAGCATTCAGCCTGTGGACCAAGCTTGCATCTTTAAAGAACGACCCTCTTGAGTTAGGATTCTCCATGACTCCCAAGTCTTCACGTGTTGCAATTAAACATGTCATCCATCGTCCATGGTGGATGAACAGAATTTAACAAGGGTCAGCCAGATCCCAAAGGTTAGGGGAAAAAATCACACTGAAATTAACCCTTGCAGACACATCAAAAACACTCTGGGCAGAACAGCAGTTTCTGGACAGGAAATTAGAAAACCTACATTTTAATATTGCCTGCCATGAGCTAAAGAATGAGGAGGAAGGGCCGGGGTAGGAAGAGGTCAGGTAGCATGTTTCTTTCAAGCCTTTATCAATAAAATGTAAAGATTATTCTCCCTAGTATTATCTAAAATTTGGACATATGTGTGCCCTTTTAAGCACATCTCTGGAACCAACATCTAAAGAATATGAGAGCATTCATTTTATTCTACTGTCTTGTGTGAAGTTGACATAAAACAAAATGGCTTTTTCGTGAATGAAATGTTAATAGTAATAACAGCCACCATCTATCAAGTGCTTATTACTTGCCAGGCACAAATCTAAGCACTTTATATACATCAGCAAACATATGAGGTAGTTACTCATGTTACCACCATTTCACAGATGAGAGGCTGGGGCTCAGAGAGAGAAGCCAACTCCTCCTCCCCATCAGTGCCTGATTCAAGCATCTTCTCCGAGAAGCCTTTCTGCTTATGGCCTTGCCCCCTCCAGGCTTCCTTGATCACTCCCTCCCTGAAGCTGCACTGCACCCAGCATATTCCTCCTCCGTGGTACCTACCACACACTGTACTATAATTATTTGTCTGTACATCTGTATCCCCAGCAACACTGAGCTCCTAGAGGACAACAACACTGTCTTGAGCTTTTGTATTCACAGTATGTGTTATGCTGCTTGATAATGCACAGTAGGGACTCAAGAAATGCTTATGAATGAATGAGTGAATGAATGGATGGAGAAGATCAACATTTAAAAAAATGAAACATCATTGGAAAAGGACCGAACAGTGAAGGAATACTGGAATAATGAAGCCGAGCAGGACCCTGTGGGGCTCCTGGGCACAGAAGCCTTTCAAACAGTTGCTAATCAGGGAAGGGAGGGGATGCAGAGACAAGGCAGGAGCAGTCAAGAAACAATAGTGCAGCCTTGGGGCAGGGTCCTGTTTCCACCTCAAGGGATACACATAACAATATCTTCGAGCTCTTTACAGAACTAACCCCCCTCCCAAAATGGAAGATGCTAGCATTCTTCATTGCAGAGAAGACCACCTGAGGCCAGATTAAAGGAACCAGAGAAGCTCATCAAGAGACTACCTGAGACCAGATTAAAGGAGTGCAGGCCCTGCACACACGCTAATCCTTATCAGCAACCCCACCCTTGAACCATTATTATAAAACTCCTCACTAAATCCTCCCAGGTTGGGATGCACAGTTTTCAGGGCACAAGCCCACTGTGTCCACCTTTGCCTGGCAAAGCAATAAAGCTATTCTTTTCTACTTCACCCAAAACTCTGTCTCTGAGATTCAATTCGGCACCAGTGCACAGAGGCCAAGCTTTTGGCATCAATAATGTGAGGAAACATATCCAAGAGTCATTCTAACACTTACCTTAGATTTGATGTACTCAAACTGCCCTCTCCCAGTTCTCCTATCTGTTGGAATAGCCAGTAAATAACATGCTTCTCAAACAGAATAGCACAGGGCTGCAAGGCATGGTGGGAAGAGTATCAGATTTAGAGACTAACTGGAGTTTGAGACTTGACTCTACTGACCTGGGGCAAATCAACTGACCATCTGAGCTGCCTTTTCTCATCTGTGACATAGGATCACCCCTACCCATGCATCTATCTCATATTTCACGTAGTCATTTAGAAAGATCATATTGTATATGTGAATACATTTAATAGGTAGGTGTAAAAAATAACACAAATGTTAATGACTAGAATGGACAGACATTATGCAAGACTTAACACTCTGGCTAACTTCTAGTCATGCAGCATGGGAAGACAGATGGGAACTAGGTTCTATAGATCAACCACTCAGTGCCAGGCACTGTGGAAGCAATTTATGTACACAATCTCACTTAAGTCTCCCACCAGCCCTGGGAAGTGCAGATGCTATCATGTTAACTTTACAAATGAGGAAAATGAGTGTTAAGCAGTTGAGTGAATTATCCAAAGCTATTTGTACAGGGCCAGGCTGCGAACTGGTGTCATGTCTTATTGATTTCGAAACATATGATATTTTCATCAACATTCTGCTGCCTTCATGGAATATCAGTTGTCACTGTACAAAATTATCTAGAAATTGGAACTTATGGTTAAAAGTTATATCTGTCAGGATGCAGAAAAACTTTGAACATTTCTTATAATCTATTGGTACCTTTCAAACTGGAGTTTTTGAGACTGAATCAGTCCTTTTATTTAGAGTTTAAGAAGGGCCATAAATGACAGCACTCTGCCCTGCACAAGCTCAGAACCAACAGAGAGACAGACACAGACTGGAGACCAATGGAGATCACAATGCACTTACTATAGAGTGGGACCGAAGGGTGTGTTTGACTCCTTATGTGCTGCCCCATTAAGCGGCCTTATCCGCCCCAGTCACTGGCATCATTCAATATCCACAGGCCATGCCAGAGCAGACAGCTCACCGAGTGGCAGACAGCAGATGAGACTGCACCTTTTTGTGGACAGATGGATAGAATAAGAGAGACATGCAGGAGCTTAGCATGCTCAGTTCTTCCTCTCAAACTGATCAATCAGCAAAGTCCCACTCTGATGAGCATGAGTGAAGAAGCCGAGGGAACCTGGAAGAATCCCTCCCAAGATCTGCCTTCCTAGAGTCTAGAGTGAATTTCCTGTCTCTCTATGGAAATATGATGAGTGTGGAATGGAACCATTTTTGGATTTTGGGGTTTTCTGTTTTAAAAATGTGCTGAGAGGGTCTCTTCTGGAAATCTAGGCCAATGAGGACTGATTTACTCTTTTAGTTACACTAATCGGAAATAATGAAAAGAGAACTCTTAGGGCATAACACACAGCTGCTTGAAGAGTCTATTCAATATGTCAGCCCAATGTAGAGGATGACTCCTGCCCTCAAATGTCAAAGGCAAATTTTCTTAAAGGACAACTGAGATTCAGACACATTGTTTCCCTGTCTACACAACATATATGAATAAACCTCTTCTGAACCAGCCAACATCCCTTTTGCTACTTCCCTTTAGCCAGCCGAGCCTGTAGTCAGAATGCGGCTGTATCTTACTGTGTGGTTGGCCAGGCAATGCATACGTGTTTATTAAACACCTGCTATTTGCCAGGCAGTAAGAAAACAGACAGAGCCTCTCCGGGAGCCTCCCTTCTGGTGAGGGAGAGATGGACAATCAGCATGTAAGCAAACAAGATATTTTACGATACTGATAAGCACTAGGAGGAAGAGAAATGGGATATTATGATAAAGAGGGGCCCTTAGTTGCTATATGCATGATGAGAAGTTGACAACAATATGAAGATCAGGAGAAGAACAGTCAGGCAGAAGGAAATAGCAGATCTGGAGACGGGCATGAGCTTGATGTCTTTTCAAGAGGTGGGGAAAAAAAAGGCCAAAATCGGCTAGCGAGACAGGAATGAGAGGGAATGCAGGGCAATAAGGCCAGAGAGGGAGCCAGGAACTGGATCTTGTAAGACTTGTGGACAATGTCAAAGAGTTTCGATATTATTCTTGGTATAATGGGAAGCCATTGTAGGGTTCGACCAGGAAGTAGCTTGGTATGATGTACATGTGATCACTCTTGATGCTGTGAAAAGCACCAACTGCAGGTGGGCAGAGTAGAAGCAAGATCAACTGGTAGCTTGGACCACAGCTTGGAGCTTAGAGTTGATGAAAACTGATACAATTCAGGATATATTTAAGAGGTGGTAGTGATGGGAGATTCTGACAAATTTGATGTGAGTGTGAGAAAAAGAGGGAAAGGAGAGATGACTCCTAGATGTGGGGCCTGAATAAACAATGCGGCTATTGACCACCATGGAGAAGACTTGAGAGGTGTGGGCCAGGGATGGGGGTGAAATCACCTGGCTTTTGGCCATATTAAATTTGAGGTGTCTGTCAGACATCCAAGAGGAGATGTCAAGAAGACCAATGAACATATGAGGCAGACTTAAGGAAGAATTCTGGGTTGGAAGTATATATGCCGTGAGTCACTGGGACCTGGTAAAATCAGTTCAAGAGAGAAGAAAGAAAAGAAACAGCTCTGGGAAACTCCAATATTTACAGGCTTGTAGAGAAGAGCCTGCAAAAGAGACAAATGGAAAGGTTTCTTTGAGTATGATGATAAGGAGCCCTAGACAAGACTGTGTTCTGAGGAGGACACAGTCAACGGCGTCAAGTGCTTCAGTATAAGAGAAGGGCAGATAACTGGCCATGGGTTTGTCAATACATACGTAGTCCTGGTGACCCTGATGTGAACTGCTGCAGTAGAGTTGGGGGACACAGGCCATTGGGCTTCTGAAGTCTTCCCATCTTTGGGTTCTATGATTTTGATGACCTGCGCCAGGCTATAAATACCTTCTCCTTCACTTATCCCTGCAGCTTCCCTTGGGGACTCTTTTTGCTGTCCTCACTTTCCCAACTAATTCAAAACAAATAGCAATGTTACCTGAAGGAAAGGTAAATAAAATGAAATGGTGCAATCCGTGAAACTTATCCCTAGGTTTTCCAAAAATTCAGCAACAATTCTTCTAAGTGCCATAAGAATGCCTTGGTGGAACCAAGTGTTTATGTTGTTTTCTCAGATTTCACTCCATGAATTACCTCACTCAACAGTAGGCCTTGGAGGTCTGGTCTACCAAGCTCTCTTCAGCTCCAGTTATAATCTACCATAGATCATTCATTCCTGGTTTCATATCACTCTTGGAGATGAATCAGCTTTTCAAGTGGAGGCGAGGTAGCATCATTTTATTACGTAAGAGTGTGAACCTGATGCAGTGGTTCTCAGTTAGGAAGGAGAGCAATTTTGTCCCCCAGGGGACATTTGGCAACATCTGGAGACATTTTTGGTTGTCATATCGGAGGATGCAACTGGCATCTAGAGGGTGGAGACTGAGGACGCTGCTGAACATTCTATAACGCATAGGGCAGCCTCCTCCACAACAGAGCATTTACTGACCCCAAATGTCAGGACTGTAGAGGTTGAGAAGCCCTCACATCATGATGGAAGGGCAGAGAGCACCAGCCTGAAGGAATATTCCATAGACAGTGCACATGGTACAGCAACTTTACTGACCTGGTCAGATCTGTCAATATAACTGATCTATAATGTAATCACTGGTCTGCTACAAACTGTGGGTGCGAGACACAGGCAATGATATACTTCGCTAATTTACACAGCTACCTGTGTCAGCTGGTGTCTACAGAAAATCGTTTTCTAAATGTAAAATGTCAATTTAATATATCTCATTCTAGTCTAGCTTCCCTCAAACCTCATGAAATGGAGCTACCAGCCTTGCCTGTGGACTCAGTTTTCTCTTTTCTAATTCAGATGGCCTTCCATTATTACCTGCATGCCCCAGGGCTGACTTTAGTATTAAACATCTCACCACCAATTAAATACCACCAACCCTCTAGCAGGCCTCTAGTGAGTCTTCTATCCTCCCCATGCCAGGCAGAGGAGGGACTAACCCTAACAATGCCAGATGAGAGGACAAGTGACCAAAGTAAAATGATCAACTAATACACAAAAGGCCTGGCAATATCTTACAGGAACTGTAATACCTCCTTCTTTCCAGGACCCATCAGCGGCTGTATTTGGCAAAACCCACAAACTATCTTCAAAAAGATGCCTCTTGAGACTCAAATGCCAGTCAAAAGTCAAACTGACCTAAATTTAGTAAAGAGTGTATTCTCTAACCTCAAGGTCAACTAAGTATCTAGTCTTCTTTCCACAGTATGACCAAGCCTTTTATCCTGTACTTGTTGGGGAAGGACTTATTTAAACAATATTCATATTATATTCTTAAAATAAACCTGAGCCTAGAGAAAAAATATAACAACCTCCACAGCAAAACACTGCAGAGCTGCTGAGTGGAGAAGCTTACCATAATCAGAGAAACGGCTTGGGTTTCCATTTAATTCTTATTTGCTCAAAGGCCAAAGGAATTTTTCTATGAGGAGAATGAGGTCATTCTTCACAGAAAGGGATCACTGTCTCAAAATTCATATGACCAGGAAACACAAGGCTAATAGAATGAGACGTTTCAGAAATGTGAACTAAAATAAAGTGGGCTTAAGAGATGACAAACCTGTACATGTGACTTAAGCACACAGAGATATATTGACAGCATACTGTGGATTCTTTGCTTTTCTTCCAGGAAAAGGCCATCTTCTCATACTTAGTGCAACCCCATACCAAAGTGCCCCCAGTGTTGCACATTAATGGGGCATTTCCAAACACACAACATGGGAACCCCAGCAGCCTGGCTCTTCAGGACTTGCTCGGTACCAGAGGGGAGGCAAGTACCCACATGGTGGGGTTCTGAAATGGATTAGGGCACTTATCCCAAGTTATCACAAATATAGGAAAACAGACAATAACTTGCAAGGAGAGGAAACAGAGATGCCACAAAATCAGTCTGTTGACTTGTTTCCATCTTGGTTCTTTCTTGCCTTGCCTATTTTTCAACTCACACAGATGTGCCGTATAGCATGGGGATAAAGCACATGGGCCAGGTCCAGCTTTACCTTGTCCCAGCCATTTGACTGTAGGCAAGTTACTTGTCTGTCTGTTACTTAGTTTCCCCATCTTTAAAATGATGACTAATAGTGATAATGGCCACCTAGGGCCACTGTTGTTGTTTAAAAAAAGTAATATTAGTTTGGGCTTAGCAGAGGGCTTAACACTTGGTAAGTTGATGAATATTAATCACTATGGCCCACAATTTGGATTCAAAGATTCAAAGAGCAAAATTTTAGATCTCAAAGATGATCTAACTCAGATCCATTTTAGGAAATAGGAGCTCAGAGAATTTATGTGATGTATCCATGGTTACACAGCTAGTTAGCAATGAGATGAGATTAAAACCCAGGTGCCTTGACCCCTAGACCACTTCTTTTAGGGGGAAAAAGAAGAAGAATGGTGTACATGCGTTTGAAGAAATATGTTAGTCGGTTCTCCTGCCAGAGAAATTATGGATATTTCCATGCAGTAGAAGCACGTCTTTTAAATTCTGTTGTCTGCACTCATTCAGCCAAACCATGCTTTAGTTGCAGGGGAAACAGCTGGTCCAGCCCGGACTTGTCACACTGTCACCCCGAGCCTCTAAACAAGCCATTATCTGGCAACAGCAGATTGGGACCATCTGTCACCGCAGGGCACATATGGCCCCACTAGATTGTAAGAATAAGGTTGTCACAAAAGGTCATTAACTATGCATCACTTTTCTGTGATGAGCTCTAAGCAGGCACAATGATCTTCCCATTTTATCTCAGTGTCTCTAACTCTCTCCAGCACTTGGAGAAACTGAGGGCAAATAAATCAGGAGTCTTCCTGACATGGTCCCTGGTCAATCCCAGAAAGGGTTCCATTCATTTACTTTGGCCAGTTTGTTCTTTTTAAAACATGTTTTACATTCTCTTCATAAAGAATCCCAGAAGGAGTGAAGGTTTATAAATAGTGCCTGATACAACATAAAGATTGGGTTTGCATTAAATATACATAAGAAAAGTAGAAAAACAAGGGTGAGCTAGGCCAACTACTTGGAGTAGATGACACTGGAACAACAGAGAACACAGGCAAGAAAGAATCATACTCTTATTTACAAGGACCATTACTAAGCACTAAAAATTAGGCGCACTAAAAACAAAACAGCTCAGATACATGGATACTGCTTTTAAAATACGGTGGCAGGGACTTCCCTGGTGGTCCAGTGGGTAAGACTCCGTGTTCCCAATGCAGGGGGCCCAGGTTTGATCCCTGGTCAGGGAACTAGATCCTACATGCATGCCACAACTAAGAGTCCGCATGCCGCAACTAGGAAGTCCGCATGCCGCAACTAAAGATCCCACACGCTGCAAAGAAGATCCCACATTCCACAACTAAGATCTGGTGCAGTCAAAATAAATAAATAAATAATATTTTAAAAAATAAAATATGGTGGCAGATTCTTTGGTATTTCTTCGGTAGTGAGGTAATTCCTATGTGTTGTCACTTTGAATATGGGCAGGCTGCTTCAACTAATAGAGCGTGACAAAAGTGATACTAGATGACTTGGGAGGCTAGATTATAAAAGACCATGTAGCATCTGCCTTATTTGTAGGTACCCTTACTCTTGAAGCCCTATCCCACCTTGTAAGAGGTCTCCATGATTCGAAGCCTCAATGCTGTGAGGAAGCCCAAGCCACAGGTAGGGGCCGTAAACAGGTTCTCCAGGTGACAGTCCTGTCTGAACCCAGCCTTCAAGTCATCCCTGCCTGGACACCAGACATGTGAGTGAAGAGTTTCTAGAACGTTCTAGCTCCCAGCCACTCCCAGGCATTCCTGTCTTTCCAGCCGAGCCCCAGACATTGTAGGGCAGAGACAAAGCCATTGTTACTCTGCCCTGTTTGAATTCCTGACCCACAGACTCTATGGGCGGAATAAAATGGCTATTGTTTTCTACTTCTAATTTTGGTGTGATTTATTATACAGCAGCAGATAACCAGAACAGAATTAATAAGACAGTGAAAGCATCCCTGACTATTTTTAAGGAATGTAATGAGAAGGAGAAAGAGAATTAGTTCTCCACCGCCCCACGCTTCAGATGTTACCTCATTTAACCCGCACAGAAGTCCTGTGGGTTAGGAGTTAGTGTTCCCATCTCTTAGGTGAGGAAACTGAAGCTCTGGGGGATTTAAAACAACTTGCCCAGGGACGAAGCGGAAATCTGCACCTGGGCCTGTTTGACTCCATAGACCTTTCTACCACATCTCATTCCTGCTCAAGTGTCCACATTCAGCCCCATTCTATAGCCCAGAAATCTCACAACCACTGTAAATAAAATCAGCTTTCATGTTTAACAATTAGTTACTTTTTGAGTACCACTGCATGCCAGGCATTGTGCTAAGCACTCATACTAGTGGGCAAAATGAACTCACCTCTGCTCCTTTCTTCCAATCTCACAGCCACCCTTGTTCACCCTCCCTTTTCTGCACCCCGGTTGGTTTTTTAAAATCCACATCTCTCAGATACTCCCCTGATTAAACTCTTTCGGGGGTGTCTCCCTCCCCTGCACCATGGTGATTCACCAACCTGGTCCAGTGACCAGAGTCAAGGCTGGCGGTATGAAAATCAGCCAAGGAGCATTATATACAGATGCTCCAGCTACACGTCTGGAGAATCTGATTCAGTAAGTCTATATATATTCTCAAAGCTCCCCAGTGATTCTTATACGCAGTCGCATTGGAAAACACCGGCCAAGAGAATAACATCCAAACTCCTTCATGTCGCGTGTGAAATCCAGCATATTCTGGCTTCCTGCAATTTCTCCCACCTCACCTTCTGCCACTCCTGCGCCCTCTGCTTCACTCAGCAAACATGTCCTTTGAGGCCTCACAGTCTGTCTATATGCTGTGCCTTATACCAAGAAGGTACTTCCCCCAAGGAGTGGTCTGGTGAAAGCCTCTCCGCTTCAGCGAACTGTCCCTGACTCTCCCCCTTACAAACATCACTGGTGCCCTTTCCCTGAGTCCTACTGCCCCCTGTATCCACCTCCAATCACTTAACTCATGTCTAAGTGATGTGCTAAAGCCAGGGACCCAGGCTTATTCATTTTAGAATCTCCACTGTTAGCACAGTGCCCCGTTTATCAAAGATATCCAACAAATGTTTGCTGAATGAATAACCCAATGTGCTTCCTTTCAGCTTTAGCTGCCAAGAAACTCAAAGCCAAATCCAGTTACCAAGTATAGTAATTAACTCATCCCAGGTGCCTGGTAACATCTGCTCCCTGTTTCTTTGAGATGGTCCTCTGTTCTCTTTTTCGCCATAATTGTCCTATTTTACATTAGGTTTAATTTCCATGCTGTTTCAAATCTTTTTAAAAGAAGGTGTGGTATACATTTTGAATAAATCAACAGATATGTAAGTTTCTCAAAAGACACCTGGGTTACACCTACAGCATAGGGGTAAGGGGGAAAATTTACGGAAAAATATATCACATTTCTCAAATCTAATGACTGATACTTCTTCATGTTTTCTTGAATGAATCAAAATAGAGAACTATAAGGAAATAGCCACTCAGATGAATGTTTATTCATTCAACAAATAGTTATCGAGCATCTATTTTATACAAGGCACCTTGGCTGACACAGGAAACAAAGACATGATTAAGATCCCAGGAATCAAAGAGCTTATTGCATTGTATGCCAGATGAGACTGGTATATAAATACAATCTTGCAAATTATAAAATGTTAATGTCTCTATTAAGGGTGCAAGAAGAGAGAGTATTTCTACCTGTAGGGATCAGAAACGGCTTCACGGGAGGCCATACCATCTCTGACCTGGGCCTTAAAGATGACCAGGATTTAGACATGTACAGAGAGTTAGACAGAGGCAGGCATTCCAGGATGAAGAAATAACATGAGAATGTACAGCAAACTATGATTTGGCTGGATAATGACATCTAACATTTCTTGTGCTCTTACTATACACCAGGCATTATATAATATTACATGGTTTATTATTTTTCTAAATCTTCAAATAACTCCACGGGTTAAGCAAATAAGGTTTAGAAATTATGTGAATTGCTCAAGGTCACACAACCAGAAATTGGCAGAGCTGAGATTCAATCAAGGCAGACTCTAGGGCTTTATGCTTATATGCTCCCAGACACTAACTCAAGGAGCAAAGATTTGAACGTGGGAGTAGCAAGGGATGAGACCAGAAAGAGAGGCTGGGGGCAGATGGCAGAGGACTCCCAAGCCACGATAAGTAGCGTGATCTTGATTCTGTTAGCAGTACAGAGCAACGGATGACTTAGAAGAAAAAATATGACACGTTTTACAGGCTTTAAGTAGTTATTGTATGCAGTAATAAATGAATCAATGAATGAATTTTTTAGGTTAGATTAGCCAAGCAGTAGTATATATAATAGATTGAAGGAGAGAGAGACTGAAATAATGAAACCAATAAATAATTTTTAGAAAGAGGTAACAGGGACTTGACTAGACAGTGATCATGGGAGAGAAAAGAAAGAGCAAACATGGAGACTGATCAGACATGGAATAATGTCATGTACCTGAGAAACTGGAAGGACAATCATGTCATTCAGAGAAAGAAGCAATGAAATAAATATTGCAGGTGTGTGGGCAGGAGGTTCAGGGGCTAACAGGACTGCCCCCACCACCACCACCACCAATGGAGCTGTTCTGCAGGAGGAGGACTCAGAAGGGAGGTCAGAGGAAAGGATGGAATTGGGAGTCATCCACGTAGAGGAAACCATCAAAACCATGACATGAAGGAAACTGCCCAGACCAAGTATATAAAAATAAAAGGATCTTAAACGTAACATTAAGAAATACAGTGTTCAGATGGCCAAACGGCACATGAAAAGATGCTCAACATCGCTAATTATCAGAGAAATGCAAATCAAAAGTACAATGAAGTATCACCTCACACCATCATCAAAAATTCTACACACAATAAATACTGGAGAAGGTGTGGAGAAAAGGGAACCCTCCTACACCATTGGTGGGAATGTAAATTGGTACAACCACTATAGAGAACAGTATGGAGAGTTCCTTAAAAAACTAAAAATAGAGCTACCATATGATCCTGCAATCCCACTCCTTGGCATATATTCAGAGAAAACTGTAATTCAAAAAGATATATGCACCCCAATGTTCACAGCAGCACTATTTACAATGGAAGCAACCTAAATGTCCATCAACAGATGAATGGATAAAGAAGGTGTGGTGTATATATACAATGGAATACTACTCGGCCATAAAAAAGAATGAAATAGTGCCACTTGCAGCAACATGGATGGACCTAGAGATTATCATACTAAGTGAAGTAAGCCAGACAGGGAAAGACAAATATCATACAATATCATTTATACGTGTAATCTAAAAAATAAATGATACCAAAAAAAATTTAAAAAATTAAAAATAAATGATACAAATGAACTTACATACAAAACAGAAATAGACCCACAGACATAGACATAGAAAGCAAACTTATGATTACTAAAGGGGAAAGGGGCTGGGGGGATAAATTAGGAGGTTGGGATTTACATATACACATTACTATATATGAAATAGATAACCAAAAAGGACCTAGTGTATAGCACAGAAAACTATACTCAATCGTTTATAATAACCTATAAGAAAAGAATCTGGAAGAGAATATATATATATATATATATATGTATAACTGAATCACTTTGCTATACACCTGAAACTAACACAACCATGTAAATCAACTATACTTCAAATAAATAAATAAACGGGAAAAAAGAAACAGTGTTGGAGGTAAGAAGATGCATCAGGGATTCCAGGGGGTGTTAATAAATCAATGAGCAAGGCAGTTTAGGATGAAGCGAAAGTGAGGGAAAGAGGCAGCAGACAGGGCTTTGAGAAACAGAACCAACAAAAAGCCATCTGACTATCAGTGATCGTTAAGACGGGTGACAGTGGATGCAAAGAAAAGAGCTAACAACGAGTTGAAGAATCACAGAGGCTGACAACGTGTGATACAAGTCTGGGATTGCAAACCCAGATGCCAAAGGAGCCAGGCAGATAACATACAAGAGTAAAAAAGCTGAGTACAAGACCATGCAGCCCTCTGGCTCTACCTTCTACTTCTCATATGTGACAGAGGCATCAGTACAAAGATTTCTGTATCTAAGGAAAACAAGACTGCAAGGCAATGATAAATGGTAACTGACACTTCATCTCAGACTTGGAGACAATAGGGAGTGGTGGGGTCTGTGGATTACTGGAGCATGCATACCCTGTCTAAAAACAGAAACAGAAATTCAACTCTAAGAGACTGCTGTCATGTGCAAATATGGACCCAGTGTTGCCAATTCCCCAGTGTGTTAAGAGAAAGAGAAATACAAATTTTTATGGAAATTTCACAATTTTTAAATGTCGGGGGAAAAAAACATGATATGGGCCAACAAAACAGGCAGAAGCCAGCTCACTGCCTAAGAGTGTCAGACCTCCTGAATCCACTATGCTTTCATTAAGTCTGGCAGTGAAAGAATGAGAAAAGTATAATGGTTATATGACAGGTTAGCAGAATTGAGTAGTGTTTGTTTGCTTATTTGCTTGTTTGTTTCAGGATTTTTGAAGAACTAAGCATTTTTATTGGCTGACAGGAAGACAGCCTAACAATCAACAGCAGGAGATGTGAAGTTGCATGTAAGGCAGTACAGCCTAAAACAATAATTTTATTTTGTTGGATTTTAGTATACTTTATTTTGATAAATAACCATCAGGGAAAGAAAGATCTTTGTTAAGTACAATTCAGAATTAATCGATTAACCAGAAGTGACAGCTGTACGATACATGCTGTTGTCATCTTATTTTGTGAAGAGGTAGTTTCTATAGGAGATGGACAACCCTGCAGGTAAAAGAGGCCCCACTAGTAGCCAGGATAATTTCATTATTGAAACAACAGTTCCTTTGTCTGTGATATGGCAATGGGGACTGTCACCATAGAACATGTCACTGAACAGCTAGAACCCTGCCTTTCCAAGAATGGAAACCCCCTTCTGGGAAAAGGAACTTCGGTTTGGCATTTAAATTTCCTAAGTTTCTTACCATTTGGAAGCTGGTTAACACCTTCAGTGCATCGTCACACCCCTGTCCCCCCCCGCAGAAAATGCCAGCATTTGTCCAGTTGTCCTGCTAAAACTGCCAGCATTTGCTGTCCAGCTCGGCTCAGGGAAGGAGAGGGGACGTGACAGAGAGCCATGGACAGCCTGTAGATTTCAGAAGCCAGGACGTGTGGGATACAATTCTCAGGCAGATGGCTGATACTGGGTTCTGAAAAGTCCATCAATATCTCCACCTTCCAGATGAAACTAAGGCAATTCAAACAGGGTGAAGAGATTATCCAATTAATTTTATGTATTTTCCATCCCAGTGTCACAGGAAGACTGGAGATCTGGAGAGATTTTTTTATTTTATTTTTCAAAAAAGAAGAAAGAAATGTGCCAGGAAGGCATGCTTCCTAAATGCCTTTCCGAACCCTCTGAAAGAAGAATTTATCTTTAATATGACAGTACCCTGATACTGTGACTTTCTTCTCCCTGGCTCCCAAGGCCCTTCAGGACTGACTACACCCCACAAACCCAAACTAATTCCCCGTTTTTCCCAAAGTATGTCCTTTGCTCTACAGGCCAGCTGCCCTAGATTGGTGATACCCCACAAAACACCATCTGTTCATTTATCAGGTATTTAGAGAGTACCTCTTCCGTGCAGGCACTATACCAGGTAGTGGGGATCAACAGTGAATGACGTGAACGTGGTCCCTGGCCTCACAATGCTTACCAGGTGTGGTTCCACTTCTACCTCACTCACACTCACTTCTATAGGAACGCCCACCTTCCTGCTCCCTGCCTGAAAATTCTCCATGTCCCTCATCTTCTGGGAAAACTTTTCTCTATACGAATGATGGATTCATCAACCTCTCCTCCGAATCTCATCAGCTCTTATGAGCCTGTGAAAGTAACACAGCATTTAATGATACACTGCCCTGTATCACCTGCTCTTGTCTCGTGAATGCCACCTTATCTTCCCAGCTAGGACACAAAGCTCTTGAAGGAAAGAACAACATTTTTTGTTTCACCTCTGCCTTCCATGTGGTCGAACACAGAACTCAATACATTCTAAGAATGTATTGCAGATGACAGCATCGTTCCAAACCAAATTTAAGAGTAGTTCATTTACCCTTTGTATTAGTTTCCTATGGCCTCTGTAACAAATTACCACAAACTTGGTGACTTAAAATAACCAGAATGTCTTCTTTCTTAGTTGTGAAAGCCAGAAGTCTGCAATCAATATCACTGGGCTAAATCCAAGGGGTCAACAGGGCCATGCTCCCTCTGGAGACTCCAGGGGAGAGTCTGTTACTTGCCTCTTCCAGTTTCTGGTGGCTGCATCCTCGGTTTATGGTCACATCATCCAATCTCATTTGCTGTGGTCACATTACCTTCTCGTACCTGTGTCAAATCTCCCTCTGCCTCTCTCTTGTAAAGACACCTATCATTGCATTTAAGGTGCTCCCAGATAATCCAGGGTAACCTCCCTATCTCAAGACCCTTAACTTAGTCACATCTAATAAGACCCTTTTTCCACGTAAGGTAACATTTACAGATTCCAAGGATTGGGGTCAATGTCTTTAAGGGCCATTATTCAGCCTACCACACCCTTAGATTAAGGCCCTTTGATTTGATAAAGCTATAGCAAACAAACAAATAAAATCAATTAAAATCATGAAAAATATTCTCCCTCTCATCCAGGGATTTCAGCAAATAGACAAGAATCAGAAAACAATGCAAAATAGATTATCACAACCTACCAGCAGGAAAAATATGATACAGTTAAAAATTGCCAAAAGGATTAACTACTAGAAAAGAAATAGTTTGAAATAAGTCAAAAGTATTGGTATTATTTTTGATCCCACAGGATCAAAAGAAGATTACTTCAAAATAGAATTGCTGGAAAGACCATGAATTCAGGTTCATTTTTTTCCTGGGGAAGAAAGTTTTCCTAGTGGCATTCAGCCACAAAACCAATCTTTTCCCACCCAAAACTGCAGATGGAAATAAATATCCATTCTCTTTATTATTAAAGTGTTTAGACAATTAAGGTCAGGTCGACCCCAGGCTGACTGTGTTCAGTGCAGACTGGATCCCAGAATCACCAGAGAATAACTCAACCACTGGAGTACTGTGAGTTCAGGAAGCTAGGGTAAAATCCCTAGGGAAATGGAAGGTTCATCCATCAGAAGGTAGAATTCCGAAGGAAACTGCATAGTTTGTAGACAGTTTAAAAGACACAAATGATCATTCAGTGAGTATGGTGAAAAGCAGCGAAGTTCTAGTTTTTAGAGTTTGAGTTGTCCTGGACTGAGCTGCATTACAATAACTAGACATTATGCAAACACAAAGGTGGTTTTTAAGGCCCTGCTACATGTATAGGAAGAGACAGTGAAAAGTGTCAGGTGACAGAAACTCTGAGGTCCAGGATCAACTTTCTAATGAGAAGGTATCGCTGGTGAAACCAATCTTGTTGACCTGTTGAAATGCTAACTTAGTTGACTTGGTAAATAGTTATCATTCCCCCATAGCAGGATTTGAGTATTCTCAGATGCTGCCTTTATTTTAAGATTCTAATGAAAATTCCATTCATGGTCGAGAATAAAACTACAAATCCCCAGGGGCACCCAACCATCATGCAGCCAATCTGCAGCTTCCCCCAGTGAACTGGTTCAGTGACTGACAGCTCAGGAGCCCTCAGGGATCACTACAGTAGAGCCGGTGTAGACAATGATTACCCTCAATCATGAAGAACAGGGCCTGTTGTGGTCGACACTCTTGTTGATAAGGCAAGGAAGTGTATAATACATTGTTAAATAATTTCGACAAAAGTGCTTTCTAAAAGTTCTTTTTTTAAATAAATTTATATATTTTGTTTATTTATTTTTGGCTGTGTTGGGTCTTCGTTGCTGTGCACGGGCTTTCTCTAGTTGCAGTGAGCGGGGGCTACTCTGAGTTGCGGTGCACGGGCTTCTCATTGCAATGGCTTCTCTTGTTGCGGAGCACGGGTTCTAGGCGAGTGGGCTTCAGTAGTTGTGGCACGCAGGCTCAGTAGTTGTGGCTCGCGGGCTCTAGAGTGCAGGCTCACAGTAGCTGTGGCGCACGGGCTTAGCTGCTCCGCGGCATGTGGGATCTTCCCGGACCAGGGCTTGAACCCGTGTCCCCCGCATTGGCAGGAGAATTCTTAACCACTGCGCCACCAGGGAAGTCCGTAAAGTTTTTTTTTTTAAAAGAAATTCTCTTCAGTTATCTGGAAATTTTTCTTGGGAAAATCATCTCTCCCAGAGAAGCTAGATCAGAGGCAATTCTTCACTCACATCAGTGTGACTCAGCGCAATTTCCTAGGACTCCTCAAGACCCCAATGGGTTCTGCCCGGAACCTCAGCTTAATTCTCAGCTCATTGTGGACCTTAAATCATTTTCACATCATAACATGTCAACTGTTTACCTCCCCTCTTTAAGCTCAGTCTTGGAGCGAGAAACATAAACATCCTTCGTGGAGGCAGCTTTCTTTGTCCAGACCCTGTCGCCTGGAAAAGTTATGATCAGCAGGAAATGCAAAAAACCAGCAGTGCTTTTGTTTTCATTGATTTCAGTGACATTTTGAAAATGGAGCACCTAAGCCAAACCAAATCCCGGGCCTTATTCTGACCAAATTCTGAAGCAAGGAACTTCATGCGGAACATTAAAAACTCAATTGTCTCCGGCCACAGCTGAATGAAAAGCTCAGATTAAAACTGGCAGCGATTTACTTCCTACAAACATGCTTTGTTCCTGGCTAACTTGTCAGCTCATAAAAAACGCCTCTGTACAAGCAGCTGTCTCATTCAAGACGCTGAAGCCTTTCATGGCCGTCAGTACGAATGTGGTACAGGGAGCCCGGTCCAGGACCCTCGCTCTAAAACCCTGGCCCAGAGTGTGGGCCTCCCCGCTTCCCTGGTATGCCTTTCTTCTAATTTGATGACTTGCATTTTTAATAAATGGTTATAGAAAATGCCACTCTCTTCATGGAATCCCCTCATCATTCCAAGAAGCCTATTTGTGGAAAAAGCCGGTCCCAGAGGCAAAAACAGAGGAGGTCTCTTAAGTTTCCAATTCTTAATCCCAGCTCTTGCTCTGAGCTGCTCTGGGTGAACTTATTTAATATCTTTATATCTTTAAATGTTTCCTTGGCAAGCTGAGTCACTTGCGGTGACCACCCTGAACTAGTTTGCTAGAGAGAAATCATATCAAAATTAGGGCAAACCACTTTGCAAATATAAACTGGCTGGTGAATAATCATTATGGCTTTCCCAATGAACAAGTAAATAAATTGATGACACATCCAAGATGTCTCATTATTTCCTGGATTATCTAGAGAGGCACCGTCAGCCCAACCTCAACATGAGGACTCACCGTGAATCCTCGTATGTACCGTCATATGTACCATCTTACAGATTAGAGAGTGGACGGACAGTGGCTAAAAATAAGGAGCCCCTTTACCCTTCCTGATTCTACCTTTGCTTATGTCACTCCAATCACTTGGAATGATCTCTTTGCTCTTCTCATCCCAGTCTGCAAATCTTCTCTGAGAACTTCTCATACACTCTCCTTCACTTAAAGCCCAAACTCTATTAGTGTAAACTGCATTAGCTCTGACCTAATAGACGATTCCAGGTGCTCAGAATTCATAAATTGGCTGTGTGACCTAGGATAAGTCACTTAACATCTCTGAGCTCCAGTTTCATTAGCTATAAAAAATGGGACTAGGAGCACCCTCCTCACAATTCCTTTAGAGTTCTTTCCCATCCAGATCATTTTGGTGTGGGGTTAAAAGAGCAATGAAGAGATCAGTGAAACACTGCAGTTGCTGTGAGATAGTCTGTTGTGGGTGGCTGGCCAGAGCAAAATATGTAGGAAATGTGTGGCTGAGGCCAAAGACATTCAAGTCATTTTTTGAGTATATATTATGTAGCAGGTACTACTCCATAGTTGTTATAGGCTGAAATGTTCCCCCCCACCGAATTCATACATTGAAGTCCTAACCCCCAGTACCCCAGAATGTGACTGTACTTCAAGAGAGAGTCTTTAAAGAAGTACTTAAGGTTCAATGAGATCATTAGGATGGGCCCTAATCTTATATAACTGGTGTCTTTATAAAAAAAAAAAAAAGACATTAGGACACAGACACGTACAGAGGGAAGACATTGTGAAGATGACCATCTACAAACCAAGAAGAGAGACCTCAGAAGAAACCTACCCTTCTAACACCTTGATCTTGGACTTCTAGCCTCCAGGACCCCAAGAAAATAAGTTTCTGTTGCTTAAGCTGCCCAGACTATCGTAGTTTGCTATGGCAGCCCAAGCAAACTAGTAGTTATTATCTCCGATTCTTCAGAAATTACCCACCACCTAAAATGTGTCCACAATTTAAAACGTGTTCACTGATTATAAATACAAACAAATAAAGAGATGACTTATTTGGTTTTTACATATTTTTCTTACTCCTGTCAGCCCATTTCTCCATTCTTTCTCTTCCCTAAGAACACACCTTTTGGAAGGCAGCTATGCTCACCACTATACCACCAACACAGAACACACCTTTTGAAATCATGAATGATAGGAAAATTATTTCCTGCTGGTATAAGTCAGGACAGGTTAGGTCATGCTGCAGTAACAAACAATCCTAAAATCTTAGGGGTTTTTAACAATTAAGTTTGATTATTTCTTATGCTAAATAAACAGGGGTTCCACTCCATGTTTCCTCACTAGTCTCAGACACTTTACCAACTGGTGAGTTAACAGTGGCCATTAGAAGAAAACATGGTGAATTTCTCATTGGTTCTTACATTCTTCCACCTAGAAGTGACACAAGTCACTTTCACTCATGCTCTGTTGCTCACAATAAGTCACCTGGCCATGGCTATCTTCAAGGAGGGGGGCAGTACAAACCTATGTGGCAGAAGAAGTACCAGAATATCAATGAGCAGGACCATTTGCTGCCACAGTGCTTTTGCGTAAGGATAACAAAATTCTCACCACAACTGAAGCAACAGTGGTCCCATGGATTCAGAGGGACAAAAGTCCTATCCGCAAAGGACATAGTTTAGCTTGACGGTCTATACACGAAACTAAAGAAAGAACAGGGACTTCTGAATCAAATCAATCCCCTCCATTTAAGCTAATAGCTTTAGGCTCCTCTGAATCTATGTTTTTTCATCTGTAACTTTTCTCATAACATTTCTATGGGGATTAAGTAAAATTACATTTGTACAGTAGCCTCAACAGTGTCTAAAAATGTCCTAGATGCTTTTCCCTGCAACCACTGCATCTTTGAAACTAATATCCAGAGTGACTTTTTTTTGCCCAATTTCTTGTATGAATCCATGATTCAGCTGTTTCACCTGGTCCCACACAAGGCTTGGCTTGGCCATAACCACCAGGTACCTACCTTCCAGAGAGTCTTCTTGCTTCTGAGACACCTAGCCCGCCTGGACAGGTACCCTTCTTAGCATACTACATTCTCTCATGTACATTCTCTGTCTTCTCTCCTCTCTCTGTCGAGTCCCGTGCTGACCTCAGGCCTCCAAACCGTCAGCTAGAAAATGAGGTCACATAAGTGTGATGCGTGAGATGAGGATGACGTTGATTCATCTGTTTTCTCCAGAGTTCATGCCATTGGAAGTGTCTCCTCTATGCTCAGGGAAAGCAAGCCCTGGGGGAAGCAACTGTCTCCTAGAGGTGACTCAGGCCGCCTTCCATCCTCTCCCTCCAACTTCCCTGGATTGAAGAAGGAAGAGGAACAGGACGAGCAGCAACCCCCCCCCCCCACCTACTCACCCCTCCCTCCCCCACTGCAAAGCGAATCAGAGACTCAGGGCAAACAGCTGGGTGACTTGAGCAATTAACCCCTTTTAAACTGAGGCAACAGGGAAAGACTGGCCAGGTCAGGCGCTTAAGCAACTTCTCTCCTCTGGGTTAAACTGGTGCCCTGTCTCCCCTTCGGTTTTGCACCATCAGCTCTTGGCCCCAGGGCACTAATGGGGTGAACTGGCTCATATGCTTCCCTGCGGCAGCTGCCACACCCACTTCTCCCCAGCTGAAGTCCGAAAGCGTGTAGGACATTTGATGGATGTGATAGACCTGTGTGTGTGTTTGCTTTGATTATAAAGCAAGGTCAAGAGCTCTCCTGTTTTATTAATACTTAGATGCGTGTCCCGGGGCCACTGAGCAAAGCTGAATTAAAGCAAAAAACAAAAATCATTAAACTTAACTTTTTCTTATCATTCCCAACTGAAAGCAGCTGCAACTGCCACAACCGTCTATATAACACTATACATTTGTATCAGCCTTTACAGTTTAGAAAGCACTTTTTGTGTATTTTCCCTTGATCTCCCTAACAAAATAGCACAGGTTTCCTCACGTTATTGACGAAAAACTGCAATTTGCAGAAGTAAATGATGTAATGTGCTCGAAGTGTCACAGATACTAAGTGACAGAGCTGGGACTCTACCACAAGTCTTCTAAAACACAATTCCGTGAATGTGACACATAGCTGGACGTGGAATTCAGATATGAGGATCCAAGAAACACCTGTGCTGTACCAGACACAGTAATAAGTGTTTTCACATATGCGACCTGACATAAACTTCACAGCAAAACTGCAATGATCACAGTACTTCCATTTATCCAAAAATGTATGTATGGTGTGAAGGTGTGAAGGGGACTGTGGAGAGGACGGCTGGTGGTAAGAAATGAATCCAGACAAAGATAATTAGACGAACATTTATTATTCTCATTTAACACATAAGGAAAAGGAGGTTGAAAGAGGAGATGAGAATAGCTAACGGGAGAATTTTAGGTAAAAACAAAAGTCAAATTCAATATTATTTCACAGTATCACAGCAGGTGGACGGATTGAAGGATGGATGGATGGTGAATCCTCTACCAACCACAAGCCTGCCAGGGGAATTTTTTTCCACCAAAAGCAATGATTCAGATTCACCAACACCTGGCTAATAAACTCTTCTGAATCCTAACATCTGTGCTTTTAGTAAAAGGAGGTGATAAAAGGTAACCCAAGGAAAACTTGAAGATGATTGGAGCACAGATGCAAATGTACCCGTGGGCACAGCTTCACACATGAACAATAACAGCAAAATATCACAAGTCTGGTGGAATTAACCTCATGCCAACCAAGGGAGCAGCTTAATAACTCCTCTTGTCAGAGATTTTTCCAGATGCGAGAACTAAAGATAGGCCCGAGTCAGAAGAACAATGGAACAGGTAAAAACTTGTATTGAACAAAGAGAGAGACCCATTCTTGTGATCGGCAAGCCATTGGTCATGGTTCGGTAACACAGAGATGGTCCCTTTCCCTCTGTGACTCACATAGTTCTCTCCCAGAAAGACTGATGGCCAGGATATTAGGAGCTAGCTCAAATCATCGCAGGGTACTGCCACCGGGGCTCTCGTTTCTGTAGAGATCACATCTTCCCCTAATCAGAGGAGGGTTTTCATATGACACAGCCAAACAGACCTGTCTTTGACATCTCAGGCAAATTAAGGGGGAGATTTTGAGAAGCAAGTACAGGAAATTAAGATTCTGGTAGAGCTGGTTGAATTTTCTGAGAGGGGACTATAAATATAATAGCTAACTTGGCACCATCACAGTACTAAGTCTTTGCCTGCCTCATCTCAATCAATCCTCATAACAACCCCATGACATAGGTACTATTATCATTCTCACATTAAAAATGAGGAAACACAGACAGGTTAAGTAACTTGTCCAAGGCCACACAGCTAGTAATGGCAGAGCCAGAATTCAAACCCAAATGTGTATGGCACTAGATCCTCCACTTATCTTACTCACTACTTTATAATGTCTGTCCTTAGAGAAAGAACTGGGGAGACATGGGCATGAAGATGCTTTTTAAAAATAGTATTTTGATTTTATAATGTAAATTTGCCTAATTATAAGTAATCTTATATTCTAGTGTCCATCTTTCTCACAAATCATAAAGGTTCTTCATCCAACAAGCCTTCTTAAAATATTTCCATCTCATCCCAGAAGGAAAAAGGAGTTCAATTTTCAGAATCATTTGCTTGACATCTAGGTGCTAGCAAGGGTAATTCATTCACTTCAACAAATACTCGAAGCCCACTCTTCATCAAACCCATGTAGGGTGATGTGAATGTAAACATTTGCTTAAACCGTGAGTGACTGAAAAACTGAATGATTGTATCTACATGAAACCAACCATACGACAGTTCACAAGCAATTTGCAGTTTTGAGTTACTACAAAATGTTTTCAGTTTTCAGTTACTACAAAAGCACTTCAAGAGTCAAATTTAGCTCTTGGCTTAATTTCACCCAGTCTGTCACACTCAACCAGCAGCTAATGGGACTCTAGCTACAACAACCCTTCATCCTGGACCAGAGCTTGGAAGACTTTTTCGGTGAAGGGTCAGATAGTAAAAGTGTTTGGCTTTGTGGGCCAGATGATGTTTGTCACAACTACTCAGCATTGCCATTGTTGCAGAAGAGAAGCCGTAGACAACATGTAAACAAATGGACATGGCTGGGCTCCAATAAAACTTTATCTACAACAACAGGTGGCAGGCTGGATTTGGCCCACAGACTATAGTTTGTCTCCCTCCCAACTCCCATCCCTGGGAAAAAAAAAAAAAAAAAAAAAATACATCCTCACTCACCCCCGTCTGCTGTTCTGATGCGCCACTGAGGATCATGAAAGGCTTTTTAAAGTCGCAGAAAATCTGCGAACAGTGGTGAATAACCGTAAAGCTGCTAACCACATCCAAAATTAACAGCTAAAGTCAATTGTCAAAAAGACAAATTTGACCAACCCAATGATCACTGAATAGAAAACCCTATACTTTCCTTCCTCTTTCCCTCTGTCTCTTCCTTTCTTTGGCTCTTATCACAATAGTGAAAAGATGCATGTGTTTGATTATTTGGTATTTTAATTATTTTCATGCACAAATCCTGTCTTTTAAAGTAAGGGACATTTTATATTTTTTGTTCAAGAAAAAAAACATCTCTTAATGAAGGTGTTTTGTTTCAATTCATTTTTAGTCATAGGTCACTAGGCAAGAAAGCAGACCCTGTTTCTCACAGCATCACAAGCAATCATCCTAGAGCTAGGGTCTCTGATGAAGGACAGGGAAGAGACTTCTCCCATAGCATCTTGCCTTCCCCTGAGGACCTGTTTCATTGTGAGCCTTTTGGAAATGTAGAACAGAGAGAGAAGAAATTAGAAATAGTGGGGGAAATGGAATAGATCATGATATGATAACTTTCACTCTATAGATTCATTTATTTTTTTTCCCCTCTCCCTGTTTGTCCATATTTCTTGAAGACAGAGAGAGGCTAAAAATTTCTGCTAGGAATCTGTAGCTGTAAGCAAGAGGGAAGTAGAAACTGCATGCTAAGTGCGGTGGCCTCCACGTCTGAACTGGCTACCACCTCCATCCGCAAGGACTCCTGTTTCTTAGACCTCAGGATTAAGTCAGCCCATGAAGAGTTGGCTATTCTTAGGCTATTTGTATAGATTTCCTCCTTCATTTGCATGTATTTTGCCTGCTTGTAGTTTCAGTAAACACTTTAATTAATTATATATTTTAAAGTGCTTGATCATGTGCCATATAGTGAAAGGGTACAATTTTTTAAATCAATGAGGGGGAAGAAATCACTTATAGGGCTCATCAGCTGGAACATCTGGTGTTTCACATATAAAAGGGGGGATGGGAAAGAAATTCTCCAAATCAGGAATTCTACAACTTCGCCTCAAAAGGGTTCCGCCTTGCAATGAGATTTGTTGTGAAAGCCCCCAGATGTGCAAGAATGAGTCTAGGTCAAGCATGGAGACCTAGTAGGAGCGAGTGATTGGCCCCCCAAAAGCCGCAGAGCCAAAGATGTCAATCAAATGTCAGCTCATCACATGAAGAAAAAGGTAGGGGCTACCGCGCTCCCTGGGTTATTGAAAGAAGCAAACTAGGAAAAACAAAAAAAGCAAAACCCATGTGCCAAGGCCACAGCCGACTTGATCAGTCCTGGTTTCCTGCACACAGACAGGCCTGGGTATCTGGTAGACACAGGCTTATGCTCTGAGGCAGGGAGAAGGGAAAATGTGGACATTCCAGCTTTATGTAAAAGGAGAAGTTTATGGAAGGAGGAGTGGGCAAGCTATCCTAGCTGCTCAACCCGGCACCCTGCACACAGGTTTCTTGCCTGGTGATTGCACAGCAACTATAGCATAAATAACAAAAGTAGGAGGTGGCAAACAAAGGATAAAAATAATAGCAATAATAGCAATAGCTACCATTTATTGAGTACCTACTCTGGTGACAGGTCTTCTGCTGGGCATTCTTACATATATTATATTTATTCCTCATCATCTATGAGATAAATGATGTTACCCTTTTTCTACAGTTGAAAAAACATAAATCAAGAATTTTTAAAAAAACATTAACTCAGGGTTACATAGTTTTTAAAAAGGAAGAGTCAGGATTCAAATCTAGGTCTTTGTGAATCTAAGGTTTAAGTGGAAACATTACTAGCTCTCAAGTTCGTCCTTGCTTTCAGAGAATCAAGAAGTTGCCTGAATCCCAAGGTACCTCCCGCCAATGATTACAGCTGGTGGCAACACCACAACAGATGACTCCCAGGGCGTTGCCTAGAGGTTGCTGCAAAATCTCACGTCCAGTAAAAAAGCCTTTCCATCTACGCTCACTGCTGCATGAACAATATGTATCACTTCTGCCTCCAGATCTCTCACAAGTGCCTCCCAGTGACAGAATCTAACTGGGACCCTATGGCGAGGGATTCTGGAAATGTAGTTCCCAGGTTTCTAGCCCTGTGCTAGGCAGCTCTCACAGAAGGGCGCAGGAATGGTTCCGCATTGCCCAGAGAAACTCTGGCATAGTCAGGGATGGGCCCTGCAACAATCTGGATTCCGGGAAAATATGTGGAGTAGTCCTAATCCACTACAGATAACTCCACCATGCGGGTGGGAAGAGCGTAGAGTGGCTCCAGTTTAATGGTGGGATCAAAACCACAGAGTAAATGTTCTGACCGCTATTTTGCACTAGGACTATATTCTCCAGCTCTCAGGATCTGGTGAGATACTTGTTTGCAGATTCAAATCTTGGACAGCCTCCAGAAGAAAAGTAACGTGGCGCCAAAGTCACTTCCTAGCCCTTCCTATTTTTACCCGAGTCCATTTTGAGAGGCCTGTGCACCAACAGCTTCAGTTAACGGTACGGTAACTCTGGGCTCTGTTTTCCACTCTCACTGAGAATTCTGACTTGATGGCTGCCCTGCTTCTCTGCTTACCTTAATTTCTTCAGGACAGGCTTTAGTTTTAAAAGGTAAATTAGCTGAAATGACCGAAGACAAATTTGGGATAATTTTTTTTTTTTTTTTTTTTTTTTTATTTATTATTTATTTTTGGCTGTGTTGGGTCTTCGTTTCTGTGCGAGGGCTTTCTCTAGTTGCGGCGAGCGGGGGCCACTCTTCATCGCGGTGCGCGGGCCTCTCACTATCGCGGCCTCTCTTGTTGCGGAGCACAGGCTCCAGACGCGCAGGCTCAGTAGTTGTGGCTCACGGGCCTAGTTGCTCCGCGGCATGTGGGATCTTCCCAGACCAGGGCTCGAACCCGTGTCCCCTGCATTGGCAGGCAGATTCTCAACCACTGCGCCACCAGGGAAGCCCTGGGATAATTTTTAACTTAATTTCAATGATCAAAGTTACATTCTTATTCCCTGTTTCCTGAGAGCAATTACTTTCAATTCTTATGGCTCTTTCTCACCTCCGTATTTCTAAATAGTATGCTTATACTGCTAGTTCTTGATTTTTCAATTTGTTAATAGATATTATCTGTTGACACCATACTACTGAAAATGAGAAATTAGCTTCCATATAATTCAACACCCATATGCGCACGCACTCACATACACACACACACACACACACACACAAACTCCTGCTTTTCCACTCATCTTCCCAATATAATTTTTTGGGTTAAATCAGTATTCAGTATTACATTATCATAATTACGTAACGTTTATTCACAGCTGCATCATGTTGTTTTCTGTATTTCTTTTCTTGTAAACTTTGTTTTTCTTAGAATTAGTCATCATTTTATCCCCTTGCTTAGTTTTTCAGTAATCTCTAATTCATCGGCAAGCTCTCTACCCGCCCCCCAAAAAAACTGTCCTTTTAATAGACTGAACACATCTCTCCGTTTTATATGTTCTCAGAGACATCCTTGCCACCCCAGCGCTTCCACTCTTCTGCTCCAATACAGAAAGACTGCTCCCTGGGCTTGCTGCTCACCACCATTCTGAGATCACCTGTCATCAGCAACCAGGGTGACACTGGACGCCGAATCTCATGAGATGATCCCAGGCAGCTCCCTTGAATCTCCCCCCCTCCCCATGATACCAGGTGGTGGTGGTGATGGTTACATTTTCCCTCTGTTGAGCCAAATGCTATATTTAGCTTTCCCTCCAAATCATGACTCCCTCCTTCTCTTTCCAGACAATCCCACGTGTGTCTCCGGCATGCAAAAGTGGGAGGCTGGTGCATTCCAGAGCCAGAGAGTCCCCCGGTGTCCCTGTGGTCAGTCTGCCTAAGTGGGAAATAATGGAGAGATACCAAAATACAAATGCGTGGGAAGGGTTTCCAAGAAGAAGTTATCCAAAGCATTTCTGGAAATGGATGATAACATTATTTCCTTAAACACAGGATGCCACAAAGAGATTATAATAAATGGTGCAATGTAAAAATGAGTTGCAAAACGCCAGTGTTTTTCTCTTTTTTAAGCCAGTTGCTTTGTGCTAACTGTTGTCACCAGGGGTCTATGAGTGAGTTCTGTGTAGGCCCAGTGCCCAAAGGCTTTTTCCAAACCCATTTTCCAAAATCATTTATCAGGCCATTGCTCCACAGACTACAGAATTTGACCACCTTCCTCAAATCCAAATATTAGATAACAACTAAACTACTGCAAAAGTTTGGTTAGCTGAGGCTCCCAGGGAAGCCAAAAAAACAAGACGCAAAAAAGCAATATTTTACCATACATTCCATGGAGAATACAAAATGTAACTGATTTAGACCTTGAATGAGCATCATTTCTCCCCATTGCACATAGAATACAGCAGTGTCCATTACTCTGTAAATTTAAATATAAATGTGTGTATATATATATATATATATACACATATACATATAGACACATATTTATTAGTATGAATTGTAATAGGCTGAGTATTTTAATTACTAAACACGTTAATAAATGGTATTTTTTTCCCTACTAAGAGTAAAGTACCAATAAATTCCTATGATTATGACCCCTCTCCTGCTTTAGAAGAATCATATAAATAAATACAAATACCTTTTATGTTTGGAGTACTTTTTAAAACTGAAGATTAATTTATATGCAGTAAAATACATAAGTCTTAAGTATACTGCTTGGAGAACCACTATGTTACCATTATCTAGATCAAAATATAGAATATTTTCATCACCCAGAAAGTTCCCTCATGCCTGTATGCTTGTTTGGTACATTTTGAATGGTAAACATGCTTTATTCTTTAGTAGAAAGTTTTCAGTTTGTAATGAGAATATTTGATTAAGCGGTACTTGACCATGCCGGGGAGAAAAGAAACTAACATTTATCAAGCAAATGCAATTTGCCAAGCACTTTGACATATCATGCTAATCCTGTTAGGCAGGTGTAATTATCTCCATTGGGGCAAAGAAGTAGCTTGGACTCTGAGAGTTTAAGGGACCCTCCCAATGTCTTACAGTCCATAAGCGACTCGGGAGCCCTTTTTTTCCATTTAATCACACTGCCAGATAATACAGCTTACTACAGTTTGCAACTAATGAGAGGTTTGGGGTGGGGGTGTAGGTAACATTAAAAATAGCTGTAGCTATTAATTTACCTTAAAAATAGCTTGAGAATAGAAGAAAAAGAGATACTGTCCATATTCTAACTATGCTTTAAAAACAAAAAAGTATTGCTTTTTAATCTCCTTGAAATGGCCTCCTTTGTCGTTGATTTTCAGATCAAGTTCAGGGCCAGGAATAAAGGAGCAGTGTTAACTAGATTCCTTAAACTACCTGCAATTCACCTGATCACAGGGACCAGGAACCAACTGTCCAGGTCATGGGAGTCTTGGTTTGGGGTACCCTGGAGAATGGTCCTCAGGGCCAGTTCTTGTGACCTCATGGCTTCATGGCCGACTGTCCCAGTTTTCCTGGGACTGTTGCAGTTTTAGCACTAAAAGTCTAGTGTCCCAGCAAATTCCTCAGTCCCAGGCAAACCGGGTTGTTTGGTCATCCTACTGCACAGCCGCCGCTTGTCAAAGTACCTTAACAAAATGTTGTTTTGGTCTTTGGGATTCCAAGGATGACTGGGAAAGTGAATAAGATCATAAATGCAAATTCCATCAATTTGTTCACCAAAAAGAGTTTTAAAAAAAGAATAGATGTGCATTTGCTTAGATAAGGAACATAGATAAGGAATGACCAGAAAGTGAACAGGGAAGTGTAGTCTCATTGCTTCCCGAGAGGGAACTCAGCACCGGCTGAGGACGGCGATCCCCCACTGCCTGCCCTTTCGGAGCCCTCTGAGTTCAACGGATGCAGATGTGTGATTACACTCATCCAGTGTTGCTGGGCTGTGCTCCTCAGCCGGCTTTGAGGGGCTGCAGGGGTGGAAGGCAGGGAAGCAATGGCGACGACTGCAGACGCCCTCCACCTGCTTAGACCCCCTGCTTAGACCCGCTTCGTACTTCAGCCATTGAGCTCCCTCACAAGACTCCACTTAAATAACAGGTTTTATGATTTTATTTTGAAAACCATGGCATTGATCTCTTTACTTACAGTGTGTAAATAGCAACACTCTCTGAACAACTGTTTACAGAAGAGGAAAACTAAGGTCTGCTGGGAAGGAGATGCCGAGTCAAAGGCATCAGGTTCAAATCCAGGGTCCATGCTTGCCATCTGTGTGACCAGGAACATATTTCTTCATACCTTCTGATTTTTATGTCTTCATTTGTTTAAAAATAATGTGTGCATGCATGCATGTGTATTGGTGTGGTATGTGTGTGTGTGTGTGTGTGTGTGTGTGTGTAATATTAGCTCAAAGGATTGTTGTGAGGATTAAATGTTATGGTATTTATAAAAGTAACTAGCACTGAACTAGTATATAGCAAATACTCAATTACTGGCTAATCTGAAACTGAGTCAAAGTGCTAAAAAAGCTTTAATGCAGTGGCAGAATTCGCCCCATGGATGTTTCTTCAATGACCCTCCTGCCCCAACTCAAGCTCAGTGCTCAGTAACAGACCACATAGGTTATATAGTGGAGGGTCAGATCTTCTGGATGTCAGGGTCTAGAGCCAACTCCAGGCTTAATCCATTCTAAGGACTGTAGCTCTGGAGTTGCCCTCCAAGCACAGAAACCAGCATAGAGGTCCAGGTGGCAAAAAAGGTAGGTGCGTGTAGAAGGAGGGGAGAAAGAAGAGGTGGAGGTGGTGAGCAGTGGTCCCCTTGCATCAGCCTGCTGGGCGAAGCGGGGTTGTCTCTCCCCAAGATAGAACACACTGGTGGTCAGCATCCTCTCTAGGATCCTGAGCCAGATAAGGAAGAGGCAGTGCTGGGAGGGAACCAAGACAAGGAGGGACTGAGGAAGGAACAGCACAGGAAGGCAACCGCAGAAATGGAGAAAATGGATGCAGGTGGGGAGACTCAGGCCCAGAAACACTGCCAGAAAGCAAAAAGGTTTTATTTAATATCATTTTCAGTTAATCACATTTACCAATGCTTAAAACACACACACACACACACAGAAAATTGGTGCACTTTTGATTCCCGTGTCAATGAAAGTCATCTTTGGTGCTCACGATCATCACCTGTTTCTAATACCTGCCTACCTGAATGAGCCGCTCTACCAGCAGCAGCGGAGGAGACCCCCTGCGGCACCATTTACCTGGGAGGCTCTCAACACAACCTCTCAGCAGCCATCTGGGCTACTCAGTGCCTCTGGCCCCATTCCCAGCCTGAGTCAAGCATTCTACCTTCTCTACCACATGCTCCTGCAATCCCACTCCTGGGCATATATGCAAAGAAAACCATAACTTGAAAAGATACATGCACCCCAATGTTCACTGCAGCACTATTTACAATAGCTAAGATATAGAAGCAACCTAATTGTCCATCAACAGATGAATGGATAGATGTGGTATGTGTGTGTGTGTGTGTGTGTGTGTGTGTGTGTGTGTGTGTGTACATATATATATATATATATATATATATAAAATGGAATATTACTCAGCCATAAAAAAAGAATGAAATAATGCCATTGGCAGCAACATGGATGGACCTAGAGATTACCATATTAAGTGAAGTAAGCCAGACAAAGACAAATATGATATCGCTTATATGTGAAATCTAAAAAAAATTGATACAAATGAACTTATCTACAAAACAGAAATAGACCCACAGACATAGAAAACAAACTTATGGTTACCAAAGAGGAAAGGGGGGGGATAAATTAGGAATTGGGGATTAACATAAACACACTAGTACATATAAAATAGATAACCAACAAGGACCTACTGTATAGCACAGGGAACTATACTCAATATTTTGTAATAACTTACAAGGAAAAAGAATCTAAAAAAAAAAAATATATATATATATATATATATCTATAACTGAATCACTTTGCTATATACCTGAAACTAACACAACATTGTAAATTGACTATACTGCAATTTAAAAAAAAAAACTCTGTCCTCTTAACAACTCCAATTCTACCCACCAGTTGGCAAGGATTTATAGGCATTGTCAAGTCAGCTACAATGAAACTCTAACCAAATTCAGTAGAAACTCTCTTAATCAACTTTTACCTCCACTTAACCAGACTAACTGGGTTAACCAACACTAGGGGTGACCGTATAATTTATTACCCAGGACCTCTGGAAGAATGAAAACAGTGCTCTTAATAGTTAAGCCAGGACAAAAGGCACAAACCAGGATATGTGGTCACACTGAGCCATCTCTGTCCCTCTTTAAACCCACTGACCTATAGGCAAGCACAGACTGTTTCCCAGCAGCCTCTGCACTTCAGGTGCCCATCAACTGAGCTATAAAGAATCACTTGTCTTCAATCCCAGACATGTTTATACCCATTGTATTTGTTATCAGAATTACGTAATTATAGTAAATACTACATAAACCGATAAAATATAAATGTAAACAGAAAAGGTTTCTGTAAAAATTTAGTTGAATGTCTCAAAAAACTCAAAAGTGAGTTGCTTTAAAAACTGCTGTCCATCTAGGTGTGGGTGAGGCAACTGTAAAAGGCAGGAAGAAAAATATATGAAAACTTTCGTCTAGACAGAGATGACAGTCAGTTTACTTTGCAAGTGTTTTTAAGATCTTGCTCCACTTTAAAGAAATTGAAACTGGATGTGGTTAATGGTGCATGACAAGAGTGGTTTATATAAGAATGAGGACATGGAACTCCAAACAGTGAACTCAAAGAAGGAAAAGCCGGACTTCACAGTAAAAAATAATCCATGCATTTTAAGTTTAAACTAAAAAGTTTAAGACATTTAGATATCTATAGCTATATATCTATGTATCTTTATTTCCTAGCTTTAGCAGACTTCTTCAATTGACCAACCAACCTCTGGTCCCTACCTTGACTCTTGCCAAAATTACAGCAGGTCCTCTGTCTTCCTATGTAGACCAAGTCTTACAGTAAGAGGTCTCTTGTCAGCAGAAGATGTTTCGTATCACACCTCAAAAATTATTTCAAGGCAAACTCATTGATCACATTTTATTTATGTAATGAATCTTAGGGAGGAAGATTTGACCTCAAACTGAAAAAAGACCAGGGGTAATGAAACTGAAAACGTCTGCTCTTCTACAAACAATGCTTCTGGGCAATGTAAATGTATATGAGTTTATGTGACCATAACTTCCTACCATAAACAAATATGGCACAATAAGCAATTTTTATGGAAAATGAAAAGGGAAACTACATCGCTATGTCTCTTATCACAAATTACTGCCAAAACATACCTAATTTAACATGAGGAAGAAGTACTCAGCAGTGACAAATAAAAAAGAAAAAAAAAATTGGAGGTCATTGTCCTTGAAAACAAATTCAAAGTTAGCAGTTTAGCTGAGGTGTGTGAGGTGGAGGGTCGGGAGATACGAAGGAGGAAAGTGGAAGTTAATGTGTAATGAAGTAAAAGGAACGTGACAGTAATTGTACCCCTGTCCTTCTTACTCAGATCCTTATTCGAGAAATCACTTATTTATTAGAGAAATAAGTGTACCTCTGTTCACAGTACTAGAAGGATGTAAAGAAAACAATAATAGAAATAACACCTACATACGTCTACTCTATGTCAAGCACTGTTATACTTATTAATTCATAAAAGAAAAAAGCATGAGAGCTTAGAGGTAAGAGAGAATATTAGAGGAACAGAAATTGGGTCCTATGAGGATATTGGTCCTCCGAAGACTAGATAAGGAGATAATGGTTACATTATGACAAAAGAGAGCTCAGCTGAACACAAGGGAGAAATTATTTGGTTATGAAGTTGATCAAACACTGGGAAAAAAAGTTCTGGGGGGACTGTGCCTCCAAAAGGCCATTTGCCTAGGGAAGGAGCCCAGGTACAAGGGAGCCGGAAAGGGCCAAGGAGACGGATAGGCTAAATCTCAGTTGGCAGAGTAGGGCTCAAAGCAGCCCCAGCCCTGGAAGGAAAGCCTTCACCAAACTGCCAAACCAAGGGGCCACCGTGAGAAGACTGCCAGGTCATTGAAGCTGAGTCATGAGTCATGAGACGGGATGGAACACACTGAAAGAGCTTACCAGAGGCAAGAAGGCAGGTCTGAAAAAGCCAGCTGCACCATGTGTTGACTTCCGCAGATTGTAAACTGCTCCGCCCCACATCTTTTTCAACCATGTTGTGTTGATTGTAAAGTAGTTCCACTTGTGAATTGCTACCTGACTCTGAGACTCTTCCAGGAAATTTTATTGGGCAAGGGATTTCCCTAATAGTTTATTTACTTTTCTTCTCTTATCTCAAAGCAGGATTTAGACGAGGTGTTCACAGTGTATCTACAAATTTTAGGATTCAATGAAAAATGTGGAAGAGATGAAAGAAGAGAGGATGGGACAAAAGAAGGGAATAAGAATTTTATATTGCCATTGATGTAAACCTATGTTTAAGTTTTAAAATGAGTGATCCACCTGAAAAGGGAAATAAATGAGAAATCTACAGTTAACCTGGTACGATGGTCAGAAACAGCCACCTATGGCAGACTAGGTACATTAGAATCACCCGAGAAGCCTTTTTAACAATATATCTCCAGCTCTCTCTCCCAAACCTACTAAATCAGAATCTCCCAGGATAGGAAGATTATCTCTATTTTTTCAAAGCTCCTCAGGTATTTCTGATACACAAGGAGACTTGGGAACTTCTGACTTTGCAGATGCCTTCAGTGTTTAGGACTTTTTACCAAAAACAAGTGAGGACTCCTTACTCAGCTACCTGCTTGGGTGCTAGGACACTGGTGTTGGTTGTTTCTATCTGATTCAGGTACTTCCTAACGGTAAAAGAAAAAAACTTTTATAACTCAGTTCCTGATGAGGAAAATGAGACAATGTTTAAGGAAATACAACCCCCTATGATGAAAGGAACTGAATATATATAATTTACTTATAGTTATCTTAAGCAGAAATATGTACAGTAAAACATAAATAATTACGAGTATAAACGCCATCCCCTCTAGGACACTGGTGAAGCCCTCAGCCAGGACCACTTAGAAGAAAAGCCCTGTCCTCATCTGAGTCCAAATGTGCATCTTCTTTCATCATGGTCTCTATATCCAGGCAGGTCCTTTTTGGTTGTTTCCTGCTGTCAGTGCTAAAATGCTCATCTTAAAGAACTCTTTGCTGTTTGTGTCTGCAATTACTCAAAGTCCATTGCCTAATATACAGGTTTTCTTCCACTTAAGACATCCACTATATTACTATCACTCTTTCTATCTGTACTCCTAATTGCTTTTGTACAAACTCATATAACCAAAGAAACTTCTAAAGGTACAACCCTCCCATATAACTTCTTTTGAATGGAACTGTATTCTGCTCATGACTTCCAATCTTTCTAGTCTCAAGAGAAAAGAAGAGGAAAAGAAAGAAAAGAAAAGAGAAAACAAAAACAAAGAGGGAAAAAGAAAGAAAAGAAAAAATATCAGTTCTGAACTGAGCATTTTAAAACTTTGATTACTGTAGCTCCTTTCCTTATATCGATTGTCTGTGTCACATGGGCTATAAATGGTTTCCTTATCTTGCATTTATCACAATGTACTGTAAATGTGTTTAATTTTTTATCTCTACTATGAGTTTTAACAAGTCTAAGAGGGCAGGAAGCATCTATATTACCACTGTGGAATCACTTATACCTAGCTTGGTGTCTGGCTCCTATAAATGCTCCATTAATATTTATTGAATTGATGGATAAATGGATAGATGGATAAATGGTTGTTTCCTGCTGGAACCACCGTATTTTTCTGACTAACGTACTACCTGCCATTGAGCTCCCAGAGAACAGAGATGGTATCACGTTCATTTGTGTGTCCAGAGTACACATGTTTGAAGAATGACTGAATAACCTAAGGCAGGATTAACCAAGCCATGTGATTCGCTGCTTTGTTGTTCAATACCTTCTACAAGAGTTGCATAAGCTTGTATGTTATCTGAACCAAATCAGAGGATTTGGTAGACATTCTCTGAACATGAATAGTCGGGCTTGTGAAATACTGAATATCTACATTTCTGAATTTAGATATCTAATATCTAAATATTTAAATATCTAAATACCTAAATATCTAAATATCTGAATTCCTAAGTTTCCAAACTGTATATAGACTAAATAATTTTGCAATCAGGAATTGTCCTTGTTAGGGAGATTAGTGCTCAGAGAATCCCAATTCATACACTATTAAATCTGAGAAACAAATTACATGTCCATTTACCAGAGCCATGGTTTCCGTATGCCATCATCTGAGATGAGTCATGAGCAAAAAGGTTATTAGTGTCAGAAATGTAATCACTGGCTTCCTGCACAGCTGAAAGCTAGCAATGAGACTTAGGAATAGAGATTTACCACCCAAATATTCCTTCCTTCACCTCACTCCCCTTAAATGCACCCAATCAAGCAAAATTTGGTACTTGCACAGACTATGAAAAGCAAGATTTTCTTGTTTCCACTTTCAAATATAATATAGTCACCTACAGTAAATAAAGCATGAGTCACAGCTGAGTAAACATCCCACTGTTGGTCACTCAATAAACATATATCAGCTATATACCTATAAAGACAACCTGAAAGAATTTGAGGTGCAGAATAACAAATAAAAATTAGAGCTAATGTCTATTGAGCATTTGCTCTTTGCTAAAATTGTGGCAACTACAGTTGACCCTTGAACTAAGTGTGGGGAAAAGTTTGTGTTTGTTTAGAGATCACAATATGTGGACTCAAAGTAGGGTTTGAACTCTGATTCTACCCAAACTGTTCCAGCTTCCTGTCCTTGGGTGAATCATTTATCAATTCCATTGTTTTTGAGGCAGAGGCAGATTTCAGCTGTGTGGTGGGTCAGTGCCCCTAACCCCAGTGTTGTTCAAGGGTCAACTGTATATAGAATATCTTATTGAATCTCCATGGTAACCCAGGAGGTAGATTCTATTATTATCACTATTTTATAGATAAGGAAACTGACATCCATAGAAGTTTAATAACTTTCCCAAGATTGCACATTATGTAAAAGACGGGGCCTGGATTCAATCCCAAACAGATGAAAAGATAAAAAATCCAATCATTTAACAGCTGAGTTAAGAAATAGAGAAATAAGTGAACACCTTTGAAGGTTATTTTTGAATTAGGTTCCTTTGGAATTAATGGAGGCTGGAGTACATGTAAGACTTTCAACTCCATGAAATTCAAACAGAACAGGAGACTATCCCACGTGGAAGGGATTGGTGGGAATATAACTGATCCCAATGAGGAAAGAAACAAGAGTACAGATTGATAATATTATCTGTCTCTCCCAAGGCCTATTCCAGAGAAGTTGTCCAATTTTTCAGACTTTCTGTCAAGGGTCACTTTAAAACCCCAGTCTTCGGAGGCTCAGAAGCAGTAAACTTTTTAATACCACAAGAGCACCTTAAAAGAGATAGCTTACTTACTAGTCTTGTTACCTTTGGGGGTAACAAAAATCACTCAACAAAGGCAGGTCTTTTCCTTACGATCCGTCTACTACCCTGAAGCCACCAACTTATTATGATCTCCATGATTTCCATTAACACTGTTTTGCTCAGGAAACAAGAGGCCTAATCATAATCTCTTCTCTGGTAGTCCCTGGCAGGTGAACTTGTGTTCCAACAGTCCTCATCCGCAGTGAGGGCAGTTCCTTTTGTAGCTGGATGTAGACAGCATCTGTTGTCGGTTCCATTAAGCTCACCTAAGCGGTGGCACATAGTAATGTACCTGCAATCATTTCTTTGGCCCTCAAATGCTCTGAGGAACCAATTTAGCCTTGATTTTCCCTGTAGGAATTGGGTACTGGGCACAGATTAGACAGTTGCAGCCATACTACTACATAGCTCTCTTCATAGCAGGCCGCTCCCAGCAAGCAATCTTTGCGTACGGCCCTGTCAAAACTCAGTCCCAGCTCCCAGGTGTCAACCCCAATCCGCACGGAAACTTCCCATCACAGTTCTAACGAGCAGACTCAGCTTTGGGGATCAATGGTCAAAGGCAGGAGCTGAAGTGGCAACTTGGAGCCAGAAGGTCAAGGCCAGAAAGACCAGAGCCAGCACAGAGGATCTGGAGTAAGTGGATCACTTTCTATGATGGTTCATTTCATGTGTCAACTTGATTGGGCCACAGGGTGCCCAGATATTTAGTCAAGCATTGTTCTGGGTGTTTCTGTGAAGGTGTTTTTGGATGAGATTAACATTTAAAACGGTAGACTGAGTAAAGCAGATTGCCTTCCCTAACGTGGATGGGCCTCATCCAGCAATTGAAGGGCTAAATAGAGCAAAACTGCTGACCCTCCCCTACTTAAGAGGGGCAATTCACATAATTCTCCCACCTTCAGACTTAAACCGAAACATTGGCTCTTCCTAGGTCTCAAGCATGCCGGCCTTAGGACTGGAACTATTCCATGGGCTCTCCTGGTTTTCATGCCTCTGGACTGGGATGGAGCTAAACCATCAGTTTTCCTGAGTCTCCAGGCTGCTGACTCACCCTGCGGATCTTGGGACTTGCCCACTTCCATAATCATATGAGCCAATTCCTTAGAATAAATCTCTTTACATAGGTAGGTAGGTAGATAGATAGATAGACAGACAGACAGACACAGATATATAGATATGGAGTATGGAATACATACAATACCCAATACCATAAGATATATATATTCTATTGATTCTGTTTTTTTCAGAAGAACCCTAACTAGTATACTTCCCTTGCAGTTTTGCCTCTCACCCCCATGAGCCATGATTATACCTTTAGACCTTATGGCTTGACCTGAAATTCAGCACCTCATTCTGACCATAATTTCCTATCCCTTCAGCTCCTTGGGTCCTTTACGCCCACCACACCCTCTCTCTGACTCATTAAGGCCTCCCAGCCTTGACCAACGTCTTTTAATTAAGGCCTCTCTATACTCGCTTCCAGCCCTACCTGCCAAGGCTCAGGTCCATCACGCAGCATCTCTTGTCCGATCCTCAGCTTCCTTGCCTATAGTCAGCCACGTTCACCTGGCAAAACCCAAGTTTTGGATCCATCACACTGTCTGCGTACCTTTTCCACATTTAGAGCCAGGCTGCTCAGCACTGTTGGAGAAAATCAGAAAACCACACCTACTGATGCTCCTAGGAATTCTGACTTTACTGAACACACTTTCTCTGGTTTCTCCTCCTCTATCCCTGGCCACTTACTCTCATTCTCTGATCGGAATGCTTCTCTCACCTGTCTTGCAAGTCCATCCTCCAGCCTCTTCTCTGTATATACTTTTTCTGGACAATCTCATCTACCTCTACCCCCTTTAACCTCTACCTGTCTCCCCATTACTTACCGATAGGTCATTTTCTTTTTTCCCACCTTTGTACCTTTATACACCCTACTCCCTCTACCTGGACCACCCTAACCTCTCCTATGTCTGCAAACAAATACACACATAAACACCTGGAGAACGCCTACTCTTTCTTCAATACTTAGCTCACATTTTTTAAATGACTCAGGTCAGGCATTACCTCCTGCAGGAAACTATCCTGACACCTGACTCCCTCTTCGGTGTCCTGCCTACGGTCACTTATTAGCTAACATCTATTACTGTAGCCCTCTCAACATCCCTTCCCTTAATAATATCTTCACCTCACCCCTCTTTCCTTTGGGAATGGCTCCTCTCCCACTACCCATTCTGTGTGAGTCTACAGTATCTGTAATCATGGTTTGCTGCCCTCCAGCCATATTACCTAGATCCAAAATTTAAATAATAATCCGTGGCCCTAGTGGTTGGTCCAAGGAGTGGAGATGTGGTGCAAGCTTAGCCAATAAGAATCTTTGCCTTGCACACCATTATAAAGCAATTATACTCCAATAAATATGTTAATAAACAAAACAAAACAAAACAAAACTTTGCCTTGGATTATTCTAAATGGGGCTAGCAGGAAAGGTTTCTGTGTCTGGGGTCATGGAAGTAGAAGGATATGGCACAGGGGTTATTTATAATCACATTCTACAAGGACCTACTGTATAGCACAGGGAACTCTGCTCAATATTCTATAACAACCTAACTGGGAAAAGAATTTGAAAAAGAATAGATACATGTATATGCATAACTGAATCACTTTGTTGTACACCTGAAACTAACACAACATTGTTAATCAACTATACTCCAATATAAAATAAAAAGTTAAAAAAAGATCACATTCTCCACTAAATTCTACCTACGGAATCCTAGTATATTCTTAGAATGCACTGAGCTTCCCTCTATCAAAGGCCACTGTCTCAATGACTGGAGTTACCTATTTAGCAGATGCTCAACAAATGTTTGTTGAATGAATCTCTCATGTTTGGGTGTGCCTCATCTCTAAAGGGATACTGAAAATTGAGTACAGACAACTGCCATCTCTGGCCACACTTGATGTTATGACACATCTTGCTACAATTTGACAGCAGGGATGGGTTCACTTCGTTTATCTGAAATTTTGGAGGAAAGAACCATCCTTCACACACATCTTGAGGGGAGAATGTATGAGTCTGTCCACATCTTGAACCTAGAGACTGAAAATTAAGCTATACTTGGCCAGAGCTCATATCTTTCCTTTAATGTGAAAAACCTTTTTTGTACATGACCCCTTAGAGTTAAAATGGTAAAATCCATTGAGGAAAGCAAAACAAGGATTTGTTGTTTGTTTGTTTGTTTATAAAGAACAGAAAAGAAAGGAAACAATTTAGTTACGCTGGAAAATAACTTATATGAAATGAAAAAAATTCAGGCTCCAAGCAGTTTAGCCACAGAGTTGCCAAGAACATAGCGACCCTATTGTGCAGCCTCTCCTCCTCCACGGCCAGATCTATAAATTAGAAATAATATTATGTGTCCTGGCTAGTCTCACTAGAGCTTAATGAGGTTATTTCTAGGAAACCCCTTGACTTCAAAAAAGTCATATGAAAATTCAAAGAACTTTTATTATAAAAGGTTTCAACTTGATTAAAAAGCCCTTGATGCAGGCTTCCCTGGTGGCGCAGTGGTTAGGAATCCGCCTGCCAATGCAGGGGACACGGGTTCGTGCCCCGGTCCGGGAAGATCCCACATGCCGCGGAGCGGCTAGGCCCGTGAGCCACAGATACTGAGCCTGCGCGTCTGGAGCCTGTGCTTCGCAACGGGAGAGGCCGCGACAGTGAGAGGCCCGCGCACCGCGATGAAGAGTGGCCGCCACTCGCCGCAACTGGAGAAAGCCCTTGCACGGAAACGAAGACCCAACACAGCCAAAAATAATAAATAATAAAAATAATAATAATAAAAATAAATAACAGTGTGTGTGCATCTATAAAAAAATAATAAAAGCCTTTGATGCCTTCCTTGTGAGTCATGCATATTTCCCACTGACTTCCTATGTGTCTCTATTATCAGTATTAAATATTTATTTTAGGTCTATTGAAGTAAAAACTTATTCTCCCAGCTCTCAGCCCAAGGTGATTTCTAATGACTATTTAGTTTTTATGATAATTTTTTAAATTTGCATTAATAATAGACGAATCTAATGTTAAATTGAAGGTTATTAAAATAGGCCTCCTTTCAAGGCAACTGGATGTTGAAAAGATCTTTTTTCTTTTACCACATCTTTCCTTAATTGCATGAGAATAAGGTTACACTTGATTATTATTTAGACTTTCTATAGCACATTTGTATAGGCAAAGACTTGAAGTTGTAGCATAGTAGAGATTGCCATGATTTACTGCCTTCTCCACAACCACTCGGATGTCTAATATACATCAAAAATTTCACATATCCCCAAAATACTACTACTATTCACCCCTCCCCACCCTGCTCTTCCTGCAGGCTTCCCCAACTCAGTAAATGGCAACTCCATTTTTTTAATTGCTTGGGTCAAAACCTTGAGGTCATCCTTGGCTTCCTTCTTCTTCTCATACTTCACATTCAATCTGCCAACAAATTTTGTCAGCACGACTCTCAAAATATATTCCCCGGGGCTTCCCTGGTGGCGCAGTGGTTGAGAATCTGCCTGCCAATGCAGGAGATACGGGTTCGAGCCCTGGTCTGCGAAGATCCCACATGCCACGGAGCAACTAGACCCGTGAGCCACAACTACTGAGCCTGCGCGTCTGGAGCCTGTGCTCCGCAACAAGAGAGGCCGCGATAGTGAGAGGCCCGCGCACCGCGATGAGGAGTGGCCCCCGCTCACCACAACTAGAGAAAGCCCTCGCACAGAAACGAAGACCCAACACAGCCAAAAATAAATAAATAAATAAAATTTAAAAAAAAAAATATATATATATATCCCCCAATACACCCCTACCCTGGTCCTCCTTGTTCTCATCCTTCACCTGAATCACCACAGCAGCCTCCTAACTGGTTTCTCTTCCCCCACCTTTGCCCCTTCAGTCTCCGTCCAGCACAGCAGCCAGAGTGACCCCATTAAACAAGTTAGAAGATGTTTTCCTCTACTTAACTACAGCCCTCCTCCCACCACGGCTGCCCAACTACGCAGAGCAAAAGCTCAATCCAGACAATGAGCACGAGGACCTTCCTGAACTTTCTAGTCCTCCAACCACCGGACCTGCTCCTTCTTCAGGACTTTGCCCTTCGAATGCTACCTGCATCCTCCTCCCCCAGATACCTGCCTGGCACCTTCCCGCACCGTCTTCCGGTCTTACCCCAACATTACTTTCTGAGTGTGGCCTTCCCTGATAACTTCATCTAAAATTGCAACTCCCCACACCCAATCCATCCTTTCCCCCTCCCTGCCTTACTCTCCTACCCTCTTCAACACTATACACAATCCCTTGCTATAATTATGTAATCTAACATAATGCTGTTCATCATCTGATTCCCTCTCTAGAATATAAAACTCAGAGGGTTGGAGGGGGCAGATATTTTTATCCCTTGTATTCTCACTACTCTATCTTCAGGGTCAGACACGGAGTGAGGGGGGCTCAATAAATATTAGTTGTCTAAAAAAATATGAAAAAACTTTTAGCTATCTTTACTATAACACCAGGGATGATTCTTCTGCTTTTAAACTCTCATCTTGCCAGGCACAGTATTCTTTTTCTAGTGGACATTTCAGACCATGAGAATAGAAGAGCAGCTGTGGCCAAGGGTAGCTGGGTGGGAAGACAGGGTGCACTTTGGCTTATATGTGGTCCTTCTCAATGGCTCTGAGTCTCTGTTAGGTAGAACAAACCACAGCAGCTTTATGAAAAAATATGAGCACCCAAGGAGAACCATACATGCCAGTGAGATCTTCCCAGAGAAGATCAGTTCCAGGAGCAACGAAATTTCCCCACTGATTTTTTTTTTTTAAAAACGGTAACATCTGAGATTTTTAGGAAATTTATTTTTTATTTTTAAAGATTTTTTTTTAATGTGAACCATTTTTAAAGTCTTTATTGAATTTGTTACAATATTGTTTCTGTTTTATGTTTTGGTTTTTTGGCCGCGAGGCATGTGGGATCTTAGCTCCCCAACCAGGGGTCGAACCCACACCCCCTGCATTGGAAGGCGAAGTCTTAACCACTGGACCGCCAGGGAAGTCTCCCCATTGATTATTGACTAAAATAAAACTACCCCTAACCCACAAAGGATGAATCTGAAAAGTCTTCAGGTGTCATAAAGGTAATGAAAATCAAAAGGGCCCTGGCGGCACAATGAAAAAGTTGTCCTTCCCTCAGGCAGCTGCTATCAGCTGACTTTTGCCATGCCAGATTACCAGATCTTCTGATTTTCAAGAAAAGCCAGACTTCAGATTTCATGAGAAATCCCTCAAATGTAAAAAGCTGGCCCCTTGCAGGGGAGGGAGGTCCAAGAGGGAGGGGATATATGTATACATATAGCTGATTCACTTCACTGCACAACATTGTACTATGTTAGCAGAAACTAACACAATATTGTAAAGCAATTACACTCAAATAAAAAATAAAAGAAAGCTGGCCCCTAACTCAAATTAAAAACAACTACCACCATATGCTGTGAGCCAAACAAAACAGCTTCTAACCACACTCAGCTGGGTTTCAGCCTCTGCCTTACAGACGTGTAAAAACTAAACCCAACTCTGAAAAGAGCAAATTAGAAAAAACTTCTGCCTCCGTTAATCTTCTGTTAAATTCCTTCCCCATAGAAAACAGTCTTTGTGGTCTTCATGTGCAGGTCAGAAAACTTGGCACTAATGTACTTGACACTCTCATCTTAAAACTCAACATCTACATGAACATGTTTCTTCCATCTCTTGACTTGCTGGGCAGAGCAAGTGGGGAACCCAGCCTTCCACCCCCTCCACCCCCGGCCATGAGGTTCACTATCCATTGGCAGGATCCTTGGCGTCTGTAATGGAAGGAGTGGAGAACACCAAGAGTGGTAGAGAAATTCTCAGCAACAGCAAGGAAGGAAAAGAGAATTCCGTGGCTGCCAGAGAAGGGAGTGAGGTGGCCTATTTGTGTGTAAGGAACACAGTCTGAGCTAAGAAGTGAGGGGTTAATTGTTACCAAAATCACTCAGTAGACTGAGCCCCTCAAAAGCTGGGACTGTATCTAATCCACCTTTGTATTCGTAGAATCAACCTACTGTGTGCCTGACTCCGCTGGTTTTTGGATGAAAGCAGAGCAATCAATTTTTCTATCATATGACAGAGAAAGGGAAAGGTTTCCAGTCCAATCATAAATTAGTGGCCTCAAAACATCCCCAGGAAACTGTGATGTGAAATTTAACACTTTAGGGGAACAGCCTAATTTGCAATGTCAGAATCACAGATTTTATTGTTCTTCTTTAAATTATCATTAATAGAAGGAAGGGAAAACAATGACAATTTTAAAACTAGTGCCCATATTTTATCAATTTTAAGCAGCAGAAAAAAATTCACTCCCAACCAGGAGCAGGTAAAACAACTGAAAACCCAGAGAGATGTGGATAAAACTGTTTTACAGCATTGTTTCCTCCAGACACATATTTTTTAAATGCAATGATTTTAGCAAGGGTCAGAGAACTGTTATTTGTTAGATGAAGAACATGTAATTAAACTCACTGTTCTGAAAGAAAAGCTTTGTGAGTACTCTTTTTTTTAATCTTCTATGACTGGGCTGCTAATTTCTTCCTGTCTCACACCTACTCAAAACCCAGAGGATTTGTCCTTGGTGCCTGCCATGAATATAAGTACAGTTCTCTAGTGTATCGTTCAATCACAGCAGACAACTATTGATTTCTGTTTAAATCGGAATACACATAATTTTCTCTAGTCTGGGAATTATTAAAATGTATTAACAGACTAGGGTTTCGTGTTTCAAGTATGGCAACAGTTGGAGGGGCGGGTTTCCTTTGTATTTTTTAATTTTCCTTTTGCCTTTTCCCCCCAGGAACTGAGACAAGCCCTTTCTGAGCAGGAAAGTTCCACTGACTTGTTCGGACAAATTCTCATTCAGTTTCACACTGGGTCACACACAGTCAGAAGAAAGACATACCCGTGGATGAGGGGAGAGCGAGAGGGTTGAGGCTGATTGCACAGAAAGCTCTCTCTCTCTTTGTTTTTCCAGGGACTTGGAGGAAGCCCACTTTCTTTTCTTTCATGATGGAGATAACTTCTTGGTACAAAATCTTAATTTAACAATCTCAAAAGATTTTTTTTTCACACATTTTTCTTTCAGTAGCAATAGTAATAACACAAAGCGTCCGTTCCCTTCTTGTTTATAAAAACACTCTCTGACTGCAAAGAGACCACATTTTAATGGAAAAGGGCAAAAGTAGGCAAGTGAGAAGTAGGCAAGTGAGAAGACCTCGATGTGGTTTGGCTTTGCTGCAGTTCTGGGGAAGTCACAGACTTTCTCTGGGCTCAGGTTTTCTGTCTGCAGAAAGGGGATTAAGCATCAGTGGTTTTCAAATTGTGCACCATGAAAGTTTGGGGTGTAGAGATTGGAGAATACATGCGTCTCTAGGACCCCATTCCCACCACCACACTTTAGCCACAAGTCAGTTCTTATCTGTTTATATATTGGATTTCCACATCAGATTTTCCTTAGAGAAAGGGTTTCACAGCTTTATAAGTTTGAAAACAAAATCTGTCTTTCCCAGTTCTCACTTTCCATGATTCTGCGACTTTTCTCTCTGACAATACACAGCCTCGATTTCCTGCAATGCATGTGTTCACGAAAGCAGACCACTGTACAAAATGGGAAACTGGTTCATGCATGATGCTTTTCGTCAGTATAATCACCTCTACCATCAAAAACATGAATTTACTAAGCATTCATTCATGCACTATGCCACATGGGTTACTTATTAGCAAAGCAAAGTTGACAAGTTCCATTTTCAATTTGAGAGATTAAGTGATTTTACTGATTTTGAAAACGGGAAATCTTGATAATTCTTTCAATGTGGTACAGCTATGAAGTAGCAGAGGCAGACATGAAAATGGACAACGAATTTGATAACGCTACTGTAACACAAACAAGTCAATAAGCAATTAAACGATCTCATCTAAAACCACTGTCTCCAGGGGAATATTTAAGCCTTCCCTGTAGAACCAAACAGGAAAGTATCATGGCTTTATGAAAATAAGTAACCAGATTTCAGCACTTATTCCGGGTGGAAAGTGACTCCTCCCAGGAAAAAGTATCTAAATACTTACCACCCATTACTACAGGCATAGGAAAGAACACTGATCCCCGAGAACATAGAATATGAATTCCAAAGAGCAAGCAGCAGCTGAGCTAGAAAGGGAACAGAGCTCAGAGTGGGAAACTAGAGAACTACAGCGTTGCATATCCACAGACAGAATTTGCAATTCACCTTGAAAGAGAGCAAAGGTGGAAGTTAACTGATGGAAACCCAGTATTCAAAATGCACTCTGAGAAATACCTGAGCAAAGACTAAGACTTAGCAACAAAGATCCTAAAGTAAGAAGAGAATCTCTTAGACCAGACCACAAAGAATAAAAAGAACCATATTAACTTAGACATACCTGTTGGTATTATCACTAGGTCCTCTTTCAGAAGGAACCAGAGATCAAGATTAGAATTAGCACAAATCTTTTTTATACCATTATTCATCTACCTTGGTTAATAAACATTGTTGCCAAGGCTAGAATGCAGTTTTTTAAAAATCAAGAAGCTATAAAGGATGAATATTAATCTATCCTTTTTCCTCTCATCTATTTTCCCCTTAATTTTTCTATTTTGTGAGCTGGTTTGGCTAACAAGTTCACAATTCAATTCTCCTCTGAGTTTTCAGATTCAGCACAATTCTTGATCTGTTGATATTTCCCAAAACAAAAAGCCCAAATGCCTCAAAACTAGAATAGAATGGGAAAAGATGCCTCCTGCCAAAAAGAAATAGTGCAGGTACTCGAGTTCAGATAATTTTGAATGCTTTAATTCAGTGCTTTAGAGTTCTGATAATCTTATATACAACCACGAGTAATACAATGGATTTCTTCTCAAATGTCTCAGAAATTCCTAAAAAGTGGTCCTCTAGCTATGTAAAACCTATCATCCTCATGGGAGTTAAAAAAAAAAATGTACACCAAGTAACATTAAGTACCATAGTACAGTTGTCCTACCAGGAGAGTATGTGGCGAAAGAAAAGTTATCTAAAAAGAAGGTAGTACCTGGGCACCAGTCTAGCTACAGATGACAGTTCTGCGGCTCCTGGAACCAATTAGAGAACATCCTATGGGGTCCACTTAAATCTAAAGTCACTTTGGACAGTCATTAGTACTGTTTGCCAAATATTTCCGGTTCATCCTATTGCCCAGACACAAGATAGAATTGCCTGTTTGGCTCCCTTATTGTGTGTGAAGCCATGTGACTAGTTATGGTCAATAACTTGTGAACAGAGGAAAATAAGTCACTTCCAAGAAAGAGTGTTTAACTGGTGATTCAAGACCTTTAAGACCTCTCTTGTTCCTCTGACACAGTGGTCAGAAGCATCAGTGATGGAGACTGCTTCATCTATCCAGGTTCCAGAGCGACACTGATGAACAAGCCCTCCACCCCAGGTGTGGAGACACAATGAACATACAGCACAAGAGAGAAGTAAACCTTTGTTGTTTTAGGCTGCTGAGATTTGGGGATTGTTTGTTGCTGTAGCATTACTTCACCTATCCTAACTTAGATCCCCTCAGTTCAGGAGGAGTATTCATGAGAATGGACTACAACAAGAGACTCCAAGAACCAACCCAATCATCACTGGAAATCCTCCAAATCAAGGATTACGCTAAATCTCTCACAGAGGGTTTTGGGCTGACTACCCTCACTCTTCAACCCCACATCCCTAAGTAGTACTCTTTTTTTTTCTGGTTTTTTTTTCTCTTTATTGAAGTATAGTTGATGTACAATAGTATATAAGTTACAAGTGTACAATACAGTGATTCACACTTTTTAAAAGTTATACTGTAACCAGGCAGGACCCTATGGGGTCTTCCTGCGACAGACCTCCTCCCCCACATCCTCTGCTATAGCTCCTCTCTGAAGTACCCAGGTAACAGTACTCATGCATATTTTCTGAGTTTTTCGGGTGCTAAAAGCCACCACCAAATGGAAAAAATTAACTACTTGATGATCATGAGCACGTAGCCCCTGGAACCTTCTGGTGCCTAAGGATTGATAGTGTTAACCGCCCTATTACTTCAACATCAACCAATCAGAGAATTGTGCACGAGCTGATCACATACCCTGGGGCGACGCTCCCTCACCTCGCCTTTAAAAATGCTTTGCTTAGACCCTTTGGGGAGTTCGGGGTTAGTGGTGAGCACGACCTACCCATTCTCCTTGCATGGCCCTGCAATAAACCTCTCTTGGCTCCAAACCCCAACGTTTTGGTTTGTTTGGCCTCATTGTGCATCGGGCACACGAACTTGTGTTCAGTAACAATACTCCATTTATAGGGACTTCCCTGGTGGTCCAGTGGGTAAGACTCTGTGCTCCCAGTGCAGGGGGCCCAGGTTTGATCCCTGGTCAGGGAACTAGATCCCGCATGCATGCCACAACTAAGAAGTCTGCATGCCACAACTAAGACCCAGCATGGCCAAAATAAATAAATAATAAATAAATAAATATTTTTTAAAAACCAATACTCCATTTATAGTTATTATAAAAAATTGGCTATATTCCCCATGTTGTACAATACATCCTTGTAGCTTATTTTATACCTAATAGTTTGTACCTCTTAATGCCCTATCCCTATATTGCCCCCTCCCCTTCCCTCTTCCCATGGGTAACCACTAGCTTGTTCTCTATATCTGTGAGTCTCCTAAGTAGTACTCTTAAGCCCAAGGGACATTCAGGGGTCTCTAGGCTTTAAACCCATTGTCCCATTAATTAAGCTCCTTCCTTGGAATGTTTTACTCCCTGTCTTCTTTCCCCAGAATGTTCCAGCCAATAGATTCAACTACCAGAATAAAACAACAAATCCCACAAAGTGCCTTGAGAAACTTCACAGTAAAATTGCTTTGTAGCTTCCACAGGGTAGAGAGTTTGACAAGTTAATTCCTTTTTCAGTACTCAAAATTGATATCACATGAGAACATCTTAGCGTAGGATATTTTTCCTCACAAAACATTTATTTCAGGCTGTTCACAGCAGAATATTCAATAATTATTTTCAAAAAATATTTCTTAAAGTTAGTGCTCTTATTTTGATGAGGAGATGAACTCCTTTCATTTTCTGTGTATAGTCTCTGCCCATTTATCATAGCACTGGGTTGTCAGGATAACACCTTAAACAGCAGGTCTCCTTGACATTTCACCACAACCCTGGAGGATTTGGGATTTTTACCCACTTTTCCCCCAGATCTATGATTTCAAGTTATTTCAAAGAACTCTGAGTGTCTATTTTAGGAAAAGGAAAAAACAAAAAAACAAAAAAAATTCTTCTGGCAAACTAGAAGCCATCAAAGTAGAAACAGTTTGACAGAGGCTGCCATTAACAGAAAGCCACAGGAAAAACAAAGTAAAATGAGAAATGCTGAAACACAGTTGTCTTTTCCCTTTTTTTTTAAGCTGACAGAGTGAATGGAAACAACTTAAGAAAGATAGTCAAGTAAACCTCTAACCTCCAGCAACGGTGAGCTTCCAAAACTGTTCTTTAAATACAGCCACTGGAATCGGGTTTTATATTTAGCTCTTGCGCCCCTCCGGTCTCCTCCTATGGTACTAATATGTTTTTTAAATGCCTAAAACCTTTCTTAGTACCTAAGAATTCCCCTAGATTTCATGAATTAATGCAAATGGTAATCACCAGTGCAAATGAGTAATTGGTAGCACAAGCACCCATCTGTGCATGCAATTAACTGCCTTGAGCAAGTAATTGCCTGTTTTTACAAGAGCCTACTTAGAAATCTCAACTTAAGCATATATTTTTTTGAGTAATTCTGCCAATAACACAGCAAAACTTTTACTTGGGACAAATACTTTTAAACAAGCAGCGAAACAAGCAATAATTTTAGTCTTATAAAGGTCATACCTAGGAAGCCACCCTCCACAGTAATTGATTCTGTGAGTTTCACAATTCTAGATGCACATGCTCAGGGCATTTCCCAAGACAGCAAGCCTTTTGTTCAGGAGAACCAGTCCAGCTAACCCTCATGATGAGTGCTTTCCACCCAAGCATCTTGAGATTTCTGAAACTTTTGGTAATTTTCTAATTAATTCATTCAAGAAATATTTGCTGAACACGTATCATATACAAAGTCTTCTAAGCGTCTTATGTCCATGCATATTAAGAATGAGAACATGGGGCTTTCCTGGTGGCGCAGTGGTTGAGAATCTGCCTGCCAATGCAGGGGACACGGGTTCGAGCCCTGGTCTGGGAAGATCCCACATGCCGCGGAGCAACTGGGCCCGTGAGCCACAATTACTGAGCCTGCGCGTCTGGAGCCTGTGCTCCGCAACAAGAGAGGCCGCGAGAATGAGAGGCCCGCGCACCGCGATGAAGAGTGGCCCCCGCTTGCCACAACTAGAGAAAGCCCTCGCACAGAAACGAAGACCCAACACGCCATAAATAAATAAATAAATAATTCTTTAAAAAAAAAAAAAGAATGAGAACATGGTATATTGTTCTCTTAAGGAACTTATAATCATTCAGGAAGTAGAAAGCTTGAAGCTAATTATCTAAAACACAAGAAGCTTTGTAATTCAAGGGCTGTGAAGGTGTACCTGTTACCTTACCAAGCCACACCTGCCTGGCACACAGGCATGTGTTTTGGGTAAAAATCACAATTGCAATAAAAAGGATCTTTGGACCTGAGCCTTCGCCAAGCTGTGTCCTTGGCCCCCTACTCCCCCAAATCAACCAGCTTGCCCTCCCTTCGCAAGGTCACCCATTCTCCTTGACAGTCATCAACATTTTTCTTGAGCAGCTACTGACTGTGTTCCCCCCACCTGCTGCCAAAAGCCTTAATCCATAGCAGTTTTTGGTCCTGCACCAACCTGCTACTTCCTTGCTATTGCCAAATGCCCTGTCTTTCCTCTCATCACTGCCCCTTGCCTTTAAATACCACCTATACGCTGACAAGTCCCAAATTAAGATTTTCAGCACTAACTTCTCCCCCAGAATCCCACGCTGATCTATCTAACTGCCATCTCAGCACCTCCACGTAGGTATCTAAGAGTCATGTCAGACTACGTTTCCTAAAACCAACCCGATCCTGTTCTTCAGACCATTTCCCTGTCTCGATGATGGGAAGTCCCAAACTTCATAGTCATCTTTGCCTCCTCTCTTTCTTTCCCACCAGTCATCCAACCCATCAGCTAATCTTTTTACTCTACCATCAAAGGAATCCAAACTCCCCCACTTCTCACACCCACACCATTTCCACCCAGGCCCAAGCTGCCATCACCTCTTGTTGGATTACTGCAATTGCCTCCCAACTGGGCTTCCTGCCTCCACCCTCTAGAGTTATTCTCTCACTCCTTCATCAGAATGGTCCTTTTAAAAGTCATATTATGTCACTCTTCTGATCAAAGCCCTCAAGTGGCTTCCCATCTCAGAGTCAAAGCAGAATTCTTTTCAAGAATCTACAAGATTCTTCATAATCTGCCCCACAACTCCATCTTTCTTTGATCATTTCCTACACCACCACCATCCATAGTCATTATGATTCAGCAAACCTGGCTTCCTTATTACTCCTTCCCTACACCAAGTGCACACCTGTTCTCACTCCCTGAGATGCCCTTCCCCATGTGTCTATGTAGCTCATTCCCGCACTTCTTTCAGGTCACCTTATAAAGAGATCTACCCTGAGCTCCAAGGTAATACAATTCCTTCCCACTGCCCACTACCACGCTTCCTAGCCCCTTACCCTGCTTTCTTTTTGTCTACAGCCTTTCTTCCATATGATACACATTGATTTTTCTACCTCCAATATTAGAATGCAAGCTCTACGAGGGCTGAAGTTTTGTTCTGCTAAGCTTTCTAGCATCTCAGTACTGCCATATAGCTTCAGGTATGAATGAATGAGTGAACGAATGAATGAATGAACAAATGGACATGCCTAGGATGGAAGAGGCTCTTCTACCCATTAAGAGTACGATTCTTATAAGACTTTCAAAAGGGTGGTCTTGCTCTCTGTTTTTCTCCCTCTCTTGCAAAAAAAAAAAAAAAAAAAAAAAAGGGACGATGTCTCCCAGGTGGCCACAACTTGGAGAGTTGCTCTCAAAGACAGTAAACCAGCGTCCTAGGATGTAGTCTGGGTTCCTCAGATCTCTTCCCTCCAGTTGAATTCCTTGCCTTTAAAGGCAACTCCCCAAGAAGCTGAGGGAGCTCATTCTTTGAGTCTCATCCCCAATGTTCTGGTGCCCAAATTTCAGTCACCATCTTCTTCCTGTTCTCTCCCAGGCCAACCATCAGGTTTTCATGGTGATAAGACTCCTGATGAGCCCATATCTCCTGCCTTAGGCCTCCCCTGGGAACCTCATTACACACATGAGAAAACAGAATTTTTTAAAAAGTAAATTCTTTCACTCAACCTCACACTAAGCCATCACCAAATTCAGGAGGCAACACCTCAATGAACACTGAGCTCAGAATTTCAAATACTCAGCTTCCTCGCTAGAAAGATGAAGCACCATCTTCCTCATTAAGTAGTTAAAGATGATGAGAAGGTGTGACTAAGTGGTTGGAAGAAATAAAAAGGGGTAAAATCTTCAGAATCCAACCACTTAAAAAAAGAGTACGAATGAAAAGGAAACTCCCCCAGATGCTGAGGGATTTTTTTTTTTTAATGCATGAATATGTGTGTGAAATAGACTATGCTCTGCCAAAATCAGGGTACCATTCTTAAAGATTTAACTTGATTTATTCTATCATTTCTAAGGTGGGAAGGTTTGAACTATTATCAAACCTCACCAAATACTGAAAGAATTCAGTAGATGCCTTTCAAAAACGTCTCTTACATCTAAGTTAATAAGCTTACTTTAAAAATTATGATTCGAAAGTTTGAGTAAGCATGATATGTATTTTCAAATTCTGTACCGATAAAATACTCCTCTATATTTTTAAGATAGATCTAGTAGATCACAGAGCACAATATCGCTGTTCAACAAGATTTAAGGAAGAAGAGAATGAAGATAGGATGAATTATTAAAACAGGCAATGTTTTGTGGCATAAAAGTTTCTCTTCTAGATCTTAAATTCTGGCCCTATGCATGAAAAAAAATGTGAATTCTTTTCTAATCATAAAACTTTCTCAAAATGGGGAAACAAAGCTATCTAGGAAGAAAAAGAAACAGGAAATAATAGGAGGTCCTTTTGCAATAAATAACCCTATGGTTTCTGCTTCCATGCTAGAAAATCAGAGAGCTGCAATAAAAGCACAATTTACACGGGGTGCTCTGAGCAGTCAAATCACAGATTTTTCCCTTGAGTTCTGGCTCTACAAAAAGGACGTTAAATAAGTGTCACACTTCACATTTTCAATTTAATTACCTCTTTAAAACGCTAGGATTTTTGAGCCACGTGGGACTTATGTACATTTTCAATCACATAGGACTCAATATTGCAAATCATTAAATTCTCATTACACCTCCTGCAGTTCATACACTACCCTATCTGTACATAATATGATGTGTTTAAGTAACTTGCCTAAGATCATTTAAGTAGTAAAAGAGAGAAAACGAGACCTGCAACAGCAATTATGCATACTAGCTGAGTGACCTTGGAGTCTAAACCTCGGTAGGTCTCTATAAAAGGAGAAAGTTGGTCCAGAAGATCACAGATCTCTTCTAGCCCTAACAGTCAATGATTCCCTATTCTTGATTTTAGACTTGAACTTTTTATCTCTCTACTGTGTTTTAATTTAAGACTCTCAAAATTCAGCATCATTAGTTCACTTTAAAGGCATCTTAAGGATAAGTCCCTTAAGTTTTATATCAACCAAAAACCCCAATCATATGAGTACTTATTTCTTTCACAATTTCTTAGAGGAACCTTTTGACATCAGTGAAAATGGACACTCTCTCTGCTCACACTACCCAATAACCCATAGTATATAACCCTACTGTTATGGATAGAATATTTGTGTCCCTGCCCCCAAATACCATACGATTAATGTGATGGTATTAGGAGGTGGGACCTTTAACAGGTAATTAGGTCATGATGGTGGAACCCTCATAAATGGGATTAGTGCCCTGAAAAAAGAAGACATGAGAGCTTCCTCTCTCTCTCCCCCCTCTCCTCTCTGCCATGTGAGGATACAAGGAGACAACAGCCATCTGCAAACCAGGAATCAAGTCCTCACCAGACACCAGAGCTGCCCACCAGATCTTAGTCTTCTCAGCCTCCATAACGTTGAGAAATGTCTGTTGTTCAAGCCACCCAGTCTAAGGTGATTTGTTATAGCAGCCCAAGCTAAGACACCTACTATTCTTCAAATCATGGAGCCTTCTGTTTTCACCTCTCAGCTTTCATTGAGCTAAACAATTTTGATTCTTTTTGTCTTTTCTCCATAGTTTGTTTTCCTACACTTTTATAATTTCCTTCACCTTTTCAACCACTCTTTTCTTAAAAGCCTCAAGTGGCCCAGTAAGATGGTAGCCTGCTTTATATTGTTTAAGGGGAAAATTCCCTTGTTCTTGCTGCATGCTAGGAATCTCTTTTTCATCCCAATGTAGAGAAATGTGGTTGTTTTGTTTTGCTTTAATTAAGCACACTCAGCTATATTATTGCCTCTTTCTCAGCTTTATTTCAACATCAACTATTTCTGGTTACTTTTGCTTCTAATTAGTAGTTAAGTATTCTCTATTTTCATAGCTTCATTTTCCTCCAGAGGTAAAATAACTTATATCCAATGGTAAACACGGTTCTGGCTGCTACTGCCTTGTTATGAACTGAATTATGTCCCCCCAAAATTCATATGTTGAAGCCCTAGCCCCCCGCCCCCAGTACCACAGAATATAACTATATTTAGAAATAGGGCCTTTAAAGGGATAATTAAGGTTAAATGAGGGCATTAGGGTGGGCCCTATTCAATATGACTGGGTGGGCCCTATTCAATATTTCCTCTTCTTATAAGAAAATCTAGACACAGATATACACAGAGAAGATGGCCATCTACACACCAAGCAGAGAGGCCTCAGAAGAAACCAACCCTGCCAATATCTTGATTAGACTGTGAGAAACCAAATTTTTGTTGTTTAAGCCACTCAAGCTATAGTATCAATACTTTGTTATAGCAGCCCTAGAAAACCAGTGCAGGCCCCTCTCCTGGTTATGACCTTGGAGGAGAAAATGATATTGCTACTCATCCGTCCATACCCACTGCTACTGTTAGGAGGAGATAGGTGGTTAGAGTGCCCCATTCTAGCACACAGGAACAGTACTGGTGGCTGACATGGTATTCACCACCTTCCCATCATGCCTAGTGCCATTGATACAAAAGGACAGATTTGGGTCTTTCACAAGAGAAGCACCTTCTTCAGTAGCTTAAACTAGATCTCCAATGTTTCCCTTTATTTTCTTTACACTCAAACACTAACAGCCTAGTAAATCCCAGGTAGGCAGCTAAATAGCCAAAGATTTTCCTGAGGAAAATGGGGCCAAATTTACTCTGGCCATCTTTCTCCTAATCTTATCCCCCATGGCCATTCTACTGAATGTTTTCCCAAAGTTTATGTTTCAGGGGTCCACCTCAGTAAAAGTCCAGTGGAAATAAGCCCCTTTTTCAGAGGAGCCTGATATCTGAGCCTAGAGAGACACCAGAATATTCCTAAGGAGAAAGGATTACTCATCAGATTTTCACTAAACAGTTCAATATTTGACCTCTTTATTTTTCTATTCATTGACTTCTTCAGGAAACATTTATTGAGCATCTAGTATATGTAAGGCTCTGCATCAGGGCCAGGGCTACAAATGATAATAAATCATCAACATATCAAAAAACCATAAAGAGTCCCCCAGGAAACTAGATGATGAAGATTTCTAAGAGAAGAGTGAAAAACCACAGAAATTAGAATTTTAAGATTTCAAAAACCAGATGCCCTATTATTCCAGGAAATTCATAAAGCTTAGGAAATCAAAACAAACATATCAATTGACTGGGCAGAGAACTCAGATGTGATGTGCAAACTAAGGTCAGGTGATGCCTCACAGAGAAAGAGGATACGGGGATCTCTTTTCCTCCGCCTCCTTCCCTCTCTGACGAATAATTCGCTGATTGATTCCCCCAAATAGCCACCATTTCCATTCCTATAATGCAGCCAAATTGTGTTTTTAAATGTGTTTCCATTTTTTGAAACTTCTAACGCCATGTAATCCTTGTTACTTTCTTTGAAACAGTTTCCACTGGGCAGAGGGAATAAATACACGGTGTTGTTAGCAGTTCCTCTCTGTTGTCTGGGAAAAGGGGACCGGAGGTGGCAGTGGCAGCTCCGATGGCAGGGGCACTGCCTGGGAACAGTACTGCTGTTTCATGCAGGGCTGTGAGAGAATGGTGCGGACCGACCGCTCCAGGAAGGGGGAAGATCCTGAACCCACTCGAGAGAGCGCCTCAAGGGCAGTGGTGTTCTCTCTTCAGGCACATGATCAGGAACAAAGGAATCTTTATTCATCTCTTTCTGCTGCACTGGTTTGCTTTTTATTCCTTATAAGCAGCTGAGAAAGACCATGAGCAGCCCTTTTAATCAGCTGTGGAAGAGATGAAAGGGTTCAGAAGAAGAGAAGCTGCCATTTCTGAGAATGGTTTATTCATATTGTAGAATAATCTTTAAAGAAAAGAACTCTATGAGACTGATCTTTTAATTATAGAGGAATAAATACATCTGTGAAATCCACCAGTTTCACTTTGGATTAAATACTCTCTCGTTCAAAAGCCAGATACTCGGTAAACAAAAGTCTCAGTTTGGAAATGGCTTCTCTCCCTAATACATGGCTTCCCCCTTTCCCCACCCCATCCCCAAATTCCAGTCACTATTTAATAAACAGCAGGGAGAAAAATACATAACATCTCAGAGATCCGCTTTGGAGGCCTTAGATATGTTGCGTCTGCCACCAAGCAAGGTCTGGATTCTCAAAATGTCAGATCAGTTATCAATTATCTGTGAATAACATTATGATCACGCTATCTGACAGGGTTTTGTTTTTTTTTTTAATTCAAAAATCCCAACACATTTTCATCCCACTCACAAATCATATCCCAGCTCTGGCCAAAGAATATGAGTCCTATCTTAGAGTTCTTGGTGTACCTCCACAGCACTGGTGATGGGCACAGACGTTCAAAAAACATCTATTAACTTCAAATGACACCATTCACAACTCTGGGAACTCCACCAACCAAAAATTTTAAATCGCAGTTTCTTCTAGTTCCTTTTAGGTGAACAAGCAAAGAAACAGTGCCTAGTTGGTTGTATCTTTGCTGATTCATATTTTATATAGTTCCTCTTACTATGACAGCCCAAAAGCAACTCTCCCATCCATATACAAGTGGGCCAAGGGCTTTCTGAAGCCACTTTTCCTTTTCTGCTATTTCTGAATCTTGAGTCAGCTCTCTTCCTTGGGGAGTTCAGAGACTTTTGCAAGTTCCCATTTCAGGAAATTCCATTTCTGTTTGAAGTTATCTCTCCCAGAAAATAAAAAAAGAAAAATAGCTAAAGGAAAAAAGACCCTACATCTTCTTAAGAACTATTTCTTTTCTGTCGATGTTCTGGTAATTTTTCATATTGGCATCCTTCTCTAAACAGGAGGCTATCTACAGAGTATTTTAATATTCCTCCTTTAACTTTGCAATACACAGAGATACTTTAATACATGATGCTTAGGCAGATGATTTCTCAAAGGTAGGTCGATTCTTCCCATTATTTACCAAGTTCTTATTCTGAAGCATTCTCATTGCTATCTATTGGCATCAGTTAACCTGTATTTCCAAAGGTTGGTGCCAAGTTTTGGTCCTTCCTGTTTGCAAAATCATCTTCTCCTCAAGTGTTCCTGGGGTGGGGAGTGTCCAGGCTCTTGCAGCAACTTCCGGGTCGATGTACCCTGTGGTGAGTGTCTCTTCCGTCCCTATTGTTCCTAATTCTCAGATGCTTCCCTGAGCATTCAGGATCCGGGCTCTGGGAACAATCATCTCTTCAAAATAATCCCCTAACTATCTGCCGGACAGGTTTCCATCCAGTTTCTTCTTAAATGGTCTTCAAAAAAGTTTTACAGACTAACCCACCCAGTTTTAATCTAAATTAGAAGAGGAAGAAGAGGAGATAATATCAAGAAATGCTCTCTTTACAAGGAGAAAGCATAATTATCTTACATGTTGTAACTTTTGTTTCTTCTGCACTTCCATAAAGCTAAAGGGCTAATTAGGGGGACGCAGGGGCCAACTCTGGGCCAACACAGTCCTTTGTTCGAAGAGGTGGCATCAGGGAATTCCCTCGCGATCCAGTGGTTAGGACTCCTTGCTTTCACTGCTGAAGGCCTGGGTTCAATCCCTGGTCAGGGAACTAAGATCCCACGAGCCACGCAGCGCGGCGAAAAAAAAAAAGAAGAAGAAGAGGTGGCATCAGCTCACAGGCCCTGACTCATCCCCTCACTCTCCACTCCTATGTTCTGACCACTGCCCAGCTGCCAGGTAATGACCCACACTGACCTCTTAGGCAGGCATAATTCCCCTGAGACGGAATGAGGGGCCCTTGAGAAAGACCCGTTCATAGTCAGCGCTGCACATATTAACAGTATATTCTTACACTGTATTACGTACATTTGTCTGTAATTGTGTTTTCCCCTCTTAAAAGGTCACCTACATAAGGGGGTGTCGCCTCCTTAAGGGAAGGACTATGTTTCATTGATCATGGCTTTCCCAGGGCCTTACACATAGTAGATGCTCAGTGAATAATTGTTCATCTTCACTTGTTGTTGCTTCTTTACAGTCATCAGGAGCTCAGACCAGGTACTTGAGACAAAGGGAAGGGGCTTAACAAACCTCACTCACAGGGATAACATTTGATAAAATAAGGCAATAGGAGAGTGTCCTCTGGAATCCTCAAAGGAAGAAAACCCTGAAACAGGCTGGGGAGAGGGAGGAATAGAAGAGAGAGGAAACCACAGGAATAGAAGAGAGCGGAAACCACAGGAATAGGAGAGGAAACCACAGGCCACATGCCAATTATAAGAGGTAAATTTAGAGAGTACTGGCCTAAGACAAGACCAGACATCCAAATGCCGTCCTAGAGCATAGGGCAGCTAAAGAATAGACACTTACTGAACTATACTCAGTATTTTGTAATAACCTATAAGGGAAAAGAATCTGAAAAAAAAAAAAAAGATATATATGTATGTATAACTGAATCACTTTGCTCTACACCTGAAACTAACACAACATTGTAAATCAACCACACTTCAATTTTAAAAAAAAAGATTAAAAAAAAAGAATAGACACATTATTAAGGGCCACCCTTCCTCCACATACTCCCCTACGTCACAGGCCTCCCCAGGGAATTAATGGATACCAGCTCCCAGCCTCAGTCTCCTTGCTTTCCTGTGCTCATGGAGTCTGCTTCTCTTCCCCTTTAGACATGCATTCCTTGATCTTGATAGGGTCTTTCCTTATCCACTACTATTCCCTCCTTTGAAAGATGACCTATCACTTAGAATGGCCTCTTTCTTACCACTTCATCAGCTCCACCACCACCACCTTTGCCGTGGAGACTTAGGTTCACCTTGCCTGTTTTATCCCCCGCCTGTAGGCACTGAAGCAGGCCTAATCTTTAATGACCAGTGATGCCCAAGTAACCGATTCAAATAACCTAGATTTTAGTCTCTCTGGCTTGTAAGGCATTTCATGGAAGATCCCAGACCCTTCCTTGCTGCTGGCTGCTATAATGAATAGCTATATTTATTCTTCTGTTGTCTCCATCTGCATTACATTGATTTGGTGTGTTCTGGGGATAGAGCAAAATAAAAATATAACAAAAAAAATTGCACAACCCTGAGGCTATCTTAAAATAAGAGCCATTATTGGAAGAACTATAGCCTAAAAGTATGGTGCTCTGGCATCAGCTGGTCTTAGATATGAATCTCAGCTCTACTGAAAGACTTTGGACTTTGAGCAAGTTGGTGAACACTCTGAGTCTGTTTTCTTATCTGTAAAGGAGGACAATATTACCATCTTCCTCAAAGGGTTGGCATGGGCTTTTAACCACTCTGCTCTCTACACTGCCTCCATTCACAAAATTGCCCCTGGTTCTCCCTTCACTTCTGTCAGATCCAAGAGACCCCTGGTAACATGGAGTGAACCCCACTAGCCTAAGGGAGATAGTATACCAGTTCTACTGGCTGTTTCTTAACTATATTTAAGTGTATTCGATTCTTAACAAACTGCAGCCTGATTTCTTTCAGATTCAATGAAATTTCTTTCAGAAAGGATCTGTACTAATTTGTATGACTTATGTATAGAGTAAGCATTTAAGTTTAAAAAGCCAGTGGTTCCCAAACTGAGGGCTGCACATTCCGTGGACACCTCAAGGGTTACAAATTCATATACTCACCATGCTTCATGTGAAGACTGAATGAACAATGCAATATATGTAAATACATATATATGCATATGTATACACAGATATATCCACGTATATTCATAAATTTTCAGTATTGCTGTTTCAAATGTAGATATAAATACTACTAATAAAATGTAAGTTTATTTAAAAGCATGACTTAATTTGTAAAAGCATTTATCATTGTATACTTTCTTGATCAACATTTGCTAATGCTACAGTATGTAGTGATTCTAAATTTTTAATATAATAGTATTAATATTTTATCAAACCTTGATGTTAATATTAGTAATGTTTGATTGTTAATAATAATATCCAACAGTTATTATGTGTCAGACACCGTTCTAACAACTTAACACATATTAATTCACTAAATCCTCACAATAACACTATGAGGCAGAGCTATTATCATTTCCAATTTATCTCTGTGCCTTAGGAAACTAAGGCACAGAGAGGCTAAGCGATTTATCACGGAGCTAGTAAGAGACAGAGCTGAGATTCAAGCTCAGGCATTCTGGTTCCAGAGTCCAAGCTCTTTGTTTCGACACAATTAGTTGAGAACTCAGCTATGCAATAAAACGCTGGTGCCACTGTTTTTGATCAGAAAATTATGTATGACCTTGACATTGATTTCATATTCTATGAAAATGGGCATATTTCTAACTGGGTACAAACTGAAATGTATATGTATACTCTGGCTTATATTTGACCAGGGACACAACCAAGAAATCTATGATAACTGTTTTATGAAAAGAACAATAAATTAATTCAAGCAAAAATAATAATAATAAAACTTCTTCATGCTGCCTGGTCTGCCCACATATGCTCCTGCCCAAGCAGGTCACATGGACCAGAGTGAGTTTCCATTGATGATTATTTTGTCACTATCTTGTTGCTTTCACCCTTCTCTGCCCCCATTAGAAAACTAGTTTTCCAATATTGCACTATTTGATGATTTGCTAACTTGAAAGGTAATAACCACAACAACAGAAGCAACAACTACTAGGAAGTTAAATGCAATAAAAACAGAATGATGCATTTCAACTTTTCACCTTTGTAGTTGAGTTTTAGTCACACCCACACCCATGTCCCATTTCATTGACTGAACATTCAAGAACATTCATTGACTCTCTGTCATGTCCAGGAATTATCTTTAGAGCTATAAATATGTGAATAGAACTAGAATGAGCCAATCCTTTTAGAGTACAGTCTAAAAGATTCCAGGCAGTCCATTCATTCAACTTATAACTAACTACATGCCAGGCAGAATGGAGGGACAAAATAGTACATGTGTTCTGAGCAGCGAGAGATGACTCCAATAGAACCAGTCATCTGACAGGAAGCCTCTCTGTCAACTCTCTCCCAAGGGCTCGCTCACTCGCAGAGCCACCTGGAATCCACGTGCAAATCAGAAAGGCCAGACCTCGTGGGACCACCTTTACTTCCTGGGACCAACTCATCTCAGGGTACAAAGGTGACCCTCTCATTCCATATTCTCACTGATCCTCTACCTCCCTCCCCTGGCTTCTTTCTTTCTTTGATTTATTCAACGTTTTTTGCTTTCTTTTTTCATCACTGTCCTTCTTCTCTTAAGGTATGCTACTTCCTAGGAATATTTCCACTAGGTGACTAATGTCATATTGTCTTAATGCTTGTTACCATTTCAGAAAGTGGTTATTTTCCAACTCTGTTTCCAAATTATGAGAATTTATGATATAGTAGTTCCCCCTTATCCATGGGTGATATGTTCCAAGACCCCCAGGGGATTGTGAAATCATGACGGTAACAAATCCTATTTATACTATGTTTTTTCCTATAAATACATACCTATGATAGAGTTTAATTTATAAATTAGGCACAGTAAGAAATTAACAACAATAATAATAAAATAGAACTATAACAATATACTTAATGAAAATTATGTGAATATGGACTCCCTCTCTCAAACTAGCTTTTTTTACTTTACTCTTTCTTCTTCTTCTTGTGATGATGTGAGATGATAAAATGCCTGTGTTTGGAGATGAAATGAGATGAATGACAAAGGCACTCTGACATATCTTTAGGCTATTATTGACCTTTGGGCAATATGTCAGAAGGATTATCTGCTTTGGGTGTTCCTGGATCACTGATGGCTGCACGTCAAGAGCAGATGATGTCAATGGTTGGGGATCCTGGGCGGAACAAAGCACAACGGTGCGAGATTCCGTCACACTACTCAGAACGGCGCTGCAATTTAAAACTTACGATTTGCTTATTTCTGGGATTTTCCATTTAATATTTTCAGACCATGATTGAGCACGGTAACTGAAATGGCAGAAAGCAGAACCACAGATAAGGGGGGACTACTGTACTTAGAAACTTAAAACCGCTTAAGCATTAAAAGTTCTATATTTGATGGCCTTAAAGCATCCTTCCTTGCCCTTCTGAATCAGAATCTGAGTCAATGATGTTGAATAGAGCCAGGTCAAGAATGACATTAGAAAAAGTGAGGAATCTGAAGAGAGGTTTGAGGAGAAAAAAAGGTACAAACAAGACAATCACAGGAACTCCAACAAAACAGCCAGATGGGATACATGGACTCTTTGGGGAAATACCATATAGACATAGATCTACTTGAAGTGAACAGCTGCATAGGCACTGTCCTGTGTTCTTTTCTCCATAATTTCTAGAATTTTTGCTTTTCTCTAAGCACCCTAATCATCCTATTTATTCATTTGCAAACCTTTCATTTTGATGGAGCCCCAGTCTTTTGAGCTAAAAATATTTGGGATCATTTTGCACCCTGGGATACAAAAGTAAATGTCACATTTAAAGTTCAGAGGAATTTTCCAGCTTGACTTTCTGTGCTTTGTTTGAGAGGACAGTGTTGATGCTGATTCTTTCACAAACTTGACAACGTGTGCTTAGGAAGTAATTCTCATTGTCCTTTGCATTGTTTAAAAGACAATGTGATCAAGCTGAGGAGGTCACTTGAATCACAGAAGATTTCTCTGTTCTAGACCGTACCTTCTCACTAATTAGTATTATGTTGATTAAGTCATTTCACCTCTCTGGCTTCAGTTTTCTCATCTGTACTTAGCACATAGAAAGTGTCTTATAAATATTTGTTGAGTGAATGAATTAATAATATGAACTACCTTGTAAGATGATCACGAAGAGCTCAGTTTTAAGCTCCAAGTAGAGTCGTGTCTGTTTTGCTTACCACTGCATTCCCTGGCACAGTGCCTTGTACATACCAGAATCGCATCAAAACATGAATTAATGAATAAATGGACAAATTAATAAATTTCATAATAGCTGCCGTACTTTACAAAGTTAACGAGAATAACTTGATTTGAGGCACACAGTGAAGACGAACTATGTTGATCGTACTCATCACTGTATCTCCAATACCTAATATCTGGCATTTGTAGGTGCCCAATATATAATTTTTAATTAATAAATGCTCAATAAAAATAGACGTAAAATTGCTTCAAAAAGCACAAAACCTACATGAGGCATTAAGAATCTCACACATCTATACCAACAACCTCTGTAGGGAGATGACTCCAAAGGGTATGAGCTATAATGATTTAGAAGCAGATGATATGAACCTTCTGACTCACACCTGGCTCTCAGGTCTTAAACAGTCATGTGGTAAAGCTCAATATAGTCTAAGGATATGCAGTGACAGGGTTTAGTTACATTTCTTAGGAACATAATCAAGATGTTATTCTGGGTATACTAGCTATTATATTTCCAGTGGCAAACAACAGAAAACCCTGTCACAAAATGTCTTAAACCACAAAGAATATGTATTAACTCAGAAATGAAGCCAGAGGTACAGGTAGAACAGCTTCAGGATGGGTAAATTTTTTTTTGGCTTGTGGGATCTTAGTTCCCCGACCAGGGATCGAACCCAGGCCCCCTGCAGTGGAAGCACAGAGTCCTAACCACGGGACCGCCAGGGAATTCCCATGACAGGTAAAGTTTAGGACTCAACATCATTGTCAAAGACCCAAGTTAACTCCTTCTTTCAGCTCTGCCATCCCCTGAGATGTCCTCAGCTGTTTCCTCTAGACTGAAAAGTTGCCTATCACAGACCCAGGCATTATTACATGACACATCTAGTGGAAGAAGGAGAAGGGGAAACCTTTTCTTGTGACTTGTTTTTATCAGCAAGGAAATAATTCTCAGAAGTGGCCTTCATATCTTGCCAGCCGGAATTATTATATCATATCCATTCCTAAACCAATCACCATCAAGGGAAATGAAACCATTATGGTTGGCTTAGACCTGTCGGGCTTTTATCCCTGGAACTGAAGATAGGGCCAGTCTTCCCTGAGTTTTATGGGAGAGCTCCAGAGGTAGCAACAAGGGAAAAGAGATGTAGAGGTTTGGCAATTAGATGGGCAACAGTGTCTGCTAAAGACAGAACATACTGTGCTTTCAAAATTGTTATTGAATAAATCTGATTAAGATTATATGGGATTAAGACTTCAAAAAACTATTTTGTCTTCAATACAAACTCAGAGGAAGGCAGCTAGAAAAGTTATAAAAAACTTTTTTTTTTTAATAAATTTATTTATTTATTTATTTTTGGCTGCATTGGGTCTTCATTGCTGCACACAGGCTTTCTCTAGTTTCAGCCAGCGGGGGCTACTCTTCGTTGTGGTGTGCGGGCTTCTCATTGCGGTGGCTTCTCTTGTTGTGGAGCACGGGCTCTAGGCGCGCAGGCTTCAGTAGTTGTGGCACATGCGCTCAGTAGTTGTGGCTCGCGGGCTCTAAAGCGCAGGCTCAGTAGTTGTGGCGCACGGGCTTAGTTGCTCCGCGGCATGTGGGTTCTTCCCGGACCAGGGCTCGAACTCGTGTCCCCTGCATTGGCAGGAGGCTTCTTAACCACTGTGTCACCAGGGAAGTCCCAAGAAACTTTTCTCGTGGATAAAATTGCTCAGAAACTGATGTTGCTTCCATTGTATAAGGCACATCTTCCCCAGCGGCTCTTAAACACTGGTGTCCTTGATCCACGGTAAAAAATATAATAAACAGCACAACCGTATACATACTTTACAAACTTCAGTGAAACAACACTTACTACCTTACTACCTGTGAGCATACTCATGTTTTCTATCCCATTCTATTTCCCTTTTTTTAAACTATTCATCTCAACCCAGTAAATCGATTTCAGGACCCGGTAATGGGTTGCAACGCACTCTTTGAAAAACACTGCTTATTCAAGGGTCCAGCAAGTCTCGTTATTATTTCCTATAGACAACATGACATGGCATTATTTATTAAAAGCAATCGTGATGCGATTTCAGTTAATCCTGTGAGTATCACTAACCCCTTTTTATAGCTCAGAAAACACACAGTGTGAGGGATTTGTCAGGATCTTATGGCCAGTGAGGGCTGGGGTGGGGTGGTGACTGGGCAGACCTCAAATGAAGGTGTTCTGATTTTAAATAGGCATTTTGAAAGAAACAAAAACAAAAACAACAATCTGGTATTCACTTGAATAAAGTCTTTAGTTTCATCAAATGGCAGCTGTAAAAAATAAAAGCATAATTCTCACACTTGCATAATAAAAAATGGCCAAGTACAATTGTTCATGGCTAATTACCTCTGCCAGGCCAAACAGAGTGGTACAGTCCACCAGACAATCCATTATATCTAATAAAGGGAAATTATTTCGAGAAGACTCCCAAGCCTATTAGAGAATGTTCTGTGCTAAGTTTTCTAAAATGTTTATAGAGCAGTTTATGAACCATAAGAGAGTTTGCAAAACTAGAACTCTGATCTGGAGAGATTAAAAACACTTGACCTGCCCTATCTCCTCTCTTCTTCTAACTTCAGCGATTAGGTTGGCCCTAAAGGTTTTCTTTCAACCATCAGAGTCCTTTCTGTACGGTATTAAAGTTATTATTTGCACTATTAAATCCTAAGCAGGAAAACTCCTTTGAGCTTCATGGGTAACATTTACTTTTCTAGCTCAAGGACAAAATCAGCTAAAGAACTGTCAGCCCAGAGACACAAAGAAGATGAACAATGAACTCTCTGCTTCTCAGATTAGACAACTGGGCCAGACTTACATTGTGACACAACGCCCAGCAATGTCCTTTCTAATCTCCTTTAAAAGAAAAAAGAGCAGAGGCTGTCTAGACACTCAATAACGACTCGCTCTACCCCTGGACCATCCAGTGTTCGAAGTGTCCCAGGTGAGGAAGCTAAATGGCAGAGAACAAATGCAGCGGCTGTGGGAAGCGGAGAAGAGAGGAAGCAGGAGCCAGGGATAAACAATGGCAGCATCACTCAGACTTTGTTCCCGGTCCTCTCTGACAGATGGAAAGGCTGCCAGGTCAACAATCATGGTACAGAGGTCACAATGCACCAGGATGAACTGTGCCAAAGGCGAGGTGCCCTGCAGGAATAGTAAAGCATTGTCCTCACCTCACAGGAGACTGTCTGACTCCCCTGCTATGCTGGCCTCTTTTCCTAAGTAACACTTTTGAGAAGCCCATGAAACCAAAGGGCTCTGAGTCCAGAAAGACTGTATATTCAAAACCAATATTAGAACTTGAAGTCCATCTAGGGTTTGTTGTTATTGTTATTGTTTGATTTGCACTAAAAGTTTTAGAAGCCTAAATAATTAAGTTGCACTATTTGTGGATTTAATAAATCATTCTAACTGAATAGAATGAAATAACAAGAAGTAGACACTGTCCTAGTAAATCCAGGATACGCAACGTTTAGGAAATCAAAATGGTAAAGATATTTCAGAGTTGCCTCTGTGAAGTTCTAACTGTGGATTTCAGTAGGCACTATTTCTACTCCCCACAACTACAGAGCAATCAAAACAGGATCACATACAGTGAAAAAAAACAAACAAACCCTAATTCGTGTTTTTCTGTGACTCTCCATTAAAACACAGATTCTGTGGAGACAAATATAATTTCTACTTCTTTGGAAACTTCCTCCCAATATTTCATATGGTGCCTGTACAACAAAGAATGTTATTACCTGTGTTTATTTGATGCATTACCTGAGACTATGGCAGAATCTTTACCAAAAAAAAAAAAAAGAACAAACTGTTTCAACAAGGTAAGTATACTTGAGTTACAAAAATTTTATTTACATACAACTTTAGAAATTTTACTTCTGTATTAAAGGAGACATACCCATCCATGATTCTGAGTTATTCAGGTCTCCTGTTGGAAGGTAGAGAATTTGTAAAGAGATAATCAACTAGACTATGAAGTCATGGGCCAGATAAGACACTCAATACTCCCAAGACAGTCTATGGTACTCAAGCTTGAAGAGCAGTAAAAATACAAGGGACTAAGATTGGATCCTCTTCCACAGGCAGCTTTGGCTGGTAGGTTAACTTAGGGGTAACTAGCAGGACTCCACTCCCATGGGGGTGCAAAGCTTGGAGATCTCTATCTACTTCATGAACCTCCTTTGGGTAGTCCTGTCCACATAATGACCTAGCACCAATAGGGGCAATTGGGCATATCTGTCCTAGAGCAGCTAGTGTCAGAAAGGGTATAATGGACAAAGCAGATTCTGGTTCTTGTGGCCTTAGGAACCAGCAAGACTTTCGTGATCTGGGGGTGGGAGGGACAATAAATCAGAGTCTCTCTCAAACCTTCTGATACTCAGAAAGTGTTGATACTACCAGCAAACATGCATTATAGTACAGGCAATATTATAATCATTGTACTTGTATTAATGCACTTAATCTTCATCACTATCCTATCAGGAAGGTAACCATTATTATCCCCACTCTGATAAACTAAATTTTATCAAGGTTAAATAAATTGCCCAAGTTCACAAAGCTGTGGTGGTACCAGGAGCTGAACTCAGAAAGTCTGTCCACAGAGCCCATGCTCTTAACCATGACACTACATTGCATAGTTCTACATCTCTAAATGTAGTACATATGTGTGTACATGTTTGTGCATACATATGTGTATGTACGTGTGTATGTACTACATTGATATTCAATCATGCATTCTGTCATAGAAACTGAACTGTCCTAAGGAATATTCCTTTAGCAGCAATACTTCAAGGTCATAAAAAGAATGGTAAGTATGATAAGTAACAAGAAATAACAAGGTCAAAGGATTGCCAAGCCCACAGAGTGAATTAGAGAAATTCCCTTACAGATTCAGCAGGTCTCCAGAGGATTCAATCTGCCTGATACATAGAATGCTTTCCTCCAAAGAAGTCATGAATATTAATAATCATGAGCATGGAGAATAATTTTACTTGACCAGACTTTCCCTGCTGTATACTTCACTTAATGATGTGCATCAGACCAAGGCACAAAAATGAATTTCAGTTTTGTTGCAATTAGATCACCAATTTCCCTGGTAGCCAATATTTATTAATAGGAGATCCGAAATCACCTTATTGGAGAAGCAGCACTCATCACCCACCCCCACCATCTTAATGGCTGTGAGAGAAGGGGCATCAATGAGGTATGTGGGGATACAGCGGATCGCTGAGTACCAACAGCGCTTCTTCCTCTTGTGTACCAGCGCACCCTGCTTCAAAAATATAAACAAATTGAACAGAAGGGCTCTAGATAAATCACCTGATTCCATTTTATGCCTTCAGGGAAATGGATGCTTAAACCAACAAGACTGATAATTTTTTGCTACACCTTTTGCATTTCCATGGACAGAGGTTCCACCTTGTCCTTGGGTGCCCCATCTAAGTATTTTACACACAACAGAAAAGAAATTCTATTTTCTGCCCAAGCATAACCTTTAGTTTAAATTAAATCCATTTCCCTTTAATGTTCCATGAGGACAGAGAACCATTTTGTGCCCTCCTCACAGGAATGCCTATTACCGTAGGCAACATTATTCCTTTGCACTTTTCATCATTTTTCACTTTTGCTACATTTCTTGGAGACTTCTCTAAGGCTCCTGTGTACTTTTTACTCCATATTAAAATAATTTTTAAAAATCATATTGATATAATACATTTTCCTGGTGGAAAATTTGAGAAATACTGAAAAGTCCAAAGAAAAAATTTTTAAAAATCTAACATCTCATTTCTCAGAGCTAACTATTTTGATATGTATCTTTCCAGTCTCATGTGCCAACGTACATATGTGCTTTTCTGACTATTTTCCCATGTCACTAATTATTGCTCTTTACTATAGAGTTGTAGTATTCAACCCAAGTCTGTGCATGGGCTTCATACAGTCAATGAATTCTGTGAAATTATATACAAATTTTTATGTAGGTACATATGTGTTTTCTTCCCAGGAAGGGAGTTGGCGGCTTTCATCATATTCCCAAAAGGGTATATGACCTAAAAACAGTTAAAAATTCTCATTTAGCAACAGCATTTTAATGGCCATATAATATTCCACCATATTAACCAATCTTGCTATTATAAATTATACTGTAAAAAACATTTATAACTAAATCTTTTCATTCAGCTTCAATAATTTTTTAGGGGAAAAAATTCTGAAATTAGAATTGCTCCAATAATATTCACAGTTGAAGGCTTTTAATACATGTTGCCAAATTCCCTGTAGAGAAGTGGTATCTTTCAGAATCCCATCAGGAGTGTGTGAAATGAGCCTTTTTTTTTTTTTTTTTTTTTTTCTGGCCGCACCACACAGCTTATGGGATCTTAGTTCCCCAGCCTTGGATTGAACCCGGGCCCTTGGCAGTGACACTGTGGAGTCCTACCCACTGGACCACCAGGGAATTCCCGAAATGAGCCTTTTTTTCAAACAATTGTTAACACTGAGTCTTATTTTTTAACTTTTCTAATTTTATTGGTTAAACTAAAATACTAATGTTTGAATCTTCTTTTTAAGGTTTGCGGGGTCAATATTATTTGTAACACACTAGTAAGTGTCTGAGGTACTCAGAACACAGAGGAAGAATTCATCTCAGTTCGTCTCAGCTCTATTCCCACAAGACCGTGATGTTGCTGACTCACACAATGATCAGCTCTGACCCACAGGTCTTTTAAAATAATGAATGTAGCTAGTCAATCTGGTAATGATTTTTATAGTTTTGGTTTCCTAAGTGCCTATTCTCACCCTTGTATAACTGTCTTTTATCCTGTTTGTCTAGGATTGTGCTCCTATTGAATAACATTGCATTGGTCTATTTGATGTAGCATCACCTAGCGGCTAAATAAGCACATCCTCAATGTCCATCATCAGGACATCAGCGATTGGGAGTTAGGCATTAAGTAGATGCAAACTATTATATATAGAATGGATAAACAGCAAGTCCTACTGTATAGCACAGGGAACTATATTCAATAACCTGTGACAAACAATAGTGGAAAAGAATATGCAAAAGAATGTTACATATCTGTATAACTGAATCACTCTGCTGTACAGTAGAAATTAATACAACATTGTAAATTAACTATACTTCAATAAAATAAATCTTTTAAAAAAGAAAACAATCTGTTGTGGATGTTTTTTTAAAAAGATATCAACGACTCTAAGGGTAGTAAGATCACTTGACATATGCCCTTCACATTGATGCCAGATCATCGGAAACTGCTTCTGGGAGGATTGTCACGTAAACACTCTACCTGCCTAATTGTAGTATCTCTGGAAATAGAATCTGGCTGAAGAGAACATAAAATCACACTGAAATCAAGAGATAAGAGTGACCAAAAGGCCCTTTAGTAATTGAGAGGGTGAGCTCTTGCAGTTAGAGTTCCTGGGTTCAAATCTCAACTCCCCCACTTGCTGTCTGTATGACCTTGAGCAAGCACCTCCATGTGTCTAAGCTTCACCACACCTTAAACTAATAAAGGCACTTGCTTGCACAGTATGCCAGGAGTTTGCCTTCCTGTTGGTTGTTGGGTAGTCTCAGGACTCTTTCTACACAATATGTGCAGATTATAAAACCATAAACCTCTGCGGCCCTCCTCCACACTCACTCTCTGTCTCCCTTTTCATGCCCAACTTCCTTCTGTTACATGTCTCATACCTGATATCTGATATATTTGTTTGTTTTGCAACTGGCCTCTCTCACTAGAATGTAAACCCCACAAGAGCAGGGCTTTTTCACTTTGTTCTCTGCATCAGCACTAGCACCTTGAGAATAAAGAACGGGGTCATTATGAGGATTGAATGACTCGTGTCTATAGTGATGTATTGATATTCGTTTCCTAGGCTACTATAACAGAGTACGACAAACCGGGTTTTAACAACTGAAACGTATTGTTTCACAGTTCTAGATCCTAGAAGTCCAAGGTGTTGGCAGCTCCGAGGGCTGTGAGGGAGAATCTGTGACAGGCCTCTCTCCCAGCTTCTAGTGGTTTTCTGTCCATCGCTGGGGTTCCTTGGCTTGTACCTGCATCACCCCAGTCTCTACTTTCACCTTCAGTGGCCTTCTCCCTGTGTGTGTGTTGGTCTCTGTGTCCATATTTCCACTGGATTAGGGCTTACTCCAATGACCTCATCTTAACTTGATCATCTGCAAAGATCCTGTTTCCACATAAGGCTACATCGATCAGTACTAGAGGGTTAGGACTTCAACATTTGGGGGGAAGACACAATTCAACCCATAACAAGCAGATGGCAGAGTGTCCAGCATTCTGTTGACACTCAATAACTACTCTTCTTATACACTCACATTATGGAATCATTACCTTACAGAGAAAACCAATTTGGTCTAGCATGACAGGTTCTCACAAGTCACTATGACACACCTTCACTCTGAGGAGATGTGAGCCAGACATGCTGCGCTCCCCATGCCTTTAACTCTGAGTAATGACTCATGCGGAGGAGAGGAAGCTATGAAGTCAAAGTCTTTGCCATCACTGCAAATCCATTATTTTATAGACAAGAAAGGAGAGGCTAAAAGGTAATGACTTAAACAAGGATTTACACAAAGTTAAAGCAAAAGCAGGACTAGAACCCAGCCTGTCTCACTCCTGGTTCCTTGCCTCCTCTATATAAATCTATCTACAAATATTTAAAATAATAAGTACGATTATGGACACATTTTTAAATAGGTTGATTATAGAATATTTTGCTCATAGATTAGTCTGAATGGTTAAAAAAACTGACTGGAAAAACAAGCTGATCCATAAATATAGTCAACTGATCTTTGACAAAGGAGGGAAGGCAATACAATAAAGCAGAAATAGTCTCTTCAACAAATGGTGCTGAAACAACTGGATACAAAATATGTAAAAAAAAAAAAAAAAAAAACACTAATGTAGACACACATCTTACACCCTTCACAAAAGTTAATTCAAAAACGGATCATGTTCCTAAATGTAAAATGCAAAGGTATAAAACTTTTAGAAGGTAGCAGAGGAGAAAACCTAAATGACACTGGGTATGGTGGTGTCTTTTTAGATACAACACTGAAGACACGAACCATGAGAAAAATCACTGATCAGCTGGACTTCATTAAAATTAAAAACCCCCGCTCTGTGAAAGACATTATCGAGAGAACTAGAAGACAAGCCACAGAGACTTCCCTGGCGGTCCAGTGGTTAAGACTCTGTACTTCCACTGCAGGGGGCACGGGTTCAATCCCTGGTCAGGGAACTAAGATCCTGCATGCCACTCGTGGCCAAAAAAAAAGAAGAAGAAGAATACAAGCCACAGAATGGGAGAAAATGTTTGCAAAAGAGACATCTGATAAAGGAGTATTATTCAAAATACACAAAGATCTCTTAAAACTCAATAAGAAAACAAACAACATGCTTAAAATATGGGCCAAAAGGGCAGACAGCAGAAGCAAGAAGAACTACAATCCTGCAGCCTGTGGAACAAAAACCACATTCACAGAAAGATAGACAAGATGAAAAGGCAGAGGGCTATGTACCAGATGAAGGAACAAGATAAAACCCCAGAAAAACAACTAAATGAAGTGGAGATAGGCAACCTTGCAGAAAAAGAATTCAGAATAATGATAGTGAAGATGATCCAGGACCTCGGAAAAAGAATGGAGGCAAAGATCAAGAAGATGCAAGAAATGTTTAACAAAGACCTAGAAGAATTAAAGAACAAACAGAGATGAACAGTACAATAACTGAAATGAAAACTACACTAGAAGGAATCAATAGCAGAATAACTGAAGCAGAAGACCGGATAAGTGACCTGGAAGACTGAATGGTGGAATTCACTGCTGTGGAACAAAATAAAGAAAAAAGAATGAAAGGAAATGAAGACAGCCTAAGAGACCTCTGGGACAACATTAAACGCAACAACATTCGCATTATAGGGGTCCCAGAAGGAGAAGAGAGAGAGAAAGGACCTGAGAAAATATTTGAAGAGATTATAGTCGAAAACTTCCCTAACATGGGAAAGGAAATAGCCACCCAAGTCCAGGAAGCGCAGAGAGTCCCACAGAGGATAAACCCAAGGAGAAACACGCCGAGACACATAGTAATCAAATGGGCAAAAATTAAAGACAAAGAAAAATTATTGAAAGCAGCAAGGGAAAAATGACAAATAACATACAAGGGAACTCCCATAAGGTTAACAGCTGATTTCTCAGCACAAACTCTACAAGCCAGAAGGGAGTGGCATGATATACTTAAAGAGATGAAAGGAAAGAACCTACAACCAAGATTACTCTACCCAGCAAGGATCTCATTCAGATTCGATGGAGAAGTGAAAACCTTTACAGACAAGCAAAAGTTAAGAGAATTCAGCACCACCAAACCAGCTTTACAACAAATGCTAAAGGAATTTCTCTAAGTGGGAAACACAAGAGAAGAAAAGGACCTACAAAAACAAACCCAAAACAATTAAGAAAATGGTAACAGGAACATACATATCGATAATTACCTTAAACATGAATGGATTAAATGCTCCAACCAAAAGACACAGGCTTGCTGAATGGATACAAAAACAAGACCCATATATATGCTGTCTACAAGAGACCCACTTCTGACCTAGGGACACATACAGACTGAAAGTGAGGGGATGGAAAAAGATATTCCATGCAAATGGAAATCAAAAGAAAGCTGGAGTAGCAATACACATATCAGATAAAATACACTTTAAAATAAAGAATGTTACAAGAGACAAGGAAGGACACTACATAATGATCCAGGGATCAATCCAAGAAGAAGATATAACAATTATAAATATAATGCACCCAACATAGGAGCACCTGAATACATAAGGTAACTGATAACAGCTATAAAAGAGGAAATCGACAGTAACACAATAATAGTGGTGGACTTTAACACCTCACTTACACCAATGGACAGATCATCCAGACAGAAAATTAATAAGGAAACACAAGCTTTAAATGACACAATAGACCAGATAGATTTAATTGATATTTATAGGACATTCCATCCAAAAACAGCAGATTACACTTTCTTCTCAAGTGCGCACGGAACATTCTCCAGGATAGATCACATCTTGGGTCACAAATCAAGCCTCAGTAAATTTAAGAAAATTGAAATCATATCAAGCATCTTTTCTGACCACAATGCTATGAGATTAGAAATCAATTACAGGGAAAAAAATATATATATATATGGGCCAAAGACCTTAACAGACGTCAAAGAAGTATACAGATGGCAAGTAAGCATATAGAAAGATGCTCTATATCACTTGTCAGGGAAAAGCAAATTAAAACAACAATGAGGTACCACTACCCAGCTTTAGAATGGCCAAAATCCAGACCACTCATGATACCAAATGCTGGCGAGGATGTGGAACAACAGAAACTCTCACTCATTGCTGGTGGGCATGCAAAAGGGTGCAGCCACTTTGGAAGACAGTCTGGCAGTTTCTTACAAAAGTAAACATGCTCTTACCAGATGATAAAGCAATCATGCTCCTAGGTATTTACCCAAAGGAGTTGAAAATTTATGTCCACACAAAAACCTGTACATGGATGTTTATAGCAGCTTTATTCATAACTGGTAAAGCAGATCTGCAGGCAACCAGATGTCCTTCAGTAGGTGAATGAATAAAGAAACTGTGGTATGTCCAGACAATAGAATTTTATTCAGTGCTAAAAAGAAATGAGCTATCAACCTATGAAAAGACATGAAGGAGACTAAAATGCCTATTACTAAGTGAAAGAAGCCAATCTGAAAAAAGGCTACATATGGCACGATTCCAACTACATGACATTCTGGAAAAGGCAAAACTATGGAGACAATAAAAAGATCAGTCGTTGCCCCAGGGGGGCAGCAGATGATGAATAAGGTAGTAAAAATACTCTACATGATATTATATTGATGAATATATGTCATTATACATTTGTTCAAACCCATAGAATGTATAAAATCAAGAGTGAACCCTAAGGTAAACTATGGACTTGGAGTGATTATGATGTGTCAGTGTAGGTTCATCCTTGGAAAAAAAAGGTACCATTTCAGTGAGTGATGTTGATAATCAGAGAGGCTATGCATGTGTGGAGGAAAAGAGTATATGGGAAATCTCTGTACCTCCCTCTCAAATTTGCTGTAATCCTAAAACTGCTTTTAAAAAATAAAGTCTTAGAAAAAATTGAGACGTTTCTGGCCAGAATTAACTGCCTTATTTGATCAAATCTAAGATTTCATTTACTGTGAGTGACATCATTATTTTAACCACCACCAAAAAAAAAAAAAAATGCCAATTAATTAATGTGTGACATACATAATAAGAAAGACACCTCCCAAATTCTCAGGTGTTAAAGGATGAAAATGTCTCAGTCCCAAAAGCCACAAAACATAGCAACACAGCCCCTCAGTCATTGGACTAAACATTTCATTTATATAAACTCTCTTTCCTAGACTGTCTCAGTGTAAGATGCCACTTGGAAGGACAGGTGAAATAAATTTTAAGACACAGAATTGTTCATCTAGACCCCTCAAGCGACCTAACACATCCTCTTGTCATTTATATCAAAGCCACGCTTGTATTTTGTATCTCCAGGAACAAGAAGTAACCAGCAGGAGAGATCATTTTGAATCAAAGAGATGAGAGCAGAGAAGAGAGGACCACCAAGCGATTCTCTGCCAAAGCAAACAGAGACGGGCAGAGAGAAGTGGGAAAATGACATTTCCTTCCTAGATTCTCTGAAGGAAAAGTACAAAGATTTCATCAACCAGTATCTGGAGCTGAGACAACAGCTGTAGAGGTATGATGAGCCCCATGTGAGGGATAGGAACCTGCGAGATTTCCTCTGGCTGTCTCTAGCCTGGCACAAGACCAGAGCCGCCTCTGGCTGCTATTTACAAAGAACTGGTGAGGGGCCAGTTGGCTACCAGGGGTATGTTTCTGTATCATTTATCACACACAAAGTGCTCTGCGGCTGGAAAAAGCCACGATCGCTGCAGCCAATCAAGCCCGGCAGTAGGACTAGCCTTCCCCCCTCTTTCTAAGTCTCAATCCCTTCCTCAAGAGCAAACAACTGGCAAAAGCCCAGCAGCGGTCAGAGAAAGGGACCGAGGAGACCATGCAGGGTATGGTTAAGCTCGTAGAGACAACTTGCCACGATCATCATTCACTAAGTATTTCTTCAACACCTGCTATGTTCTAGGTCTTGGGGATACAGTGGTAAACAGGACAGGACATTACATTCCAGTATTTTTGATTTGGAATGATTTTGTGCCCTGGGTTCTTCCCATCTACTTCCAGGTGCAAGGGAAGAAAACTGCCCCAGTTTGTCCCTTTTGTTCAGTCTCTTCAACTGGCTCACATTTTGCTCTCCTCCCAGGCTTTCACAAGATCGGTCACGGGAACGCCGGCTCAGCAGAGCAGCCCAGGAAAACTAACAGCCCAGCTAAGTGAAGTCAGCATTTCATCATAAGTTTGGAAAATTTGGAAGTGGCTCACAGGAGAAAAAGGAAGGAGGACAGATAAGAGGGGCATGATTGTCATTAACAAGAAACAGTACAGCCTCACAGCCTCTAACCATGCGCTGAATAAGTCGGTGCAATATTCTTGGGAGGATAAACACTGATGGCCATTCAAGCTGACAGTGGGAGCTGGACAGCTGACATTTACAACAATGCTCAATGCAAATCAAGGCACTTGCCCCCAGAAATGGAATTTCATAGATTTATCCTTTGAAAGGCTGTTTCTCTGACTAGTCTGGGTCAGCAGTTAAGCTGAAAGAGAAATATTTCTATTATTTGGTAGATTTTTCCAAAGCCTCTAGTTCATTAGGCGAGGGAGGCCTTGAAAAAGTCTGATTCTGGTGTGGTCGTCAGGCAAACAGAATGAGAAAACATCAAAGAACAATCCCACCTCCAGAAACGATGAAAACAAATACTTCCTCTGAAGTCACTAATGTTCCAAGAGGGGGGTGTCCTCACAGGCCAGGTGTCCTGGCACCATTCCAGTTCTGCAAAAATTGTTTCAACATGCTCCAATAACTCTCACAGAGCCACCTTAAAGAAGTGAAACTTTTCATGCGTGTCACTGCTGCTTGCTATCCCAGAAAGGGATTAAAACTCAGAGCCTCTCACTAGTTGGGTGACCTTGAAAAGTCACAAAGCCTTAAGCAAACCCTCATTGCTTTCCACCTGCCGCTCCCTCCACCATCCCCACAATCAGTGATTCCCAGAGGCACTATGTTTTCTTTTCCTCACAGCACTTAGTATTTGAAATTATCTCATGTATTGGTTTGCTTGTTTATCACAGTCAGCTTCCTGAGATCAGAGACGGTACCTGCCTTATTCATCTCTGACTCCTTAGTACTTAAAAGGATTCCTGGGGCTTCCCTGGTGGCGCAGTGGTTGAGAATCTGCCTGCCAATGCAGGGGACACGGGTTCGAGCCCTGGTCTGGGAAGATCCCACATGCCGCGGAGCAACTGGGCCCGTGAGCCACAACTACTGAGCCTGCGCGTCTGGAGCCTGTGCTCCACAAAAAGAGAGGCCGCCATAGTGAAAGGCCCGCGCACCGCGATGAGGAGTGGCCCCCGCTCACCACAACTAGAGAAAGCCCTCGCAAAGAAACAAAGACCCAGCACAGCCAAAAATAAATAAATAAATAAATAAAAACCCATTTAGCCATCCATTTCATTCATCTGTAAAAAATAAATAAATAAATAAATAAAAGGATTCCTGGTACCTAGTAGATGCTCAATAAATGTTTGTTACACAAATAAATGAAATTTATTTAAATTATTTGAGCCAAAATTCTATAATAATAAGAGTAATAATACAGGGTAATCACTGCCTTATAGGATTCTTTGAAAGATCAAGTGAGATCACGTTAATAAAAGCGGAGCCTGGAACATTGCAAGGTGCTCAATAGATATTAATTTAATATTAATATTAATTTAATATTAATATATATTAGCATTCCTAATTCCACAAAGCACTTTTCTCGGGTAACTTTCCAGAAACAAAGATTCTGAAATAATTCATACTTAGATATGATTAACTAATAACTGTTTAATATACCATATTTATAACACTCTAAGCTCCCATCTACTGAAAATGCATTATAAATTTAATAAAACTTGGCTGGGAAAAAACGCTATAATATATTCATCACTTTTAAAGCATACCAATTTCAAAAATGTAGAAAAGTGAAAAACTTTTAAAAATAGATATGGTATTACCTCTCCTTGGGAAAAATAAAAGTAAGTTTTAGCACAAATGAATAACTCTCTAATTTCAGGTGCTGTGATTGGGTGGTGGGAAAGATCATGGGGGAAAGCCTTCCTCACACCTTGAATTATAGCATCGATGCTACTTCCTGGCCCAAGTTTGGAGTGTGAGCAACTGCTCTTACTTTGAGACTAGGAAGTAAGCCATGTAATGAGCAGACATACAATTAACTCTTAATTAGCCTGGGGTCAGGAACTGCTTGACTAGTCAAACACCCTGCGAAATCAGATGACTAGAATGCGGTAGCTGGAAAGGAGAGAGCGGACTAAGGAGATGCCCTCCTTTACCATGTGAGGGACAAAGATGAGCTAAACTCTCTCTTATTAAGTAGAATCAGATGTGTCTACTCTCTAATGGAAATGCTCACTTGTGGATGTTTAGTTTCTTTTTTTTCTTTCTTTCTTTTTTTTTTTTTTTAATAGTCACCACGCCGTACATTACATCCGCAGGATTTATCGATCTTATGACTGGAAGTTTGTACATTTTGCCCACCTTCACCCAAAACTTGTTTTAGTTTTATCCCCTCATCCTTCCAGCATTCAATCCCTGGGCAGCTGGGTTAATGACCAAATAACAGGGTGACAGGAGAACAAGAGGCCTAGATGGTCCAGCAACTTAACAATCAAGACGTAAGTGACCCATCCCCTACTCACTCATGAGTGTCCGGTTTCTTCCACTGAATGAAAAGTCCTGTGGGCCCATCCACAGCATTTAATGTGCCTCCTCTTCTCCCATTTTCTCACTAACCACCATCAGTAACAATGAGAGTTCAAAGGTCCTGGAATAAAGGCTGGGGAGAGTGGACAGGAGGCATTTCCCTGTCAAAGCCTTGTCTCTCATGTCCACACTTGAAGTGAATGCCTCCCATAATGAGATGTCAGTTAATTTTTTTTTCCTTTTAGATCTACACATAAAAAAGGAGTTCAACTGGCAGACAGCATATTCAAGGGGTCCAGACTCAGCGCACTGGGATGCCCTGTCGCTTCTTGGCGGTGGGGGAGATCACCAGCAAGTCACAGCCTTCCTCCTGCACGTCTTTGACCCTCCCTGACCTCTCAAATAACAGAAGGGAGCAGGGAGAACAAGGACAAAATTTAAAGGTAGATTTCTAAATGGAACATCAATATATTACCATGAGCCATCTGCCAACCCCTGAGTCTGGGGAACCATTATATTGTCTGAGAGGGGGAAAGTGGGCTAGTTCTTGGACAGAATAAAAATTAAAATAGCTTCAGTGAGCTTTACCCACTGACCTGTCTCAAGAAGAGCCCTTCAACAACAGGAGGAATTTCCAAAGCTGTGAATCCATCCAAGAAGCACTATTTCTAGGAAAGACAAAACCAGGTTCAGATGGAAAAATAGAGCTTAAGTTTTGTTAGGGTTTTGTTTTGTTTTGTTTTGTATGCTTTGTCTTCCCTAAAAGAAGTCTATAAATCAATTAGCTTCTTTGTGCCTTCCCGTGTACAAAACAGGGCAAATTGCGTGAAAACCTCCATCCTTTTCAGACTGAATAGCAGCTTGGGTCTGAGTACCGCACATCCAAAAGGGGGCGGCCATGTGTGGGGCATTACAGCCTTTCCAAGCGCCGGCTTGGTGTCCTGAGCAGCAAGCTGAGATGGGCTTCCCAGCCCAGCCAGGCACACCTCTGCCGCCCTCCCCTCTAGCTGTGAACACCAGCCCAGCGTGCATGTCCTTTGACACAATCCCATTCCAGAGTCCTAGAGGCTCTGGAGAGACCCCATTCAGATAACTGGCCAAACAGATAAGCACATCAGGGGGTCACCCATCGTGACTGCAAAACAAGTCAGCCAAGTGACTGCGAAAGGAACAGAGGATGTCACCGAGAGCTTTGCTCTTGTACGTTTAACTTCTATTCTGCCTCTGACCAGGTGTATCCAACACAATTGAATGTCCTGATCCAGATAAAACCGTGTTTGTTCCAGGGCTCTATTGGGTAAATAAAACAAACAAAAAAACAAAAACCCTTCCGTCTCCATTGACAACAGTTTTAGTTTGTTCTCACGTCTTCCCAATACAGTACCATAGGATTTTTAAAATAAGTGGATGACCTCTTTACAAAATGTGATCAGCTAACAGGTAATTTGGAGCAGTGGAGAGCTGACTGTATAAGCCACTAGCTCAGCGTTAACACAGTTGGTACAAATAGATATTTAAACTACCTTGCTATCTGTTAAGGTTTTACTTCTGGTCAAGTGAAGTGTTCACTGGAAATGCAAGCTCAGTGGTTAACTGAGGGATTTAAGATCTTATAAAGACAGCATTTATTACTTTAAACTGAGCCAAGAAAGCATGAATGCCTTAGATCAATAGCTTCAAACTCTAGGGACCCACTGTAAGAAACGCACTTACATAACAGCCTAGTACACACCCTTACATGAGTTTGTGACTAAAACAGAAGTTTCACCAAACAGAGCTCACCCTGGCCCTTTCCTATCAATTTCTTCTTTTTCAGAAAATGCTGCTGCAAGTTGAATCTCACTGTACTGAATTGATGACCCACTAAAGGGTTGAGACTAGCAAATTTTTTTTTTTTTTTTTTTGGCTGTGCTGGGTCTTTGTTGCGGCACACGGGATCTCTAGTTGCAGCACATGGGCTTCTCTATTTGCAGTGCACAGGCTTCTCTAGTTGCGACGCGCAGGCTTCTCTAGTTGTGGCACGCAGGCTTAGTTGAGGTATGTGGGATCCTAGTTCCCCAACCAGGGATGGAACCCAGGCCCCCTGCATTGGGAGCTCGGAGTCCCAACCACTGGACCACCAGGGAAGTCCCGAGACTAGCAATTTTTTTTAACCTTGCTTTAAATTATATCCAGGGAAAAACTACTAAAACTCTCCTTTCTATTTCTCTAATACCTAATGCCCTCTCACTAAAAGCATAAATATCCACATATTATCTGAAATACACTGTTATGTTTTTAGGATAAGAGAAGTGGTAAGGGGTGGGGAGGATTAAAACAAAATAGTACAGGGAATTCCCTGGCAGTCCAGTGATTAGGACTCGGCGCATTCACTGCCGGGGCCTGGGTTCGATCCCTGGTTGGGGAACTAAGATCCCGCAAGCCGTGCAGCATGGCCCAAAAAAAACAGAGTACAAACCAGAAAGTACCAGTTGAAAACTTTTAAGGAGATTGAGAAAATAGCTCCAAAAGTCGCCTCATAATGCTTTGTTCAACCAACAGATTCTGAGTTCCCCGCCATGGACCGGGCGCTGTGGGAGGTTCGTAGTGGGGGAGGAAAGAGAGGGAAGTAACAGGACTTTTTGCTGCTTGTGTATTCACCACCTCAGACCCTCTACACACAGCCGGGGACCAAAGGAACAGCCTAGGCCGAGGCTGCCCCTCTGCTGCCAGGAGAGGGATGCTTGGAGGGCCAGGCCCTCACACAGGGCGCAGCACGGAGGCCTGGGCTTTCCTCCCCTTGCCTTTCACAGGGAGGGAGGAGGGACCCCTCGAATGGAGGTCCAGCCTGAAGCACCATGAAATTCCTCTGGCCAAGCCCTAGTTACTCATCTGACAAAAAGCAGAGAAGGGAAATTACTTATATTCAAGAGTCTAAATTCTACTATTGATTAATTGTAATTTATTTTCTATTCTGGCAGGAATAGTTTATAAAGCACATTTCCCAGCCTCACCTTTCTCTTTCCATTTCCTCTCTTGATAGGAAAGAAGGGAGGGAGGGAACAGAGAGGAAAAGGATAAAGAAGAAGGAGGAAGAGGAGAAAAGGAAGGAGGGAGGGAAGGAACAAATGAACAAACGAAGGCAGAGAGGGAGGGAGGGAAATACTAAAGCTAAGATCTAATCAGATCTCAATTCAGTTAAACCCAGAAAATTTTTCCTTGTATCTTTACTGTGGAACCTTCATGGCCACATGGGACCAAAAATACTTGGAGTCTTAGCTAGTTCTTTTTTTAAATGCAAAGAATAGAGTGAAACTAATGTAATTTATACTAAAGTGTAAAATGCATCCTCAGCGCCTTTCTAGAAGTGATAAAGAGGGATCAGTAAAAGGTGTGAGGCCTACCCAGCTATTCCCATTTTGTCTAAAATAGGCCCAAAGGATTTCCTACTTCTTAAACCATTTTACGGATCATCCACCCCATTGGCTCAGTTTCTGCCTCTTCTTTCAGTCAATCCAAATGTCCAAAAGCACCCACAGCTAACATTAGTCTTTCCCAAAACCACTCTATGATGCTTGGGGAAGGGGTGGGGAGGGCCAGTAGGCAGCCAGGAAAACAATAATTTAGCGAGGATGGCAAGCAAAGACTACAAATATTTTCCAGAGAATTAAACATAAAGTGATCTCTCTCCATTTAATTACAAAGGGCTTCCAGTCTTCTCTTAATGACATCTTGATGCTCTTGAAGATCACACTTCAACAGAATGCCTGCTCTGTTTCTGTTGCCAGCTTACATGTGAGCATACGCTCACCACCGGCAGGTGAGGTTTCCAAGCCAATGATGAGAAAAGTGCTTAACTTGAGATGAGTCTAAGATAAGTGTTTGCACTCACACCCGTTTTGATCGGGCAGATAAAACATAATGTTGGACAGGTTATCAGCAGGGCGCAGTTTATAGAATTTTCTTCTCTCAGCAGGAATCTGAATTTATACAAGATCACATTCAGAATTCCTTGATGTCAGCAAGATGGGAAATATATATAAAATATATACACATATATGCACATATATACATTAGAAGCCCATTAAAAACTTCGGCTCTGGGGCAAAATGAAGCCACATAGCCCTCCCTAGAAGTAAAAACATTCTCTGTGGTGGAAATTAGCTTGATGACAAGGAAAAGCTACAAGTTACATCCACATTCCCATAGAAGAAGGGCACCACCAGTGTGGCGTTTGTCACCAGCCAGAGCACCCGCCTAGGTTAGATTTTCCCTGAGAATAGCCATGTCACAAACGTGCTACTAAGAGTCAGAAGAACTGGGCTTCAAATTAACGACCTTGTCCTCTACCAGCCTAGTGACACATCAGGAAATATCTCTTGGCCTCTGTTTCCTCAAACACACAGGAGCAGAGACATATGAACTGTCCTCTAAAAAATGCCAGTACTTGATTAGATGATGTCTAAAATCATTTTCCATTTATAACATCCTGTTCTGAAAATAGGAATCATTTTAACTCCTAATAAATAAGTGTAGGTTAAAAAAAAAACCCCCCAAACTGCCAGAGTTCTAACACAAAACAAATGCTCCTTGAGTCTGGAACGGAGGCTAACGTCACACCAAGGCTCGCGACTTCCAAGCCAGGGTCATTCATTCCTTCTTTTACTTAGACAGTCAATAAAATGTACTGAACATCTGCTATGTACCAGACACTTCCCTTGAGCATGAGTGAAGCTCAGAGAGAGGGTAAAAGATTTTAAAGCCAGCGGCTCTATAAACAGGTGGGAGGTAAAGGGAAGAGTAAAGAAAAAAGAGAAAAGGAATATGTTAGCACACTCCTTCCAGAACAAGGGTCCCAACATTTTTCACCATAAATATGTATGAATTTATAGAGTACTAAGAGTTGAAAAGGAACTAGAAGAAGGTGTGCTTATTTTTTTTTAATAGGCTTTGGTTTTTAGAGCAGTTTTAGGTTCACAGTAAATCTGAACAGAATACACAGCTTTTCCTGTTTTCCTGTATAGCTTCACCCACACACACGCACAGCCTACCCCATTATCAACATCCCCCCTCCACAGAGTACATTAGTCACAATCAATGAACCTACACTAACACACTTATTTTTTCAACAGATGAAATTCACATGTAACACTGATAATCAAAATATAAAACCACCATTTAATCTTCAGGATGTTTAACTAATCTGTTTCTCTCTTTCTAACCCAACCCCTCAATCCTTAAGGAACCAGAGAGGAAAGAAGACTCAAGCTGCTTCTGAAAATCTGGTAATCAGCTGGTAGGCCCACAATCAGGGGACGAAACTCCTTTTAGTCACTGGAGCAACTGTTAACAGTGACGACTGCTCTTGGGGTCCATGGTTACTCTCCGAGATTCTTCCCCCCAACTCCTCTCCCTCCCAACTGCTCCCCAACACACACACATACACACACACACACACACACACACACACAGAGTCATTCTAGCTCATAAATCCTCTGTAAGATCTTCCTTTGACCAGGAAGTTGGAGACCATTTTCTAAGGATTCTTTTAGACCTTTGATTATCCTAACTTAGGACATGACCCCAAGATGTTCCCATGAGTAGGGACTACTAATAGTGTAGGACAATAGTGTAGGGACTCTCAGAGCTCGGAGGTAACATACCTCCCACTAAAGGATATCATGAACACTTTGAGTTAAACAACCCAATGGGCTAAATCTTCTTGGAGTCATTGTTCAGATGCAGGTATTGAGGCTACCCAGTTAACAAGTAGCACAAGTCTCAACAGGTAGGATGTAATTCGGAAATCAGCTTAGAATAAAGATGGCCAGCTGGTGACCACAGGGTCCTATCAGCCCACAGATACAGTCAGTTGGCTCACATAATTGTTTTTAATGCTACATTTGATTATTCCCTCTAAGATATCAGATTTCCCATTTCTTTTGAAAACTGGTAACACATGAGGTTGACATGCAACAATCGGCTAGAGCTAAGGACAGGGAAGCTGACTTGATTAGACGGAGACTGTCCTCTCTCCAGTCTGCCTCAGTCTCCAGCCCCCAACACACACACACACACACACACACACACACACACACACACACACACACACCTAACACACACCACGAGGCCCCGTGAATGCACACACAGTAAATGGGAAGGCTTCACTCACTATGTAAACAGTCTGGCCCTTGGTCACAGAATACACCCTGTTCTTTGCTTATCCTGAACCTCAGTCTCAGAGTGGCTACACTTTTTAGTTCATCATCCACCAACCTCCTACCTAGAGTCAACTGTTTTTATCTGTTCATTCTCACTCCTTTTCAAAGTTCTCTTTTCTGTAACTAGCATTGTCAGCTTCTAGCTGACTTTCCACCATGGTCCTTCCCATAGTGTTGAAACACTGAGTAAATGCGCCACTCATCTCCCAGCCTTGCTGTCATTGTTCAAGAGAAGAGTAGGTGTTCTGAGGGGCTGGCTAAAGGCCATGAGGCTGTCAAGTTCTTGTGAAACTAGATTCATTACCATTTACCTATTTTATCAGTCATTTTGTACCCTCCAGACCCAGAAAATAGCAAGTAAAATAACCTATGCAAAAGAAGATTTCAAAAGAATACTTTTTCCTCCTAAATTAGCAGACATGAGGTATTAAATATTAAAAAGTATCTAAAATAAGGCAGTGTTCAATAAAAATCTTTGCATTTATCCCACCTTCATTATATTATTTCTGTATCCAGAAGAATGATCTGAAAAATAACAGAGAAATGTAGTTTCCAAGGCACTGTCCTTGCATAAATTTTAAAAAGCACTGTTTGATATACAAAGATACTTTTAAAAGAAAAAAATGTATTATATTAAATAAGCATAATCTTGATCACTATATATTAGGTGTTATTCCACAGAAATACAGGAAGAAAGGCTACAGCTGAAAAGGTCAAGAGTTGACAGAACTGTTTATTGCTAAATTCTCTGTGTAGCGGCCTCATGTGATCCTTTATGTAAATTCATTAGGTAACTGGTCTCAGTCTCCATCTGCCTTGCAAGGAATTCTGCTCATTGGCTAATAATGCTCTGGCAACATCCTTACCCGTGTTTACTATACATTAATTCACTCAAAAAGTAATTAGCAGGCCTAAAAGACTCAGTCCTGAGAGTCATGCTGATGTATGAGATATAGCCTTCCAGTTTTTGCGTTTTAACAAACTATTTTCCATGGCATCTGGCTGAAGGTATGGCCTATTCTAATGTTTATGACTCATGTAGCAGAGGCAGGACTGTTACTGAAATAAGTTCTAAGGACTGAAATCTAAGCCATCAAGCCCCTGGGCTTCCCAGAAGCTCCAAATTATCTTACCGTGTGCTCCTCTGCCTTTGGCTATCATAAAACACTGCTGACTGTCTTCCCCCTGAACTAATATTGCTTTAACCTTATTTAAGGATGCTGCTTAAAATTAGCTTTGTATATAAGTAGTTTAGAGAGCAATATAAAAAATGAATCAATTGTTTTGGATAAGTGAATGCATGAATCGACTGATAAAAGGCAAAGAAAATTGGAGCTTCTTAGAAGTTTTTAAAAGCATCCTTCCATATAAAAACTAATGAATGCTCACTTCATCTGGTCTCATGAATAAGGATTTAAAGTCAGACAAGAGAAGTGTCTGATTATTAGACAACAATCTTCCACATTAATGGAAACAAGTCAAACTAAACTCTCAGATAATATGATAGCTTTTTCTATCTTTGGGAATATATAAACTATCAATTCATGCTGAATTCAGCTGTGAAAGGATGCTTGGCCTAACATTAGGATTAATTAGTTATCTTTGCCTGAGCACATGGTGACTTGCTGGAGGATGGGGATGAGGAGAGAGATGACAACACCACAGGTAATGATGGTAGAAGTTCAGTCCAGGATTTGAAACATGCCATAAGTAATCTACAATGTAGATAACCTACATAAAGACTAAAGATAAATGACTGAAAACAGCTAGCTTCAAATTTAGCAAATTCTATCAGATTCCGCTACAGCATAGTTTGCTCAAAGCTACACTTTTGGTCACAGTATCAGGGAAGGAAGTTAGCAGTACTGAAGACACAATTCACGAACACAGTTTGGCTGCAGTTGGAACAAAAACAAGATGCTCTTTTAAGGAACTGACATTGCAGAGACTTGATGATATTCTAGGAAATGAACATGAGATAATGTTTTCAAAATAGCACCATGATAATGTCAATGAGTAATTTCAGTTCTTATCACCATATTATGTAGTTCAGGGCAGTACTGATATTGTAGCAAGGAAAGGTGTCAGTATGTTTTAAAAGAATTGACGCTTCCCTCCCTCGCTCCAAGGAAAACAGCTGACGATGGATAAAAACTTTACACTGCTCATCGTGGGGAAAGAAAAAAATCTGAAAACAGGTTTTGCTGTTTCTCAGCAAATAATGAGCCAAAGATCTTGACCCATCAGCATACATATGTCCAGCTTTATCATCAGAGGGAAAGTCATGGAAAACAGGGCCCCCATATCATTCAAGCTGGAAAAGGTTTTAAAGATCACTATGCCAGAGCCCAAACTGACAGATGCCCAGAGATATTAAGTAACTTTCCTCAACTGCCCAGCGTATGAATTGCAGAGTCAGAGCTGTGGAACCAGGTCCTTGCCTTTCTCCTCTGCCTTGTGGTATTTCTCCACCTACTTTATCTATTTCTCCTCTTCTTTTATAAACAATATAGATCAGGGAAGAAAGACTGCTGAAACCCTTTTGCAAATCTGCAAAAGTAAAAAGCCACCCACCCTGGTCCCCTTTTCTCACCTAGCATTCCCTGCTCACATATTGTAGCTCTCTCTGGGACACTTTTCCACCCCTGCCTACTTCACAGATTTCATTTCTTCTTTGATGGTTTTTCCTACCCCCAAGCCAGAGTTAGGGGCTCAGTTCCTATAGCAACCTATTCAGACCTGTGTCACAATATTCACTACCTTATTGTTTTCTAACCTCTGATAACCCTTCTATCTCTTACCACACCCACAACACTGTGATCTCTTGGAAGCAGTGATTTTGTCTTACTTACCTTTGCAGATGCCATTAAGCCCAGCACTTAGCGAAGATCAGTAACTGTTTCCTGAATACATAAATGAATGTTACAAAATATTTTTGCTTTTCGAGCTTTTGGAAAAAGCAGACAGGCAAAGTTGCATGATGATACAGGATATATATGTATGCTTATATAAATATTTTTCAAATTGCAGAAGATCCATGATTGGGTGCTATCTAGTTTCTGTAATTTTTCTTTTTTAAGGGAGCATGAAAGGACCTGCTAATTCCCAGACAGATACTTAGCAAACTATGCCCATAGTTTAAAATTCAAGTTAGTCTCTGCCTCTCCCTTCACAGGCTTCTCTGCCCCAAATGCTCTTCCCTCCATATTTGTTCTTGATCCATCCATTTTCAAGGCTCAGCTCAAACACTAGCCCCCCACAGGGCTTCCCTTGACCCCCTTGGTGACCTCAGGGCCCTTTATCACACCTTCTTCTGAAGTCTCACAGTATTGTAGCTGTACCTCTTTATTGATTGCATTCTGTTTATTTAAGTGGATATTTTATCTCCTCTCCCCCACTAAGCAACCTGAGGGAAGGGTTTCTTTCTTTATACCCTGAAGATGTCTAACACAGAGCCCCGCCCATGGCAGGTCCTTGGTAAACAAGTTTTTGAATTGCTAAAAGCTTCCCTCCTTAAAGACAGCAAGCTGCAAACAGACGAATCTTTACCCGTAAAATGAGGAGGAGGTCCTTCCCAGCTGGGCGGGTCCATGACTTAGGTAGCTACGTGTGTGAGCACCAGCCAGATGACTAGGTGAAGGAGGACAGGGTAGAGATGTGAGCCTATCATGGGGGGATTTCTCAAGGCAGATAGATAAGAAGAGCCCCTAACCTGGACTACAGGGCAGAAAAGACTTCCTAGAAGAGATGACCCCTGAGCTGAAGCGCAAAGGTTGAGTTCAAAAAAAAGAGCAGGAGGGGTGGTCAAATCAGAGGGGGCAGCGTGGGCACAGGCCTAGAGGTGAGAAGATAGGCCCTCTTTGGAAATGCAAGAAGTTGGAATGTAGAGTATCAGCTGGGGAATGACAGACGAGGCGGCTGAAGAGGTGAAGACCTAATCAAGTCATACAGGGCTTTATACACTGTGTTACCAAGCTTCTTTCTTTTCCTGGAGGAGTGGAAAGCCGTTGAAGGATTTCATATGATCAGGTAGCAGAGTGGGAAGTAAACTGGAGGGTCCTAGGCAGGAGGCGGAATGACCCACGGCTATGGCAGTCATCTACGTAAAATGAAAGGAGCTTCAAAGAAAAGAATGTGAAAAGTGGGCAATTAATATTGAGATAAATATCAGCTGGTGATCTATTAGAAACAGGAGAAAAGAGAACAGGGAGGGAGAGGAAGACTATCAAGGATAATTGTGAAATTTCTGGCTTGAGTAACCAGGTCGTGACATTCACAAAGACAGACAAGGCAGAAAGTAGAGGAAGTTTAAGTGGGAAGATAATGGATGAATTAAGCTAACTGAGCCTGAATTGTCTAAGGGATGTCAAAGTGTCTGTCCAATAGGAATTGGCTACATAGACACAGATCTCAGGAGAGAGATTTCAGAGCCAGAGATATCTATTTGGGAGTCCTTGTAAGGTGATGGTTGAATTCATAGGAATATATGAGATCATATGGGGAAAGTACATAGAACTCACGAAAGGCTTAAATGCAAGGGCAGATAAAGAAGGAAGACCTTTGGAGGAACTGAGAAATTGCAATCAGAGAAGTAGGAGGAAAACCAAGAGAAACCAATTCATGGAAGCTGAAGGATGTTTCAAGAAGCATGGCGTGGCCAACACTGTAAAATGCTGCAGAGATATCAAATGAAATAAAGACTCAGACCATAGCCATTGCATTTAGTCAGGAGGTTTTAGTGCCCTTGGAAAGGAAAACACTATTTCTGAGGAGTGACAGAAACTGAAGTCAGGCAGTGGGTTAGGGAGTAAATGGAAGTTCAAAGTGTGGAAAAAATGAATGAAGAGATTTTTTAGAAGCTTGGTTTTAAAAGGAATGTGAGAGATGGGACCAAAATCCAAATGAGACTCAAGACTGAGGGTAATCACGCACGCACGCGCACGTGTGTGTGTGTGTGTGTGTGTGTGTGTTATTTGGTTGGTTAGTTTGTTTGTATAGTTGAGAGAGCCCTTCAGTGTTTATGTCCTGAGAGCGAAAGAGTCAGGGAGAGGCTAAAGATACCGGAGAGGGAGGATAAAAATGAAGGGCGTTCCCTAAGAAGCTGGTGGAGAGGGACCAAGGGTGCTGAGGGAAGAATTAGCCTTAGATAGGAGGGAGAAGGGACACTTTTCTCAGGACCAGCAGAGGAGGGAAGGATGGATGCAAGTACTAACAGGATTATAGGTAGTTAAGGGTACTAGTTAAGAGACTCTTTCTGTAAATCCTGATCAGCTGTCAGGAATGAGAGAGTTGGTCACAGTAATATAGCAATGGTTTCAAAAGCAATCACAGGACCTGGTTTCTTCAAACAAACTATACGTATATGTATATAAAGAAAAAAAGAGAAAAAGAGAAAAGGAGGAAGAAACTTTACCTTAAAAGAGACTTAACAGACATGTCAACCAATCACAAAATATTGACCTTATTTGGATCCTGATTCAAACAAACTGTTTTTAAAAAGTCAAAAGGCAACAAGGAAATGTGAAAACTGCCTGTATGTATGTCTAGTGGTATTAGAAAATGACTATTAACTTTTTACTGAGATAATGCTATTGTGCTTAGTTTTTTAAAGTGTCCTTATCTTTTAGAGTACATACTGTATTCACAGATGAAATAATATGATGTCAAAGATTTGATTTAAAATAATTTGGTGGTGGGATAGAGGCCATAATGGAACAAGACTGGTCACGAGCTGAGTAATAGATATTAGTTAGGACACTATTCTCTATGCTTTTATGAATGTTAGCAATTTTCCATAATAAAAATGTTTTTAAACCAAAAATACATACTTTTAAAAGCCAGAAGAAAAAAATAAGGCAATTGTGGGGAACGAAAGTGATAACCCAAGACACATAGAAAGATTAACATGCAGCATTGTAAGTCTGCCTAAAGTTGAACACAATCAATTTGTTGCAACAAAGCTGAGTGACTTTTTTTCCTAGCAGCCTTCAGAAGGCTTGATGTGAAAGTGAAGAAGCTGCATTGGTACAGGGTAAGGATCTTGAAGGATATGACAGCAGAAGGGATACGATGGTATTGACTAGAGAAAAAGTGAAGCATTAAGCCATCATCCTGTCTAGGCTGGATAGGAAGGAAGTGAAAATATGGAAGTGACTGACACGGTAGGGACAAAAAGGAACCGGAAGTCTTGAAGAAAATGCATGGCTGGAAAATGGAGGTGAGAAAGCTGGAAGAATTATGAGCCTGTGGTTAGCAAGCCAGTCTATGGAGTTTAAGATTTCAGCTCTGGGTGATGACAAGGTCAAGTGTAATTGTAAACGCCTATGAAGTGCCTATGTAAAAGGATGGCTGAAGTGGGATGGAGGTGAAAGTCAAATAGAATTAAGACAGTTATAAAAGTGTAAGGTTGGGTGTTGGATGGGTACTAAAAGAACACTAAAATCTCCCACAAAGATGAGGCTCAGTTATAAGTTCTGTAACGATAAGGTCTATGTCTCTCTTTTTTAAAAAATAAATATACACCCAACACTGAAGACAGTGCCTGGACCAGAGAAGATGCTCCAAATAGTTGTTGAGTACATGAATGGAAGGACTATGTCACTAACTCTTTTTTTTTTAATATATAAATTTATTTATTTATGTATTATTTATTTTTGGCTGCCTTGGGTCTTCGTTGCTGTGCGCAGGCTTTCTCAAGTTGCGGCGAGCTGGGGCTACTCTTCGTTGTGGTGCATGGGCTTCTCATTGCGGTGGTTTCTCCTGTTGCGGAGCACGGGCTCTAGGTGCACGGGCTTCAGCAGTTGTGGCGCGCAGGCTTAGAGCGCGGGCTCTAGAGCGCAGGCTCAATAGTTGTGACGCACAGGCTTACTTGCTCTGCAGCAATGTGGGATCTTCCCGGGCCAGGGATTGAACCCATGTCCCCTGCATTGGCAGGCAGATTCTTAACCACTGCACCACCAGGGAAGTCCCATGTCACTAACTCTTTAACTTAAAGCCTTCAAGTTTCTACTCTCCACTGGTTAGCTGGTTAGTTGGGAGTGGGAGAACGGCATGGAGAAAACAGACCAATGAATATGCACCGAAGCAGGATTCATAGAGCAAAAGAAATATTAAAGGAGTTAAAAGTGGAACCTATGAGAAAAACTCAAATGAGTTCACTCCTTTTATAGTCATTTACACCTGAACTAATATATGAGCTGTGGTCGAGTTAATAACTATCTATGAGTGTACGAAAGGATATTTTAAGGGAGGGGAAAACAAGAGAGGATTGTTTGCCTAGTGCCCTGCCCTGTTGCTGTCTGGCTGGGACCTGGCTCAAATGGGAGTTGATCTGGATCACACCAGCCTGAGGTCATCTCCGGTTCATAAGCCAGTGAGCAGGGCAAGGAATCAGGCCTCTAGGAACCCCTGTAACTGTAACTGAGTAGAAAAATCTCCTCACCCTGCAATTAATCTGCCCCCCATGGAATCTCAGGAACAAATTAGAATTTTTGAGAATATAGTTGGCTCTTATAATTGGGAACATAAACCACTATCATTCAGTCACTGTTGATTCATTTATTCAACAAAGACTGAGAAATAAAATAGTGGTTTAAATTGAAGACTTCCCTGGTGGTGCAGTGGTTGAGAATCCGCCTGCCAATGCAGGGGACATGGGTTTGAGCCCTGGTCTGGGAAGATCCCACATGCCACAGAGCAACTAAGCCCGTGTGCCACAACTACTGAGCCTGTGCTCTAGAGCCCGTGAGCCACAACTACTGAGACCGTGTGCCACAACTACTGAAGCCTGCACGCCTAGAGCCTGTGCTCCGCAACAAGAGAAGCCACCGCAATGAGAAGCCCTCGCACCGCAACGAAGAGTAGCCCCCGCTCGCCTCAACTAGAGAAAGCCCGCGTGCAGCAACGAAGACCCAACACGGCCAAAAATAAAAATTAATTGATTAATTAATTAATTAATCAATTAATTAAATTGAAGACATGATTTAGAAAAGACTTAAAAAAAAGAAAGTGAAAAAAGAATTAAAGACTAAGTCAGCTTACAAATAAAATTCTTATTAATGATAATCTCAAATACTGAGTGAGTTTACCACTGGCCACACACTAAGTCATGTGCTTTACATAAATTCTCATGTCACCATCATAGTAGTCCTGTGACCCAGGAATTACTAGGATTCCCATTTACAGGTGAGGAAACAGGGTAAGAGGTTAAATGACGTTTCCAAGACTACCAGCTAATATGAAACCAGTCCAGGTCTAGCTGACTCTAAAGCACATGCTTCTAACCGGTACTCTAAACTGCTTTACTAAACCCTGGGAAGGCAGGAAGGGTGTAAGTGAAGCCCCATGTAGACAGACTTGAGCTACTAGTGATGAAGGATCTGAGACTTTGAGGAGTTAGGAATGTAAGGTAGAAGAAATTTTTATAGTATCTCTCTGGTCTCTGCTCTCACATTCATGTAATTCATATTTTCAACAGAGAAAGGAAAGGCTGCGTCAGGGACACGTTAAGGGCAGGAAAAAAAAAGGGAAAACCGACAACAACAACAAACTTCCAGAGATCATTTAGGCCACTGCCTACCAGAAAACAGAAAAGGGAGGAACTCCTAAAGTCCTTGAGTCCCTATTTCCCTGTGAATGAAAGAGACTAGTATGTAAATAAGAGCTTTGCATAAGCCAGACATTCTTTCAAGTCCAGTTTATCTACCGTTTGAGTCACTTCCTTTTTAAAGCAGGAATTAAAAGAGATAGAGGCATATAATCATTACCTAGCACAAACTTTCTTTTTTTTTTTTTTTTGAGTTTTAAAATGAATTTATTAAAGAATGGTCTTAGGAAGCCCACATTGTTTGATTTGTCGTAAAAAGAAGTTCTGTTTCTTCATGCTGTATAATAAAGGTAATGTAAGAAGGTACAGAGTTATAAACTTCTTTCTACTGGAATTCTCTGATAGTACGGCACAGTGCAGTCACTTCTGCAATGCTAGAATAAATTTTTAAAAAGTCTCTTCTATGCTTCTCTTCAAAAAGCGATGAACAATAACAGGGTGGCATTAAAAAGCCTTTTTTTTTTCCTATTCATTATGTAGTATTGGAGCCAGTATTTTTACCATCACAGGCTACAATTTTCACTTTATCCACTTTAATAAGTTCTGTCACCTCTCCGAATTCAACATCATTCAATACAAAAGTCCACACATCATCACAGAATCTGTACGTATTTAAAGAGCCCCTGAAATTGACTCTGTTCCTGACCCTCTGTGCCCATGCTGAATTTATAGCCTTATCAAACTGAAGTAGAACTTGAAGGGCAAGTTGGGGGGTAATCTGTTGAGACTGTATAAGCTCATCGAGGCTCTCCTGAAGACTGTTTCCCAAAGTGGTATTTCTGTACAGTTGATATGCCATGGCTTAGGAGGGAGAAATTCTTTTTCTTATTCAGGCTTGCACTGATATGTCAAGTCACTGATCCACACAATCTTAATAGACCTTTTCTTCTCATTCAGGTAGCAAAAAGGTAAAGGGCTCCTCCTTGGACAAAACGACAACATCATTTTGCATATACTGTACACACAGCCTGACCAGTTCCTATCCTCATTGGCAGAGAGAAATGAACAAGTAAGATAAACAGGCAGATGAGATGATAGAAGAGGGCACAGCCGGTTAACCTGCCACTTACAAAGGAATCTGAATAACAAGAAGCCTTTGACTGACTCATGAAAGGTTTATCTCCTCCAAAAGGAAGTTTAACCCCACGTTATCCACTAGAGCAAAGATGCTCATCAACCTTTGGAGGAAATCTCAGAGTAGCCTAATGCCAGAAAAAAGGAAAAGGAAACAGCCACCCCTTCATTCACAGATAAAGGCTCCGCCTTGACCTTTCAACTGAAAAACAAATATAGTCGTATTCTGTGATGGCACAAAAAGTAAACAGGAAAGCGACTGGCCTCTTTCCCATCTTAATGTCTACTGTAGATCTTGTCCCATCCCTGCAGTATATTTATCAGGGAAGACTTTTTTTTTTAGTATTAAATATTCAATTTGAAGATTGAAGCAGGGAGGAAGGAAGCAAAGTTAAGTAGAAACTGAAGCACATTCCCATTGCCTCGGGAATTCCAGAACCCTAATCCATCCTTCCTATATATGCTGCACGTGAAAATGTGTCCAGAAAAGCCTTAGATTCACCCAGTTCCGCCAGCGTCCACATTTACTAACATGCAAAGCTAATAAGAGCCACCAGCACCAACGTTTAGAGGTCTTGGGATGCCCTACATAATACAACAAAATTCTATTGAGCATCTACCATGTGCTAAGCACTGTGCTGGGTGCCAAGGTTACAATAATAAGCAAAATAGATAATTTTTCTGTTCTCAGGGATCTGTGGTCCAATGGGAGAGGCTGACAAGTTAACTATTGGTTCCAATGCAGCATATGCTAAAGTGCTATAATTGCGGGGTGGGAGAACAGGTTCCTACGGGAGCTCAAGAGGGAAGGGGGTCTTCTCAGGGGACATAATATCCAAGCTGAAACCTAAAGGATGAGTAGGAATAAAGAAAGGATTTCAGGGAAGGGAATATGCAGGAGAAAGAGGAAGCTTTGCCTGGGTACACAGAGAACTTGGAATGCCTCAGATCCACCCCATAAAAGAAACAAAACCCATGTCAACTAAGAACAAGGTGTTTTCCTCTTTTAGTGTTTCATCAATTAATCCTCCTTGTGCTTTATGAGAAAAACCCTAGCCTTTGCTCTCTAAACAGGAATTTTCCCTCACTTTGCTTATCAGGTAATTTGTGAGCCTGAAGTCGACAGCCCTTGAGTAATTAGATTTCAGAGTACTGGGAAGGTTTCTCCATCCTTAAAATTCTTCCTGACTTATTTAATGTTTCTGAATGTACTGTTAGGACTAGATAGGTGATTATTACACACACAAAATGAATGTAAAAGTACATACATAGGAACAATTATGAAAACAATAACAGCTAACATTTATTACATGCATACTCAGCACCAGCCACTTTTTCTAAGTTCTTTATGCACATTAAGTCGATTAATTCACACAATAGTAAATTCTACTGATATCTCTAGTTTGCAGGTAGGTTAACTGAGGCACAAAACGTTTAAGCAACGTGTCCAAGGTCGTACAGCTAGCAAGTGTAGAGTCAGGATTTGAACTCAGACAGTCTGACTCCAGGGTCCATGAGTTTATCTGCAATGCTAATCAATCAGGGCGAAGATGGAAACAAACTTTGCCTCACAGTTCTTTCTACCTCTGGCCAGTTCTGTGTGGGCCAGAGCTGAGCTGCAAACCTTTCTACCAGGTATACCAAGCAACACAAACTATCCGCGGTTCCACCTGTTAAATCCTAAGGCTGAAAACTTCTGAAATGTCCAGACTCCTCCCCGGATGCTTTGAGCTATGTTACTTCTGCTGGGAGCCCCTATATTCTTTCACAGAAGAGAGCAATTTCTGGTCATTTGGGACTGTTACTTCAGGATGACCGTGATTACATTCATCAAGTCTCTGACACTGAGCTTGCTAAAGGTGCCTTTTCTGAGGAAAACTCAAAACAATCTTAAGCCATTCCTAAGTCTTTACCTGAGGAATTAAGCTGGCTAGTTCTACTGTGGGAAAGTCATCTTTAAATAATTTGTGTACCACACAAAGAATGACTTCAAGAAAATGTTGTAAAAAATTTTTTCTTTCCTTTAGTAAAAAGTGTTCTAAGTTGAAGATTTATCTGCCTACCCACAGGAAAATGGAGCCAGCTGATTTTTTTTAAAGGTACCAGTTACAGGCCATATGATTCGACATGAACAAAATACTGAAACATCTAAAGGGATGAGAACTATAATTTATCCATATCATTATTTTTCTATTTAGAATTTAGTGTCATTTTATTAATTAGAAAAATGAATCTGGGGGAAAGGTTTTAAGAATACTTATCAGTTTGGTTTTGGCTGCAAGTAACAGAAACCCTCCTCCTCAAAGTTGCTGAACAAAAGAGAAACAGGGGCATCTTTGGCTGTTGGTAGAATCTAGCTTTGTGGATTAACTTTGAGCCCTTATGGGTCTTTATTATTTTCTGTATATTCAGCTAGGAATATATATTGCTGTTAATTTTTTTTTTTCCCCTAATAGTAGTTGTCAAAAACAAAAACAAAACCTGACCAACTTTCTTGAGTCCTAGGAGTCAATAGTTCTCAGATCATCATTTCTATTTTTCCCAAATAGATCAAAGCTGGATGAGAAGCCTCAGTAAAGAACTATGTAAACATTGCTTGTTTAAGATAACCAAGCGTCTAGGCTGACATTAGATAACCCCTGCAGAACTAGTAGAACTTTCTTGTAGCCATAAGCAGCCCTAAAGGCAGGTAGAGAAACCATTATCAATGGGTTTTATGTAGCCCCTATTCTGAAGACCAAGAGAACACCAAAACCCCGGGGGTGGGTGGTGGTAGGAATGATTCTAGAAACTGGTTTCGACAATTTCAAATCCCAATTTTTTTTAATTTTAAGATTTATCTTAAGATAAATTTAAGATATTTCATTAAGATTTTTCATTATACTTATTTACAGTTCCTTACTAGTCAAAAAGGAAACAAATAATAAACATCTTTATCTTTAGGGAGCTTTTAACAACAGTTTAAAACAGTTTTGTAAATCTGTTTGTCCATTTTAAATTGTTACCAGTTAGATGCCTGAAAACTTACAATACCAGGGATGTCAGCCTTAAAAATACCAGTAACTGCCATATTGGTTAGTAAAGTAATGTTAAAAATATATATATATCTCAATTCTATGTTTTTACTTTTTTAACCAACTCTAATTTGTCATTCATAGAAGTACATATAGAGTTTCCCTCTTGCGCTTAGATTTTTAATATGTACATTCTCTCTTCTTTCAAATACTGGTTGATACTCCATTGGAAACAAGTTGCTGAAGGAACTAGTACAATGAGGGGCATAATGCTTACCCCAACTTTTTTTTCTCATCCCAACTTTAAACAAAGGCCACGCCACACACAAAATAGATTGGGGAGCAAAAGTGGTGAATACCACTTTCTAAGCCAAACTCAATCCACTTGTTACTTTCTATCATTACCCACTGCCCTCAATAAGAAAAAACTTCCTGGCAGTCCATTTATGCGTCTAAGCAAGAACTGAAGGACTTAACTGCAGAATGAGTATTCTAAAGAAATATATATTTCTATGTTTATAAAAATTGTTCTGATTTTAAATATTGAAACATTAAGATAAACATTTGAAGCTCATTTGTCATGAGTTTTATTTCTAGCTTCCAGACAAGTTCATATAACAAGTACAAATGTATTTCCTTTCTGGGTATCAGGTACTTATTTCTATAAAGAGATCTTACCTGCCTGAACGGAAGAGACAGAATTGCTGCAGTCCCAGATCTGTGTCTCTGCTGCATTTAAAGTGGCACAGTTTCTCATGCCTGTTTTTCTTTATAAGCAATTAAAATTATTTGAGATCATTCTGCATCCCCTAAATTTCAAAGGTGCAACTGTATATCACACCAAAAAGTAGTTAAATTCAAGTGGCTCATTATTCAAGGATGAGAGGTCAAATTCATTCAGGCAATGAACAACCAATTCTGACTGCATTCAACTGTTTATGGTTTAGGTTTTTTTCTTTTTTAAAGAGCTGATTTTCTTCTCAAACCAATTCAGTCTTTCTTCCGCAAACCGTTCATAGGGTAGATAAAACTTTTAACACAAAAGCCAGCAAAAATTGTATATGTACAAGGTCTGCTTATTGACAATCAGTATTGAACTACATTAAACACTGATTTTTCTTCCATTTAGATAAAATTCTTAGATTACTGTGATGAAGTCTCATTTGTTCTAACTTTCTTTAAGAATGAGGACAGACTTTGCACACTGATTGACATAAGGAAATAGTTTTGTTGGTGGTTTAAAAATGCTTTTGAAGAATACAGGTGGGATTACACATGACGCCTCCACCAAAATAAATGTCGGTAAAATCATGACTCCGTTCAGCATTAATCAAAGAGCAGTAGAGAAGTTACTGTGAGAAACCTTACTTAGTAAACAATAAGAGATCAAATTCCACTGTCAAAGAGCAACTTTTAAATAGTTAAAACATGATTCATACAAACATAGAATGAACACGTGTTAACTCATATTCAACTCATTGATGGGGGAACCAGTGGAATGGCAAAGCTGGTTCCCAGGGCTTTTGAGAACCTGTGTATTTGTAGAAATTTGTAAAAAGAGAATGTCTGAACAAAATTGTTACGTTAAATACAAAACTGGTTAATGTCCTACTGGATAATCTTTGGAGATATCTTTCTACCAGACATAAATCTACAAATTAACATATAACCCCATGGAGTCTAGGCCTTGTTGGTAGTAAATTGTGTGTTAAACAAAAGGTACTTTTCCTCGGTTAATTATATAATCCTTGGTGGCCTTTTAAACATTTCCCCAGTGTAACATTGATGGGACATGCTGTCCTCTTTTTCCCTTATTTCCAAGTTTGCGATTATTTTTCTTGCCACCTCTGAAGTTGTGCTTGAAAAAATAAAAATGAGATTCTAGCACTACATCATTAAGAGCCATTATTGAAAAGTAATTCCCAAATCTGGAAACACAAAATTTCTGGAAATGAAATTTAACTTAGTTTCTTCAGCTCTGGTTTGAAACAATGATTCTCCATCTTGTGAGTCACTGTTTGCCTCTTTTTTCTCTCCCTATTCTAGTAAAGACCTGAAAATTTCCTGGCAAAGCCATCTGGTTCTCCCCTCTGCACATTGGCACAAATTACACAAACTGCTTTCCTATTTTAGAAGAAATACCACATTCTGCCACACTAACATCCAACAACTTTCACCTAAGAGAAAAATGCTTCTTTTAAGTGAACACAAGTCCTCACCCTCTTGCCCTTTCTATGCATTAATGGTCAGCCAACTACCTCTGTTAGTAGCCATTCTCCTTTGATTAGAAAGCCAATACTATTCTCCAAACAAAATGATCACCATGCCTTTAATGTCCTCCTATCTTATTTTCCAACTCCAAATTCTTTTGGGGGTCCCTTTTAACCTTTCCTGAACCTGACAGATTAAAATGCTCTCCTAAAACTCCAACAGATATTGAACCAAGGACCAAGTATTCCCACAAATACTGAAAGAAATGAGATTACATTTCCTTTGCCTATTTCCACCTCCTCTCAGAGTAAAGGATTTGACTTTAGTAGTAAACAGATTGAACGTAGGTAAAAGATGCAAAGACTCAGAAGAGGATTTAAATGAAAAACACATGATGATATCACGCATAGGCAGAATCTAAAAAAAAAAAAAGATACAATTGAACTTATTCACAAAATGGAAACAGACTCACAAACTTAGAAAACAAACTTATGGTGACCAAAGGAGAAAGGTGGGGGGGGGGGAGGATAAATTGGGAGTCTGGGATTGACATGTACACACTACTATACATAAAAGAGATAACCAACAAGGACCTACTGTAGAGCACAGGGAACTCTGTTCAATATTCTGTAATAACCTAAATGGGAAAAGAATTTGAAAAAGAATAAATATATGTATATGTATAACTGAACCACTTTGCTGTACACCTGAAATACAACATTGTAAATCAACTACAGTCCAGTATAAAATAAAAATTAAAAAAAAACAGAAAACCCACGTAATTAAAAAAAAAAAAAAAAAAAAACAGGTACAGAAGTAATTGCTTGGGGCTGAGGATTCGTCATTTATTGAATGTGTTGGACTTTGGGGCGTTTTACTACCGCTCCTGCTCTACCTCAGGAAGCCACGGCACGAGCTGGAAGCGCCGGCCTCTGCCTGCATTACGCTCTGGGTTTCCTCACACACGAGGACCAAACTGAAAGGAAAGGCCTAGAATGTAAATGTCTCATTAGCCTGAGTCTGGGCTTGCTGCCCAGTTCTGATTGGGTTCCCAGTGACTTCTTTTGGGCTTGGGGCCAGGACTTATTTTTATGTTAGATCTTGAAGAAATTTATTCAGTTCCCACAAACCTCATGGTACTGTGAAAACTTCAGATTCATCAGCAGCCGTCTCGGAGAGGGGTGTGAACAGAGAGGGTAGCCCGAAGGAGAGAGAAAGACAAAATGCCACAAAGATAGTTAATGAGGTATAGAGCTGTGCTCCTTTTGGTCACAACAATCCAGGTTTTGATCAACCAATCTCCAGAGCTAAATTCCCACACCAGCTTGAAATAATGAGCTACCCAGCCTCCAAAGGAAAGCCCCCAGTGTGGGGGGCTGCGAAGGGGCAGAGGACAGGGGACTTCCATTTGCTCATCACTAACCACATTCCCAACCTTGCACCTGGTACTTCAGTTAATTCATTCTTCAGGACAATCCCATGAAGAAGGACAGGGAACAAGAATCTTACAGCCACTATGTCATCAACCCCTACCCTCACTTTTAATTCCACTGACAAACACAGGCTATGCTTAAAATTTGGAAACCAATGACAGTACCAGAATTAACTATGTAACTTGAATAAAACCAGATTTAATTCTTCCTTTGCACTTGACTCCCACAATCAAGTGGGAGGCTCATTAGTAAGGACAGAAATTTACCCCAAAGTGAACTGAATGTATGAAGGGCTATTCAGCATTCTTGGAGGACGAATGGTGAGTCCCACCTTTCCGCCACCGCGCACCACCCCCGTGTCTAAGGGCACTGAATACATAGATAGCTATGGTCCAAGGATAAATTGTTTTTTCTCTCTCTTTTGGCCAGACTTGGGTTGAACAAGGACCGAGTTCTTGGTCACATGCATAGCCCTTAACCCCCAGGGGAAGGCTGACTGGGTTAGCTGGGGTGTAGTGAGCCCTCTTGGGTGAGCAGACAGAAACCACCTGTACTGGAGGGAAGAGAGCACACAACAGGGAGTCCAAAGCCATAGGTGATTTTGAAAAAGACATGAATTATGTTTTTTAACCTATGCTAACAAAACTCTAACCTGTGACCTAACAAGCCAAAGATATTGGAAGAATCTGATGGGAACAGTGAATTAAAAGCCTTCTTTACTGCTATCTCTTCCCAGTGGAAGCAATGACCTTCAACATTCTTTCATTCATCCAACAGATATTTATTGAAAGGCTACTATACACTAGACATCATTCTAGGACCTGGGCAGCAGTGAACAGGACAAGAGCAATGACAAAAAGGTTCTTTGTCTTCCTTATTAAAGTAATATATGCATATTCAAGAAAAATTATAAACTGGAGATAAACTGAAAGGAGAAATCATTTGAATTCTCCCAATCAGAAAAAAAAAATACTGTTAACTTTGTGGGATATATATTCTTCTTTTCAATCTATTTTCAATGTGCATGAATCCATAAGTACATACATACTATTTTCCCCAAAATAATACTAAAATGTACATAATATTGTATCATGGCTGCTTTTTTCACTTGTCACGTTGTTAGTCATATTTCCATATGTTACAGTCTGACTAAATGCTAATTTCCTCATTTCAAAAGCAGGAGTAAAAGCATTTTTTTGTAAATCCTACCCAGTGAGCTAGACTCAATAGATATGAGGCAGAGAAAAGGGAAGAGTAAGTGGAGCCCCAAGCCATCCCCACCCCTGGGTCTCTGACCAGGAGAGAGCAACTGCTACCACTCCCACAGTTCCCAGTTGACTGCAGGGAAGCAGGTGGGCAGCACCCTGATGGCTGCAAGTACCTGCAGACCCTGGTTCATAGCACTGGGTCCACCTGGCCCAGGCAGTGGAAGGACAGCAGTTCCATCAGTGGGTTTAACAACAACACACAGTCTGGAATGCTTGACCCTTGCCTCAGGTTTTACCTGGGAGGGAGGCCAAAGCTTACCTGGGTGTGGTCAGGGCTCTTAGGGAGAACAGCAGGGCAGGCGTGGGCTACTCGGCCCAGGTATAAGTAACCTGTAATTTCTTCCACATTATATGTTACTAAAAGCCAGTCACATCCTTATTATTCAGCTTAGCACTTACGCCTAAGTTCAATCTGGTGTACTTTGGCAAAGTTGCACACTTAAGGTCTAAATCACTAAATAATTTAAGAGAAGTCTGGTGCCCAAAGAAAGAAAGCCTCCTCTCAAGGTGGGATTTGCTTGTGGGCACCAGGCTCACACAGGAAATTCCTAGAGGAATTATCCCAGGAACCACCCACAGCATCATTGACTATCTCTTATTCCATGGTATCAGTAAATCAAAGTTTATTTTATCAATTGTCTTTCTTTGAAAAATAACTTTTATCTTCCATTTTTTTAACCTTAATATTCCTGCAATGAATATCTGACTGCTTAATGTTCATTCACTTGCTTTATTATAGCCTACGATAAATTCTTTCAGGTAGAATTATCAATTCAAAGGGTATAAATATTTTTATGACTTTTGCAACCAAATTACCAGACAGCTCCCTCAGAGAAGTTGTACCAATCTTTATTCTCACTAGTCTTGTGTGGAGGTATTTAATTGCCTATAACTTTCTCTACACTGGGTATTACCATAAAACAAAATTGTTAATTTGATATGTGAAAAAAATAATTTCACTGTTTTCCTTTGTATTCCTCATTAGTAATAAATGAGGCTGAAGATATTTTTATATGCATGTTTGCTATTCACTTGTTTTATGAATTAACTATTCACATGCCTTGTGAATGTCCTTTATACAGTAAGGATATTAACCCTTTGCATGTATCTACTTTGCAAAGAATGAGCTTTCATGATTTACATTTTATAGATGCCTAATCATTTTTGTCCTCTTTGCCCTGTAAGTCATTTAAACGATTTCTTTCTTCCCTTGTTGGCTGCATTTATGACTTTCCTAATCATATTCTAAAACCATATATTTTGAAAGAGCTCAGTATATAATCCATGCTGTAGAGGAGTCACAGGGTTGCAACAAGCAATTCTTTTCAATTTGTATTTTTAGTATCATGTTTTTCTTCTTTTTTTTTTTTTTTTTTTGACTGCAGTTGAATTCATATATTTTACTTTGTGATTCAGAATAACTTCTCTGAGTATATATGTCAATAGGCACATCTAAGTATGTAAGCAAACATATACAATATATAACATATATGTATACACCACTAACAGAAACAAAAGTTTTATAAAACAGTACTGCCCTTAATACCTGCCATATATACTGCCATTTTCTTTTCTCTTAGCCTAGTTGAGACCCAGTTAAACTGATTTCATAAACCATTAATAAGATCCAACCCACAACTGGAGAAACACTATAATAACTGAAGATGTTCTGGACCTAGGAAGAGATGTAAGCCGAACTCTTCCCCTAGAAGACTCATCCTTATTTTTCTGGAGTCCAATTAATTAGCAGTAACAATCATTATCGTCAGAACATTCTTTTATGCTTATCAAGGGTTTTACATGTAAACCCTCACACTTTTTGATAAGGTAGGGATTATTACTGTCCCCATGTGACAGATGAGAAAACTGCTGCAAAGAGATTAAGAAACCTGCGCAAACTCCCATGGCTAGTACGTGGCAGAATCAGATTTTGAACTAAGCAGCCCAATTCTAGAAACCCTTGTCTTAACTCCTCTGGCTTTCCACTCACTCCGCTGCAGCTGGATATGAGTCCAGGGACCCTGACTCTTAAGCGTGGAAGAAAACTAATTGCAAAGTTTAGCACCAAAGCTTCAGAAATTTTGGTGGTTCTAATAAACTATAAAACATTGGGAGGGGAAGAATATAGGGGAAAAGAGAATAAAAGGTAAGTTTCCATCATCCGAGTCATCGAGGACAGTTTGCAAAGAACCTAATGAGTTGCAAAATCTTGTTTCTCCCTGCCCAAGGAGGAGTAGGTGGAAGAAACGTGAAGCCCATATAAACCAACTGTGGAAGGAATATTAGGACAATGGGGCTGGGTGGTTGATGGGTCAGGACTAGACAGAAATCTGAAATGAAATTCCACCCCAAACACATGTGTGCACATATCTGTCTCCTATTTTTTAACAACATGGAGCCTATAACCTTTACTGGAATGTGTGGCTGAGAGTGGGGGAAAAGGGAGCTGAAGTCTCAACTTGTGAACAGAAACAGCATCAAAGTCTACCACGTGAAAAATTAGTTCCTTATGATGTTATTGAGGCATCAACACCCTCCTGCTGTGCTGGTTTCCCAGAGTCCAGAGTCCTAAAGAAGAGTTGCCCAGAATTTGGGTTTTCCTAGGTCACACACTCCAACTCTCTTTTTCTTTCCTTTAATACTTTACTATTTGTGTTGAAGTCCAAGACTCAGCTTGTTCTACTCAGGAGGATGACGGTTTGGTTTAGGGGTGAAAAGTGCTCCATCAGAGCGGCAGGAAGACCCCATCATGCAAGCCTTTAAAAACTGACACAGTAATTCAGACCATCATTTAATAACATCACAACCAGGAAGTCCATTTTTAGATCTAATCTACATCCATCTTGCTGAAATTTATAAACTTTGGCTTCCCACCCAGCCCCAGAGCGGTGGATGCCCAAGGAAATTTTGAAACAGTAATTGAATGTATACTGAGCACAGGAGAGTTCATTAACTTGCATACAATGCATTGTGATCCTCAGATAAAAGGTGCCACTTTGAACAAGGCCTCACTAATTTCTTCCACAAATTAGTCCCATAATTAAACTCCTGCTAATAGTAATTGTAAGTACTTCATTACTAAATAATTCCTATTCAGAAAAGAAAAATGCAGCTCATTTACTTATTTTATTGCTGGATGGGTGTGTACAATGGATCTTTATCTAAAGATCCAGGGCACCGAGCTCTTGCCATTTAAATCAGGAACAATGCTGAGATAAGTTAGGCACAATGCTTTCAGATCCTCTGCGCCAGAGGAAAATGGGCTTCAGCTTCCCAGGTGTAGGTCAGAGGTGGAAGGACTGGGTTTTGTGGTTGCATATTAACTCTCTGACCTCCACTAGATAGCCAGGTGACAGCTGCAGGGAGGTTTCTTTGAAGTGTGACATTCTTGCGGCACTTCAAAGGGCACTGGCCTCTGTGGCAGGTATGTTTGCCGGCCACACCTGGTACCTGCCAACCCCACTGCAGCAGCTGGCCGGCAGGAAGCTCCAAAGAACCAGTCCAGGGTCTCTCTAATGAAGTGCATCCAACTGATAACTGCACCAAAGGGAGAGAGCGGGGGCCCTGAGATGAAGGAACAGCTTCGAGCCCCGACCTTCTCTGAAAACATAATGCCTCCTCTGCCCAGGTCAGATCTTCACAGCTCAGAAAGCAGCAAGTATGGAATTTCGCCTGGAAAATGCCCTTTGTGGAAATCCAACCTGATTCACACAGGGGAGAGGGCTGCGCAGGAAGGCTTAGTTAAAAGTAAAAGGTGAGCAGAATGCCAGGCAGTAAACTTGGCTGGGAAAGCTAAGTGGGAAACAACCCGAATCACTGAAGCCAGCTGGCCAAAGGGAGCATATGGAGGTCAGATCTAGAACAGGAAAATAAGCCTGGCCTCAACCCAAGTCGGTTACGAAGCACTTAGCGCATATATTATGCTCCATGGCATTGCCAGTCACCTGAAGCAACCACCTTTCCGCGGTCCCACTGAGTAACAAGAATTAGAGTCCCTACTATGTACGGACGAGTGTCGTGAAGGGGATGAAAACACAATGGTCCTCAAAGAAGTTACAGTCTGGTGGAGATTATCAGCTGTAGACCTTTTCAGGCATCGGGCCTCTAAAAACAAACATCCTTGGGTCTGAATCAGAGCCCTTCCCTTTGCTTCCTGTGAGACCTTGGGCAAATGGCCTGACTCTTCTGTCTGAGTTCCACCCCTAGAGAGTAGTTGCGAAGATTCAATGAGCAAACGCACGTCCAATGACTAGGACGGTGCCCAGCGCTTAGCAACGTATCAACAAACATGACCTAATATTCTCACTACTATGGCAGGGACGGAGGTGGTAAGGTGGGACACGGCCCCGCAAAAACTGCTGTCCCACCCAGTTTACGGGTCTCGTTGACTGGCAATGAACTGTCTCTGCACTCCTCACTCACTCGTTTCTGGGGAAGGAGTGGGCCTACACCGGCTGTTCGTGGTCTGGCAGAGAATGCTGCGAACCTAGTAAGTAACCAGAGTCTCCAGTGTAATTTTCTTACTACATCCAGCCTGGAAGCCAGTGCAGTGGACCCCACCCTGGTGAGGCAAGGCGGTGTGCTGGGAAGGCGCTGTGCTAATCCCAGCTCACCGCACACAGAGTGCTTAGCGCACGGGCTTGTAGTGAAGATTAAATGAGACCATGGATGCAACGCTCTTAGCAGAGTGACTGGCACACACTGAGTACTCCATAGTCACTGTTTTGTTTTTTGTTTTTTGTTTTTCTGGCCGCGCCACGCGATGTGAGATGTTAGTTACCCCCCCCCACGCCCCCACGCCCCCACGCCACCCCCTCCGACCAGGGATCGAACCCGTGCCCCCTGCAGCGGAAGCGCGGAGTCTCAACCACTGGATCACCAGGGAAGTCCACGTTCACTGCTCTTAATGAGTTGAGATACAGCCATCGTCCCCGGAACAGCAAGTGATTGTTTTCCATCGATATCCATTCGCTGAGCTAGCTGTCCAAGTCACTGTAGAGGGAAGAAGAAAAAGGCGGGGGGGCGGGGGGGGGGCCTTGCTGGGCTTTGAACCCTCACATGCATGACACAGGACTGGAAAGAGCACTGGTCTGGAATTCGCGAAGACCCGAGTTTGAATCCTGACTTCACGACGGATTAACCAAGTTACTTAACCTATGTAAGCCTCAGTTTTCCCATCTATACAATGGAGAGAGGCATTGTAAAAATTAGACCTGATGTACGTAAAATACCCAGCCCAACGCTTGGTTTACCATGGCTAAAAAGATACATTGGTGACGGCCACTTTCTCTGTGGGTTCTCCCTTCATGCATTTTGTGTATTCCCTTTTAGCAAGTGCTTTGTCCATCGTAAAGGCCGTGAAAACTGGCTCCAAACATAGGATAAGATCACATGACAGCAAACATCAACGTTTTTCACCCAAAGAATGAGTACACATCAGAATGAGAAAACCCAGTGTGTCAACAATGTCAGCCATGCTTCCCATAGGTAAGGCCATGGGTGAGGCTGGCACCAGCCAGAAGGGAAAAAGAGCAAGAACTTAATAAACACACACCCTTCCTTTTCTCCTACTACCTCCTCCCATGACTTTCTTTGTCTCTATTGCCAACCAGGCAATGCCTTTCAGACCTTTAACACACGCGTACATGCTAGGTCGTCACCTTGGATCTAGCCCCCCTTCTTCGTGTAAGTAGGCATACGTGGCACGGGGTGCTAGAAACGGCCTGAGCTTTGAGGCCAGACGCATCTGTGACTTCCCAGAGGCCAAACTCCTACTCAAACTGACTCGGTTTTTCTAAGACCCCACCCCAGCCATTTCCACCTTCTTTGCCAAGGCCAAAGCATGTAAGGTCTCTAAGCCTCTTAAAACACCCTCTGTTAGGACTCCCCATTCCAGCATGATTCTCCTCTGTCGAGCCTCTCAGTGGCTGCTGCAAGGATCTGTACCCCACATTTTAGCCCCTCCCTGAAAAACAACCCTACCCTGTGAGCAGGGGAGCCCTTACTGTTAATACCGCTGCTACCACTATAATGATAACGTTATCTCTGTTAAAGCACTGTGCTAAGGGCTACAGGGACATTAGATCGTTTTATTTCTTCCAGCTATAAAGTAAGTATTGTTTTTTCCAATTTTGCAAATCAGAACACTGAGACCCAGAGCGCTTGGGTAGCCTGCCCAGAGCCACAGAGCTACAACAGAGCAGCTCTGGGATTTCAAACAGGTTGGTTCATTCATTCACACATCCATCTATTCATTCCCTCAACATTCAACAGAGAGTTACCGAGCATATACTCTGTGCCAGGAACAGAGCCAGGTATTGGTACATCGACAAACAGGTTGGGTGCCATTCCTGCCCTAGAGGGACTTCTGTCTCCAGTCTGACACCAAATCCTGTTTTTTAACCATTAAATATACGCCTCCCAAATTAGAGACCAAACAGTTGTCCCGACAACATATGGTATATACGCCCTAACCTGGAAAAGGACTTGTAACCTGCCTTACCTGGAGACTACAGCCTGATAGGCCAAATCATCACACTGCACAACCAAAAGGAAGAACTTCCACATAGTTCTGGGAAATGCAGACTGTATTGTGGAAGTGCCACCCTAGAAGGCTGAGACCTCTCAACTCCAGTCCTGCTCAGCGGGACTCCAGCTCTCACAGAGAAGCCCGTGAGTGCCTGCCACGCACAGCCTGCCACACCTCCTCTTCCAGCACTGGCTTCCATCCTGCCTGAGGAAGGCATTTCTAACAGAGGCTTCAGTCCACTTCCTTGTCAGGCTGGCTCGGCCGCACTTGGGGGATTGTTTCTATTTCTGTCTCTTGCATACACAGCCAGTCCAGACAGGTAGGCTCCAAGTCAGCATTTCCTGTGATTTAGAAACACTGAGAAGCTAACTCTACAATCTCCTTCTCCAGGGCCTCTGTGCTGCCCATCGCTCGGAGTACAGAGAATATGATACAACAGGTGCCCTTGGATGGGAGACTCCCCACAAAATACTATTAATTCCTAACATGCCCCAAATGCCCCCAATTGCACCAGCCTTTCCTTCCACACTCAGTAAGACATTTTAAATGCAAATACTCTTCTAAAAGGTCACATTCACACTAAGAGTCCATCTTTTTCTGGTGACATTAGGGGGTGGGAGTGGTATGGAAGAGGGGGCGGATTTCTTTGTGGCAGCCAGGACTGAAGGAGAATTTGGAGCATAGGGGAAAAATACTGGAGACGCGGAGAACCAGCTTTGCCCATGTCTGACTCCCAGTACCAAATCTGGGCCTCGTTTTCAAAATCACAAGTGCCTCAAACCAAGGGTAAAGTAAGATGAAATACAAGACCCTGCTTTCTTTCCATACTCTTCCCTCATAACATTTCTCTGTACATAAAAATCTGACATATTTTAGAGGAAAAAAATATAATTTCCATAGTACCAAACCATCATATATTTTCTAGTTTTCAGAAGATTTATTATAATGTGCTGACGTGCATATCATTTTGAGGAGACAACTCAAGTTTCAGAAAAAAGGCATTCCACATAAATGTCCATAAGAAAATATAGCCTGTCTTCCACGAATAAGATGGGTTTCATTTAACATTCATTAAAGTGTAACTTGCTTTCAGCTCATAAATCTTGACAACAGATTCTGGCCCCCCGTGTACTGTTTTCATTGGCTAAGTCACTTTTTCTTTCCCTTGACACTTTATAGTTTGTGTTTAAATATGAGACACAGCTGGTTTTGCCAGTGGGGGGTTTCTGGTTTGGCTTTACAAGAAAACACAGAACAAAATCCTCAAAGATTTACAACAGGTGCTCTGTTTTCTCCTCATAGTGAAATAGTACATTGTGTACTAACGAAAGGGGAACAGAAAAAGCAAAACAATGAAATACCCAATCTAGCAGGATAGAAAATATGAGACTGGGCTGATTGGCAATTTTTTTTTTTTTTTTTTTTTGGCTGCCTTGGGTCTTCGTTGCTGTGAGCGGGCTTTCTCTAGTTGTGGCGAGCGGGGGCTACTCTTCGTTGCAGTGCGCCAGCTTCTCATTGAGGTGGCTTCTCTTGTTGCAGAGCACGGGCTCCAGGTGCGCAGGCTTCAGTAGTTGTGGCTCACGGGCTCTAGAGCTGCAGGCTCAGTAGTTGTGGTGCACGGGCTTAGTCGCTCCGTGGCATGTGGGATCTTCCTGGACCAGAGCTTGAACCTGTGTCCCCTGCATTGGCAGGCAGATTCTTAACCACTGCACCACCAGGGAAGCCCCTGATTGGCAATTTCAGAGCAGCTGCCGTATTTTAAAGGGTAGGTATACATCTCTGTAGATGTGCTTAGTCTATCTGTTCCCTTGAAAGAAATTGCCAATGCTAAGGATATAAGAACTTTAAAAAGTATGTCCAAATTCACAAAGTAGAGAAAGATTGTGTGTGACAGAGTTTGGGGGGTGGTGATGACAATGGAATTCTTAACAGATAGACTATTCTGAGGATGTATACACCATTTTCCTTTTTGCTCAGATGGCAGAAATGGACCAACAGTACAATCTGTGGCCTAATAACCAACCAAGCCAAGTTCCTATCAAGCCAGAGGAGTGGAACAGCCAAGGATTTGAGTATAAAAGACACTGTATTGTCAGAACCAGCCTTGACTTGACATGTGAGGGAGCCCTAGATGGGGCCTAATTTTCAGATAGCTCTTTAACGAAGGGAAATGATAAAAAGAAGAACCATGGGGATGAAGATGATAGATAAGATTTACAGATTGCTTATTATGGATCAGGTGCTGTTCTAAGCACTTAGAGTAATTCATTTAATCCTGGTAACAGCCCTATGTGCAGGTACAATGATTATCACTGTTATACATATGAGGAAACTGAGGCCTGGGGAGTTAAGTGACCGGTCCTTGGTCACACAATTAGCAAGGTATGAGCCAGGATAAAACTGCTCAAGAGGAACGTCTTTGGACGGGCTCATAACTAGGTAGGTACCATGGTGAATATTATCTACCCTATTATTTAATGTTCTCTGCAGTCTGGTGGCAGGAAACACAAGCAATTTGGCCATCCAGGGAATCTTGAAATGTCTTCAGAAATGTTTAACCTATTCCAACATTTCCAGTTACTCTGCCCACACTAACCACTAATTATAGAAAGTGCCCAATAAACTTCTCTACGCTCCTGTTCCTATTCTCAGTGCTCTAAATGTATTACACATAAAAGTTTCACACAAACCCAGTGAAGTGGGTACCACTATGATCCAATTTACAGATGTGGAAACTGAAGAATGAAGAGGCTTAAAAACTTCCCACATTTGGACAGCTGGTATATGGTTTTCCCAGAATTCTAACCTGAGCCCTTCTGGGTTCAGAACTCAGGGAAAGGACACACCTGTTTTGTTCACCCTTCATGCCCATTCCTGAAACACACATATTGAATGACAATCAGTAATTGGTGTCCAATAACGTTTGTTGAACTGAATTAATACTATCGTCAGACACAAATCTGGAACCTCAAACCCTCTTGTTTCCTGATTACACATACATGTTCATCTTTTGTGGAGCTGCAAGGTCTCAAATTAAGAAACAATTCTAAGGAGAGAGATTCTATGCTCCTACCTAACAGACTCCCTCTCTCTCCTCTCTGCCTATTAAAAGCCTATCTGTTTTTTCAAAGTCTTGTGTTCCCTTCCCTGGAAGACGTCCCTGATCGTTACAACAATCAGACTTAGTTGTTCCCTCCTATGTGTCCTACAACCAGAGCTCTTCAAAATGTATGTGCATCCAAACGACCTGGGGATCCTATTATGAGACACATTCTGATTCAGTAGGGCTGGAACGAGGCCTAGGAGTCTCTATTTTTAACAGCCCAGTGATGCCCGTGTTCTTGGCCATAGATCACACTGAGTAGTGCAAAGCTCTACATCACTTCGTCATGTATGAGGGTCAGTTGAGGATCTCACTCACCTTGCTAAGCTCTGAGTTCCTTGTGGGCAGCAACTCTTTCTGATTAGTCTTTCCACTCTGCACAAAATTCTACTTTATTCTGAAGCACTGTTGGCTCCTTACCATAATCCTATGGGAACTGGAGAACCAATCTCATTATCCTGATGAAAAAAACTAAAGCTTGGGGAACTTAAGAACTTGCCCAGAGTCACCAGCTCTTATCCCAAGCTCTTGGCCATGGTCAGATTTCCAGGTTTGATTGGCTCAGGTTCTGCCTTGTGAGCCTACCCTTGTTCTTAGCCAGTGGAGCACGGGGCAACGGATGTGGACAGGAATGGGAGACGGTCACAGTGCCTAGGGAGTAGTTGGTGAGCAGGACCTGTAGGTGCTACTGCACAGGACAACCCAGCACAGTAAAGCACTGTCTCACCCAAAACACCAGGAAAGGAGACTCACAGAAGACATTTAGTGCTCACGCAATCTCTAGGATTATGCCCAAATCTTGGCTTGAATCTTCCAGCAGCAGAAAGGCAGCATGGCTAGCAGTTAAGAGCCTAGACTGGGATCCAGGATCCGTTGCTATTGGCTCTGTGACCACTGCCAAGTCAGTTCACTTTTCTGTTCCATCCTCTGCAAAATGAAGATGCTAGTGATAGTATCTATTTCACCAGATGGCAAGAAGGTTGAAATGAGAAACTGCATATAAAGAACACAATGAGGGCTTCCCTGGTGGCGCAGTGGTTGAGAATCTGCCTGCCAATGCAGGGGACACAGGTTCGAGCCCTGGTCTGGGAAGATCCCACATGCCGCGGAGCAACTAGGCCCGTGAGCCACAACTACTGAGCCTGCGCGTCTGGAGCTTGTGCTCCGCAACGAGAGGCTGCGATAGTGAGAGGTCCGCACACCGCGATGAAGAGTGGCCCCCGCTTGCCACAACTAGAGAAAGCCCTTGCACAGAAACGAAGACCCAACACAGCCATACATACATACATACATAAAAAGAATGTAAGCAGACAAGAATCTCATTATAATATTAAAAACAAAAAAAAAACCTAAGAACACAATGAGTTCTCAATGACTACTAGCCATTTCATTATTACTATCACATTTTTTGTTCTGCATGTTGTTCATTTCAAACACAGTAATGGTTTGAAATGGTCAAATTATTAGTCATCTCCCACCTAAACTAGGGCAAAGCCATTTTGTCAAAGCCAGGGTGGCTCAGGAGGTAATGTTTATCTTCAGAGTCTATTTTGAGCCCTGGCCCCTCAACATACACACTCCCCCTCACTAGCACCACTGTTCTTCAGTTTCCTCTGGGATACCCAGGACCCCCATTTCACCCACAAACGGGGGTAAAGTAAGGATGGGACTTGACCTCCCAGAGCTGAATGCCCTGGTTTTTTTCTCTTCCTTTAACAAAACTCACTTAATACATTCCTCTGAAACTTCTGTTACAAGATCATAATACCTTCCCAGGGAACGTACTTGTATTTTGGCAGGAGCCCTAGACAGATACAATAGCTCACGCAAAGAAAAAAACTCACAAGGTACTGGGAGTGGGGATGTAACTCACTGATGTATGAGCCCTCTTTCTGGAAAGCTCTTTTCTTCTCAGACATCTGATGAACTCCTATTCATATTTTAGGGTTAGCCTCATACATCGTGTACTCCGTGAAGTTTTCACGCCTCCAGCCCCTACCCTTGCCCAGCAAAGAGGCAGATCCTCTCCTCTGTGGTCCCACTGCAACCAGCACGTGACTCTACCACATTACGCTGTTATTACTCCACTTCTCCACTTCTAAATGCACCAAAGGGTCCACACACCCCACCCCTTCCAAGGTCCTCCTTCCTCTGACATATCTGGGGAAATCTGGGGCACAGGTTGCACCCAGCTTCCACAAGCCTATTTGTTTCCAGTTGCCTTTGAGGTACTAGGTAACAGTCCTCAAGTCCTGCCACTTTATTATGCAGAGCAAAAAGCTCTCTGTAAATTTCATTCTCTCATTCCAGACCACAACCCCACCCACGGAGGGGAGGAGGACCACTATTCACAAAGGAGGGGTTCAAGTCCAATTTCTAAGAAAGGAGCTGTCACATGGGGGTAAATTATATCAATGCCCTAGCATGCGAAAATGGTGACAGCCATCTTTTTCTCTAATAGCAACGTTTTCCTTCCTTTTGACTTTATTTGTCCAATCCCCAGTCTGAACCATGCATCATAGGTTCCTCACCCAAACTAAGCCAGGAGTTCCTGGAAGGCAGGGATTGTGCTATATTCATCTTTATATCTTTAGGGACTAATATGATGCCTGGTACAAAAGTTAGTGAGGAGTGGGAATTCCCTGGGAGTCCAGTGGTTAGGACTCTGCACTTTCACTGCCAAGGGCCCGGGTTAGTTCCCTGGTTGGGGAACTAGGATTCCGCAAGCTGCATGGGCCCTTCCTTTTGACAACTTCTTACCAAATCTCTTTGGCAACCAATCCCCCTCCCACCCCAGTATGGGTAATTCCAGCCTGCTGGGAACTTGCCAGACCCTGAAGCAATCTGAGAGATGAGCGGTGCCCAATACGAGAGAAGACATACTGAAACAGGCCTTGACTTTTTACCACACTTGGGTAATTACATTTAAATTTTCATTGAGCTCTTTTTATGTAGTCCAAAATGTATATATCCCAGTAAATTCCTATGATTTGACTATATTTTACAACAGTGACATTTACAATCACAGTTTTGAGTTCCTCTCTACCAACAATGGAGCAAATTTTGGCATTATAACTTGCATATACAGCATTTGGTTGGGATAAATCTGCTCCCTATTTAAAACAAATGGAAATGATTTGGGAATGAAGGTCAGGAAGAATGATTTAGTCTTTAGTTCTATTCAGTTCATTAAATCCATATATGGCTCTATATTTAAAAGAATAGGATATAAAAATAGAATACTTTGCACTGAGCATTTTTATCTCAAATATTATTGATACTTTCAACCTGAATCTCCATTAATTTCAAGTCTCTACTAGGCAACCTGGTCTACTGAAGAGCAGGAGTTTTAAAATCAGGCAGACCTGGGTTCAAATCCTGGCCCTACCGCTTCCTTTATGTGTAGCTTTGTACACAGGGATTCCCCAGTACAGATTTCTGTGTCATACCAACCTGAAAAATTCCAATTTAGTAAGTCTGAGATGGGATCTAGCAAGCTATCCTATAATCTACCTTCTAACTTCCAGTTTTGAAATAATTTTAGACTTAACCAAAAAGTTGCAAAAATGGTACAGAGAGTTTCCATATATCCTTTACCCAGCTTCCCCTAATGTTAACATCTTGTGTAACCATAATACAATTATCGAAATTAAGAAATTAACATTGATACAATGCTATACTTACTTGGAGTGATACTTATTTGGTTTCCACCAGTGTTTTCACTAACATCATCTTCCTTTTCTAGGATTCCACATTGCATTGAGCTCTCATGCCCCCTTAGGCTCCTCCAAACTGTGACAGATACTCAGACTTTCCTTGGTTTTCATGACCTTGACACTTTCGAAGAGCAGTGGTAGATAACTGGTAGAAAGTTGCTTAATTTGTCTTTGTCAGATGTTTTTCTCATGGTGAGACTGATGTTATACAAGATGTTATACAAGATGAGACCAAGGTTGAGCAAGAACTCCACAAAAGCAAAGTTCCCTTTCAGTGCATCATATCAGAGGTATAAAACATTGTTATATCTTATTTCTGACAATGGTAACCTTGATCACTTAGTTGGGGTGGTGTCTGCTGGGTTCCTATTAATACTATTAATAGTAAAGTTACTATTTTTCCTTTTTTTACTTAATAAATACCTGAGGGAGATACTGTGAGATGCTGCAAACGTTATGTTTATCCTCAAACTTTCATGCACTGATACTTGCAACAGCCGTTTCTGTGGTGTTCTAGTGGTGATTTTCTATTTCCTTCAGCCCTTCTCCATTTATTAATTGGAATCCTTCTGTAAGGAGAATTGTTCCTTTTCCTCCATTTATTTATTTACTCAATTATTTACTGATATCAGTATGGACTCATGGATATTAATCTTATTCTGAGTTTTAATCGAATGCTGTTATTATTTCTTTTGTTGTTCAAGATATTCTAGTTTTTTTAAGGCTGGTGAGGGAACCACTGACTTGACCTCTCTAATCTGTATTCTCATCTGCAAAATGAAAATGATAATAATGCTGCTCTTACAACATTGTGAGGATTTAAAACATCATACATCTAAAGCCCTCAGCTCATTGCTTAGCATACAATAGACTTTCAATATATATTAGCCGTATCATCACTATAGCCATTACATAAATACATGTGTCAGATACAGAGAAGAGCCAGTGGCACAGTGAAGTATGGTCAGTTGTGGAGCAGATGTGAAGAAGACAAATCAAGCAGGAATTCCACTCTGGAGTCAGAAGAGCAAGACCAGCTGCTACTAACCAGCCGGTGATGTTGGGCGAATCACTTGCCCATCTGGAACTCAATTCTTCATGGATAAACACTGGAGGTCCCATTCAATTCTAACATGTGATACTAAACTATCTCAGATGTATGGAAAGATTTGGTAACTCGCACAAAGTCAGGAAGCAAATCAACAGTACTCCTATGACTTTACAAATTCAAAAATCACAAAATGAAATGCACAAAAATTCACAAAAACAAAATCCAAGACTTTGCTGCCAGTATAAGAAGAGTAAGGAGGAGAGCGAGGAAAATGACACATGTGGCTATTTCCTTGGCAGGCTCAGACTTCATCTCTTAGTAAAATCCTCATCATTTCCCTGATGTGTAACACTGGTCTGAGTGCTACATATGGCATGGGTTTCTTTCATTCCTATGATGACAGACATAAGTAGCTTTTTTTTCATAGCACTTAAAATTACATCGTTGTGTGTTGAAAGTTCATTGAAAAAAATGAAAACTTTTAAAAAGGAAATAAATGGTGCTGTTCATCTGTCTTGTTCATTTGTGTATCACCAGAGTCTAAGACAGTGCCTGGCACATCGTGTAAGCTCAAAAACTGTGTATTGATTAAATGAGCAAATCAAGAATGAACAAATCATTCAACATACATATTAGAAAAGGGGGAAAGCATTTCTTAAGAGGATAACAACAGTGTACCACTTTGGAGGAGTTGGAGAGTAAAGTCTGGGTCAGGGAGAAGAAGAAAAATTGCTCCTCATCTCACACAGGTTAAAAGGTCCCACAGATGTGCTGACATGGGAGCTGCCACCACTGCTTTCTCTCCAACTTCCTTCTCTGAAAAAAAGGCCCTTTAACACTGGGCCCCAAAACTCATCTGGTAAATGAAAGCCACAGGCCCAAGGTCCTGACCCTGTGACAGGCTCGGAGCCCTGTTCAGGTTCTGTATTCAGTGTGACTCAGATGCTTCTCCCTCCCAAAGTTAAGGACATGGATTTGGACAATTCATAAGCACCTCTGAAAATAACTTTAACATCCTCCGTTAATACCACCTCCAGACATGACTACAAAATTAAATCCCTGCCTTGTTTATTTTCCCAACACCTGCTCCTCAACTGACCAAACTGTCTCAACCAAGTATTTAACCTGCTTGACTCTTGTGGGGAAACACTGGCTACAGGGACCACACTGGGGAACTGCCTCATAGCTAAGACACAGCATCCTTGTGGGGCTTCAGTGACCACATCTTGGAGAAGATCCAAGATGGAGAGGCATTACACCAAATTGTGAGTAGCATTATAGCACAGCGGATGTTTCCAAGGCAATCCCAGTCCATGTCTTTGACGTCTTCTGATTGGCTTTTCTCACATTAAGCTTATAAAGCCATCTACAGGCTACAAGCACCAGGTCACAGAGATAGCCAGACCTGTGATGGCAGGAAGCACAGAAAGTGGCCTTGAATCAAAAGAGAGCTTCAAAGACTGACCATCATTCCTCCAGCCCTAATGGCGCTACCATAACCTGAAGCCCATTACCCTGTAGGTTCCCAAACCTAAGCCAGTGCTCTTGAGAAGAAAACTGTTTGGGACCTTGAACCCATTACTACTAATAAACGCAAGAACTTTTCATTCTAATAGAAATGGAAGCACTTTAAAAAGTGATTGCCAAGGACACTCAAAGGTCATCAGGCAAATGAAGTGAGAGGCAGCGTGATGAAGAAGATAGAACCTGGGTTTGGAGTCAGATCTTTGAATTCCTGGTTGTGCCTAGTTCTAACTATGTGATCCTGAATAGTTACTTAATCTCTGCAACTCAGTGGTCTCCATCACAAAATGGAGACAATAAATAATTATCCCATAGCGTTGTTAGTATTTAATAAGATAATGGACTCAAAAGTGCATAGCACAGCCCCTGATTACCCAGGAGGAGGAGAAAGGTTCTGGAGGTTGAATTAATCATCAATGCCCACGGATTTAATCAACCATGCCTGTGTAGTGAAGCCACCATTAAAATCCAAAAGGAGGGATTTCAGAGAACTTCCATGTTGGTGAAACAGAATGCCTCCACGTGCCACCGTGCTGGGCTCCAAACTCCAAGAGGACTGAAGTTTCTTTGTTCTCAACCTCACCCTATGGATCTCTTCATCTGGCTGTTGGTTCCTCTGCTTTAATATCCTTGGTAAAAAACCACTCACCTGCCGTGTGCCTGACAGGGTCTTGGTGCTCTGGCCTGGTGTCAGGCCTGAGCCTCTGAGGTGGGAGAGGCAATTTCAGGATATTGGACCACCAGAGACCTCCTGGCCCCACGTAATACCAATCGGCGAGAGCTCTCCCAGGGATCTCCGTCTCAATGCTAAGACCCAGCTCCACCCAATGGGCAGCAAGCTCAAGTGCTGGATGCCCCATGCCAAACAACGAACAAGACAGGAACACAATCCCATCCATTAGCAGAAAGGTTGACTAAAATCATACTAAGTTCACAGACACCACAAAACACACCACCGGAGGCAGCCCTGCCCACCAGAAAGACAAGACCCAGCCCTACCCACCAGAACACAGGCACCAGTCCCCTCCACCAGGAAGCCTACACAACCCACTGAATCAACCTTAGCCACTGGGGACAGACACCAAAAACAACGGGAACTACGAACCTGCAGCATGCGAAAAGGAGAACCCAAACACAGTAAGTGAAGCAAAATGAGAAGACAGAGAAACACACAGCAGATGAAGGAGCAAGGTAAAAAACCCAGCAGACAAAACAAATGAAGAGGAAATAGGTACTCTGCCTGAAAAAGAATTCTGAGTAATGATAGTAAAGATGATCCAAAATCTTGGAAATAGAATGGAGAAAATACAAGAAATGTTTAACAAGGACCTAGAAGAATTAAAGAGCAAACAAACAACGATGAACAACACAATAAATGAAATTAAAAATTCTCTAGAAGGGATCAATAGCAGAATAACTGAGGCAGAAAAATGGATAAGTGACCTGGAAGATAAAATAGTGGAAATAACTACTGCAGAGCAGAATAAAGAAAAAAGAATGAAAAGAATTGAGGACAGTCTTACAGACCTCTGGGACAACATTAAACTCACCAACATTCTAATTACAGGGGTCCCAGAAGAAGAAGAGAAAAAGAAAGGGTCTCAGAAAATATTTGAAGAGATTATAGTTGAAAACTTCCCTCACATGAGAAAGGAAATAGTCAATCAAGTCCAGGAAGCGCAGAGAGTCCCATACAGGATACATGCAAGGAGAAACACGCCAAGACACATATTAATCGAACTGTCAAAACTTAAGTACAAAGAAAAAATACTAAAAGCAGCAAGGGAAAAGCAACAAATAACACACAAGGGAATCCCCATAAGGTTAACAGCTGAACTTTCAGCAGAAACTCTGCAAGCCAGAAGGGAGTGGCAAGACACATTTAAAGTCATGAAAGGGAAAAACCTACAACCAAGATTACCTACCCAGCAAGGATCTCATTCAGATTCGATGGAGAAATTAGAAATTTTACAGACAGGCAAAAGTTAAAAGAATTCAGCACCACCAAACCAGCTTTACAACAAATGCTAAAGGAACTTCTCTAGGCAGGAAACACAAGAGAAGGAAAAGACCTACAAAAACAAACCCAAAACAATTAACAAAATGGTAATACGAACATACACATTGATAATTACCTTAAATGTAAATGGATTAAATGCTCCCACCAAAAGACATAGACTGGCGGAATGGATACAAAAACAAGACCCGCATATATGCTGTCTACAAGAGACCCACTTCAGACCTAGAGGCACATACAGACTGAAAGTGAGGGGATGGAAAAGGATATTCCATGCAAATGGAAATCAAAAGAAAGCTGGAGTAGCAATTCTCGTATCAGACAAAATAGACTTTAAAACAAAGACTACTATGAGAGACAAAGAAGGACACTACATAATGATCAAGGGATCAATCCAAGAAGATATAACAATTGTAAATATTTATGCACCCAACATAGGAGCACCTCAATACATAAGGCAAATGCTAACAGCCATAAAAGGGGAAATCGACAGTAACACAATCATAGTAGGGGACTTTAACACCCCACTTTCACCAATGGACAGATCACCCAAAATGAAAATAAATAAATACAAGCTTTAAATGACACATTGAAGAAGATGGACTTAATTGATATTTATAGGACATTCCACCCCAAAACAACAGAATACACTTTATTCTCAAGTGCTCATGGAACATTCTCCAGGATAGATCATATCTTGGGTCACAAATCAAGCCTTGGTAAATTTAAGAAAATTGAAATTGTATCAAGTATCTTCTCCCACCACAACGTTATGAGACTAGATATCAGTTACAGGAAAAATACTGTAAAAAATACAAACACACAGAGGCTAAACAATACACTACTAAATAACCAAGAGATCATTGAAGAAATCACAGAGAAAATGAAAAAATACCTAGAAACAAATGAAAAGGAAAACACAACGACCCAAAACCTATGGGATGCAGCAAAAGCAGTTCTAAGAGGGAAGTTTATAGCAATACAATCCTACCTCAAGAAACAAGAAACATCTCTAATAAACAAACTAACCTTACACCTAAAGCAATTAGAGAAAGAAGAACAAAGAAAACCCAAAGTTATCAGAAGGAAAGAAATCATAAAGATCAGAAAGTAGGCATAGAGGGAACTTACCTCAACATAATAAAGCCCATATGTGACAAACCCACAGCCAACATCGTTCTCAATGGTGAAAAACTGAAACGATTTCCACTGAGATTAGGAACAAGGCAAGGTTGTCCACTCTCACCATTATTATTCAACATAGTTTTGGAAGTTTTAGCCACAGCAATCAGAGAAGAAAAAGAAATAAAAGGAGTCCAAATTGGAAAAGAAGTAAAGCTGTCACTGTTTTCAGATGACATGATACTGTGCATAGAGAATCCTAAAGATGCTACCAGAAAACTACTAGAGCTACTCAATGAATTTGGTAAAGTAGCAGGATACAAAATTAATGCACAGAAATCTCTTGCATTCCTATACACTAATGATGAAAAATCTGAAAGAGAAATTACGGAAACACTCCCACTTACCATGGCAACGAAAAGAATAAAATACCTAGGAATAAACCTACCTAAGGAGACAAAAGACCTGTATGCACAAAACTATAAGACACTGATGAAAGAAATTAAAGATGATACAAACAGATGGAGAGATATATCATGTTCTTGGATTGGAAGAATCAACATTGTGAAAATGACTCTACTACCCAAAGCAATCTACAGATTCAATGCAACCCTATCAAACTACCAATGGCATTTTTCACAGAACTAGAACAAATAATTTCACAATTTGTATGGAAACACAGAAGACCCCAAACGACAAAGCAATCCTGGGAAAGAAAAATGGAGCTGGAGGAATCAGGCTCCCAGACTTCAGACTGTACTACAAAGCTACAGTAATCAAGACAGTATGGTACTGGCACAAAAACAGAAATACAGATCAATGGAACAGGACAGAAAGCCCAGAGATAAACCCACACACATACGGTCACCTTATCTTTGATAAAGGAGGCAAGAATATACAGTGGAGAAAAGACAGCCTCTTCAATAAGTGGTGCTAGGAAAACTGGACAGCTACATGTAAAAGAATGAAATTAGAACATTTCCTAACACCATACACAAAAATAAACTCAAAATGGATTCAAGACCTAAATGTAAGGCTAGACACTATAAAACTCTTAGAGGAAAACATAGGAAGAACACTCTGACATAAATCACAGCAAGATCCTTTTTGACCCACCTCCTAGAGAAATGGAAATAAAAACAAAAATAAACAAATGGGATCTAATGAAACTTCAAAGCTTTTGCACGGCAAAGGAAACCATAAAGAAGACGAAAAGACAACCCTCAGAATGGAAGAAAATATTTGCAAATGAAGCAACTGACAAAGGATTAATCTCCAAAATATACAAACAGCTCATGCAGCTCAATATCAGAAAAACAAACAACCCAATCCAAAAATGGGCAGAAGATCTAAATAGACATTTCTCCAAAGAAGATATACAGATTGCCAACAAACACATGAAAGGATGCTCAACATCACTAATCATTAGAGAAATGCAAACCAAAACTACTATGAAGTATCACCTCACACCAGTCAGAATGGCCATCATCAAAAAATCTACGAACAATAAATGCTGGAGAGGGTGTGGAGAAAAGGGAACCCTCTTGCACTGTTGGTGGGAATGTAAATTGATATAGCCACTATGGAGAACAGTAGGGAGGTTCCTTAAAAAACTAAAAATAGAACTACCATATGACCCAGCAATCCCACTACTAGGCATATACCCTGAGAAAACCATAATTCAAAAAGAGTCATGTACCACAATGTTCATTGCAGAACTATTTACAATAGCCAGGACATGGAAGCAACCTAAGTGTCCATTGACAGATGAATGTTTAAAGGTGTGGCACATATATACAATGGAATATTACTCAGCCATAAAAAGAAACGAAACTGAGTTATTTTTAGTGAGGTGGATGGACCTAGAGTCTGCCATACAGAGTGAAGTAAGTCAGAAAGACAACAACAAATACCGTATGCTAACACATATATATGGAATCGTAAAAAAAATTGTTCTGATGAACCTAGGAGCAGGACAGGCATAAAGACACAGACATAGAGAATGGACTTGAGGACACGGGGAGGGGGAAGGGTAAGCTGGGATGAAGTGAGAGAGTGGCATGGACATATATACACTACCAGATGTAAAACAGATAGCTAGTGGGACGCAGCATAGGGAGATCAGCTCGGTGCTTTGTGACCACCTAGAGGGTTGGGATAAGGAGGGTGGGAGGGAGACGCAAGAGGGAGGGGATATGGGGAATATGTATATGTATAGCTGATTCACTTTGTTATAAAGCAGAAACTAACACAACGTTGTAAAGCAATTATACTCCAATAAAGATGTTAAAAAAATCCCCAAAAAAACAGTGCATAGCACAAATTAGGGATACAATAAAGGTTAGTTTTCTTTCCCCCGGTCCTCAAACCTGCCTGAGCCAATCAAGGAAGTGGAGGAAGACAAGGTAACAAAAATGTTAAGAATGAGGTTTTAAGTCCCATTGCCACTTAACTTTTTTTCTAGCTCAACAGAGAATGTGTCAGACCAAAGAAGGTCAAAGAATCCTTGGGGTGAGTTGCAATGAAGGGTGTGATGAAATATTTGAAATGGCACGAATGTTCTCATAGCAGGAAGCAAAGGGCAGGGGCTAGTCCAGGTCCAAGTAAATCGGTACTTTTCATGCCCAAGTTCTGCATATTTTAGAACTTTCTGGGCTACTTCCCAGGGAAATTAAAGAGGGAGGATGTTATGGGAAGGAGAGAAGGGTTCCTATTTCCCATCACAAAATTATTTAACTCTACTTGCAGTTCAGAAAACCCAGAATGTGGGAGAACGGCCACAGAAAGTTCCATGCTTATTTTACCTCTTCACTGTCATTACTTTAAACATGTGTCTTACCAGGAATGTTGTTAGTTCATGACACAGAAAACACAGATAAGGAGTTCTTTGGGGTTTGGGGGTGAGGAAAAGAACATTGCATATACACAACTCCAGCCCAATGTCATCCTGCGGTCATTACTTAATACAAATGAATGACATAGTGCCACCGGCAGAAGACAGAAGTTATATTGCTTTAGAAAATAATAACCTCGCAAACATAGGTGGTCAGAAAAGCCAGGAAGTGATTATCACAAAAGTCTGGATGGTGGTTACTTCTAGAAAGGAAGGAGGGGGTGTGATCTGGAAGGTAAGCAAAGGAGGGGCTTCTGGGCTGGTTATGTTTCCTTTTTTGACTGAGGGGTGTTCGCTTTGTAATTATTCATTATACTATACATTTATGTTTTCTGTTCGTATATTCTATTTCATAATTTTTAAGAGGTTAAAAAAAGAAAGAAAATAATAATGCTCCCTTCGTTGAGGAAAAAACACTTTACTGCAGAGCTTAGCTCTAGGTATTTCAACATCTTTCCCTGTTGATGTCTATGTTCCCTCCGTAAATTGTTATTCTGGGAGAAAAAGAGGAGGGTGGGCTTTTGAGGAGCTATGAGGAGACTGCTGTTAATGCTCCAGTACAGATGACATACCAGAGATTTTTTTAATACTGGAGTATGTTTGGGGTATATTTTTAAGAGTCTAATTATTCTAGAGTCAGAATTCAGTGGGGGCTCCACAAGATACCAGAAAGTTCTCCACGGGGTAGGCAGTGTTCACAAATCGGACTCATCAGACACAATGATAGGGGATACAAATGGGGTTATGAAATCATCGGAATAAATACAAGAATTTTAAGAAGATATTAAGAACTCAGTTCTTGTAGTTTAGGGCATAGCGGAGCCTGGGGGCCTCTATGTGAAGAAAATCCCTCCTGTGTTTGGCATCTGAGTGACTCACCCAGCAAACCATCCACTGCGTGCAGCAAAAAGGAAATGAATCATGAAAGCTTCTGACCTTTGCCCTTGTCATCCCGGTACAGGGAAACCACCCACAGACAGTCTCAACAGAGCTGGAGACAGGGAAATCAAACAAGGCACACAAAAATTATGCAAATCTATTGGCAGAGGAGAACAAGACAACCAGGTCTGGATAATGCAGCTCAGAGGTTGAGGATACAGGATAAGCACTGATTTTCTGATACAAAAAAACCTAGCAGTTCAACTGGTATTGAGGACAATTCGGCAGGGTCCACTGGTCTGTTTTCAGCAGTTATTAGAACCCCTTCCATTTGTAGCTAGGATGGGGGTGGAAGGGACAGAATGGAGGAGAGCAATGACCTCGATGCTCCTTGGAATCTCCATCTTTTTTTTTTTAAATAAATTTATTTACTTATTTATTTATTTTTAGCTGTGTTGGGTCTTGGTTGCTGTGCACGGGCTTTCTCTAGCTGCGGCGAGCGGGGGCTACTCTTCACGGTGCGCAGTCTTCTCATTGCGGTGGCTTCTCTTGTTGCGGAGCACGGGCTCTAGGCACACGGGCTCAGTAGTTGTGGCCCCCAGGGTCTAGAGCGCAGGCTCAGTAGTTGTGGCTCGCAGGCTCTAGAGCGCAGGCTCAGTAGCTGTGGTGCACAGGCTTAGATGCTCCATGGCATGTGGGATCTTCCCAGACCAGGGCTCGAACCCGTGTCCCCTGCATTGACAGGCAGATTCTTAACCACTGCGCCACCAGGGAAGTCCCGGAATCTCCATATTAAGTTTGGCATTTGGAGAATTTGCTTGGCTTGCTTAGAAGTACACCAAACTCACACAAGTATTAAAGTTGGAATGAATTTGACAGAATCATTTATATTAAAGAAGATGGGAGCCCAATGAATGCATTCAGAAAGGCAGAGAGTTTATAAGAACTGGCAGAGGAGTCCTAACACAATCTGAAGAATTATCTACAGCAGTAGCCTGATACTTCAGGTGGTGATTTCATTTTTAAAGAAAAGCAGGATGCCTTCAAAATGCTAATCTAGAAGCTGAATAGAGTTCATCCAAAAACATGCACAGAGTAGAAAGGAAACACCCAGAGACAAGAAGAAAGGTCTCTAATGGCCTACATTACTGAACACAAGTACATTCAAGGGCTGTCCATGGAGGCGAGATTGCTCTCAGCCTCTCTGCTCGCCCATCCAAGGAATAGGTGACTACCTGCTGAGCTGTAGAGTTCAAAAGCATTTCCCTCCACTCCAGGGTGCTTTCTAATGCAATTTCTCTCCTCCTATGGGTCTAGAAATGGTAGTACAGCTTCCTATTACCTCATTGTATTAAAAGAATATACCATCCCTCTAAAAACATCACCCAAGTTTTTGCCCTCAGGATGAACTTGGCTAAGAAACCTTGTTCTGGTTGATTAAGAGAATGGAAATTAGGCACTCGTATGTCACACAGCTTAAATCAAAGCTCTGACCTCTGCTTGGGGACTCAAGTTGATAGAGGACATTGGATACCAAATGATGGTCCAGTCACAGGTCAGGAACGCAGATTGGGGTTGACCTTAGAGCCTTTCCTCTCCCTACCACCTCCACTTCCCACTCTGGCCACTTTCACATTCTCTCTTCACACCCACTGCAACATTATCCTACTTTATTTAATTAGAGAAAGGAGATTAGTCCCTACTAGGTAGACAGTCAGGATTTCTTGGTCTGCACCCTGTTACTGCCTTTAGCATTTATTGGTAGAAATGGAAGTGATTCAGTCCTCTCTCAGAGCACAGACTTAGAATATGATCCTTTGCACACTGTTAAGTGATTTACATAAAATTGGTATCAGGGCGTCCCAGAAGCATCTTCCCACTCCCTTTATGAACTTCTATCCCCATTTCTTCAGTATTTACAACTAACAAACTAGTATCTTTTCTGTGATAATAATAGATTTTTTTAAAACAGCTACCATCTATACAATACTCACCACATGCTAAAGGCTTTACAGACATTAATCCTTTTAATCTTCAGAGTAACCTTATTATAATAGGTACTATTTTCATCCCTACTTTATAGATGGGAAACCACAAATTAGAGTGATTATGTCACTTGCCCAAAATCAAGCCAGTAAGGGAAGTTGCCAGGGTTTAAGCCCAGAGCTGTTCAACTTCAGAATCTGAGCTCTTCACCATCACATGATGGGTCCTAGGAGGCTGGGGTAGAAGAAGAAAAAAGTGAATTGCCTCATGAATTTTGCTCACCTTTTCCTTACATTCAGGTACATAATTGAATTTGTTGCCTCATGAATTTTGCCTCATGAATTTTGCTCACCTTTTCCTTACATTCAGGTACATAATTACAGCAGGCAGTAGAGGGGAAACATAATAAAGTCTTATTTCCATGTGAACATTCCACTTGTCATCTGTAAGTTTTTTTTATATTTCTTTCTTAGGTGTAAGAAATGAGAAAGAAAGAAACCTAGCAACAGAAGTCCTAGCAGTTTCTAGCCTGATTTCCCTATTCCTTGATAATGGGAAATTTGACCTTTCTGAAAAGATGATCTTTCAAGCTTGACCAATAAAAGCCCCATCAGACACACCTCATCAAGCACACGTTGAAAGGGGCCAATCGAGTTCAGCTTCTCATGTGGAATTCATGTTCCGACCTTCTGCTGGGAGCAACAGTAAAGAGAAGACAAATGACTCTCGCATCTTCTACCTCCACGCTTAACCTGAGCTAACCTATCAACAATGTGCTGTGCACCTGGCATATGCATTTGGATTATAACAATCACTGTGTAGTAATCACGAAGAATTAGATAGTCTGTCTTTAATGAGTACCTGTTCCCCATAGCTTGGCATTTAATAGCTATTCAGTCTATTGCTGATGTACAGTACAGTTGTTTTCTGATTTAGGACCTCACTATGTTCAAAACAGTATTTTCTTTTAATTAGCAGCTTAGAGATTTAGGATTTGTTTTGGCTAATCAGGGTTCTGACTTTGGGAGTAGAGAAAGAATATTGCCACGACAATCCAACTTTTAGATTTCAAATGAGTATCACAATAGTTGGAAATATTCTAGAGAAACTAAAATCTTTGGAAGAGAAAAAAAGGAATTGTCTTGATTCTCTTCTGATTTGGTTTAAACCCCATATTGTATCAGAAGTTTTGCCCTTAAGAACACAGGTTTTAGAATCAGACAGATCTGGTTCAAACCCTGGCTTCCCACACTTACCACCTCTAACTTAGGCAAGTTATTTCTCTCTGTATGGATCAGTCTCCACCTATAAAATGGGTTGTGAGAACTAAATGCATCTTCTATGAAAAAGACTAGCACAGTGCCTGGCACAGAATAAGAGCTTAGTACGTGGCAGCTTACGAAAGAAAGAAAGGAAGGAAGGGAGGGAGGGAGGGAGGGAGGAAGAAAGAAGTCTATGTTATTTTTCCAGTCAACCAGTTTGAAAACTGTAGATGCCAATGACAGGATGACCTATGCAGCAAGGTAAGGTGTAGCAGTACAATGAAGATTCATCACAAAAATACTGGCTGCAGAGCAGATTTTGCTGTAAGAAAAGTCCCTTTAGGATCTGTTCACAGGGGCCTTAGTGATTACTGAGGCACTTCTTTCCAAGAAAAATTCACCCATATCACATTCCAACAGACCCGACAGGGGACACCAGTGGCTGAAGACTGAGAACTCGCCCCTTCACTGAGCTCTAGAGGGAGAATTTACTAAGATAACCACCAATAACTGGCATCAAAGAAAAAGGCTTTTGAATTCAAACCCAGCTAATTGGCAGAAAGAGAGGATCAAACAAAGGAAGCCCAAGAACCATTTGGAACTAGAGCCTGAGTTCCAGTTAAGCCAGAACCATTCAACAACTTAAAGCAGGTGACTTGAACCATGCAGGTCTTCTACATCCAGAAATCTGGATCAAATAACTTCTTCCCAAAATAAAGCCGGGAAGCTTTCGAGTAGAGTTTGATAATCTTGAAACAAAATATTAATGGCAATTGTTACATATTTTACCCCAGCTGGCAGTCTCATCTCGGACTTGGCAAGGGGAGAATCACCAAAACTTGCCCAAATGAAGTTTCATCATTAGGGATGCACAATTGATTTCTGAATGAAACTGAGAAACCCGCAAGTGACATAATGAAGGTTAAAAAACAAAACACAACAACAACAAAAAAAAACTCCATTCTGAGCCTTGTTGATCAGAGTCAGAACAAAAATGCAAGCCAAATCTCAGTATATAACAAGCCATAAGTAATGAAATTGGGGAGGGGAAAGGGTGGGGGGGGGGGGGAAAGTAACAAAATGAGCCAAAGAGAAAATTGCCAAGTTCTCACAGAATCTACAGAGAATGGGAGGAGAAAACATAGCGGCTGAGAGAAAGATTCAAGAAGGAGACTGTGGGAAAATGCGAAAGTGCCTTGAGGAGGAGCCAAGTGCTGGTGGGTGGGAGAGATGAAAAGATAACATCTGCTGGCTGCCCCCTCTGACAGGAAGAATCAGAGGCCTCCTTAAGACCCTGAAGGAAGGAGAGGGCCTCTGGAGCCGGCCACGTGGCTGTAGATGGGAAGAGCCTCAGTCACCTCACAGCCACGGGCTGAGGACTACGGTTGTGAACAACGATCGTGACAACAGTGAACATAATAATAAGACTTGTTCAATCCCTCCAGAGAGATTTTTTTTTTCTTCTAAGGTCATCTGTAGGGAGAGTAACTCCCCTATCTTTTTCTCACAACTACTCTGTGCTGAGAGAAAGTGGCAGGAAGGGTTGAGCCGGCCGGGCTGCAGGAGACTGAGGTGGTGGCAGCATTCAGTGACCCAGCTGGACCTGGGCGGCTGGAAGCACGGAGACATGACATCCAGCTCAGCTCGTCCACCTGCCGTCTGAGGGCTCGGACGGCCTGGCTTCGCCTGGGATTCAAGAGACTGCCACACACTGGCAGCTGCTCCTAGTGGTCAGCCCCCAAGGATGATCGCAATCCTCAAGAAAGTCCCCCAGGGCTTCCCTGGTGGCGCAGTGGTTGAGAATCTGCCTGCCAACGCAGGGGACACGGGTTCGAGCCCTGGTCTGGGAAGATCCCACATGCCGCGGAGCAACTAGGCCCGTGAGCCACAATTGCTGAGCCTGCGCGTCTGGAGCCTGTGCTCCGCAACAAGAGAGGCCGCGATAATGAGAGGCCCGCGCACCGCGATGAGGAGTGGCCCCCACTTGCCGCAGCTAGAGGAAGCCCTCGCACAGAAACGAAGACCCAACACAGCCAAAAATAAATAAATAAAAAAATAAATTTATAAAAAAAAAAAAAAGTCCCCCACAGCAGGGCGAAGAACATCAATTTCTTCTAAACAGCCATTCCTCGCCCATTCCTCACCCTTGCTTTCATTTCCCTTTTGCACTCGGGTGAAAGGGTACAATTCCAGACTTGGCTGTTTGAAAAGGCGCATCTGACTGCCCACCTGACATCTCTACTTGGATAACTAATAGCCATCGCAGGCTGAACTCACGATCCTCCCCTCCCCCGCTCCAAAAAAACTCCTGCTCCACCTTAAGTTCCCCCCTTTCATTCAACGCAGTGCCTTCTCTCTGGCTTGCACCCCACCTCCAGTCCCTCAGCAGGCGCTGCTGGTTCCCTATGCGAATAGACCCAGACTCTCACCACCTCTCACCACCTCCACGACCTCTCCCCTGGATTTTCGCAACAGCCTCCAAACTGGCCTCTGTGCTTCTGCCCCTGTCCTCCTGCGTGTAACACAGCAGGCCAACTGGTTCTTCTAAACTTTAAGAAAGATCACAGCACCTCTGTGCTCAGACCCTCCAAGGATGCCCAGTCTCAGCTGGAGTAGAAGGTAAAGTTCTCCAGGTGGCCAAAAAGGCCCTGTGCACTATGGCCCCCAGAGCCTCTTTTTTTTTTTTTTTTTTAACATCTTTATTGGAGTATAATTGCTTTACAATGGTGTGTTAGTTTCTGCTGTATAACAAAGTGAATCAGTTATACGTATACTTATATCCCCATATTCCCTCCCTCTTGCGTCTCCCTCCCACCCTCCTTATCCCACCTCTCTAGGTTGTCGTAAAGCACCCAAGTGATCTCCCTGTGCTATGCGGCTGCTTCCCACTAGCTATCTATTTTACATTTGGTAGTGTATATATGTCCATGCCACTCTCTCACTTCGTCCCAGCTTCCCCTTCCCCCTCCCCATGTCCTCAAGTCCATTCTCTACGTCTGCATCTTTATTCCTGTCCTGCCCCTAGGTTCTTCAGAACCATTTTTTTTTTAGATTCCATATATACGTGTTAGCATACGGTATTTGTTTTTCTCTTTCTGACTTACTTCACTCTGTATGACAGACTCTAGGTCCATCCACCTCACTACAAATAACTCAATCTCGTTTCTTTTTATGGCTGAGTAATATGCCAGGACATGGCAGCAACCTAAGTGTCCATCGACAGAGGAATGGATAAAGAAGATGTGGCACATGTATACAATGAAACACTACTGAGCCATAAAAAGCCTCTCTTACTTGGTCTATCTCTACTTTCCCTTTTTCTCCCTCCACTCCAAACACTGGCCTCCTTTTACTCCTTCAAATATGTGAGGTGGTGTTGAGTCGCCAGATTTAAGAAATAAAAGGACATTTTTTTAGTATAAGTATGCCCCCCAAACTGCATGGCACGTATTTATATTTCTAAATTACGTACCATTTATCTGACATTCATATTTCCTGTATTTTCTCTGGCAAGCCCAGGTGTACCTCCACCTCAAGCCCTTTGTACTGCTTGTCCCCAATGCCTGGATACCCTTCCTCTGATATTTGTGCGACTCACTTCCTCACCTTTTGTTCAAATATCACCTGGTGGAGGCTGGCACTAGTCACATGAAAAATTACAATCTGGTTCTTCCTACCCCTTTTTCTCTTTCATTTTCTCTAAAATATACTTCTGCATTGTTGGTCTCCCCCAACTAAAACAGAAACCCCATGAAGGAAGGGTTGGTTTTTTGTTGTTGTTCTGCTTTGTTCACTGCTGCATCCCTAGCACCTAGAACATTACCTGACACCTAGTAGACCGTCAATGAATATTTTTTGGATGAATGAATGAATGAATGAATGAACAAATGAAAAAACCTCTCTAAGCTGTCGAGAGTGAAACGGCCAACACCAAATTGCAACTGATTCAAAGATTTTTAGAATCTACTACCCTCCATCCACTTTGAGATGACTAAAAGAAGCTCACCCCACTCCCAGTAGAGCCACCCCGGAATAAATCACCTTTCTTGGCTCCGCACAACAGGGAATGTCTCGTTTGATATCGATTTTAAATAGGAAAATGCCAAACTTCACAGAATGTATACAATGCATTAGCTTACCCTGCTTAGCACTTTACAGTTTACAAAATACCTTCACCACATGAACTCCTTTTTGAAGACCTTAAATGCAACAGAACCAAATTCAAGAGAACCAAATAGCTTCACCATGGAAAAATGTGGTTTCCATCATAATAATTACGTTTGCAAAGACAGTAATACCCAACCCAACCCAAAATAACTCAGTACAATCTCCGTCTTACTCACCCTGCTGAAAATGTCCTCTTTAGAATCCGGCTAAAACTGTTACTATCGTGATTAATAACTTGTGAAAATATATTTGCAGTGGATAACAGCCTGACTTTGTATGTGTGTGTGTGGTTTTAAGAGACAAACAGCCTGCATCACCTACCCTGAATAAGGTGAGCTCAATTAATTATGGAACATGTGACGGTTTTATAATCATCAAAGTCTCTTCAGTGTTTATGTTAGAGCATGAGAAAAGTATGCACTGCTATGTGCTTCAGGGTGAGCCAGTATACAGCCCCTCTAATTTTCAACTGGAGGGAAAAAAGCCACTTAGAAACTTAACTCATTCACATACTGTAAGCCAGGTTCCTCGAGTCCTGGAGAAAGCTGGTGAACACAGGTGTGTACCTTAGGCTGTTAGTGTAGCAGTGGTTCGCAGCCTCAGCTAAACATTGGAATCACTTGGGGAAGTTAACTATTACTCACCGATGCCCAGATCCTATCCCAGAGTATCTAATATAATTGATCTGGGGTGTAGCCTGGACCCTGAGAGTTTTCAAAAACTTTCCAGGTGAGCCTACAAACCAGCCAAGGGAATTCCCTGGCGGTCCAGTGGTTAGGACTCCGTGCTTCCACTGCTGGGGGCCCAGGGTTCGATCCCTAGTCAGGGAATTAAGATCCCACAAGCCATGCAGTGCGGCCAAGAAGAAAAAAAAGAAGAAAGAAAGAAAGAAAAGACAGCCAACGTTAAGAACTACTGTTTTAAAGTATCCTAAAAATGCACAGTGAAATAAACCTTTTTTGGTTTGGGGTGAGAAACCATGTTTCCAGGTTTTCAAAGCTCCTCTCCAGATCGGAAGTTGAAAGGGGGAAAAAAAAAAACAAAACCTCTCAGATTTTATCTAAAATCAATGTGTACTGTTTGAGGAAAAAAAAAAAAAATTATCCAGGCTTTAATATAAACAAAGGAAGTTTCAGTTCAGCAGCCCTGGGAAACTCCCCAATTTAACGTAGCCTTTCAACGAGTCTCAGATTCTCACGTGCCATAACCGTGGCGGCAGAAAGAAGAACTGACAATGTGCTCTTTATTCACACCAAACACGCCAGTGGACTTCAAAAGAAAATCAACATTTATAGTTTAATTACTGTTTATTTCCTGTATTCAAATCAGCTTTCTTTGGCTGCCCCCTCCTAAATGCTCGAAGGGGATTTAATCATCTGATCTAATTCTTCCAAAGAATAGAAAGTTATCATTATGACAGCACACTGAAAAAAAAAATTCATTAAACAAATGCAAAATAAATTGGTTGAAGCATAACCACATTGGCTATTTTTTAAAACCTCTGTAAGATAAAACAGTCCATTTTCTAATACAAAAATTTAGGGGTTAAAAAGCCTGATTCCTATGTCGTAACTGAGTTTCAACCTATTACATCTATACTAGCAGAATGAAACGCATCAGTGAAAAATATTAGTGTTTATAGTCAATGTAGTACCATCTACACCAGTGCTATCCAATAGAAATATAATGCAAGCCACTTCTGTAATTTGAATTTCCTAGTAAATGTATTAAAAAGTAAACAGGAGCAGGTGACATTAATTTTAATGATTTATTTAGCATTCATCCAATATAACCAAAATATTATCATTTCAATGAAATCAATATTAAAAAAATCATCAAGATAGTCTACATTTTTTGTACTAAAAAAATGTAGACTCCAGTGTGTGTTTTATATGCACAGCACATTTCAGTGCAGACTAGCCAATTGCTCAATTGCTCAGTGGACCCATGTGGGTCCATGTGGCTACCATATATTGGAGAGTACAGGTCTGCATTAACCCAATAGCCTGAAAATTGAAGTGAAGATTTTCTCTTCTGGTTTTTACTTTTAGGCAAAGCACCTTTAGCTGTGCTAAACAGAATCTAGGCTTCATGACAAATGACACATGCTGAGCACTTTCTACCCTTTAAATGTTTTTTGTGGCTTTGCTGGAAGTGAAAACTATAGTTTGGTCCTTTTCTGCACTATCATAATTCATGTTAGCTTTCCATTAGCCAAAAAGAGGAAATCTGCTTGAGGCTGGCTCTCAAAAATCCCTAAAAATTAATAGCAATTTTCACCAACATATGGCCTATCCCGGTAGACACTTGTTTTAAGACCTTCTTTCCCTTTGTTAGTAATATTTATTGATTGCACTCAAATGGCTCACGCTACCTTTACTAACTGCAGTATTTGAAAACTGTTTCACCAACACCTAGGAAGTAGGAGCAAGCATTTTTCAAATACTGGGATTCGAAATTTTATTATAAGATCCTGACAGCAGAACAGACTTGTGGTTGCCAAGAGGGAAGGTGGGTGGGGGAGGGATGGATTGGGAGTTTGGGATTAGCAGGTGCAAACCATTATATACAGAATGGATAAACAACAAGGTCCTACTGTATAGCACAGGGAACTATATTCAATATCCTGTGATAAACCATAATGGAAAAGAATATGAAAAAGAATGTATATATATAGGTATAACTGAATCACTTTGCTGTACAGCAGAAATTAACACGACACTGTAAATCAACTATACTTCAATAAAATAAATTTAAAAAATAAAAATAAAAAAGATCCTGATAGCAAAGTCAGCCTCTCACACCGTGCAAGGGACTACCATTGTAGACAATGTTTTTACAACACCCAAGACACTTAAGCTTATTCTTAACTTTCAATGACCTATCCAACAGGACTTGTTCAAATTTAACCTAAGTCAACTTCCCATAATATCCAGAAGAGATCCAGGCAATCTTTATCTAGGCCTCTCTCCTTACACTCTTTGAAGTTACATTATTTCTTAATCACTCTTCAGACATTGGTAAATACTCTGCCTTCTCCAAATCAAACAAAAAGTCTCCATGTTCTCCAGCTAGTAGATGATGTCAGAAGAAAAAAGTGAAGGAAACATTTATATTTATGCCACAAGTCAATGCATCGTGACCTTCACCTCAGCCTTTAAAAAAAGCAAATCAGATAAGGAGAAATGGCAATGAGTTTGTCACAGGAATGGATTTTAAGAACCCAGTTATCAGTTTTGTCATTTACTAGGATCACTGGAGTGCAGACATTGTGCGCTGTGCAAATATAATTTGCCTTCTTTGTAATGGCTTCATTTTTCCATGCATGAAGGTTGTGCATTTTAAAGAATCTTTGCACATAGCAGAGCCCTTATAAAAAGGAATGGAGAATTCTGAAGGCTGAAAGGCGTATCTTTTCCTCTCTGCTGAAGAATACAATCTCACCATTGGAAAGGATTTCTATTTTGATGTATGCAGTGTCCAAACAACCAGAATAAGAATCTGCCACGAACGCCTATTACTTATACACCAAATCTGAACTCCCTCCGTAGCCTGACCTCACACAACCCGTCCTTTTGTCTCACTAGTTGCTTTTATATAATCTTCCCTCTTATCGGGATGGTTTTTTTACTGCCCCTTCCACCAACTCCTTAACTCCCTTCACCCCCCAACACCACATACGTATTCCTGCCCACATGTCTTTACCCATTGTTTTCCATACACCCAGAATATCCTCAATGCACAAGTGAACCCACAAACAAATTATCGATAAAAGTACTGCACTTTATACCTTACCACTTCTAGGTTTGGGTTTGCAAGGCTAAAATTCCCAAGGCTCCTTTATCCCCCCATCATAGTGACCATTGCCTGGCTTGACACTGCAATCTAATTAACTAGGATTCCCACAGGAATGCTTGACTGAATCTGACAAAACGCTTTTTATTCTCAACTATGCGTTATAAGGAAAGGAGCTGCTTATTCAAGGGAAAAACTCATTGCATATGCATGTATTTTTTTATGTGAAATGTCTGGGGTTTTTTATTCTGCTACGATATACATGTCATAAAATTTACCACTGTAACCATTTCTGAGAGTACAGTTCAGTGGCATTATGTACAATCACATTGTTGTACAACCATTACCACCATCCATCTCCAGAACTTCATCTTCCTAAACGGAAACTACCCATTAATCAATAACTCCCCATTCCTCCCATTCTATTTTCTGTCTCTATGAATTTGGCTACTCTAGGTACCTCATATAAGTGGAATCATACAATATTTGTCCTTCTTCCTGGCTTTTTTCACTTAGCATAATGTCCTCAAGTTTCTTCCACGTTGTAGCATATATCAGAATTTCCTCTCTTCTTAAGGCTGACTGACATTCCATCATATGTATATACCACACTTTGTTTATTCATTATCCATTGATGGACATTTGGGTTGTTTCCACCTTTTGCTCTTGTGAATAATGTTGCTATGAACATGGGTGTACAAATATCAAGTCCCTACTTTCAGTTCTTTTGTGTATAAACACAGAAGCAGAACTGCTGGCTTGTATGGTAATCCTATGTTTAATTTTTTAAGGAACCGCCATACTGTTTCCCACCGTGGCTGCATCATTTTACTTTCCCACCAGCATATGCATATATTTTTAAATTATAGCAAAATACAAAGAAATAAAGTATAGGACTTCACTCAAAGACACTATACTGTTTTCAATCACTATTTAATTTCACTCTAATATTATCAAGAGATGGTAAAAACAAAACTTTGCCACGAATCCTGAGCCTTTTGAGAACTTTGGCTCTTTCATATTACACATACAACTGTGGTCTGGAAGGGGTTCAGGGTGTGTTAGCATCAAACACTTGTATCAAACACCCTTGCAGGCAGTTTTCTTTGGTCTTTGGGTGTTTTTTTTTTTTCTTTTCTTTTTTTTAGCAGAAAGCAACTTTATCTGAGACAAACTATCAAAGGAAAGGCTTCATTTGCCCTCTGAAGCTTCTTCTTCTTAATCTCTGGTTCCCATCTCCCTCATGGCAAAGTAGAATTCCCATAATTTATTTAAAAAAAAAATCAGAAGTTTTCATAGTAGCGTGCTATTAAAAGTTCACACGTAGGTCTTTTAAAAATTTGGAAAGTGTTCTATAATATTTCCCTACCTCAGCTATCTCCCACTCTGCTCAATCTTGCATCTGCTAACAATGAATTGAATTCTGCTTTAAATCCTAGACACACTCACTGCTCCAGCTCACCTTTGGTACAGGACTAGGATGTTACTGAAATTCCAGCTGATGACAAAAACTAATTTCTTTTTTTAATAAATTTATTGATTTTATTTATTTATTTTTGGCTGCGTTGGGTCTTCATTGCTGCGCAGGGGCTTTCTCTAGTTGCGGTAAGTGAGGGCTACTCTTCATTGCGGTGCGCGGGCTTCTCATTGCTGTGGCTTCTCTTGTTGCGCAGCGCGGGCTCTAGGCATGCAGGCTTCAGTAGTTGTGGCTCACAGGCTCCAGAGCACAGGCTCAGTAGTTATGGCGCACGGCCTTAGTTGCTCCACAGCATGTGGGATCTTCCCGGACAAGGGCTCAAACACATGTCCCCTGCATTGGCAGGCGGATTCTTAACCACTGCGCCACCAGGGAAGCCCAGAAACTAATTTCTTAAATCACAAGTAAAAAAACACTAAAGTCATATAAAGGGGAGCTTTTAGATACAGGCCCTGACCACTTCCAAATTATATTGTCTCTCTCCTTTAACTGACGTTTATTACTATTATTATTTTAGGGCTTTGCATGACATGTAGCACTTAATCCTATTCCATATTACCATTCCCTTGATTTCTGTGTTTTCATTTTGTCCTCCAAGCTACAATGTAAACTCCTTCAAAGCTGGTTCTGGATCTTCTATTTCTTTTTACTCCCTAACTATACCTTAACATGACACTCATTCGTTTCTCCAAAGAAAATACTTGTCTGACCATTTAATTGCCTGACGATTACGTCAGCTCACATTGTGGGTGCCCAGTAAAATATTAATCAACAATCTCTTTCTCTATAGGTTCAAAGGAATCATACTTGAATTTCACACTTTCTTTCAATATCCTGACTCACTAACTCAAATATCTAACTGGTGATCTGACCACACTCAGAGTGACCAAGCAAGGGCACAGGTGAAGCATGCTTCTTGCTATCTTACACCTTGGGTGTGCTGCATTCCTGAAATGATTTAAATAGATTTCACCATCTTGAAATCACCAAACAACAAGCAACCAGCAAATGGACAGCCAGGGAGAGGGAGACACTGGAAATACCAGTAATTCTGCAGGGAGGGACCCAATTTTAAGTGAGGAACAAGTCTTCAACAAGTCCACTTCATGGGCAAGAAAAGAGTCCGCGAATGCCAAAGCACATAGGACTGAAGGGAACGGAAACTGTGTACATTTCCATGGCATAATCTATTTGCCCTCATGTGATGAGGCAGTGCATCATAAATGGAAAAGTTCTCTTTACTCACAGGGAAGGATGATGACAGCCATGACAACAAGTGGCAACAGTGATCATAGCAACTGCTGAGCACTGAACTGGTACCAGGCAATTTTCCAAGTCACTTTTTTTTTATAACACGCCTGCAAGTCAGGTTTTAAAATACCTACACTACAGGTGAGGTTATTTAGATTAAATACCAACCCCATTTACTTAGGAGCTGTCCTGGTATTTAGTCCTAAAGCTACTGGACTCCAAAGTCTGTGCCACATATCTTATCAGTCAGACTAAGCCAGAGGGGCCCTGAGAATGTGCTCTAACTTATACTTTTCCTTGGAAGAGAGGTTAGCACTGGCCTAATCCCCTTGAACACTCTGCTTTATGGCCTGGTATATCAAGAGTTTGTCTAAAGTACCATGAGAACGTCACCTAACCCTAACATGACTATATAATTTGTCATCCAGACCAGGTCTCTATTGTCTGGGACAAATGCTTAACCAATTGGGTCACCAGGAAAGAAAGCATTAACTTGGACCGTCCAAGGCAAACTAAGATCTACTGACATACTAGGTGCTCCTACCTAATCCAGCTGTTTCTGATAGCAACGCTGTAAATTAAGTGACCAACTATTTGAAGTATGAAATAGCTAAAGTATTTTTAAAGCTAGGTCAACTGAACTATAATGTACCTACAGCAAAAATTGACTATTAGGTATACAGTTCTATGAACTTGAACCATCATGAGTTGCATAACCACCATCACAATCAAGATATAGAATATTACACTGCCAAATTTTAGTTAATCTTCTCTCTGATCCCAGTCTGTCCCTATAGTTTTGCTTTCCCCAAGAGTTATACTAAGAGATCCATTAAGATAGCTTTTGAGCCTGCCTTCGGTCAGTTAGCATAACACATCTGAGATTCATCCGTGGTGTTGCATGGACCGGTAGCCCATTCTTTTTTAAGTAGTTTCCATCGTATGAATGTACTCCAGTCTGTTCATCTATTCATCACTGGATAGACATTCGGGTTGTCTCCAGTTCTGGGGTGATTTTGAATAAAGCTGTTTAGTAAACATTCACATATAGGTTACTGTGTGGATGTATGTCATCATTTTTCTTGTGTAAATATCCAGGAGTGGGAATGCTGGATTATACTGGTAAGTGTAGGCTAATTTATAAGAAACTGTCAACTAGTTTTTCAAAGTAGTTGTCCTTTTCTGTGTTTCCACCAGCAGTGTGTAAGAGTTCCATTAGCTCTAATTAGGGCCAGCATGCTAGAGAAATGCTGTTGCATTTGCGGTTGTGTCCTCAGTGCATCATATCAAGTTACTGTCTCAATTTTCAAGGTGAAGATTCTGAGGATCCTAGAAGGGTACACAGCTGGTAAGTGGTAAAACTCAGATGTGAAAACAGGAATTTGCTTTTGACTCTGTCACTCGCTGCCTCCGTACAGGACTGGGGTGAGAAACATTTGGAAAGAGACTTTGTGGAAGCCAGTGTGGGAGGCTTTTGAATGCCAAACAGGTGAGTTAGGGTGCTATTCTGCAGAGATTAGGTAGCTATTAAAGATCCTGAGCAAGATGGTAAGAAGTCAAAAGCAGCATCTGGGGGAGATTAACTTGACCACAGTATAAAGAAGATTGGAAAAGGGAAGGCTTAGTGGCAGGTGAATCAGTAAGCCTTTATCTAACGAGAAATCCAAACACAAGGTGATGAAGTCCCACCAGGTTTTCTCCAGGTGTGGCCCAAGGAGCAGCCACTGCAGAACCAGTATCAGGCTTTTTTTTTGTTTTTTTTGGCCACACAGCTTGCGGGATCTTAGTTCCCCAACCAGGGATTGAACCTGAACCCTGGCAGTGAAAGCGACGAGTCCTAACCACGGGACCACCAGGGAATTCCCATATCAGGCTTTTTTTAAGTGCAGATACCTGGGCCACATGGAAACCTCTGTCGAACCAGAATCTCTGAGTGTGGGCCCAACTATTTACATTTTAAACACGCTCTCCAGGTAGTTCTTATACACATTAAAGGATTTAAATAATTACAAATACAAGAAAGAGAGATCAGCTAAATCAGGGATCAGCAAACTTTTTCTGTAAAGAGGGCTTTTCAAGCCACACAGTCTCTGTCGCCTGAACAAGCTACATGATTTGTGGGGCCAGTGAAAAATGAAAATGCAGAGTCCCTTGTTCAAAAATTATTAAAAGCTTCAAGACGGCTACAGCAGAATATTAAACCATGAACCAACTGGTAACTTAGGGAAATGTGGAATACAATAAAACCTGGGGTCAGAAAGACATGTAACAAGGTCTGTCACGATTTTTTTCATTCATTCCTTCATCATTCATTCAACAGACATTTAATAAATGCTAAAATTATGCCAGAAAAAAGCAAAACAAAACAAGAACCGAACCCTTCTGCCTGGGTCTCTCTACAACTGCTCAAGTTACACGCCTATGATGCAGCCCTGTCTGTCAGAACTAGTCAACTCTGCAAATACAGTTGACCCTTGAACAACATGGGTTTGAAATGCATGGTCCACTTTTTTTTTTCCTACATGATCTGCGGTCCATTGAATCTGAGGATGTGGTACCCAAGACATGGAAGGACAACAACGACACTTTAGCATCCACGGATTTTGGTATCCACAATGGGTCCTGGAACCAATCCCTGCAGGTACTAAGGGATGGGATGACTGTTTTGTCTCTGCCACCATAACACAGAAGCAGCCATAGGCAACAGGTCAATGAATGGGCAGGTGGCAGCAGGATCTGTTCACAGGGCCATAGTCTGCCGACCCCTGAGCTTGATCATCCTTTAGCATCTCGGCGTGCTTACTAATGTTCAGAAAGCTAACGAATGGCTAATAAAAAATAGAAAAAAAATAAAACGAAATGAAATTGCATATTTACTGAATAAGCACGATTCCATCCAGGGCTTAATTTAGCTAGGTAAATCTTATTTAATATTCTTACTTAATGCAAGAGAATGAACAGGTTGCATTGACTGAATTAAGAAAACAGGGGTGCTTAGACACCAAAAGAACATCCTGCAGTCCAGGACTTCTCAGATGCAAGCCTTGTTCCTGGTTTGTCTATCATCTCTACACCATAATTCAGCTAAAATCTACTTCAAAGAAATCTATGATCTGTTCAATTCTAGAAGATTATCCAGAAAGTAAGGACAGTTTTTGTGTTTGTGTCAGACATAAGATCACAGCACTATGGGCTTTTCTATCAAAGTAAACTAAGAATGATTTAGAACTCAATTGAAATTGGAAAAAGAAATAGCAACTTCCAACTGGCAACATCTAATCAGCTTTTTCCTGGATGTAACAATCCAACTACAGCATTAGATGTGTCCTGCTTGTCTGACTTCATGTTACTGTCTCCTACCACGCAACATTTCAGACCTTAGCCTCTCTCTCCACCAATAAAATTAGAATCACTCTTAAAAACCAAGATGGTATATCTACATGGGATAACATTTATGAAAAGCAACTAGCTCAGATATATAGTAGGTGCTCAAAAAATCTTTGCTCTTTTCTAATGATAAAACCATACAAAACCAAGAAATAAATGAAAAACATTATCAGTTCATCAGAAGAGGGGGAAAAATGCTGGCATCTTTTCCAGTCTTAATTGTTCTGGTGCCTGTGGCCATGACCATTTTAGCAAAACATATGCTGCACAGCTGCAGATGCAAACCTGATTACCTCTAAATTAATAACATGTAGGACGCAACACTTGCAGCTGTGAGAGAGAGCCAAAGAGAACCCCAGTGCAATACAATCCTGTTCATATTTGTAACTGTTTATTTTATCATAAATGTCTTTAAATAATCATAATAAAAATCCAATCCCTGGAGGTAAGGAAGCACAACAAAAGCCATCAAACTCACCACAGCCAGTTCTTTGCTCTTGACCGGCCGCTCGGGGTTAATGGTCATCTGAGTCCCAGCTGGTTTTCTTTCTTGAGCCTCTGGCTCTGAGGATGTGGAATCTTTCAGCAGCTAAAGGGATCACAAAGGGGAGACTGTAAGCACCTTTCAGCAGTCAAGGAGCTAGCATTTCCAGCCTATACACCTCACGTCAAACACGGGAAGCTGGAGAAGAAAAATCACAGCTGGGAATTTCTGCATAACGTTCATTTTTCAAGAGCAGAACTAATGTACCATGTAATGGGAGGACTGGGGGAGAGGGGCTGGGGAAGCTTTGGACAAAGTGCACAGATGCTTCCTTAAGACACAGTATTTCTCTTAACATGCAACAAGGGAAAGGAAAAGAAGGAAGTTTGTAGGTAACTTAGGGTCTGAACAATCTTGGGTTTGGCCTGGATAAAGGCTAACACCTAAGTTATAAAGATCAGTCAGCAAATTCATCAATAATTAGCTTTGTTAAGTTCAAGTAATCCTGATGTTCCCCACCCTATGTAAGAACCTTCAAGGGATCTGAAAAATATATAGAGTCCCCACGTTTGACCGGGGAGCTTTAACTCCATTTTTATTGGAGAAGCAAGATATGTTCTTATGAAATCAGGGAGGACTGAGTACTAACTGATTTGGTAAAGAATCTAAATGCTACAGGATTGGAAGAAAGAGGAGGGTAGTGGGCAAGTTATGACTTCACCTCTCTGTGTTCAGATTCCTCATCTGTAAAATGAATATAATAATGCTCGCTGCATAGAGTTGTAAGTGTAACTGTAAAAGTGCCTGGCACACAGTAGACCCACGAGCATCAGCTAAATCTGAATCTGAAGGAAATGTATGGAGGGTCTGGTAGGAAAGAACCTGAGTCTGTGAACATGACATTTGTATTTGGCAGCAAGGAAAACTGGGCCAAAAAACAGCAAAGGATTTGTGTTGGGCTATGTGTACCCTGAGGTTCAAGGGCAGCAGTGGTCGTGGAGCCAGGTAGAGGGGTCTGTAGTTGATCATGAAGGCAGAACTCACTGGTGGTGTGTGAGGTGGTGTGACAGAGACTACCAGCTCTTCTCCCATCTTTATGGTCTCCTCATCTCCCTGGGCACAGGTAGACTACCTTCCCAGATTCCCCTGCAGCCAGGTGTGGCCATGCAATTGAGAACCAGCCAACAAAACATGGGTGGAAATAATGTGTGCCACCTCAAGACCTAACCCATAAAAAGCTTTTACACATATTCCTCCTTGCACTTTTCCTCTTCCAGCTGACTTGGATGCAACCCCAGGGGAGCTTTTAAAGTTATGTGCTCAGGGACTTTGTGAAGCAGAACCCCACCTCCAATCTGGAAGCATCCTGGACTGTTACTGACAATTCTTTTTCATTGTGCTGATACATTTAGGTCTTTTTGTTACCATAGTTTAAAGTAACAATCCTAGCTAATCTAGCTAGAGAGCTGCATGGTAAGAGCAGTGCTTTAACAAAATGGCATACCTGGGATCAATGAGAGAATAATAAAATAAGAACCAGCATTTATGGAGTAACTATTGAATGCTTTATATGATAATAATAATAATTTATACAATGTTTAATATGTGCCAGTAACTGTTCTAAGCACTTTATTTATATTACATATATTAACTAATTTTAGTTCTCTGAACTCTCTTAGCTGGACACTACTATTATCCACATTATCCATTTTTCACAGATGGATAAACTGAGGCATAAAGTATTTAAATAACTCGCCCAAGATCATATAGCTGTACATAAGATCTCATTTGGTTCTTCCATCAATGAACCCTCTGAGGTAGGTATTATCATCCCCATTTTGCAGGTGAGAAGACTGAGACTGAGAAGACCAAAGTATATTCGAGGACACACTGCCAGCAAGTTGGAGATGCTGGGTTTGGCACCCAGGAACTTCCACAGCCCATGTCCTTTCACCCTGCCTCTCTCCCCAGTGTCTGGAACTCAGGAAATCAGCTTGCTGTCTTCTTGAGAACTGAAGAGGCTGGAGGAAAGACTTTATTTACACTTTATTGTCAGAGCTAATTATTCAGTGGGTTGATCTACCTCTCCATCTCCCATTAGACTCAGTACTGCTTTTCAGTAAGATAAATAACAAGCTTGAACTTCTCCAATCTGTGCAAATCACATACGCGTTACATTTCCTGAGGGGTATCCAAGGCTCCTTTTAGCTTCCTCCTATGAGAATGGCTGTGATCGAGACTGGGGGCCTCCTCAGGCAATGGATTAATAGAGAGATGGGTTGATTAACAAATCCTTTAGAAGCTACTTTATAATAAATTGTACGTTGTTTTTTTTGAAAGAAAAATCGGTGCCAGCAACACAAAAGGATATTGCAGCCAGGCAGGATAAAAATGTCCCGCAACAGCTGCCCTTCTGAAGGTGGCCAGAGACACTATAAGGCACCAGTGGGAGGTCTGTCTTCTACTCGGCCTCTTTTTCTATACCTTCACCTCCTCTCCTGCAGCCATCACTGCCAACCTATAGCCCCATCCTGTATCCTATATTTCAATTTCACTCACACCGATTGAGTACATAGTAACCTGAGTGCATTTCAACCCATCACTTCAACATCTGTATTTTATAAGATGTTTATCTATTTCTAATTCGGGGGCAAAATCCATGGTTTGCTATAAACTGAATTCCATATAGCCTTCTGACAGGTATAGAGCTAACTCTCTGAAAAGCCTCTATGAGACCCTTCAGGTGACATTTATTTGCTTATTTATTTGTCAGTGAGTTCATTCAGTTTTTATTCACTCAAGTTTTTAGCACAGCCCTTATCAAAGTTCCTGGCCAGTAGGAAATATTCAATAAATGTTTGTTGAATAGACAAAACAACGAAATATTGATTAATATGTATTCAATGTGTATTGAATGAATATGTAAAATGAATAAATGAAAGGGGAGCAAGGTGATGGACTGGAAACACGCACAGTGGTGTTCTGACCCTCAAGTGCCCTCAAACACACACATGCACACATACACACACACACACACACACCCCACCACCACCACCCACAGACACAGTTTCCTAAGGCTTGGCTCGGGAATAGCTACAAGAGAGCACTGCTTGGGGTGAGTGGTGACAAGAGCCACTAGTCCCTGTGACTAAACTCTTTCAGTAGCAGACAGAGTAGGAATCCTCCCATCTTCTCCCCTCCCTGACCGGGGCAGGGGAGGGCTTCTTCCTGTGTCTCCCTGAGCCTCAAGTCACCTCCAATTCTCCTCTCGCTCAAGACATCCAGGCATAGATTTCATGATTTTACTGCACTTAAATCCCCTTCAGTTAATACTGAAAGTCTTGCTGGCCCTTACTTCTGTCATCCTAAATTAAATACTGCTACCTTGTCTCTTATCCTCACCTCTGGTAATGGAGTCTCTAACAAGGGGTTGTGAAAAGCCACTGTGTAATTAACAGAGGTGTTGTGGTGGCCTTCACAATCAAACTAACCATGTCCCACATAAATAACAATAGCAAGAGCGACAGGCAGTATGTATTGAGCCATTACCAGATGCTAGGCTTTAGGTGCACCTCCTTGTTTAATCCTCCCAACAACTCTTTGAGGTATTATTATATTATTTTTATTTATTGTTATCCCTTTTTATAGATGAGGAAACTGAATCTTAGAGGCACCGAATTGCCCACAGTCACACAACAGGGAAGCTGGGACTAAAATCCATGAAATCTGACAACAAAGTAAATGTTCTTACTACCAATATACCAGTTATTCTTAATACGTCAATCATCTGGGATAGCAGAGTGAATATTAGAAAAACCCTGGTTTGAATCCTGATTATGCCACTGCGTACTTTGGGCAAGTTCCTTGACTTCTCTGTTTCTTTATCTGTAAAGTTCAGATAAGAACTAATTTATAGGGGCTTCCCTGGTGGCGCAGTGGTTAAGAATCCACCTGTGAATGCAGGGGACACGGGTTCGAGCCCTGGTCTGGGAAGATTCCACATGCCACGGAGCAACTAAGCCCGTGCGCCACAACTACTGAGCCTGCGTGCCACAACTACTGAGCCCATGTGCTGCAACTACTGAAGCCCACGGGCTCTAGTGCCCGGGCTCCGCAACAATGGAAGCCACCTCAGTGAGAAGCCCGCACACCGCAACGAAGACCCAATGCAGCCAAAAATTTAAAAATAAAATAAAATTCAACTAAAAAAAAAGAACTTTACAATTTACAGATTGACTGTGGGAATTAAAAGAGGGAAAACACATGAAGCCTCTTACCATAGTATCTGGCACCAGGAATGGATCAATAAATATCTCCATGTTTTCCACCCCAGTTTGTAGCCCTCATCCAATGACTAGATGTCAAACTAAAACATGTTAAATCCTCTGTCTGTATCCCAAGAAAAGCAGATCACCTCAACCTGCTAGCCAGATAGAAAAACAAATTTTTATATCGCAGGTGAAGCACAGAGCAGGTAGTCTTTACCAGACACCCTGCAGGAAAGCAGGCAGAGAGCACAGACGTCCCCCTCCCGGCTGGCTAGAGACACCCCATTTAGAAATTCTTGTTCAGCTGGGCTCTCTCCCCCTTCTCAATTAGACCGAGGCGTTCTGTGTGAGAATCATCAAAGCTACGGATTCCCCCAACAAAATGCATTGGTGCGCGATGTAGCAAAAGCTAATGCTTTTAGCCTCCTTACAAATATGGTCTAGAACAGGAAATGTTTCCTTTCTGCTTATTAAAGAGCCCAGGAATTTTGGTTAATGGAAGGTGCCATAGAAGCAGAGTCAAGAAAGATTACGTCAGATAGTAAAATAATTTAAACAGCTGATACCTAATACTTGAGTTTCAGTCACTTGAGGTTTACATAAAAGTAGGGTTTGTTCTGTTTTGCTCTGTTTTTCATCTTTTAACCCCTAGGTTTTTAACCTAGTCCAAAGAGCCAACTGTCTCAATTCTTAATATCCATACAGAAGTTTAGAAATAGGATTAACACCTGCCAAAACACCATATTGTTTCTTGGCTCAACTACAGATAGCTTGTGAAATATGAGTTAATTTCAGGTAAGCAAATGCAAACAGAAATGTCAAGGTACTCAAACCTCCCTTCCCTGGCGATATTCTTATTTAACTAAATTGATATGTAGCAGCACTCCACTGTATTAAGAATTATCAGGGGTTTTTTAAGTTTTATGATAGAAGTGGTGATCACAAAATGTATGTATTCACAGTATTTATTAACCCAATACCCAGCATATGGTAAGCACTCACTAACCAGTTGCTATTTTACAATACTTGCAAGAAGTACTAGAAGTAGTAATAATAATAGTAGTATCTATTTCCTATGTGTCAGGTGCCAAAATATATTTGTTTATGTACATTTATAATTTCAGAATAAGGCCTATCCATGAAACAGGAATTATCATTCCGGTTTTACAGATGAGAAAACAACTGCAATAAAGTATCAAGTCTACTGAGTGGTAGAGCTGAGTATCAACTCTAGGATTGTCTAATTCCAAAGCCCACGCATGCCTTGCTCTGTGAGACTAGATTATGACCACCAGAAATCTGCCCTGGGTGGACATCAGAGGGGATCCAGGAACCCAGCCACCTTGGCTTCCATCCCCTTTTCTCATGTCCCTGCCATCTCGCTTCTTTCCAACCTCAGGGAAATCTGGCAGAGAGATGGAACACGCTAGGGAGGGGTGTTTTGGAGGCTGCAGTTGGGGTTTAAACATGGCCCTGGGCAACAGAACACATGCATTGGCTTGGCTCAAGTTGGAATGCCCTGGCATAAGGGATGCTGAGTTGACAGAAGCCAGGAAGGCATTTTTCTCTTTGCTGTCTATAGAATGCTACTCTTTGAAGCTCTTCTGCTTTGTTTACAGTTATGCCCTAATCATTAGCCAACAGGGACTTTGGGCATAGAGTGTTCTGGGAATACTTCCTGTCAGGTTTTTCCCAGCCTCTCTTTGGAATGCCTCTGCAATCCACTTTGTAACTCTGGGGGTGGTCCAGTGTGCCCAGAGGGACTCTGCCTTGTGTTGCTCAAAAGGATCCCAGCACTCAACCTCAAAAATAGCTCAGGGCCTAAGGAGACCTCACGGAAATGATTTTTGCTTAAAAACAAGTCTGGCCTGGTATCTACAAGTCACACATAAAGAAATCTTTTGCTACTTACTTTTTAAATTACACGTCACTATAGGGTATTAATCTGTATGCTTGTTTTGGAAACTCTGAGAAATGGGACAGGCTACCAGGATTCCTCTATCTGGGTGAAGAACCCCTAAGCCTCCCAGGAGAAGCAGCAAAGGGACTTTGGTCTTGACAGTCAGACACCTAGGCGATCGGGGCTAGCCCTCCTGAGCAAAGAGGGTCAGCAGATGCTCTCCTGATTTCCCGGAAGAGCAGAGCAGGAGGTAGGAAAGGAGATGAACTGATTATCAGGGATCACCCCGGGAGGGAAGGCAGCTCAGGGCAGGTCCTGCGTGAGGACCTATGTTGAGACACCTGACTATCACGTTTGCTGTCAGATGACATCTGGCCCCGGCCCAGGGAAGCCTTTCTAAGGTCCTCAGTGGATGACTCAACTCCAGGAATCTCAAAAGGTCCTGGTGGCCATGGGAGGGACAAACTGAGACAGCTATGACACAGTCATGCTGATAATGGCTTTGACTGAAGGGTCAACACCAAGCATCCAACAAGCTGTCTAGACCTTCAAAGGAAAGGAGGCGAGAAGGCAAAGGTAAGTGGGTAGGGAGCCAAACCAAACACCACTGTTGCCCAACCGAAGTTATCTCTGCCGTCAGGGGAATCTGGGGACATTCGGATTTCTTAACGGTACCATGACACTCACGAGGACAAGGTCAGCCCCTCTCCCCTGCCTGCCACCTGTGCTGACTCCCACCTGCAGTTCCCCACTGGGCCTCAGTCTTTTCTCAGCCATTTGTGACTCTGATTCTCCACGGAACCTCATCTCCACCCCCAGCCTCTTTCTCTGTTGGTGACGCGCTATCACGCACGCCAGCTGTACACGCCTGCTACCGAGGAAAACGGAGCTGCTCCGTTCCCGGAATCCTGGCCCTCTCAAGTCCCAGGCGTTCCACGAGAGAAGCCTCCTTCTGGGAACTGCCCTGAGCACCCTCACGTTAAGTGGTCAGACATGCGCCAGGGCTGATGGCGCGGAGTGGGCCGGGAGAGGCTCAGACTGTGGGCAGGAGTCAGAGATGAGGTCCCTGTCCACATAGTAGGTGGACTGTCCAGACATCAGGGGCGAGGGCCTTGGAGAGGTGAGGCTGCAGGCAGACGGAGGTGTGGCGGAGTGGGGAGTACAGAAGCACAACTCCTAGAAAGATGCTCTCTGTTGGGCAACACCATCAGCTGCTCTAGAAGGCACGGATAGAAGCAGGTAAAAATGTGAATGCTTCCTCACTACCCTTCTCGGCTCTTCGCCCTTAATCTTCTCTTGGTGAGAGCTGGGGTTTGCATCTCCACTCAAAATCTCTCCCCTTTCTGCTTCCCGGCAAAGTCTGTCCTGCTTTTCACATCTCTGCCCTTTCTATAACTTCTACATTCCTTAGAAAACTCATCCTCCTAGGAAAAAGTCTTCCACACACCCCCCCACCTCCTCCCAAAGGGAGATGGAAGGGGTCCTTTAGGGCAAGCAGGTGGCTCTCAGACCTGAGGAGCAACATGTATTCCAAAGCCTTTCCTACGCCTTCAGCCTGCAGACTGAGGGGCAGCTCTGATCCAAGGCTCCGCGCAGTCTCTAAAGGCAAATGAGACACAAAGCTGGAAGGAGATGGGCCTGTGCTCCCACACTGAGCCTCAGCACCCCTTCTGTATGGTGTCAGCACTGCCTTCACCTCCCGGGCCCTGAGGGTTAGGCCTGAACCCAGTAATGCCCAGGAACGATGAAGGAGCTGGAGGAAACCGACCTCAGGGGTCTCCCAGTGACATCACTGTGGCCAGAGGACCTGCCTGTGGGTAGGATGCAGTCAGATGAGAGCCAGAGAAGGAGGGGCTACAGGACAGCATCACATCTGCGATGCACAAAGACCCTCAAAGTGCTTATCTTCTTAGAAAGGGAGAAGCAAGAGGGCCAGAGGAGACTTTGATAAATTACAAAAAAAAAAAAAAACTAATGAAATCAAGTGATGGTGAGAACCAGGTGAAGGCTGAGTGGTGAGTAGACCAGCTCCTGAGTCCCATCCCCCTGCCTCGATTTGAGCTCCTTTCTGCTTGGATTCTGTGCCGGTGTCCTCACTCCATTGGCTGGACAGTCGTCCACCAGCCTTTCCGTTCACTGTGATTCATGTGTTTTCCTCGGTTATGGCCCAAGGTTGAGGCTTGGCAAGGTGGGGGTCCCTGGGACGACAAGGAAGTAATACTGTCATTGTAGTTGGAAGACAAGTCATCCATTCCATTCCTTATAAAGGCATGTGTTTTTCTTGAATAAATGCTAAGTGAAACTAGTCTTTATGTCTTTTCCCCTTGATCCACAACCTCGTCATTCCATAAATAAAATGATGCCTTCAGAGCACACAGACTGCTTTGCAGGGTGGTCTGGGGAGAGAATCTGCACACTGTGGGATGGCTTATGACAAGGCACTCTTCTCCAGAAAGTCACAGTGGCCGTGAAGCTGTCCTCTGCCAGGCCCCGTTCTCCCCAAGGTGAGCCCTGCTGGGCTTGGACTCCCCCATTGCCCTCACTCTGAAGGGCTGGAAGCTGTGGAAGGCTTAAGGGCCTCTGGAGTCTCCCAGATCTGCTTCAGTCTTCTTTTTATTGATTTATTTATTTTTGCAAAAATATATTTTTTCCTGAATTTATTTATTTATTTATTTATTTATTATTTTTGGCTGCATTGGATCCCTCCTGCTGAGCGCAGGCTTTCTTTAGTTGCAGCGAGCAGGGGCTACTCTTCATTGCAGTGCGCGGGCTTCTCATTGCGGTGGCTTCTCTTGTTGCAGAGCACGGGCTCTAGGCACACGGGCTTCAGCAGTTGTGGCACACGGACTCAGTAGTTGTGGCTCGCGGGCTCTACAGCACAGGCTCAGTAGCTGTGGCGCACGGGCCCAGCTGCCCCGCGGCATGTGGGATCTTCCCGGACCAGGGCTTGAACCCTTATCCCCCTCACTGGCAGGCGGACTCCCAACCACTGCGCCACCAGGGAAGTCCCGTATCATTGTCTTCTGATCTTGGGGACTTACTTAACTTCCGTCAGCTTCTGTTTTCTTATCAGTAAAAGGGAGATAATACCCACACCTCATAGCACTATTATGATAAAGAACCTGTCATAAAATAAATGCTCGGAAAATAGCAACTATTATTGTTCAATTTGTGTTACCCCCTCAATCGTTATTCTCCCTGGTTACATTACTGAGGTAAAACGCAGCTCATTAACGTGTTCAAAGTAACAGAAGATTCAGCTTAAACACATTTTCTGCCTCCATCAAGTCATTCAGAAGCACCCATTTTCATTTCAGGCCGTGGAGTAGAAAGTAATTCTAGATCACGTGAGAATACATTCCAACCTTAGAGCGTAATCAGGTAGTTGGATCATTCAGTATCTGTCATCACTCCGATCAGTAGATCTCACTGTACCATTGGGTTTTCACTGGATAGGAGTTGGAGGAGGTTGAGCTGAAGGCACATTGGGCTGTCAAAACAACAAAACCAAAACCAAAACCCCCCAGAGTAGCATGCCTTGTTGTAGTTTTCTTTTTCCCAAAGGAAGGAGCGGGGTAAAGCACAAAATAAAGACAGATGGCTTTGTAAGTTGTTAGAGATTTTTGCTGTCCGTGGTTCCAGGGATTGAAATGAAGAGGTCATGAGACAGGGATGCTCTTTAGCAGACACTGGAGACAAACTCTTCCTAGATGTTTCGCCTGAATAGACACAGGCTTCCCAGTGGGGAAAGCGGTCTTTGGTGTTGTATCTAAACTCACTAGACGAACTGAAGAGAAACATTTTTTGATCTATGGGTATAAACTGTAAACCCCTTCCTTTCTTGTCTCTCCCAATGCAGAGAGGACATAAAAACTCTCTCTCTCTCTCTTCTTTATTTTGGTATCAAGTAGATATTAAGCATTAAGCAGTAAAAAGGAAGAGCTAGTATGGGTTAATGACATATTTATTGATCACATTTAGTGATCATCTGCTACTGTGCAAAGTGCTTTCATGTATATTATTTATTTCAATCCTCACAATAGCTCTATGGGACAGGTTTCATTATTCCCATACAACAGGTGAGGAAGCTGAAGTTCAAAAACGCTAGGTGACTTGTGCAAAGTCACACCGTTTATGAGGGGCTAAGCTAAGAGTCAAACTCATGTCCTCCAAATGCAAAGTCTGTACTCTTTTCCAAAGGCAATTGAGGCTCAAAATATCTAAGGATTACAAATATTATAGTTGAAAGGGAGCAATTGAGACATCTTTACTTGAAAGATGAGGAAACTAAAGTCCTTACTATATATAAAATAAACAACAAGGTCCTACTGTATAGCACAGGGAATTATATTCAATATCTTGTAATAAACCATAATGGAAAAGAATATGAAAAAGAATATATACATTCTTTCAACATTGTAAATCAACTATACTTCAATTTAAAACAAAAACAAAAACAAAACACTGACATCCAGAGAGGCAAAAATCATCTAATTAGGCTCTCACAACTTGTTAGCAGCCAAGCCAAGCCTAGAATCCAGGATTCTTTCTACTACTCTTTGCTGACCCTTGAAGGAACTCCCTAAAGAATAAGAAACGCTCAGGGTAGAATAAACACTAAGGTACTCCTCCTGTTTAGCATGAATAAAAAGCATTCATTTCTTCTTCTATTTCCCTGATTTGGATCTTGTCATGGAATCTATGAATGGTGATAGATAGGGCTGGCTGCTGGAAAAGCACCACTGATGGAGACTAGCTTTAGAGCTCCAGATTCCTGAGAACCTTAGATCTTTCTTCTCTCTCTCCAATGTCAATATGACTCTGACATGAAGACACAGAAAGCAACTACATATTTCTGTTTTAAAAATCAGTTGTGTTCTATTTAAATTGTTCAAAGCAACTACATATTTCTGTTTTAAAAATCAGTTGTGTTCTATTTAAATTGGTTCGAAAGAACCAAGTGAAAAAAAAAAAAGAACCAACTGAACATCATTACAACAGTACCGTATTTGAAAGGAAAATGTTAAGACCTTAGTAAGAATGGTGAAAGTACGTAAAAGACTTTTAGCTAATACTTCTAAGCATCTTCCCACCTCTGTGAGAGGTCTATTTGCATGTTCATGCCAGCACATGGACACAGTTTGCATCGGGGTCAAACACAAAGGCAGTGGAGTTAGACTCCTGGATGACAATCCTGGTCCCACCATTTGCTGGTAAATTTCTCCAACTCTTAATCCTCAATTTCTTATCTACTAACTGGAAGGTGATAAGAACTATGGCAGAGACTACTAGTTTCCTTCCCAATAACCATTCTCGTCTTCTTCTTTGCTCACAGAACCCTGATTTTGTCTGGGATGGCAATGTGCCCAGCTGAAGGAATACATTTCCAGCCTTCCTTGCAACTTTGGATAGAAAATAAGCTGTAATTGGAAGTCATCATATGGGGGCTCCAAAATTTCTCTAAAAAGAATTATTTATCTCCAAGGTGTTCCCTTCTGCTCTACTCCCAGTTCCTCTTTTTTCCTGTCTAGCACTCAGATACAGTGTCTGGAACTCCAGCAGCCATCTTGGACTGTGAGGATACAAGCCCTGTATACCAAGGATGGTGGAAGAGAAAGATAAAAGGAGCCTGGGTCCAAAAAGTCACCATACCAGCTCTGGACAACCCACCTCCGGATGTCTTTCAGATAAAAGAGAAGTAAATCTTTATCTTAATACACTTATTTGGAATCACCTGTTATACACAATCAAATCCAGCACTGATCTTTATAATAAATAAATAAAATAATCTATATGAAACATGTGGTATAGGACCTGGCATTTAGTAAGTACCCAATAAATGTTAGTTGCTGCTACTTCTATTACTAATACTCTATGAAGTACTATGATTAGTACTACACCACCGATAGGATTATGTCTCATCTTCCCTTTGCTTCAGATGTAAGTTCCTGGAGAGCAAACCTGTAGGCCTGCCACTGTGCCCTGCACATAATTTTTTTTTAAAGCACCTTCTACTTAGAGAAAAAGTAGTTTTAAGTTTAGTTTTCAGTTAAATCTGCTGAGTAGAATCAGGCTTATTAATATGATAAAACCTGAAGAAATAGTTCCAATTTTTATATAGGTGTCTGTATTTCCTAATTCTTATTTTAAAGTACATATTGTTTTATTTATATCTGAATTAGCAACCAATTTTGTTAAAGTGTGTTATTAATAAAACATTATCTTTTTTTACGAAAAAAAAAAGTGCAAAAAAACCATGGAAAGTCTGGCCTCTGGCCCCAAAAACCGTCTTACACGCCCCATCACACACCTCGCACTGTCTCATTGTTGTTATTGTAGCCATTCTCTATGGAGCACTTGCTATGAACTTGGCACTAGGATAAGCACTTAGGTACCTTGCCTGAATTAACTGCTTATATCAATCCTGTGGGAGAGGTATGATTACCGCCATACCCTACACTCCTTATTCTAAGGTTAGGATCTAGAAGGAAATAGTCTAATGACTGTTAGATTTTCAAACTCAAATCAAATTACAGAAAACAAATTACAGAAAGCTCTTAAGAGCTTTGAGCCTATAGAAAACTCGCAGAAGTTTCAGTTTATTCTGTGTTAATTTCCTTTTTCAGAGACCCACTTACAGAAGAAACAAAGTCTTCAAAAGAGAGAAGAAAGCTTAATTCTTCACTCCCCTTTTCCTCTAAAATATTTTCATTCTTTAAAACGTAGTGTTCTTAATCACTTGTGAGAAACAAACCAAGGCCTTAAAGGTCCATAGGAACTTTACATACATCCTGAGAAAAACAGAAACTTTCACTGCTACTTGGGGAAAGCGAGAATTGAAGAAGTTTTTTTAGAAAAATGTCTTCCTTTCCCCTCCATTTTCCTGCAAGATCTCTTCGCTTCCCAGGCCTGCCTGGATCCCCCTGCCTTGCCCACCAGGAGGGTGGAATCCTCTTGCCAACGCTTATAATTCACACCCTCCCATGTCAGATCTGATTCTTTCCATATTTCGAATTCACAAACACTCTTTGTCTCTCATCCCTGTTCTGTTGGTCAATTTCTGTGCACTAAGTTTGAAGTAAGAGTTTTGATTTTATATGTCAAGTTAAATGCATATAAATAAGAGGGTACCCTGATTATGATACCAACGTTGTCATGAATTTGTTTAGGGGCACCAAGAAGCAGCTAATCCCACAAAAGCTGCTCTGTGTACCTATTTTATGCAGTCATTTGGTTCAACTGGATATTGTTTTTTAAAGCCACGTTGAAATCAACGTGTTTTCCCAGGCTCTTGGAGTGCCCGGGTCAGGAATGTTGACAATCTGCTGTCAGAGAGAGGCTGTCAGCATCACTCCCTATCAAGCCCTCCCAGTCATCACTTGCATAAGAACAAGCAGGCAACCCGCTGCCTTGTGACAAATGCTGTGACTCCGGAGCCAAGTGCTATGAATGAAGTCCTGTAAAAGGTCATTTTACGTAAGAGGAAATAATGGCGTCACCCGGGGCGCATACATAATTTTGAATGAAAAACCTGTTTAGTGGATTCTGGAATACATACACTTATTAGGGATCCCTCTCCTTTCTTTCTCCCCTGTCATCTCATTAAAGGTTACAAATTCTGAAATCTTGTCCAAGTTGTCTAGTTTGGGGTATTTCGTGTCCTAGGTAGGTCATAAACTGTTATTTATGATTGAATTCTGGGCTATGTGAATTACATTCACCTAATTCCCTGGAAGGGCAGCAACAAGTTTTACCACCCGACCTATTAGCATTTCATGGATACCTATGGATCTATTACCCTCCATAAACATTTTTCAGGGAATATTTCCCCTGACACCTACACAGAGAAGCTAGAAAAGCCAGTGAGCTATTTCCTCAAGTAACCGTATAAACATTCAAATCATTTCAACTTTTCAGCTCGAGAGATAATTTCAAGACCTGGGGGGTATGTGGAGGTGACTAAGTAACACCAGAAACATTCCATGAATATTTTAGGATCCAGGTGATAAAATAAACTGCAAGCAGTTTTTTAGCCCAGGTTCTAAATAAATGATTTTCAAAAAATTTTTGAAAAAGAATATATTCTAACAACTGTATTTTAAAATATGCCCATTTCAAAATATTGCTTTCTTTTGTAAATTTTCTTCCTGCTTAAGGTTTCTTTTAACCCACATGGATTATATTTGGAAAGACTAAGTCACAAAGCACTTTTTAAAACAGTAGAATTGGGCTTCCCTGGTGGCGCAGTGGTTAAGAATCCGTCTGCCAATGCAGGGGACAGGGGTTCAAGCCCCGGTCCGGGAAGATCCCACATGCCATGGAGCAACTAAGCCCGTGCGCCATAACTACTGAGCCTGCGCTCCAGAACCCATGTGCCACAACTACTGAAGCCCCTGCGCCTAGAGCCCGTTCTCCGCAACAAGAGAAGCCACCACAATGAGAAGCCCACGGACCACAATGAAGAGCAGCCCCCGCTTGCCGCAACTAGAGAAAGCCCATGCGTAGCAACGAAGACCCAACACAGCCAAAAATAAATAAATAAAATAAAATAATTTATTAAAAAAATAAAACAGTAGAATTAAACAGTTTATTTTCAATATCTATAAACACTTGAAGACAGTTTATATAATTTAGGTAAAAATTTATATTTTAGGGGGGGAAGAGATGTGATGTCTGAATACTTCGAGTGATTATCCGCAAGAATAACATCTTGAATTTACATAAACTATCTTCCAAGCCTTGCAAAGTAGTGCCACAGTGGAAAGAGCGTTAATTAAGGATCAAGGGAGCCGGATTTGGGTTCTAATCCTGTCTTTGAGTTTAATTGGCTGTGTGACCAAGGGCAGGTCACTGGCCCTCTTGGCTTCATTTTTTTCCTCTGCAGAAAGGGGAGAGATGAATGAGACTTTATCGAAACTCCTAAATTTCTGTTTTCAGCTCTGATCTCAGCTTACCATTTATACAGGTAGAGAAGAGGTATTATTGCTCACCACTGCATAGAAAGCAAATACAAACCAGGGTCCACAGGCTGTTGAGACAGCCATGTAGCTCAGGTCTCGTGGTAGCTATGCGGCACTTTTTACAGGCATCAGGGATTTTAACTAGAACCCTAGGCAATAATTACAATTATTCTATAGTGAGCCAGTGCATTGTGGCAAGGATAAGATTCACTCTCACTCCTGCAAACACGACTCACACTGTTGTCTACCTTAAGGATCTCCTTTGCTGTAAGAAACTAAGTCACCGAATCGTCTCCCACAGAGACCAGTCATTCTCTTCAGTGGTGGTGTCGAAACACGGCAACAGGAAATTACACAGGGGATCTGGCACCACCACAGACCACTGCTTTGTCATAGTGGTTTAGGCAGGGTGGGGCTAACCCTCAAAGCAGGATGCTGAAAGCTCTGCGGAAGCCAGCTCTGCTCGGTGCAGTTTCAAATCCTTCAGATGTCAAGTTCCACAACAAAACAACTGACCATCCCACCTTCACGGGCCATGAACGTTACTAGCAAGAAAAGTGTATGTGTATGTACAAATACACACACACACACACACACATATAGACATACATAGATGTACATACCCACAAATGTATATATACTGGGAATTACTTGGAAGGATCATTAAAGACAGGTATGTGTTTCAAAACTGGAACCAAGCTTTGTAAAAATGAACACGTCTCCAGCAGCTAAAAACTAGAAAGAGAATATGCTTAAAACTATTACAAGTTTGGCCTCTTTGACAGTGATGACTCACAAAGCCGGTCTGCTCTTTTGAGGTGATGAGTCAGCCCTGACAGAGTAAGCCACACCACTGGGTAGAATTTGTTACAGCAAAGTTCAAAATACTTGCAAAATAACTGAGCTGTCAGCTTCAATAGGAACTCAACCGGATGAACTATCAGCTTCAGGAGAAAGCCAAAGGAGGACAGCGACTTAATCAAAACTTTCAAACTCCTCAAGAGTCATTTCCTGTTGCTTTCTGTACAGGAGTTGAATACTCATTTATCAGTTACTTCAGAAGCACAGGCTGTCAGGTCTTAAAGGACTATGGAGTATGTTTGCCCACTCTGTTAGAAATGAATTTGGCAGGGTTTGAGAGGATGCAAATAACCACGTCGGCTATTTTTTCAAGTTTTCATTTCCGGCATCTAACTAACCATCCAATACTTCAGGTGAATGCCCGGGGCAGGGAGCAAGTCACTCCCACATGGACCCTATCTCAGAGCAGTCAGTTGTGACTCTGCATCAAGGGGTGACAAAGCGGTCCTTTCTGTCCTCAGGTCCTAATAAGCCCTTCAAAATAAAATCAGATTTAGAACAACCTTCAGACCAAGGAGACCTGCCTACATCTACAGCCCACCCTAGAGCATCTAAATCTTCAAAGCCCTCTTGCCCCACCCTGTGCCATCTTTGATAACCTGACTCACTCTGTAGGCAGGTAAGGCCAGGGGTCAAGAGCACCCATGCCATGGCATTTATTGCCTTTCTATGTGGTGAAGGTTTCCAACAAGGTCTTTGAGAAAGAAGCAAGGCAAGGAAGAACACCTTGCTAAATAGATTCATGTGGCCAGTGAGTTCATTACTCAGGTTTTTCTGTGTCAATAATTCTAGACGGCTGTAATGTTGTATTCATATGATTCCTTCCACTTGAATACAAATATAAATTTGGCTCAAGTTCTACAAAAAACTAGGGAGTACTGGATGCTATTTTTCTAGTTGTGATAACATCCTATTTCTTAAATCCAAATTATTTGGATTGGAATACACATATGTGTTTTATACACACACACAATATCTATATATGTAAGTATAATAAATATATAGATATAATATCTAATCCCTCTTAAAATGGTATCCAGATAATAATATTTTCACTTACATAATGCTTCACTGTGAGTAAGGCGGTTAAATGGTGGCTCTAGGACTTGAACTCATGTAGATTTCACTGCCACTTCGCTGTATGTCCATAATAGCTCCCCAAGGGCAAGGCTGTTATTCTCACTTACAGACGAATAGACTAGACTCAGAGATTAATGTCACAAGACTAAACAAAGTCAGAACTAGAATCCAAGTCCATGTTCTTCTCAATATGATGTATGCATGAAGATATTTATTGCAGGAGTGTTGAAATCAGCATGAAAACAGAAACTCACTAGATGACAATAGGCAAATGAATTAAATAATACATCGACTCAATAGGATATTATGCTGTCATTAAAATTACCACTTTAAATAATAATGAGGGTGATAGCTACCATGTATTGAATGCTTACTTTGTGACAGTAACAGTGAGAGCTCATTATGCGAACTACCTAATTTTGGGTTCACAACTTCATGAGACAGGTACAATCATTGTCTTCATTTTACTCATGAAACCTGAGGCTGAAGTAAATTAAATCACTTGCCCAAGGGAATTCAGCTAATAAAATCAAGACTTTTTGACTTTAAAGCAGGGTTTCTCAACCTTGGCACTACTAACATTTTGGGCTGGATAATTCTTTGTTATGGAGGACTGTCCTGCACATTGTTGGATATTTGACAGCATTCCTGACCTCTACCACCAGTTATGAAAACCAATAATGTCTCCAAACATTGTCAAAGTCTCCTGGGGGAGAAAAATCACTCCAGGTTGAGAGCAACTACTCTAAAGCATAAGGTTAATCATTATGCTGTAGACCCCCTTCCAACACCACCAGCCTTCCTACAGAAGCATGGTGGTGGAAATACACACACACACACACACACACACACACACACACACACACACAGAGTCATAGACAAGATCCCCTGAGAAACAGGTTCTTGACACTCTGATGTTTGACTGCAGGAGGTTTTGGGGGGTGTTCTTGGGAACCTCCCCTGTGAAGGAGCAAGGGAAAGAGGACTGGGCAGAGGGAAAGTTGAACTCCAAGGCCACCTCCTTGTTGAGACAGGCCTCAGCCACTTCTCCAGGGAGTACTGGAGCCGGGATGGCCCTTTACAGTTGTCCGGCTTGAGACAACAGGGCCTGGTCTTCATCCACTCCCCATAGGCCAATCGCACCCAAGGAGGGGGTATGTCCTAGGGCAAGGTAGCTCTCCCTGAGACAAGGCTGAGGACAATTCCAGGGAAAGGGCTAACTGACATCATGACAGCCACCAACAGTCTCATATCTGGGGACCGAGTACCCTCTCTGTCCTCAGGTGGCAATCTGGGTGGAGCACCGCAGCACCCTCTCCAGGCGCATATATGAGTATTCTGATCGTTTCATTGTAACTCACTTAAAATACATAAGCATGTGAACGGAGACTGGAAAGCGATAAGCAAATGAAAATAGTAGTACTATAAATAATGCCTTTTCTGTCTTTTTTCAAAGTTGAAAACAAGAATGTTGCCATCATACTGTTCTTACCATTTAAAAGAAGTGCTGAGGTATCAGAAAATACAATTCATAGCTTTAAAACACCATATATTATATATTCACATGGTTATAATGATCCCCAAACCTGCTTATGTGCCCTAAAACGCAGGGAGCTTCCTTTCATAGCCACACCAGGCACTGTTCTAAGCACTTTTACTAACTTATTAAATCTTCTCAATAACCAGAAGGTGGGAACCTTTATTAACTCCACTTTACAGAGGAGGAAATTGAGTTTCCAAGAGGTTAAGTAACTCAAGTTCTACATGGCCTGTAAGTGGTAGAACTGGGACTTGAACCCATGTACTCACAAATCCTGACTCTTACCAACCCTGCTTTACTGCCTGCTTCACACATTTATTTCACATTGTACCCCTGAAATTCCCTCACAATGGCAGTAATTGGTCTTCTCAGATTTCATTTCTTCTTTAGAAACAAAACCAAACAGGGGAGGAATCAAGATGGCGGAGGAGTAGGACATGAAGCTCACCTCCTCCCACAAATACATAAAAAATACATCTACAAGTGGAATGATCCGCACAGAACATCTGCTGAACGCTGGCAGAAGACCTCAGACTTCCAAAAGGGCAAGAAAACCTCCACATAACCAAGTAGACAAATGAAAAAAGAAAACAAAACCAAACAAAAACAGTAAAGTAATAAAGCTCTCAATGTACGACTATGCTAAGAGATAAAAAATGTCTTCAAATTTCCTATTTTAAAGTCTTTGAAGATTTAAACACTTTTAGATGCCAATGGAGATTTTAAGTAAAGATACGTCATATTCTTTTAAAGAATCGAGTCTCGGGACTTCCCCGGTGGTCCAGCAGGTGAGACTCTGTGCTCACGCTCCCAATGCAGGGGGCCCGGGTTCAGTCCTTTGACGGGGGAATTAGATTCCGCATGCATGCAGCAACTAAGAGTCTGCATGCCGCAACTAAAGGTCCCGCGTGCCGCAACTAAGATATGGCGCATCCAAAATAAATAACTAAATAACTAACTAAATAAGTAAATAAATATTTTTAAAAAAGAATCGAGTCTCTCTTCTGCTTTCAACACAAAACAGGAAGCTTTATAGATACCAGCTTGAAAGATGATTCTCCTAGAGTCAAGGCTTCACCCTCTCAAGGGACCTAGGAGGACTCAAATCTCTCTGGAACTCAAGAAGGAATTGCCTCCAAGCTAATTCACTAGGGACCATTTCTTGTCCCCTGGGCACTATGGAAAAATTCAACTCAAATTCATTAGCATTCAAAAAGCAATAATTATTTCACCAAATAACCTGAGTGAAATTCTATACCCTATATTCAAAATGACTAGGTAATTTTTAAAATAAATTTCCAACCTCAAAAGATGGTCTTTTTCTTCCCAGAGTGGTCATGGCCTTTACAATGGCCAAGCCCTTTAGAACATTGCTCCCACAGGTACACGCAGCGCACGTGACTGGTGAACAAGGCCTTCAAAAGGTCCACAGGTCAGTCATCTTGATAGATACTTTATTTGAAATGGAATGCATTTTGAAAATATGAAAAATAAATCACATCTCTCCAAAATCATTTAAGAGACATATTTACACAAATGATGACCACTTCATTAAGTTCACAAATGTGATAGTTTGTAAAGCATTTGGTACATGGTGATGCTTGCTTTTCAAAGCTCGTATTTGCATATTCTGAAATTTTAAGCAATGTAACAGACAATTGTTTTATCTTTCTTCTCAAAATAAATACAATGGTCTGGAAGGACCACCTGTTGTGAAAATCTCCTTCCCCACCACCCAGCTGATCACCAGCAGGCCAGCTTCAGAACAGGTAGTTTTTATGCAGCTGCTTCTAATGGTCCAGGGCCCTTCTGCTTCCTTCATTGGGCAATAATGCCCTTTCTAGGAAACCCTGTTGGATCCTTTACTCCATTTGGCAGATGGAGTCCTGCCAACAAAGTCACAGATCACTTTGTCATCCAATCTTATGTAAATCTAGATTGGCTGTTCTGCACCGCAGATCAAAATTCACCCTTTAAACTGTGTCAAGAATTTAGAAAATAGTTCTTAAAAACCCATCCAACCCAATTCCACAATTAATACATCTTAGGTTGTTTTAGGTAAATAGGTGTATTTCTCTTGAAAGAATCACTGATGGATTCATCGAGCTCTATAATTCCCAAATTTAAATTTTATTCTACTGAGGGCATTTTACTGGTAAAGCAAAAACGAATTAGTTTGACATTTACAAAAAAGAGAGGAAAACGAATGTTCACAGGCCCATCGTCATCCTACAAAGCTCTATTTTCTATGAGATTGCTCCGGTTTCATTCGTCTTAGATCCCTCTTGTAAACCTGCCACCGAACATGACACTGTAAACACTTGGAGCCAAGCTAAAACCAAGTCACTCTCCCTGGGGACAGAAAACAAGCGATGTGTTTGAACCCACACACTGGCAACAACTCATATAGTGTCAGACTTAAATGAAGAGTCTTTAAGAGAAATAGTGTTCGGAATATGAGAGCAATACAGCGTTAAAACGGGCCTCTCAGCTTAAGCCAGACTTCCTAACGGTGCTAACGTGTTAAGAGGAACTCTTAAGCAACAACTGGGCTTCGTTTTTTTTTTTAACCTCCATTGGAAAAAATACGTGAAATGAAGTTATGAAGTTGGTCTGATTTCTACATGATGAGAGAATCCCCCTTCCTCTATGAGGGAAATGTTCATTTTGAAAGGGCCCTTTATAGCCATTTGCTCTCTGACCTCAGCACTCCCCGTAGGGCATACGCAGATCCATGTGGATCTCCACTAAGAAAGTATGTCCGAGGAGTTCCGTCATGATGCATAGCCGGTCCCGTGGTAGCTGTCCTCAGGGAATGGCATGAGAGCAAGTAAAGAAGGAAGCACTGTGTGAGGCCAGAGAAATCACCCTCCTGGGTGCTGGGGAGTTAGACATTTTTTCCTTCTTTCATTTGTCCCAACAGATAGTCATTGAACTCACTGTGTAAGAGGCTTGGTGCCAACACAAGTTCAAAGACAAAAAGTTCAGTTTCCAGATGGGACATTCCTTTTAATTTTCCAACTTTTTACATTTTATGTTTATTTAAGGGGGTGGGTTTTCTACTGGACCTGTCTTCTCCTTCTTCCTTTTCTTGGGTTGAAAGAAGAATCACCTTTCTCCATGAAGGTGATTTGTCAGGCCTCAGAATACCCTAGGTGGTTTGTATCATTTTCTTACAGGTAAAATAAGAGCCACCAACACATTATATGATTTGCATTTGTATTTTGTTTTGCTGAGTATCGTTAAGTATGCTCATTTTTTGTTGTTGTTGTTCCGGAAAAATTATTAAGCCATAATAAGTGTTAAATTTAAAAAAACCCATCCTACTCCTCTCCTTTCTAATTTCTGAGGTTTCACAGTTAAATGCTAAGAGGGGTTCAGACTAGAGAGTCTCTAAGAGGGTCAACTCAATATAAATATCACAGCAGAGCAAGGACTAAGGGCTGTGGAAAGATAATACAAGGAACCATGATTCCAGTGGCCACATTACAAACCAGAGCCATTGTGAGAAAGAAAAAAATTCTAGCAGCCACGAGGGAGCCTGGGCATACTTTTTTTTGACAACACTACCTAGCCGGTATGTAAGCTAACAACATACGAGTGCCTTTAAAAGCCTACAAGAATCTTAATTTTAAAAGTATTTGGTATGGATTTTAATTTTTTTATAGCATGAGAATCTGAAAGAAAAATCCTTCCGTCTGGAAAAAAAAGCTGTGGTTGAATTGGGGTTACATGATCTGCATGTATTAAAATGACAGTACAATGAGGCATTATTAAAAAGCACAGCAGTGGTTCCAAAGAAATCAAACCGAACTTGACTTAAGAACTCTTGAGATCTGCTCTCTGAGCTGCCCATCACATACACATTTTTTCACAACTGCAACTTAGCCTGTGCAAGTGGGAGTCCACTTAAATTCTGCTTGCCATTTGGTTGACTTTTATTTCCCCTACCACTTTTTGGATTTGAGTTATGATCTCAAATTTTCGTCATTTAAATATTGCACTGAGAAGTAATTTGACCTTGAAACTCCTTTTTAGATGGAAGGAGAATAAAGATATCTCTAGCGTGAAATTCTATTTTCATTTCTTGACTATAGAACTTACCAGTGGCCCAATACTGACCATTCCAATTTGGAAGCTGGAAAAATACTGATCCAGACTTTGCAGAAAAGATGATGGAAAACAGAGACCCGTTAGTAAAGCTAGGCAGATAGGAAGTGATTTTCAGCCACAAGAGGATTTGGTAGCATCTATGGGCTCTTTTTAAACTTAAGTAGCATCTGCCCTTGTGGATTTTGACCATCCTTTTGATTTAACACAGAAGAGGGTTTGTTCTACCTTTAAAAGCACATGCTCTTCCCCCACCTCCCCCCCACCCCCCCGCAACCCCCCAGACTCCTGAACAAGTCACTGCTAAAACAAGACTGAGGTTGTTTTCTTACTGCAAATCCAGTGTTTATCAAGTCCTTCCTTTTTCAATTTCTGAGTTTAGCTAACCTAACAACAAAACATATAACCCTTGGATTTCTCACAGAGCAATAAAAAGCAAAACAGCTGGTGTCTCTGATCAACATTATTCTCAGAATGAAAACAAAAAGCTATGACTCCTAGTCCTTTGCAATATTTACAAACTGTATTTTAAACTATGAGATTCTAGAATATGCTTCTAGAACAAAGTAAAAGGGCCAGAAAATGTGGTTCACATCAAGTGTGCAAAGCTCTTGGAGAAGGGTAATCTCTATTGTGGATAAGAGCACAAATGTTCTCTCAAACAAGTGGAATAGTTCTTTTCCCCCACTATGTTTTTTGAAATGAAACACCTAATGCATTCATACTCAGAAATCATAGAAAACTCCTTATTAAACCCTTCACACATAGATAATCTAAGAAAGGCTTTTCCTACAGCAGACCCAGCCCTCCTTGTATATTCAGGATATGATCATCTTGCCATCAGTTGGGTTATGTTTGAAATATTTTCAATCAGCTATCATTACTACTGATTTCCTTTTAGAAAAAGCAATTCGATTTTTATAATTACACAATTCTGAACATTTAGCTTCTTTAAACTTCCATTCTACACAAAATATATGTCGAAGGAAAAAAAAACTCAAAAGAAAAAAAAAAGAAAACTCCACGTAGTATCACAGAGTTTAATTTCAACCACCTGGTATAACATTTAAGTGTCAGACCTTCTGAAAATGAATTCTTGATGTGTTCCTCCTCACCGCCCTTTTACTTTCTTCTTTCCCAAGATTAGAACTTACTAGGGAATAGGTTTTTGAAAATAAAGTTTCTTTTTTGGAAAATGGCCTACATTCAGAAATGTCTCAGAACAAGCATTTTTAAAAAAACTAATAAATAATCATAAATCAAAATACATTAAAATAACATTACAGTACATCATCGCTCCTAAAAGGTCCACCATACTGGAAGATCCTCTCAAAGGTTCATAAATAAAGCCTTCTGGACTCGAAATCATTTCCTGCACTGTGATGAAGAGTATGCAGAAAAACTAAGAGGAATCGCAAGCTATCGGTCGGATTCTGTCCAAACTACTTGGTCTGGTGCGGGCGGGGCGACTGTTTTGTTTTCGATCCAAGTGAAGACAATAGAAAGGTGCTCGTCCCACTTCCTCAAGTCCTCACAACCTGGAAAGAAATGACACGGATTGAAGTAGCTCGGACTCCTACAAGACCCAGTTCTCTTCGGGCCTGTCCCGTGGACAAAGCGAGCTCAGAAAGCCACCGGGGTCGCTCCCTCGAGTCCCCAGACACACTCAAGTGGCGCTGGTGACAAGGAGAGAAGCTGCGGCGTCGCTGGGGTGCGCACCAGTGAACACGCGTGGGTCAGCGTGGGCGGGCGGGCGATCAGGAGACCTTCCTGCCCGGCCCGAACCCCGCACCCTCCCCTCTCTGCCCGGCCTCTCCCGGCTCCAGCCTGTTCCCTTCTTTCCGCCTCCCAGAAACCTACATTAATTTCTCATTTTTCCACCCAAGATCCGAACCGGGGAAAAGGCTTCCTACTCCTACCACCCCCAGCCCCACTCCTCGGAACCTCCCTCGGGAGCCGAGCTGCCGGGACCTTACCTCGTCTGCCCCGGGTGCTGCCCTCTTCAGGCAGAGTTGGAGGTGCTACGGAGAAGCCGCTGGCCGTGCGGCTGCGAGAGCGGTAGTGGGTGCGGGTGCGGATGTGGGTGCGAACGCAAGTGCGGATGCGGATACGGATGGAGCGGCTGCGGCTGCGGCTGCGGCTGCGGCTGCGGCTGCGGCTGCGGCTGCGGCTGGGGCTTGGGTTGGGGTTGCGGCTGCGGCTGTGGCTGCGGCGGGGCTTGGGGGTGGGACTGGGGCTGAAGCTGCGGCTGCGGCGGCTGCTGCTGGACCAGGTGCTGCTGCTTCTGCCGCGTGGACTTGACCGCCAGGATGGCCTGACGATTCTTGTACTGCACCATCTGCAGCGTGATCTCCGCGTTCCAGCCCTGGTCCTGCGGGCACCGAAAGTCGATTTCCTTGCCCTCGGCCATCACCACAGTGAAGTACATATACTTGCCTTTGCGCTCCACGCAGTCCACGGTCTTCATGTTGGAAAAGTGCAATTCCTTCAGCTTGACGGGCGGCTCGAGGCTGCCCACAGCGGGGCCTCCGGGCTGGGATGGCTCGACCGGCCCCTGCCCGGGCTGCTGCTGCTGGTGTTGCAGTTGTTTGGGCGGGATGAGCAGCAGCCCCTCCTCAGTGAGGATACAGCACTTTTTCTTCCAGAGCTGCAGCAACCCGTCGCTGCGCTTCTCCAACACACCCTCCTTCAGCGCCTTGCAGCCGCTGCTCTCCAACATCCTCCCGGCATAGGGGGGGCCGCCGCTCGGCTCGGTCTCTCCTCTTCCAGCCGCCCGGGCCGGGGGCGGCAGCAGCAGGCGCGCGCCGTCCTCGCCCCAACGGCTCCCGCGGCCGCCCGCCCGGAGCGCGCAGAAGAGGCTAACGCGCAGGAAGCAGAGCGGCGGAGGCGGCGGCGGCTCCTCGGGGTCCGGGCAGCAGGGCAGCCGCGTCCTGATGCGCCACAAGGTCCGGGAGCTGCGAGCCGCCGGGCCTCTGCCGTCCTCTTGCGAGCGCTCACGGAAGGGCTCTGGCTGGGCCCCCTCGCGGCGCTTTTGAATGGGCCATCCCTCCCACCCCCGAGTGACACCCAGCGGAAAAGGCGGCTCCTGGCGCCCGCGCCGCGGGGGAAAGCCCAGCTCCGAAAGGCACTCCGCCGCCAGCGCACGCCTCATTAACTTGGGGCCTTTCCAAAGCCGGCCGCGTCCACGCCCCCCGCGTCCCTTGCTCCGCCTCTCGCCGCCCACTCGCTTCCGCGCTCCTTCCCCGGGATGGCTGCAGGGACCCGAGCCCCGGAAACTCCTCTCCTCCGCCCGCGGCCACAGCCGAGGGCGCCCGAGCTGGCCAGCGAACGATGCCGAGGCGCAGAGGGCGCTGAGAGGCCATCCCCAGCCGTCCCGCCTCTCCTCCCGGTGGGGCTCTCTGCTAACAGCCTCGGAAAATGAGGATGGGGCTGCGAGGACGGGTACAGCTACCAGACAGTGCCTGGTACGCCAAGCTGACCCTCTGCCCTCGGGAACCCAGCCCTGGGGATTCGCGCTGCCTGGGCGAGCAAGGAGCCTGGGGGTGAGGCTCGCGAGCCGCGGAGTCCCGTGGAAGCGTGCCTTCCCCGGACCCTACGTGAACATCTTAGTGCACAAAGGCCGAGAGGACACGGTGTCTTTACACTCACATTCGCTTACGGTCACTAACTAGCTCTTCTTGGAGCCGAAGGGGCGATTGTTAAAGCAACAGCGCTACCGTCTGTCCCGTTTGGAAGGGGTAGAGGAAGGGGACTACTTCGGATGGCATCTCGCCTTCCTCTTCTCGAGCCAGGAGCGCAGGCACTGCCTATCTTTACCCGTGACACAAGCGCTCTAGCTTCCTTCTTGACCCATCCGTACAGCCCGCAATATCTCACAACAGTAATTCAACTCTAACGACAAATTCAGGTAATGCCCGGTCCCAACACTTTAAAGCAGTTTAGCCTTCCAAAACGGCAGGCTAGCCTCCGCGGGTCCCTCTCTTTGCAAACGCCTAACGGGTCAGATCTCTTGTAATCTCATTTATCTGTAACGTGGGGAAAGTAATGCGGTACTCGCCCCTAGCTCCCTCCTACTCCATTTAAACAATTTCTATAGAAATTCTGGGAAACAAGGCAGAATAAAGAGCCTAAGCCGAGACCAAATCTCTTGGGCGAAATGTATTAAGTAAACAGAGAACCCCAACTATGTACCGACCCTGAATATACGAAGAATTACACAAAGAAGAAATAAATCAGGTGTGGATAAGTCAGAGTTGGCCAAGGTAAGAGGAAAGGCTGCTATTTGAACTCAAGAAGGAAGAAGGGAGAGCTTAGCTCATCTGTAGTTTCATCAGGCTGGAACAAAGAATTCAAAGGGGAAGAAGTGAGAGATGAGCTTGGAGAGCAGAGCAAGATTCAAATTCTTTGTGCGTCACACTTAAGAAATTCCAGGTTTATCCCAAGGTAATCAAGAACAAAGGATAACTTTTAAACACGGGAGGGTCCTGAATCTTAATCTAAGGAACAATGTTTCAGCAAATGGGACAATTCCAGCACAATCCTGAGACCCACTGAACTGCACTTAGGGGCCTTCACATTGTTGATGGATTAGTCTTTTAAGGAGAAAGGCAAAGTCATGTAAAGATTTCTTTACATGATTACATTTTTAAAAGATTACATTTTAAAAAATTCTGTATACCAATGAATGACAAACACTGCACCTAACATCTCAGTTTTTCCCCTGCCTTTGCAGGACAAGTGAGCATTCCAGAGAATTTCCACATGACCAGCTGTTCATCTTTTTAACAGAATGCCATTCTTGAGCTCATTTAGAAAGGATACTTCCTTTAAATGTGTAATTCAGAGTCTCTGAGGGCAGGTGTAGTTGGGAAAGACATTTCATATGGAAAATTGATACTATACAAACTGAAGTGGGTAAAACATTAAGATGTATTCTGGAAGCCCAAGCCGTTTTCTTGAGAAACACAACATTTGGTGTTTCTATCCTTCTGCAGTTTATCAGGATGCAACAAATGCATTCTATCTAAGCTACTTCACAATGTCTGAACAACCAGCAGCATGATTTTCAAAAGCACTTGTTATAATTAGAGACTTTAAAACTCAGAATTTCCAGTTGGGTATTTCATGACTTAGTGACCTTGTGAACAGCTCAGAAGTAAGTATACAGTTTGCCTTCTCCAACCATAGTGCAACTGATTATTGGAAATCTCAGTAGTATAATATAGGAATCTTGTAGATAGGTGACAACTTTACTCTTAATTTCACCAGTCACCACCAACTCACAAAATGGCCATATTACCATTTTTAAGACAATTAAATAAATTCGCAGAAAATGAATTACAGGAAATAACTGCCCCCTCCAAAAAACCCCACAACTTCAGTTGTAGATAATGAAAACCTACAAATGTCACTTAAAAATTACTAAAGTTCAGAAAGCTAGCTAACAAGTCCTTGCTTTGGTAAACAAGTCTGAAAAGGCTGAAGTCAAAGTGGGTATTACGGCCGGCTGCATCAAGTTGCCTATCAGCAGCATCTGAGAGTTGATCATCTTCTGCTCTAGGATAGTTCTTCACTGGCTTCGAGGACATGGCTTAGCTTTCCTTCCACCTCCCTGGTCATTGTCTGTCTCCTCTACAGGTTCCTCCTCTTTCCAATCTTTTGAGTGCCCCAAAGCTCAGCCCTTGGTTCTTTTATCTACACTCACTCCCTTGATCTCATCCAGTCTTATCATTTTCAATAAGATCTATATGCCCAAGACTCCCAAACTTATATCCAGCTGCTTGTTGCCAAAGAATAAAACAAAGACTACCAAAGTTAAAAAATAATGACACCCCCAGGCAAGGGAACACATACTGGTGAAGACATGCACTGAGTAGTTCACTAGAGGGAAAAGTCTGAGGGGATTTTCGATCATAGAAAGCAGGATTCATAGAGCTTTTGCGAATAAAAAATAGCATGCTGGATAGGATGGAGTCCGTAGGCTTATATATGACTGGTTAAAACAAATTCCTGGGTAGAACTGGTTCAGTAAGGGTCTGAAGTCAAAGTTCATGGTTTTTTAAAGAGCCTTAGCTGGTTAGAATGGCTGTAATGAAAAATAGCCTTCAGTTTTTATATATTCCAGGCCACTGTTACTGTAAATTGAATTTTTTCCTTTTCCCTTTCTCTTCAGTACTATTTGGGTATCTAATAGAGAACTAGAATATATGCACTCCCAAACTTATCTCCTCACCCTGCCCTGTTCTACTTACCTGCAGTCCCCCTCTCAGCTGATGGCAATTCTATCTGTACAGTTGCTCAGGCCAAAACCCTTGGAGTAGTACTGCCCTTAAAACAAGCCAAAAGGAGCCCTGTGCTTTGAAGAGCCAGTACTACATGTCTATCTGGAACTCATACTTGTTCTAGACTATACTCCAGGTACTCATTCCAAATACCCTGCCCAAATGACCTCAGCTATTTCAGAGCTATTACATGACCATTGTGTGCACTGGTGTGTAAGGTAGGTGGACAGATTTTGAACATGCAGGCTAGGATGTCCACACAAACGTGCAGGGGGCCCCTTGCCATACAATTCAGAAGCAGGGATGGGAAGAGAAGGAAAGTGGGACACAGGCAGAGGATCAGCTTCCTCACAAGGAAGCTTCTGGCACAGGAGTTTTAAGGATCTGAATTTCAAACCTGGACCTCCAGGTACTTGTGAAGCTGTATATGGCAGGATAGTAGTGTGGGACATATTTTCATAGAACAAAACTTTAAAATATTTAATCACTGGCGTCTCCATTGCACTCTTACCCCAGGACGGCAAATGTTTAGAAGCATGCCTGCATTGCAAAAATCCTTTACTCTTTCCAGTACCCAATCCACAAATTGAGTCAAGAAATCCCATCGGTTATGCCTTCAAACCACATCTATATTCTGTCCATTTCTCTCCACTTCATCACCACCTTGATCATCTCTCCCCTGAAATACTGCCATGGCCTCCTAACTTTGCCTCCCTGATTCTACCCTTGTTGTCTTACCATCTATATTATAATCTATTTAAGACATCCCAATCACTGTCTTCAAGTCTTTGCTCAAATGTCATCTCAGTGAGGCCTTTCATAATCACTCTAAAACTGCAACCACCCAATTTCCCTTAATTTTTCCCATAGCATGTATTACCTCCTAACACAACTGAGTAATTTATAATGCCTATTGTTTATTTCTGTTCCCATTCCTAGAGAATGTCAGTTCTTCCAAGAGGTCAAAGATCATTGTTTTGATGTGTCCCAATCACCTAATACATTTCTTGGCACACAGAAGCTCAACATATGTAGAAATTTTAGGTTGACTCACAAGCCCACATCTGTCATAAAAAGATAATCAATGTCTTCAAATGCTTGACAGATTTTTCACAATGCATCCTACTTTTTAAAGTTTTCAAACTGTAACAAGAATTTATGAAAAGACTTCTAAAACTTGCCATACCAATACATGTATTTGGTAATAGTTTTTTTTTTAAACTAAGTCTATTTACTTTATTTTTGGCTGCGTTGGGTCCTTGTTGCCACGGTGCGCGGGGCTCCCACTGAGGTGGCTTCTCCCGTTGCGAGCATGGACTCTAGGCGCACGGGTTTCAGCAGCCGTGGCACTAGGGCTCAGTAGTTGTGGCTTGCAGACTCTAGAGTGCAAGCTCAGCAGCTGTGGCACACGGGCCCAGCTGCTCTGAGGCACGTGGGATTTTCCCAGACCAGGGATCGAACCCGTGTCCCCTGCATTGACAGGCGGATTCCCAACCACTGTGCCACCAGGGAAGCCCTGGTGATAGTTTTAAAAAACTGAATTAACTAGTGTACATGCTAGGCCTCTCTGAACTTTAAATGCTACTATAGTCTATAAATGCTATCTAAAATACATCCTACAAACCTTTCTTTTCCTGAGCAGCATGCAGCTTAATATTGAGAGGTATTTATACATCATCCTATTGCTTGCTAGTAAGAGTAATCAAAAAAAATAAGAAACAACACAGTAATGGACTGAATTGATAGCATTTTCTCTTAGTTGGCAGATACCTGCTTAGAAGTTCATTAATACTGGCTTAAAGACATTTAACAGAAGTTAGAAAGTTATAAAGTGTTTACTTTCATTTACAAGTTGATTACAAGATTATAAAACTTTTAATCTATAAACTTCCTAATTTGCAACATAAAGTAGAAACTCATGAAAAATATCATTATTAAAGATTTGGATAAAGTTCAAATGTCTTTTAAGAAATAGTTAAAAGCCAAGTAATCATGAAAATACAAGTCACCTTCATTAGTGCATAAAGGCCTGCGTTCAGACTGCAATTTAGACTTCTTAGCCATTCATCGCTTCATTTTTAAAAATTCTATTCAGTAAAAATATTTTATAAAGATTCTTATTTCCAAAACGCTGAGTTGAAAAGGTTAACAACTCTTCAATTGAATACAGAACTATTTTTCTTCGCAGATGCATCCCTCTAGCTGCCTTCCTTTTCGCCTAAAGTTGATGAACTATGCCTCCTAGTGACCAATTTGTATAACACAGCTTAGAGCAATTGAGAATAGTGAAGTGTTCAAAAAACGGCTGTTACAACCCATTTACAGATCAAGCTCTGTCAATCAGCTGTCTCTGTCCTTTCTATTGTGCCAACAGCCTAATTTTAGGTTCTCATTTCTCTCATTCATGCTCTTGTAATAGCCCAACCACTTGAATCCACACTAATACGCTGCACTGCTACCACTTCCATTCCTAAATTATGATAGAAAATTTTCAGTCTCCCCCCATTCATATAAGAGAACATCCCAACTCCTTACTCTAGCATGAAAAGCCCTCCACAGAATTGTAAAGCCCTACCTGCCCTTACAATTTAGACTCTCCTTCCACTCAACCCTAAGTGAGCTCGTCACTTATCTACTTTGTGTTTTTGCTTTTCCTAATCCTCAGTAACATTTCAGCAGGCAACACTGTACTGATACTCTGACTTCTGGGTCTTCAGGGATGGCAGTAGAGAAGCACCAGGTACTTCAGTGACTTGACAGTGGAAGCACTGGTAAACTTGTTTGCAGGTTTACTTTGAGCATTGCCCTGACAGATTAGCATTCAAGCCTCTGCCTTCCAGTAAGAGCCCATAAACACCTAATATCCTAAATCTACTTCTACTCAGACTAGGTAAATGCTCCTGTTGCTTGCAACTCAAATATCTGACGGATAGCCAGTGGGCAAATCTCTCCTTTTAAGGGACTAGAATACATGGGGAAACTCCCTCTTTTGCAGTCTTCTTTTACAACATAGCACACAGTCCGAGAACAGACTTCAGTTTGATCATTATTGATGCCTGCCAAAAAATGAATAAATCAGTAAATGAGCAAAGGCCTTTTTTAGGTGGTAGAGGAGGAAAAGTAAAAGCAGTGAGTATAGAGAATTCCTTCCAAAAATTCAAGGATAAAGGAGAACAGGTGGTATGATAAACTTGCTTGGGTGCTGCTGTAAATGGCAAGGTTACTTTAGAAGAGGAACTCAGGTTTCGAAGACCAAGGATTGGAGAGTGGAGGGTGCATCACAGATGACAGCTGACAGAGAACCAAGGAGCAAGAGAGATGGAATAAAAGAATTCTGTGGGGTGGCCAGGCCCAGAAAGATGGAGGAACACTTTTTACCAAAGATAGAACCCAGGAAACCTTTTTATGGCAAGCTTCCACACTGCCACTAAACCTATCAGGAAAAGCAAGGCCCCAGGTTAGAGGCAACAACAAAATCACCACACAACTCATGACTACAAACTATTTAACAATCAGCATCCTTTAACAGATCAGAAACTGGAACATTTAGCAGTTCTTGTGTCTAATGAGATTCTATTTACACTTTTGCTTAAGTCATTGTCTCAACTTCACCTGTGTATGCAGGGGTTCTGGGAAAGATTATCATGTAAGACAAAGCGAAAAACCCGGAAGATGGATAAGACTCCAGTCAGAACTCATCTTCAGGTTGTATTCCTAAATCACCTTTCTGGAACTGGTTTACGTATTTCTGAAATGCAGCTGTTTGCCTCCTGTTTTCCGGGATATCTTCAATCCTTTTCTAACCCTGAAGCTCTTCAGCATGCGTGGCTGATGTGGCTGTGACCCAGCCGTTGCTCTACCCAGGGTCTACTATATTAAGCAGCCCCCCTTTTGTGCTGAAAGCACAAATCATAAGCTCATCTCTGAAGATGGCTGGATGCCAGGAGTCTTTTGCCTCCTTCAGCCCCACCTGCTGCCTAAAACCTGCAAATAATGGGTCAGAGTGGCAGCAGCCATTTCAGACGATAAAGCAACTTTAAAGGTGGAAGCCATACGTCAAGGAAAACAAAGCAGAGGATGAAGCTCTCAGAGCAGGTGGGAGCACCGGCAGAGGCCGAAACAGCTGCCATCAAACACTGACTCCAACAAAGATCAGCTGGGCGGCCCTGTTATTTACCTTTGACCCTTACATGTCGAGAGGGAATAATTACCATTTTCAAACAAGTATTAAGATTAAATAAAACATTATTTCATTACCTTAAATGGCTGAATACATATTTGGGGTTTTTTTTTTTAATGCTGATTTAGATTTATAATGCAAAGTCCCACCTAGTCTGAAATACAAATAGTAGAGCAATGAAGCTTTCTTCTGAACCCCAAACTATGTAATATACCCAACCTTTGAAAAGAAATATGTACTTAATGGTCATCATATACTTACCATTTAAGGTTCTTTTACTAATCAAGCTTGACATTTTAATGACTCAGAGTGAGCTAATTATGGGTACATTTGGTAATCTCAATTGTCCAGATAAATTCAAATGATAAGATTCCAGTATGATAAAGTAAAACATTCTTTCTCCATAAACAGGCATACAATATATAATTTAACCTTTCCTGATGTTTCATTTTGGGAAACTACTGTAGCTTTTGTTTTATCAATACTGTTATAGCCAACTGTATTTTCCAAAGACAAACTGTGGCCACTACAAGATTCCAGTTCCTCTCCCCTTCCCCAAACTTTATAATTCCTCCAGCAGGATATAGAGTCCTCTCCCATTAAACCTTGGTGGGTTTGACTATAACCAATAGAGTACAGAAGTGATGACTTCCCAGGGTAGGATAAACCTTTGCATAATTCTTGGAACCCAGCCACCGTGCTGTGAAGCAAAGTCTAGGTAGCGTTCTAGCCCCAACCCAGCTGAAGTCTCAGCCAGCACTGACCACCTGTGTATGAAGAGCCTTCAGGTGAGTCTCGTCCCCATCCTTCAAAGTTGCCCCTAACGACGGTCAGTAGAGCAGAAATGAACTACCCAAGCACAGTTAGCAAAAATAAATCTTGTTGATGCTTTAAGTTTGGGGAGTAGCTTTTTTATGCAATACTAGGTAACTGCAACAACAACTGATTCAACTCTCCACATTACAGAACAATATACACAGTCCAGTTTTGTGGTTTTATTGGTTTTCTCAAAATAAGCAACTCAGTATGCAGAAATGTGACAACTACAAAGGAACTTGGAGCATCTTGGTTGACTCAGGAGATTGAACTAATGAGAATCAGTCACTTGTTACATGGCCCCATACAGTATCATGGCTGGTAAATTGGAAGGAGTCCAGATAAACCCTACTCCATCTACGCATTGGCTGTATAAAATTTCCTGTACAGCTACCATCTTCCTGTCCCCACACTGGAAACTAGAGAATCCAGCAGTGAACAAGCATTCCGAGAGTCCTTCTTGAACTGGCAAAACCAGTTCAGAACTAAAGAACCAAAAAAAAGTATGTGTTAGTTCAAAGAAAAAGAGACTGTGTTGAGCTAATAAGGTATGTGCACAAAAGACCCAGGAGAAGGAAGTGAAAGAAAAGACAGCCAAGCATAACTGAAACAGTACAAATGTAGGTTAAACAGGGCAGGTTGCTGATGTGCAAGTTGCTCTAAAGGTTCTAGGTCCACTCACCAAGCCAACTCAACAGCAAAAAGACAACCAGCCTAATCCAGGTCTAAAACCACCTCTGGCCTGAAGACTGACGTGTCTCACTGTCCACCCCTAGACGGTCCACCCACAATGTCCAGGGATCCAGGTTAATAAATGTTTGGGATGGAAAGGGATGGGCTAAGTAATGACAACTTGGAAGTTTTGGAGCATGAGGTATCTAAATACAGTCAAACTTCATTTAGTTTTACCCTAGATGATTTCTGGACTTCACAAAAGAAAATAAATCAGCATTTTTTTTTAAATGAAATCAGATTTTAAAGACTGATTTTAGGTAAGGGGGATAAATTATTCTTTTCTTCTATTTTTCTTCTCTCTTTATAAAAAACATCAAAAACCTTCAAAATGGGGGCATAGGTTTATATTTATTACCCAGTTTTAGTCTCAGGGTTCTTTTGTACACCAAGTAGGGACACCTCTTAGCCAGGAGCCATTTTGCCTTTAGAATCAACAACAAAAACAGAACAAAAAAACCCCAACTAATTCTGAAATTAACTGCCAGAATCTATTATAAAAGGTGATCCCAACCACAAATTCTAGGTTTTCTTATGTTTAGGAAGCATGTTTACTAATTGCTCATTACATATATCAGGTTCTAAGTACTCCTGAACTACTTCAAGAACTAATGTGTTCTCTCATCAGTGCCCACTACCATCTTTCACAAAACATCAAAATAATGAAGCTAAAAGAACAAGTGGTAGATGAACTCCAAAGCTTATATTTAACCATTCTACTATCCAATGTATCAACTATTTTATTTCCATATTCATTAAAAACAGATGGTAAGGGTCGTTTGTTTAGGGCTGCCAAAGTTTCAGTCTAAAATCTTTTCCACTTTTATTCGTGGTTTCTTATTCCTATAGAGCAACCTCACCTACAATTCCCAGCTGGATCAGCTACTACTAACCCCACCTGTTTGAAGGTAGTTACAAATATGTACTGGGGTTAGGCTAGAAAAAAAAATCCTATTGTGTTGGATTAACTTTGAAATATTCAGTGTGTACTCAGTTTTTAATATATTTCCTAAGTCTGTCACCTGAAAAGACCTAGAAATAATAAGTCACCTGAAAAGACCTAGAAATAATAACATCCCAGGAACAAGCAAACCAGTCACCTAGACTTGATTTCTAAGTACCACTCCCCATTAAAGGGAACCAGGGATCCTTGGGGAAATAAGTCAGTTTCAGAGCTGGTACAAAAAAGCCTAAGATGATCCCAGAAAATCTTTCTGAGCTATAAAGTATGCAAGAGCTCAAGTGATGCACGACACACCAAAAGCACACAGGAACCAATTTTAAAAGGATACCACTGATCAAATCTGAGATGACTGAAGCATCAAAATGAACTATGATTACACAGTAAAACTTCCTGATTTTGATTAATCATACTGTGATTCTATAAGAACGTCTTCCTACTGAAAAAATACAGCATTTAGAGGCTAAAAGGGCACAATGTCTCCAACTCTGTCAAGTAGTTTAGAAAAAAGATATATGCGTGAATATAGAATTATGTAGCAAAAACAATAAATGGTGATTTTGAGCAAAGAATGTACAGGAATTCTTCCAACTACTGTAATTTTAGAGTTAGAGAAAAGTTGCAATATCCATAAGGGCTTCCTTGAAAAAAGCAACCTGGAACTTAAGAGGATTCATTGCAGATAACCTTGAATCTATTATTTAAAAAACAAAAGAACCCAGAAACCTTCATCCATTACTTTGACACTCTACCCTACTTTTAGACTCCGCCTCTAACCAGCCGCAATGTTCTTACCTACGAATGGTTGACTTAGTCTTAATCATGTCTTACTTTAAAGTTATCTTCATGGAAAGGTCATCGTCACTTGAAAACCCCTTTAAAAGGACTTCTACAGCTAAGCCTTCCATGGCTTCACCCCTTATGTCATCCATTCTTTCACTGCCTTGAAAGTGCCATGGATTGTCCTACTTCAGGACCCTCATGGTGTGTTTCCTATAATACCTTCACCTGAACTGCTCTCTGCTCGGAGGCTCCATCCCTCACTACACAAATTCCTACTCATCCGTGAATTCCCAGCTAAAAGCTCTTATATGAGATTTGAGTATTCTGGCAGAAACTTTTACCACTCCATGAAAGTTTCTGAGCAACAACTGCTTAACTTCATTATGAATGAAAAAATGATGAGTATTAATACTACTAACTCTTGATATGAAATCTGTCCACTTTTGGCACTTTCATTTTTCAACACATCCCCAGTTCCTTCTTATTTTCAAACGTAAAATACATGAAGACCTAGCCTTTCTTAAGAACCGACAAAATAGCAGAAGTGGAAAGCAGCAGCAGCAGCAGACCTTCCACGAGCTCACCTACTGTGGCCTGGACCTCGACCCACCGCTGCACATATCCCAGGAGCAGCTAAGGCCGCTTCACGGCGCGCGAGGCAGTGGCGCGCGAGGCAGTGGCGGCGGCCGCACCGCCGCCTGCGAAGGAAGCCGCACTGGCTGCCGAAGCGCCTGCGCAAGGTCAGGTACGCAAGGTCAGGTACGCGGCACCGCCCAAGGAGAAGCCCGAGGTGGTCAACGCACCTGCGCAACATGATCATCCTGCCCGACATGACGCGAAGCATGGTGGGCGTCTAGTCTACAACGGCAAGACCTTCAACCAGGTGTAAATCACGCCTGCGATGATCGGGCACTACCGAGGCGAGTTCTCAGTCACCTAATAGCTAGCCCGTGAAGCACGGCCGGCACAGCACGGGGCCACCCACCCCTCCCGCTCCATCCGCCTCAAATAGCCTGCCGGCCAATGAAGACACAGACTTCTCCTTAAAAACAAAAAACACCCACACAGATGAAGAACTAAAAAGTACTGCTTTTAGCTAACACATCCCCGAGTTTCAAAATAATAAAACTCAAAATAAGAGATCTACAAAAGCTATAAACTCTCATTTCTCAATATGAAAATTAAGCAATTTGATTAACTTATTTCCTGCTGGCAATTTATTATTTCTAAATTGTTATGCTCCGTTTCTCATTTACTTCACACTTAAGAAAATTAGTCAATACCTCAATTTTTTAAAAAACGGAAAAACAAAGTATGGTATATAACGTCAAACGGAAGAAACACAAGATACAGCGTATATTGTATTTTTTGAAAATATAATTAACTGAATACAAGTTTTCTAATAAACATTTATCCTTAAATAAAGTAATTCCACACTCCAACAAAGATGTTCCCATTTCTCTGAAGTAATCCTTAATTAATCCAAAAACTTGGCTTTTTCTCCAAGTTATATTTTTAGCATCTGGATTTTTAAACCAGTATACAAAAATCACCACTATATAAGTTAATCTCAGTTAATTTCACCATTATCATTTACATTTACTTTTCAGCTATTAGAAACTTAGTGCTTTAAGTAGCAAACTACCTAAATTATAAACACGGATTTTCAAAACAAAATCCAGTTCACAATTACCAAGTATATATACAGTGCAGAAGATTAAAATCTACGTTAGCATATGATTTCTCCTTCCTAAGGTTCCTATAAAGAATGTATGTTTCTTCTAAACTATCCATTAATTCTGTACATTTAAATAACATTTGGCTTGATTTAAATAGTCAAAAATATAAAGGCTATAATTTTTATAAGACTCATAAAAAAGGACTCAAATTCTAAACCAAGCCCTAAAACCAAGAAAAGAATATTTGAATATTAAATAGTTTAATATTTCTGCATGGTACAATGAGGTTTTCACAATGATTCAGTTTTATTTTTATTTTCAATGATGGGAATGGCCTACAACTCAGATAACCCACAAATTCACACTGTCTTACAAGCAGCAGTAATATACAGGTAATTCAGTTATCTTAAGGGCCTTATCATACATCAACCAATACCATTAACCCGTTCACAGAATAATTAAAATGTTTCTATCAAAGCTAATGTGTCCTTTTAAGGTTTATGTGTTGTTATTAAATGTGTTAAAAAGGAAACAGAGGTAGAATCCCACGTTTTAAAGCACTACTCTGTAAGCCAATTCCACACAATTAAGACATTTTTATGTCACATAAATACTAATACTGCTTCAGTGAACTACATTAAATAACGTTGAGATCCATGTTAAACTAAAAACCAATCAATTTATGGAACTGTTGTTCTCTGCTTATAACCATATTTGAATAAAAAGATAGAAAAAAATTTAAGTATTACTTTACAGGTGATCATATGAGATTTTACCATTTCTAGAGAGAAACAGAGAACTTCTTGGTAGTCCCTGCCTGGGCTAGAGAATACTATAAACTGAAAATGTAAAGATGAAATTCAAAGGGCCTCAAAAACATCTATAGTTAACTCAGAGTATAATCTGTAGAACTAGGGAATCCCTTTCTGTCTAGTCTTCCAATAACAAACACAATTTAGTGGGGCTTGGGAGGTTGCTCTTAAAATGACACATTTTACAGGCCATCATGGCCTAAGCATTGAATAGCCTACTCAAAACATCTCTACTCTCCACTCTTCCAAAAAAAAAAGAAAAGTATATACTCATTCTTTTTTAAAAACCACCCAAAATATCACCAGTACATTTTATAAAATTAAATGCAATTTTATTAAGGATTTCAAATTACATGTCAAATTTCTAGAATGGAATAGAACCATTTTGAAACTGGAGAGATGGCATAGATGAACACTGATATCCCTTGAAACTCCAACTTTATTTAAAAAAACAATTCCTCTGCAAACCATATTCCCCCTTATATAACAAGACGAAATAGTATCTACCTCTTCACTTTGGCAACAGCTATTTCCTAAAGAAATGAAAAAAAAAAAAGTAGTGATTTTGCTACTTTTTTAAGCTCATTAAAAATGGGATTCTATCTTTAGGTTAAAAATTTTAAGTTCAGAAAAAGCTGTGTTCAGATGAACTATGGGTACAAAAGGAAAAAAAAAGTCACAGAATGTCTAATCAAAACAACCAAAATCATTTTGAAAATAAAGAGGAAAAACAGGTGTTTTCATGGCATTTTTCCCCCCTATAAGCTACTGCAACTGGTTAAGGATTTCCAGTAGTTAATTAAAATCTCAAGAGAGGAATGGATAGTACTATACAAAGAACACAATGTGTCTACATTCCAAGACCTTAATACTAAATTTTTAAAACAGAAGCTCTATCACCTCTAAAAAGGAACGCCGTGTAATTTTATTAATATAGCAGGAACTCTAAGGCCTTCCTATAATTACAACCCAATTAGTCCATCCTCACTGTCAAAGCTTTAAAGTTCATCCCCAAAAGTAACAGTAATTAGCCTGAGGTATTTTAAACGTGGCTCTACAGTCTCTAATTTAATGGCATTTCCCCCCTCTAAAAATGGTCTTATTTCTACTTTAGTCCCATGATATCTGCAGTATTTACTACAATATGGTCATAATTAAAAGAGTTGGAAAAAAAATTCTTGGACCTTTTCAAACAGTTGCTCGGCCATCCACTTCTATTAAAATAGGAGGCACACAAAGATCTGCAAGGGTTGCCTGACCGGATCCAGAATAAAGGTCCTTAATCTTTGTTTTCCAGTTTAACTATCACACCTTGGTATAAATAAAATGCTGAATATCACATACTTGTGGTACAAATAGGTCCAAACTTTTGAGTTTTTGATGAGACTGAGAAACATTTCATAAAATTTAACTTAATATGCCTTAACACATCTGTGAGGTAGTTAAGTAAACAGTACTACCCATTTTAATACATAGTAAAACAAAAGGCGTGGGTAAATGACACACATACTTTAAGGAATAAGAATTGGAATTAACTGTAGAGGCTTGGGGCCTTTTGTCTAGTTCTGACGAAAGGAAATAAAATTTACCCTTTTAATCTTTCTATTAAAAACATTAAATCATTTAAGATTTTGTTTTCTTTTTTTAATCCTCTCTCATTAGTAGATGTAGTACCTCTTCCAAAGTTGGCACCCTTTTCTTCAATAATGCGGTAAACTGGGTACATAATTTAAGCTAGGCCTCTGCTTCTACCTGAATTAGTACAAAATTAAGACATTATCTCTGGAGAACTAAAATTATATTTGACATTTTTATTTTAGGCTGCAAAAACAAAAACGAGCAAACAAACAACAAAAAACTTGAAATAGGCTTGTCAAATGATGTAAATTCATCCTTTCCAGGGAAGCAGAAGGTAGACCCTACCACAAAGAAAAGATGCTTAGTTAATGGAGGTTAAATTTAAAAAGTACAGTTAAAATAAAAATAATGAGACTTAACTTCTGAAAATACTAGGTTTTATTCACCTCCCTGTGGTAACCAATAACCATACTATTAGTTAATAAGATTTCTTTATAGTAACTGTCACCTGAAATACAAAAATCCATTAACAATCTAAGTTATCAGGTGTGGTCTTACTGGAAATTCTTAACCATATACTTGTCTTGACAAGTGTTGTTTTTTAAATGATGAATTGTCTTAGTATAAGTCACTGTATTTCTGTAACAAAGTAATGAAAGGCACAGCTAGTGCAAGCGAACTTAAACCCATTCAACTACCCGCTGAAAAAATACTTTGGTTCTTCAGGAAAAAAATTAGCAAGACAAAAAATCTGGTTCATTTCACAGTTCTGTTCATTTTCATAACTGTAATCTAATAGTTACAAGATAAAAATACTCCAGGAAGAACCAAATATGTAGCAATGAACAAACATGCGTGAGAGAATTTGTGCATTCAATGTATCTGGCAGAAAAACTAGTTAAAATGCTAAGTAGAACAAATTTGGTCTTTAAAATATCAGTTCCTTTCCTTTAAAAAAAAACTTGAGTCTACCAAGAAAATACAAAAACATAAGGCTGTAAGTAAATAATAGTTGTGTTTAGGCTATTACAGTGCAGGTTATCCTCAAGGCCACATACATCCTGCTTCACTGCTGCTTGCACTCTGCTGGGTTTTGATCCTTCTGTTAAAGGAAAACAACAAGTCAATCTATCTTTTTCTACCTGCTTCAGTTTATTTTTCAATAGTAGTTAACTATCTTAATTATCACATTATCTCACTGTTCTGTCAAAATTTCTGCCAAATTAAAAAAAATAAATGATGGCAAATTATTTATTCAAATATTACCAAGTCACAAAAATGCTAAAAAATAAAAGCCCCAATTTTACATTGTAGAATGAACTCCATAAAGTGAAACACATTAAGCTATAATCTGAAAATAGCCAAGCAATTTGTTAAGTCATATTACCAATTATTTTTGCCTTTTAATAGGTCAGTTATTCTAAAATACTAACTCCATTCATATTTAGCTGTTAACATCAATTCATACCTATTAGAATATTTGATTTTTTTAACTACCCTCTCTTACCTGCTCACTAGGTTAAAGTATCTTCTGGATATTTTTAAAGCATAAGCAAATGAATAAATACATTAAAGAGAAACCAGAAGTTCCAAATGAATTCTGATAACATACTAAGCATTCTGTGGGAGATAAAGTCCTTTACTAACCGTGATATGACAGCTTCCCAGGAATAAGAAACTGGGACTCTCAGATATGGAGCAAAGAGATGACTGGGAGAACCTAAGAGTATTGCTCCCCTATTCCTGTGCACTCCTGCATTCAGATGATTTAAAAACTGACCTATGTTTATAAGCTTTCCTTTGGGGAGAAAACAACCTAAAGAACACAAGCAATAAGTAATTTCAAGTGCTTCTAAAAAACAATTTAAAAAGAAATGCCCAAGATAATGTGCCATTAAAATAGAACCTAGGGTTATTTAGCCTGAAACTAGGAAAAATAAAGGTCAGAACCAAAAATAAACGTTTCTTAGGAAAGGTGCATTGAAATTACATGTACTATTGAAATGCCAGTGAGGAGAGATTTATTAAAGACTTTAATAGACTAAAATAAACTTTACATTCAGAAACACTAACTCATATTTAACCTGCCTTAAATTTAACAGAAAGCAGCACTAATTTTGCTCACCTTTGGGTCATAGTCTGGATCATTTTCCTCATCTCCTTCTTCTTCCCCTTCCTATATTAAAGTTCAAAATGCATCCATGAAGTAGGTACATAATAGGAAGAAACGGCTCATAATGTAGGGAGAATTTAATACAAGTTACTCTATAAGTCAACAGATTTTCATGATTACAGAGTTTGGTGACAATGCAATTTAATTTGAAAGCTTCTAATATGAAAAATTTCCCAACACAACTTGAGACATCCAGACAGGTTTTATTGAAAAGATTTACTGCAGCCAACGTTGGAAAAGTTTACTGCAGCTTTTGACTTCTTCAAAGAGCTGATAACCCTGCAGCAGAACAGAATTATTTGAAATAAAAAAAATGTTCTGAGTTTTGCAATTTATTTATTGAAACCTCATACATACATTGTTTGGCTGTAGAATTCTAAAACCATATTTTTTTCCAAAAACATTTTTATCCCGTATCACAGAGTAATGATTTATAGCAAAGGAATACATAAGTCACTCAATTTGCTTCTCAATGTGTTAAACAGAATTATTTGCTCATTTGGTAAACATTACCTCATCCGCTTCTTCACCTTCTTCATCATACTAAAAAAGGGAAAAAAGGATGACATTTGAATGAAGCTAACAAACATCTGAAAGTAGCATTTAGTTAATATCCACCATTGTATCCCCTAATATCTAAAGAGAGGAAAAAATACATTCCCTACAGTGACGGATTATAAATTAAAACAAGGACAATAGCTTCAGGAATCACCCAGCTCAGTGCCATTATCTAAACCTGACACTTTAAAAAATTAAAATAAAGAACACAGTACAATCATGGATGAAGTATGATCAGATAACTATGACTGTAAATATTACTTGCCTGTACAAAAAGGACCTAAAGGCTATGTGAATGATTGCCATTTAACAAGAAAGATATCCAAAATATTTGAGAGCAGCCTAATTTTACCTTAATCGTTACTTAATATTCCTATGGATAAAAATTCCATGCTTCCTAATAAAGATTTTTATCAGTAGTAGAAAATGTACAGGGTTACGTTTTGTTTGGTCAAAGACGTGTAATGGATTTACAACACTAACCCAACATAGTAAAGTTTTACTACTTCAGAGAAAGTAGCCTTCCTAATAGCAGGAAAATAAAAACTACAATAAATGAACCCGAAGATCCTAAAAGGACCTACTTAATTCAAGGAAGTTATCTAAAAGGACATAAGTAATCAGCCTAATTTGAATTATTCTGTCTTGCTTTTTAACAATTGCATCTATTCATTAAACCTCTCACCGATTCTGACTATCACACCCTCACCAAACGATTTCACTGCTGGATTCAAATTCACTCACATCATCATCATCATCTTCAATAGCTTCTCCAGTAAAGTATAACACTGATCTTGGGATTATGCGCTCACGTAAAAAGTGACCAATTTCAAAGTCCGCAGCAAGGATAGCTTCAGCATCATCATCCTGTTAAAGAAAAATAAAAGCACATAATTTAATAACTTATTTAATTTGGCATATGTGAGACTTGGATTTAAATAATATGCAGAAACTCTCAACTTCACTTTTAACTTTAAACTTTTAAAATTATCTTACATGTGCATGATCAAATAGTCTCTACATATGCCCTAGGTTTACAGGTTTTTAATAAAAAGAAAATAAGTTAGCAGGCCAGTATACATACTGGTTATTGCTTAAGCTTTCTCTAGCGTAAAAGTTACAAAAGCAACTTTGCTATATGACAACTTTCTTTTTAAAATATTAATTACTGAAAACACCAACTGGAATAACAGTAAGAATCTCACACTTTTCTAAGTAACATTATGTATATGGCACATAAGACCAGAGAAGATCATTTCACACTTCCTAAAAGACAGTATCCAAGCCTCTGTGTAATGCCAAATGAGATGTTGTCCTACTTGATAAAGACTAAGTCAATCTAAGATTTCTACTTAATGGCAAAGTACAGCACAGAAATGCTGTTGATATTATTCAAAATTAAAATTATTCCATGATACTAAAGTTCTAGTTCTGTGATACTAAACACTGAGTAACTATTCTGTGAATTCCTGAATGTTTATTTTGACTCATCAACATAATCCACTCTAACAACAACAACAATAAAACACCAAAGGGTCGTGGGGGAAGACTCTGAAGGAAAGAATTCTAATCACAGGCAGAGGTGTTCTATCCGTAACTCAAGATTGTTTTGCTACCATCAATATTTCGTAACAGACTTAAGCCAAATTCAAAACAGACCTAGCCTACCTTGCCTGTGTAGATTTCTTTAAGGCAGTTCCTCATTCCTGGCTGTGTGCCAGGCATATTTCACAGTTTTCGGCTATATGACCACATATATAAAACCAAATTTCCATCGGAATAAAAACCACACAAAGAACTCTAAGCAGAATGTGGTTAGTGTTTAGTAAATAGTATAAATGATTTAATACATTCTATTTTCAATAAGGAAGAAAACTAGTTTTGAAAACTTGAATCCCTCACAGAAGTATTTGCAAGTCTCAGAAGAAAGGACTATCTTTAGCCTTTCACCATTTCTCAGTAGAGGCACCAAAAGCATTTTAAATGGAGTAATTTTTCACACGCGTAAAGGTCTTCCTCTATGCATTGCAAGCCTCAGAACAAAATACTAGTAGCAACTATTCTACTCCATACATTTAAGAACCAGTCCTTTAATTTCATATTTAGTAAACAATTCAACAAATAAATAACAATTCAGCTTACCAGATCTCCACTCTCAGGAACTGCAAAATTGAGAAAAGAAATTCAAATGAATAAAAAGTAAACAAAGCTTACAATAAAACCACCATAAATACCCAAAGTAAAACACTATTTACCTTCAGGAGGGGCAAAAAAATTAAAGAAAGAGTCATTAGAAACTGTTTTGGTCACAGTACGAACTGTCCCACGTCCCTTGTGTTTCTGCTTCTTCTTAATGGTTTTCAAAGTGACATTCTTCCCTTTTTTCCAATCTATCTGGCACCTTCCAAAACAAAGGGGAGAGATGGTCTATCACAATTAACACATTACTTTCAATTGCTAGGAAAGCTGAGATTTTTCTAATTAAATGTTCTATTTAATTTCAAATTTAGAGGGGAAATTTGTGCTGCTTTTTGTAGCAGTACAAAGAGAAAATTTTTATTTCTAAACAAACTTTTTCAATAAATATATTTACAATTACCACAAACTCACAATATAATAAATTTAAATGTACACTCCTTTGGAAAAATATCTGTAATAGTCTATGGAGAATTCTAGGAAAATGAATAAGCCTTTCTCAGAAAACATTTTACTGAAATGTTTGGAGATAAATATGTATGTATGTACTAAGCAGACACACTAGAAAATACCAAATATCACAAATCATAAGTAAAGCAAAAACAGATATAACATTCTGTTAAAGTAATAAAATTAAACTTACCCTGTACAACCCATAATTTCTGGTCCATCAAAAGAAAAAGGATCAGAATCATCTGGTTCTGACCTCATCCTATATGTCTTTGTCAACACTTCATTTGTGAAATATTCATTGGGTTCAAAGTGAAATTCTAAGACAAAACTCTTAAAAAAAAAGAAAAAGCATAAAAAGTAATTAAATTCCTACATGATAAATTTCAATGCTTCAGTAAATAAAGCTTAATCTATGATTTCTATAAACATATAAAATCTTAAGTGACAAAGTCCTACTCTGGGAAAGAAAGGGTCATATAAATCCCAAAGTATCTTAAAAGCAAAATGTGGCACAAAATAAACTGAATAAAACTTAGTTCAGCTAACACTACTATTTAGTAACATGTTTATGACATAGGTTAGGTACAGCTGAATAAACTGACCAACCCCCCACCCCCCCATCGCCACAGAGAGGACTTTAAACCTTAGACTAGAACCTAGCTTGACAGAGAAAAAGCCCAACCTTATCACATGTAATATAAGAACTAATAGCCTACAGAGCCTTTGCCCATGCTTTACATAATACTGATGGTTTTGGAGAGAAGCCGTTGGCTGATCTTTCATAATGGGGAAGTGGGAGCCCTCTAACATCTTCTGTTTTATTTAATTCCCAGACACATGTCTTTTAATACAGAATAAGCATTTTGTTATTCATGTTCCTTTGCTATTATTTTTATATACATTCTTAATCTAGGATCAAAAATTGACTATATTTCAAAAATAGTTTACATTCAGAGGGAGGAAAAGGAATAAATACTGCATCACAACTGTCAACGTCCAAACATTTATTTCCTACCATCAATTAAGTATCAGTTTTAATTTCTTCCCACTCCCATGTCTAACCGTTGAATGTCACCTTTCTTTAGAAAGTTCCATTTATCTACTTGTAAACAGTTGTTACAAAATTGAAAATATTTCAAAATTCTTTTACCATAGGCTGACCAGCATCTGAGAATTTCACTTTAATATCTTTCAAGTGCTTCAGAATAGGTTCATCATGTTCCTTCAAATTAAAAAAAAAATTAAAATGAGTATCTGAATGGCATTAAGACTAGTGTTCTGTTATTGGACTAAGCACTTAACTGACAGACATTTTATTGTTCAGTTTTATGTACGATTATGAACCATAAAGACTTAATTCTCCAGGTTATGCCTTATACTGAAGCTAGTTTACTTAGTTCTACCTTCTATCACCACTGGCTGAAAAAAGGTGACTAAATAGAGAACTACATCATTATATAGACTGAATGGGCTGAAAAGTTCAAAACCAAGTCTAAATAATTCATGTTTGCTTTAAGAATGTTTCCAGATCTGGACTTCCCTGGCGGTCCAGTGGCTAAGGCTCTGTGCTTCCACTGGAGGGGGCAAGGGCTCGATCCCTGGTCGGGGAACTAAATATGCATATACCACGCATGTCATGTGGTGCAGCCAAAAATATTAAAAGAAAAAAAAAAAGTTTCCCCGATCATAATTGCTGCCTTTTCCAGATGCTTGTTCCTTTTCTACTTTGCTAAAAAGTAGAAATGCAGTAAGCAGTCATTGTTTTGAGACAGTTTCTTTTTCTTGACATTAACATCCAACAATCACAATACAAGGTAACAAGTACTACAATCCAGATGACAGGGGATCAAGAAATGATTCAGATTAGGAGAGGCAAAGTTTCCCAGAGAAGGTGACATCTGTTGTCAGTTTCCCAGGGAAAATGACAATTGTTAAAATAGGTAAATATTGGGCTTCCCTGGTGGCGCAGTGGTTGAGAATCCGCCTGCCAATGCAGGGGACACGGGTTCGAGCCCTGGTCTGGGAGGATCCCACGTGCCGCAGAGCAGCTGGGCCCATGAGCCACAACTACTGAGTCTGCGCGTCTGGAGCCTGTGCTCCGCAACAAGAGAGGCCACGATAGTGAGAGGTCCGCGCACCGCGATGAAGAGTGGCCCCCGCTCGCCGCAACTAGAGAAAGCCCTCGCACAGAAACGAAGACCCAACACAGCCCAAAATTAATTAATTAATTAATTAATTTTAAAAAAATAGGTAAATATTTTTACAGTATTCTTTTAAAATGCAAATGTCCCTTGGAATAGTTGTTTCAAACTGAAAAGGTCACTGGGGTAGGACAACTGAAACTCCCCCATCCTACCACCACACTCCACATCTAAAAACAGAAGGCACAGGGATATAGGAGAAAGCATCATACAGTGAGATGAGCAATTACCAAAGGGACTATTTCATTATCTAATTTTTGAAAACAAATTATAATTTATTTGATTACATTAATCAAAGCTGCAATTTTCCTTCTACCAATAACAGTTCTTTCAAAACAAAGCAATCATGGGAATTCCCTTGTGGTCCAGTGGTTAGGACTCCTCGCTTTCACTACCAAGGGCCCAGGTTCGATCCCTGATCAGGGAACTAAGATCCCACAAGCCGCATGGCACGGTGTAGGCCCCCTCCAAAAAAAAAAAAAAAGAAAGCAATCATTCTATAAAAATCAATAATAAAGAGACTAGTCATCAGAGCCATTTAAACTTCAAAGGTTTACCCTCTGAGGTAAACTGGTGTTTTTATGAATAAAATTACCTGAACCATATCACTGAGCAAGTCAACATTCTTAAAAACGGTCAACCAAAATTCAGGAATTCCTTTGGGGTCTTCTTTTTCTTCATCCTTTTTCTCATCTTCAATCTTGGCCTTTTCTTTTAGCTCCTCCTTAATAAAAGACAGCATTCATCATTACTGGATACCTAGATTAGACATCTTGATAAAATTTTTTACATCCCCTTAACTTACATGCAGTGGCAGAGAACCCAACAAACCCTCAATGACTAATTTTAACATTTAGCCAAAGAAGTTCTAGTCTAATTGTGTAAACACTGCTGTCACCCATACCAGACCTTACTTCCATAATATTTCTACTACCATACCCCTTCCAAAAAGAAAGCCACTAGGACCATGAGCTGTAGGAAAAAACTTTCAGCTTCATGGGAGAGAAGAGAAAAAAAGTAAGACTTAAGCACAGTAAAGAGGAAAAGCAAAAGAAATATAAACCTTGTCCACTGCCTCACCCATTGGTGTCCTTAATCAAAATATATTCTCTTCATCACCAACATTAAAACATCAATGCTGGAGAAACAGGGTCATGTAACAGAGCAATGGATTTTTATCACAGCTCTGCCGTCTATAAGTTGTGGGCAGGACATTTAGAGACCTCCATTTGCACTTTAAAAATGGGAACAATCCTTTTGTATGTCATTAAGTTCAAACGAAAAGTTTATATGAATCTATAAACTTTAAATTCTATAAAAATGCAAGGAAAAGGTGAATTTGGGTACAGATGGAGCTGGGCTAACAGTGGCTCATCTGCACTCACTATCCATCTCACAATAAAGATAATTATTTCCAAGGTATAAAAACACACGAAATTAGGGCTTCCCTGGTGGCGCAGTGGTTGAGAATCTGCCTGCCAAGGCAGGGGACACGGGTTCGAGCCCTGGTCTGGGAAGATCCCACATGCCGTGGAGCAACTAGGCCCATGAGCCACAATTACTGAGCCTGCGCGTCTGGAGCTTGTGCTCTGCAGCAAGAGAGGCCGCGATAGTGAGAGGCCCGCGCACCGCGATGAAGAGTGGCCCCCACTTGCCGCAACTAGAGAAAGCCCTCGCACAGAAACGAAGACCCAACACAGCCAAAAATAAATAAATAAATAAATAAATAAATAAATAACAAAAAAAACACTAAATTAAAGTTAATACCAACCGAAATTTCATCTTCCTCATCTGGTTTCCATTCACATTCTTCTTCTGTAGGTTCATAAATGGCATTAATGATCTCAAATCGCTAAAATGATTAAAAAAAAAAACTTGCATAAAAACACTGGCATCGAAGCTAAAAACTAGATGTCCCTCATTAAGAATGCTTAAATATTTAATTAATTCATACAACTTGAATTGCTATTATTGATAGTTCTCCCAAATTCCTCTAATAACCATTTTGCTGACAGTTCTAACAGAAGTTTGTTTATATTTCCAGAGCTTTATTATCTTCTTGAATTTTACATTTAAAAAACAAAGTATTAGAAAGCATTACCTTATCAAATAGAGGTTGATAGAGAACAGCATACTTTCTTTCAAGATCATGAACTTCCTCATAGAACTTGGCTTCTATCTGTGCACATTTAACTTGAAGGTTTTTGAGAGCATTCACGCGTCTTTTAACTACCCTAGGCAAGCTGAAAGGTTAGAAAGCACCAGTTATATAGCATCACAGTAAAACCCAAGTAACACTTCTTTTAGCATACTGAAATTGAAGCATGAAAGTTAGTGAATAACAGGTTTCCTATTTGAAGCAAAAGGTACATTCAAAGTAATTAAAATTCAAGAGATATAAATACCCAGACCTCTTGACCATAAAACATTTCAAAAGAGGAAATTTAACCAGGTACAGTAAATTGATAAGAAAATGTAAATCGTATCACCAACCCTAAATCTTTCATTGTAATCAAGTTCAGCACTGGGCTTGTCAGTGCTGGCATCTCAGGTGTAAAATGCAGTCTAAAAGTTAAAAAGTCACGGACTGACCATCCTAACAATGATAACCTGAATTATTTTTTTAAAATATGTACAATTGAGGGAATTCCCTGGAGGGCCAGCTTTTAGGACTCCGAGCTCCCACTACAGGGGACACAGCTTCAATCCCTGGTCAGAGAACTAAAATCCCACAAGTAGCGCAGCACGGCCAAACTAAATAAATAAATAAATAAAATAAAATATGTACAGCTGACACTTTAACACAAGTTTGAACTGCATGGGTCCACCTATCTGCAGGTATTTTTCAATAGTAAATACTAGAGTACTACACAGTCTGTGCTTGGCTGAATCCATGGATGGAGGAATCGCAGACACAGGGGGCTGACTACTGATTAACTCCTGTGTTATTCAAGGGTCAACTGCATATCTCACCTGTATCAATTATTAGGGGAAAGAAGGGGAGCATATGTGTTTTTGGAAAAAGAATGGTATCCTACACCATTATTTTCTTTTTAGTCTTAGTATTTAATTTGGAATTTGAAATTACATTAAATAAGTATGTAACATTTTATGAAGAGGGGAGGTAGATTTTTAAAATAACAGCTTTTCTAAGATATAATTCCTATACAATTCACTATAGGGCATAGATTTTTTTTAAAGGTTATACACACCTAGTTTATGGGCCCCTCGAAAAATGATTAAAATTATGATTCCCTCTACCACCCAAAAAATGTTCACACTCAAAAGTTCCAAAAGTTCATGGAATCTGTACAACAGATCCAAGATCCAGGTTAGAATTTCCTGCCATACACAGATTGGTGTAAAGCAAATTAATTCTCTACTTAACCACTTTAGTTAAGGTAATCAGAAGTAAAAATAAACAAACAACAAAAACAAAAACCTAAAATACCAACTTTTATTTCTTACAATTAAAATTAAAATGTTCTGTCAAGGTGGTGAAATAGCTTGGTCAGCTAGCCTCCCTGCAACTCCACATCTCAAAAAAAATCAACCCTGGAAACTTTAGAACCATGAAGCAAACAACTATTTCTCACACACACACACACACACCATCACACCATGAGCAATTTCTGAGTAAGACTGAAGGTTGTCTTTAACTGGTACAGACAGGGTGAGCTGCAACTTGGAAAGCAGGGATGGGGGTGGGTGGGTGGTGGTGACCAGAGTGGGTAGCAGTGAGGACAAGGTGGAAGAAAGCTTTTTGCAGAAAAGCTTTAAAGTTCTACACTTGCCTTCAACACTCACTGCCTGTCCCCTTCACCCTTCACAGAGCCCAGTGCCATTGCTCCTAGGATAACATGAAGAGCTGATGAAAGCTGGACTGGCTCAGAGCCCATAAGCACTCACTCTTCCACCCCCTCCAATCCAGAAACAACGGATTACAACCAAAGGAGACTGGCTCCTCCCAAAGCAGCCAAGAAAACTGCCTGTAATTGTCAGTCAACTCTGAGTCTGAGGTGACTGGAGCTCTCCTTAGGCTCATCCAGTCGCCTTTCTCTTTCTTTCTCCATGAGACTGTCACAAACTGAAGTCTAATCTTCATTCCTACCTCAATACTCATTACTAGAGTAACTGATATCGCCCAGTGTGCTGGAGCTATAAGGCCAAAATAACTAGACACTTGAAGAGTACTATGAAAGAATGAAATATTTAGCATCTGAAGCATTATTAAACAAAGGATTTAAACAAGAATGTAAATATATTTAAAGAGTTGAAGAAAGATAGATCTTAACTCTGAAACAAGACCAAGAAAGCTAAAACAAGGTGGGAATATTAGGTATGAAAAATATAGTTAACTAAAATAAACAACAAATAGGACAAACAAGATATGTTCAACTGAAGAAAAGAATCCATGAGGTTTAAAACCTCTTCAGAAAGGCAGCAGGAAAGACAGACAGAAAAGCTATGAGACATGGAGGCACTGGTGCCAAATGAAACAATAGCTGAAAAAGAGAAGGGAGGTGGATATCTGAGGAAATGAGGGTAATGAATTTCTCAGTTACAGAAACGTGAAAGCCCTTATTCGAACCACTAGACACGTTAATGAGATTGATGACTATCAAAGAAAAAAGAAAATTCTAAAGATATCCAAAGAAAAAAGCAAACAACCTACAAAGGAAAAGGAATCAGAGGGATATCGGGTTTCAAAGAGAACACTGTAGACAAGAAAAAATGAAGTGAATTTTTAAGATATTTAAGAACTTTGAACTTAAAATTTTCAGATATGAAGGCCAAATAAAAACTGTATAAGGTATATGAGGCTTTAGGAAGTATGCCACAGATATTATATTCATGAAAAATATTTTGAGGAAGTAAAAAAAAAACCCAGGAGATGCTATATAACATATGGGTGAATCAAAAATATCTTGATAAATTTCACTGTTGCCTTGAAAGAAAAAAAAAGAGGCCTAGAGGAAGTATATTATTGGTAAATTTAACAGATCAATAGGGGCAAATAAACTGAGGTATTAGGTTATGATCCATTTTACCATAATAACAAAAAACAGAATGCATTAACTTTGAAACCAGCAGAAGACAACTTGATCTTTTCAATGGAAAACAGAAAAGGAGAAAAAAGTACCATAAATTAGATAATAAGAAAAGAGAAGAGCAATTAACTCCAAAAACAATACCACTTCTAAGAAATGTAAAGAGTTTGAAATTACTAATAAAGAAGAAAACAATCATACTAGAGTAAGATACAAGGATGGAAAAAGACATGCCAGATAAATAAAAACCAAAACAAAGCTGGAGCAGCTAAATAAAAACCAAAACAAAGCTGGAGCAGCTATCTTAGTATCAGACAAAACAAAATCTATGACACAATCCACAACTGACAGAATTATAGGACAAGAAAGATAAACTAAGAAGATTTTTTATACATTCATCCCAAAAACTGTTAGATCAAGCAATCAATACGCAAAAATAAAGAGATTCTGAACAATACAACTAATATGCCTAAGCTGTTGATTTCGGCATATAAATTTTCATACTTATTCACATAACATTTATAAAAACAGTTTTATGGCCGTAAAAGAGACACATTAATTTTTTTTAATTAAATGAACTAATAAGCAGGCAATTAAGAAACTGGGAAGGGAACAGAGCAAACCCACATAAGGAAATAACATTAAAGTCAGAAAAAAAAAGCAATAACAAAAAAATATGCAAATGGAAAATCAAAACATTAAGATTGAGACAACTGGCAAAACTAATGCAGATACAAAATACAGAATATGAAAGGGAAAAATCAGATTTTTAAAAATATGAATTATACACTAATCAATTAGAAACCTAGATAAAACGCATACAGCTTTAGAAGAACATAAAACTCCACAATTGGCACAAGAGAAATTGAAGAGGTCAGTTAGTATGTTATAAAAAAAGAAACAAACAAACAAAAAAAAGGATAAATTCCCCAGGACCTCTAGTTCCCAAATCTCAAAGGCCCAAGTCAATTTTTAGAAGAGTTCTACCAACTGTTCAAGGAATTCCTACCTTATACAAGTTGTTCCAGAAAACAAAGAAAAAAGTAAAAGCAATCTTGTTCATTTCTAGGCAGTTGAAATCTTGACTCTAAAACCAGGGATAGTGTATGTATGTGTGTGTGTGTGTGTGTGCGTGTGTGTGTGTGTGTGTGTGTGTGTGTACAGGCACACAGAAGCTCTTTTCACTAATAAATAAGGACCCCAAATAAAATATTACTATCCAGCTCAGATTTCCAAAAACATATTTAATATACAATTAGTAAATTCAAAGAAAAAGTCAAAAGACCATCTGAATTGATAAAGGAAAAAAGGTCATAATAAATCACAAATAGACACATTAATGAAGAGATTACATACTCATTCCTGGTTAAGATAAGAAATAAGACAAGGATGCCCATTTTTAATGCTAATGTTTAACACAGTATTGAAAGTCCTGGCCAATGTTACAAAGAAAGAAAAATAAACATGCAGTGTGGTGTAATGTGGAAGATTAGAGTTAAAACTGCCACTTGCAGATAAGATCCTTTGGGCTATGGGAGAAATAACAGAACAAATTACTATACAGTAAGAGTAGCAAGGTTTCTGGACACAAGATCAACTTTAAAAAAATAATAATCAGTAGTACTCCTTTATCAAGAACAGCCAACCAGAAAATACAATAAAAAATACTATTCATAACAGCAACACAAATATAGAGGAATTAACCAAGAAGAAAACTTTGTAATAAACGATACAGAATATGATCTGAATAAATACAAGGATATGAATGAGACAATTTAATACTAAAAAGATATTGGAATTCTTATGAAAATTCTAGTTTTTTGTTTGTTATTTTGAGGGTTTTTGTTTTTGTTTTTTTAAGAGAACCCTGATAAACTTACTCTCAACCATACATGGGATAAAGGGCTACAGATGGTAAGATCAACCTTAAAAGTGTGTTCCATGGTGGGTGAGGGGTGGTAGAAGAAAGCAACTCACCCTGCCAGATATTAAGACATACTATAAAGCCAGAGTAGTTAAGTGGGACAATGACAAAAGAACAGGCAAAAAACCCAATGAAGAAGAGTGCTGCTCAGAGACAAACAAAGGTGTTTATAAGAATTTGATATATAATAAAGGTGGTAACACAAATAAATGGGGGAAGAATGAACTGTTTAGTGAAGCATTATAAAAACTAGCTCACCAAAAAAGAAAGGAAAGAAAGATGCCTATTTAATATGAAATACAAAGGTGATCTCTAAAGGGATTAAAGACCTAAAGGTAAAAGGTAAAACTAGTCAATAGGAAATGTAGAAGGAGTAAGGAAAGACTTATCTTCAAAAGAACAAGCCGTAGGTCAAAAAATTTAACAAACATAAAAATTAAGGATTTGTTTAATAGAGGACACCATGGACAAAATTAATAGAAATGACACAATAGATTATTTACAAAGTCTAAAACTGATAAGGGATTAAAACCTAGAATACATAAGAACCCATACAAAACAAGAAAAAGACAGTAAACCAGGGCTTCCCTGGTGGCACAGTGGTTAAGAATCCACCTGCCAATGCAGGGGACACAGGTTCGAACCCAGGTCCAGGAAGATCCCACATGCCGTGGAGCAACTAAGCCTGTGCGCCACAACTACTGAGCCTGCACTCTAGAGCCCACGAGCCACAAGTACTGAGCGTGTGAGTCACAAGTACTGAGCACACGTGCCACAACTACTGAAGCCCACGTGCCTAGAGCCTGTGCTCCGCAACAAGAGAAGCCACCACAATGAGAAGCTCGCGCTCTGCAACGAGGAGCAGCCCCTGCTCACCACAACTAAAGTAACCCCACGTGCAGCAACAAAGACCCAACGCAGTCAAAAAAAAATTAATTAATTAAAAAAAAAGATAGTAAACCCCAAAATGTGAATGGGCAAAAGGGTACAAAATGAGCAACCTAAAAGGCTCATTCGCAATCATCATGAAAGGAAGCTCAACTCATTGGAAATCAGGAAATACAAGTAAAACAAAATGAGCCTGCACCTCTTAGATTGGTAAAAACAGAAAAACTATAAAGCTGAATGATGTCAATTGTTGGCAACGACACAAGGGTAAAGCAACCTTCACATACTGGATATAGGCATTGCAGAAAGCACCTGGAAGTACTGAAGGCCTGCATATCCCGTAATTAACAATTCCACCGATAAGTACATATCCCAAAGAAATTCCTACACAGCTCCTTAAGAGGACATACACAAGGGTGAACAACATCACAACTGAATTCGTGTTGATGAAGCTTGGAGACAAACTGGATGACCATCAAGGAAAAAGCATATAATAAAGCATGGTGGACACACATCACAGAGAACCAGGAAACATTTAGAAGCTAGAAACTAATGACGAGAGATACATATAGACAGCAATGTGGATAGATCTTAGAATTATAAAGTTATGTAAAAAATTATAAGCAGAATAAGATATTTGGGCTATTATTAGTGATTTATATCGCCAATGAAATAAATAAGAAATCTGTATTTCTTCTAATTCTGTGCATTTCTAACAAATCTCAGAAATGATTTAAGATCAGTATACTTCCTACAGAGATGAACCAAAATAAACTTTAAAAGACCAACTCTAAATCTGTATTCAGCAAAATTTTAAACTCCCAATAATCCTAAACTAGATACTAATGAACATCAGCTTTCCACTGTGACATACATAAGTCCCAGATGGCCTTAAAAATATACACTTGCAACGTTGATTATAGAAAGATAAATAAGGACTATGAAAAAGAAGAACTTGTACCTTTCAATGTATCCTGTTGGTGTTTCTACCAGACCATCAAGTCTTTCTTGAAGGGCTGCAAGAATCTGAGGATTTTGCATCATCTGAACAGTCAGCTGACGCGCTTTAAAAAAAAAGGGCATTGAAAGAAGGATTTTATGAAAATGTATCATGCTATTTGAATAGGACAATCCAATCATGAAGCTTTCCTGACTAGCGCATAAATTGCTGGTATGAGTAGAGACGGGCAGCAAGCTAAAGAAAATTCACTCTAGGAAAACCCAGTGTACAGGAAAAGTTCAGATTCTAATGATGTCTAACGTACACCATTTCTCAAGGCCGCTGCCACAACTACTATGAACATTATCCTTTCTTTTCCTACTATCTTGTGTTTTACCCACCTTGTGTTTTGGGAAGCTCAAAGATTCATCCAGATGCCTATCTATGATCCTTGATAACCCTTTGAAGTCAAACAACACATACAAGAAAACTGCAAATATAGTGACAGTTTCAAGCCTGGGACAAAGATGGTCAAATAAATCTGAACGTTTCATTGATGCTTGTATAATGTGCTTGTGGGTATCTGAACAGAGAAAGTTAACAACTGAGATAGTCAAAAGTTGTAACTAAAGCCGAATAAAATTTGGTTATTAATGGCATCTAAAAATTATATTAAATCCAAAAATAACCTAGATTTATGCAAAACAAATTATTTTGCTATCTTATTTTCTTCATCAATACAGACTTTACCAAAAAATTACCATTAATTTTCCCAATTTATGTTTTTAAACATCAATTTACTTCTAATACTGATTTTATTATTGGATGATGTACAGTTGTGATAACCAACATGCTTTCAGAAATACCAATATCGGCCACTAAAGATACAGTCCTGTATCTTTTAAAAAAACGCTGCACAATGAAAGCTGAAGCTAGAAGTTCAGCAGTCTTTTCAGAATAAACCTCACTCTGGCTTAAAAATGAGAAGTTGAGTCATCTGGTACGTTGATATTCTTGGCTCCTAAGCTACAGGGCATATCCTAAAGCAGTATAATTCCCCACTACCATTATTACCCCCTTTAAAAATAATTTGCTAAAGAAAATTTTGAATGATTTTGTCTACATTTAATAAATGTCTCTTTTTGATTGGTTGGAATGGATTAAAAAACACAGACATACACTACATATTTTCTACATATTAAATACTAAACATTTTCAAATAAGTCTAAGCTAGTGTTATTTAGAAGCACCACTAGAAACAACTCCTACCACCACCTATAACATACCTAAATTGAGACAAATCTCACAGGCAACTGTTTGACAAGCTATGACATCACCTCAGTAGTAGAGGGTACACACAGTGACTTCTGCTGGGTCACTACATCCATTCCCTCCTCCCTTACTACCACTCCTCTCCATCTCCAGCTCCCTCTGCCCCTCCCTTCCTCCCTCACCACCCCCCACCCCAAACATACATTTACACACAAAACTGTTACTGCAGGTTTGGCTAGTCAGTAAAATGGACAAGTATCCAAAACGAGAATGGTATTTACTACTACCCTCTAGAAGACATGTGCCAGCAATCACTGGCTCCTGAAGGAATTTAAAATAATACCTTTGATTTTTGTTTCTTCACCAGTTTCTTCTTCTTCTACTTCTTCAACATCATCCAAATCTTGATCAAGTTCAGACTGTTCTTTGCTATAATATTATAATATCACACCAAGGTTCAAATGTACCAATTACCCAAAAAAAAAAAAAAAAAATTATAGAAAACTTCAGTTCATTTTCTAGGTTAATATTCCTCTTTCAAAAATGTGAAGTAGGAAATCCAAAGGGTGATTCAGTTTTCTAACTTCATATGTAAACAAGGACAAATTAGAAATACTTAAAATTTCATTTAAAAGCATATGGTCTAATATAAAGTTTATACTTTAAGCTTTAAAAATGTGGTTTGATAGGTTGTGATTCAGAGGATGTAATGTCAGAAAGTATGTGCTTTCTACCCAAATCTATTGGTTTCATTCTTCCTAGTAACAGCACTCTGATTTTATATGAGATGGTAATACACCAAGCTAAAAAGTCTACATATCCCAGCCTACCTTTCAGCTAGATGTGGCTATATAACCATATTTTGGCAGTAAGGTAAAAAAAGAGAAGGAATGGGGCTCCCCTGGTGGCGCAGTGGTTGAGAATCTGCCTGCCAATGCAGGGGACACGGGTTCGAGCCCTGGTCTGGGAAGATCCCACATGCCACGGAGCAACTGGGCCCGTGAGCCACAATTACTGAGCCTGCGCGACTGGAGCCTGTGCTCCGCAACAAGAGAGGCCGCGATGGTGAGAGGCCCGCGCACCGCGATGAAGAGTGGCCCCCGCTCGCCGCAACTAGAGAAAGCCCTCACACAGAAATGAAGACTCAACACAGTCATAAATAAATAAATAAAAGAACGTGAATTTCTTAAAAAAAAAAAAAAAAGAGAAGGAATGTAGAATTTTATATATATATAATGCCTCCTTAATAGAATGGTAAACAGCTGGAAGCCTTTTCAATATTGCACCCTCCCTAGAACAGGGATATGATGGCTATAGCTCCAGCAGCCATGTTGGACCATGAGGCATCCTAGAGAATGGAACTCACCAGCTAAGAATAAATTAAGGAGTCTGGAAAAACAGAAGGATCCTGGATCCCTGGTGGCTGTGGAACAACCGCATCAGCCTGTACTTACTATCTTTGGACTTTCCTTTTTCTTCACTTCATAGGGGAGATGGGGAAGAACAGTAAAAGTTAAGAAGACCTGAGTCTACTTCATGCTTAGGGTAAAGCCAGGAGGATGGACCATTGAAAGAGAAGGTAAAAAGTAATAACATTCTTTCCATTTCATCTTAAAAATCTAGTTTTTGAACATGAGATTACAATCAGCATTAAAATGGGGAATTAGGATATCTAACTCAACATACATATCATCATACAATTCCTTGTGTTATTTTACATTTTAGTACGGTATTTGGTTTAGAAAATTAGTTGCTTTCATGTCTAGAAATAGCATTTGAAAAATTAATTTTCATATAGGAACGAACAACTATAGAAAAGTTCAACTGTATTCTGCTAGAAAAATCTGTTTCTGTCAATGAAGGGGAAAAAAAACAGCCTTCCCATCAGAAACAATACAGATTATTTTATTTTGGGAATATCTTTTACTCACTATAAAGTTAAGCATAAAGATAACATGGAACAGCTCTTCCTCCAGTACCATCTCATTCAATCATTTATTGAACATCTAAAACTTAAAGCTTTAAAACAGAAGTCCACAAACTGTGTCATATGGCCAAATCCAGCCCAGTCTTATTTTTATAAATAAAGTTTTATTGGAACACAGCCACATTAATTTATGTATTGTCTCTGGCTTCTTTCACACTACAACGGCAGAGCTGAATAGCTGCAACAGAGACCTCATAGCCAAAATGCCTAAAATACTTACGATCAGGTCCTTTAAAGAAAAAGTCTGCGGACTCCTGCTTTAAAGAACAAGGATCTTCCTCTTCCTCCTACCCTCCTAAGAGCTCACAGGCATCCAATAGTAAATAATGGGGTGGGAAGGGTAGGGCAGAATCAAGCTATCACAACCAATTTACTCTTTTTTCAAAGTTTAAGACAAAATGAAGGTTAGATGGCAGACTGCACATACTCATTTGATCTTAATCCTTCCAAAATCTCCACTAAAATTACGACAAAGGGGTTTTTAAACAAATACTGAAGGACAAGGAGACAAAAAGCAGCAAATTCACCGAGAACTGAAATCAAAGTCACCAGTGGTAGAGCTGAGAACCAGCCTAAATGCAGAATCTTAAAAAGGCCACTTCTAGAACTAGGGCTTGGGTGTGAGGGTGGATAAAATAGGGAGAACTAAGCAAAAACTAATAAACAGTTAAATCCTTCGATCCTCTTTCTCCCTCCAGCAGAACAGTTTCTCCTCTGGAAAGGGAACTGGAAGCTCAGACTAGAGGATCACAGATACATACATACTACTGACAGAATGCTGAATGCAGAGACCCCTCCCCAGCTGCCTTCTCCCAAGTTAGTTCCTAAATGTATGGAAGCCAGATCTTTACCCAAACACTCTTTACTGGGGTATGTGACCAGCCCAGAAAAAAATGCCATTCTGACAGTGGGGAGTCTCACAACAAATGTCTGCCCTGGTGAGCCCACATTAAAATCCTAAATTGAAAGCACTCCCTCCCTCCCAACACTCAAATTCTCCAATTAACTTTTAAAAAACATCCTTCAACTATGCATTTTCCCCACCCAGTCTTAAGGAGCAAACAAGTATTACCTCCTATTTGAGGAAAGCCTCCTACATGGAGACCAAAACAGTAAAGAAAAATTTAAGACCCAACAGACTATACAGGGGAAAGAACATCCAGAGAAAAGATATTACAATCCGTGAAATAAGAACAAGATGCTACAAAAATAGGAACAGAGAGCAAAGGAACGCTTGAAAACTTAAACAACAGAAATTTAGAAACTCAATACAAGAGTTAAAAGATAAAGTTTCTTCAGCTTTGCCCAGAAAGAAGAGCAAAGAGACAAAGATGGAAACTAGGACAAAAGGTAATCACAAGAACCAGTCCAACATATAACAGAAGCTCCAGAAATAGAAAATGGGAACAAGACAATCAACAAAATAAGTCAAGAATATTCCCTAGAACTGACAGCTATCAAGTTGCCAGACTGAGAGGGTCCACCACTGAATGCCTAACAAGAGATTTAAAAAAAAAAAAAAAAAGACCTAACAATGTAAAAATTTCTGAACTCCAAAGCCAGAGTAGCTTCTAGAAATAGATATATATGTCTACGTTTTTAAAAAAGTGTTACATACAAATGATCAAGAATTATGACGACTTTGAACTTCAACACAGCAACACTAGAAGTAAGGTGACAATGGAGCAATGCCTTCAAAATTCTAAAGAAAAGTGATTCCCAAATTACAATTCTACACCCCAAATATCAAGCAGAAGGGTAAAATAGTCATCTTCAGTCATGCCATCTCAAAATAATTTACTTCCCTTGTACTCTTCCAAGAAGGTACTAAACCAAAGAACCAAAAAACGAAAACATGGGATATAGCAAACAGCAAACCCAAGAGAGGAGAGACAAAAGGAAACCCCAGGACGGTAAAATAAATCCACAACGACAATTGTGCAACCAAGGTCAAGCAATCCACACTGGAGCAGTGTGATTCAGGAGACAATCACTTTGACAGCCATTATCACTAAAATGTCTGCTGCCACTCTTCTTTTTATGCTGAAGACAGTATACATGGGAGGATTGGCCAGATTCTTATAAATACTTGAATGTGTTGCCTTTATGATAAAAGTTTCCTGCCCTCCCACCTCCATGTTCTGCTGCCTACAACAGCTGTGGATAATCATATCATAACCCCTTCATCCTGAAATGTTCTGTTTTACCTATTCCTGAGTTGGCAGACTATTGTGAAATTACAAATAGCAACAAACAGTGCACATCACCTCATTCTCCTTCACCATACTTCTGCAAGACATCCATCCACACTAGAACCCTGACAGATGCCAACTTCAATAAACCTAGGTTTCCAGGATGTATGACCTTGCCCAATGACTTCTCCAAAATAAGCCCTTGTAAAGACTCAGGAAAGCTGAAGCCAGTCCATGACCCAGATAGTCTCTTTTACTTTTTATTTTCCTACCTTGGACCCTTCAACTAACACTGCTTTTTTCTTTACACAGCTAAGTTTGTAACTGCTATTCAGATTTTCAAAAGTAAACACTGATTAAGAATTTGTAGGTGGTAAAACTCTAAAGAAAAACAAAGAAGTGAATTAGACAAAAGCCAAGATAGTACTGACACCTCTGGAGAGAAAAGAAGGATGCAATTGAAAAGGGGCACACAGGGCTTCTAAAAGTAATGATTCATTTTTAAAAACTTGTACACAAGTGTACTGTTATTCTTTAAACTCTACACATACGTTTCATACACTTTTTATCTTGTATGTATGATACTTTACAATGCAAGTAGTAAAATCTTTGAGAAATGGTAAAAATGAATTCTCCAAATATTTATGACTCATTATTGTGCTCAGCACTTCCCTAAGAATAAATACTGACAAACGGTTTACTATATTTATGACAGTGATTATGTATACTATATTTTGTCTTGAATACATTGTACCCAACTTTTAAAATAGCAGGCACTAAAGCATGTCATTACCATACATTTTCATAGTACATAATTTGTACCACTGTTAACTACATCACACGGTACAAAGTGATGCCAAATCTGAAAAAGGAGCCAACTATCTGCCACTTACTTGTCGATGTCTGCCATGTTGTATGAGCGCCAAATATCTATGGAGAAAAACATCAATGTTAAAAAAAAAAAAAGAGCATACGACTTATTTATAACCAATAAAAATATATGAAACCAAAACCCTTTAAATGAATACCACGTTAAGACTATTCCAAGAAAAAACATGGAACATAGACACTAGTCACTGAAGTAATTTTTCAGAGGATGCTGCTTACAAGTTACTACTTGGCATTCAGAATCTATCGGGCAAGGATTTCTACAATAGCACTGTTGGTGAAAATCTAATGTATGCTAGAATCACAGGAAAGGAACAATACAAAGAGTCTTTATTCAAATTCCTTTAACAACCATGAATGGTCAATTTTTGCTTAAATTTCTGGGCTGCTTAGTACCTCACACTTGATTTTTTTTTTTTTAACTTTGACAAGTTTTCACGTACATATACACCCATGAAACCATCATCAAAGTCAAGATAATGAACATATCCATCACTCTCAAAGTTTTTCCCCTGCCCTGTTAGAACACCTCCCTTCTCCCCTTCCTGCTTCCCACCCCAGGCAACTGTTGCTCTGCTGTCACTCTAGTTCATACTTTCTAGAATTTTATAGAAATGCCATCATACAGTATGTACTTTTTTCCCCCCGGTTCCGGCTTCTTTCATTCAGAAAAACTATTCTGAGATTCATCTATGTTGTAGTACTTATCAAATAGTTCATTACTTTTTATTGTATAGTGGTATTCCATTGAAAACATATATTCTATTGTACGTTTAAATATTCAGCTGTTGATGGACATTTGGGTTTTCTTTTGGCAGGGGGCTATTATAAATAGAGCTGCTATGAGCATTTGTGTATAAGTCTTTGTGTGGACAACTGCTTTACCTCTCTCAAACCCACTTGATTTTTAACAGTATTAATTTTTATCAAATTCATGTTAGAAAGTCAAAATCTGCCACATGCTGTACTGTACTCATTATGCTCCCCCTGGAGATCTTTTTTTTTTTTAGTTTAATAATTCTTGTTATCAAATGTCAGCCCTTTAAACTATTTAATGGCAGTTTTAAAAAGCTCTGGTCCCAATCTATGTCAAGTAAACCTTCCTCATCTCCGTGAATGTACCTCATGTCACATCACTGAATACCACCATACCCCCAGCCTACCCCGGATATGCTGGCACATTGTCCATAATGTTCTTGCTTATCAGACCTGAATACTGTTAGGACTGATCAGAACATATCCTAAGTTCTTTCGCACTATAAAATTAGTATTAACTTAGAGAATACTGCTTTTAGAAAACCAAAACCTTATAAAATAGATAACTAATAAGAACCTGCTGTACAAAAAATAAATTAAGTTAAATTCAAAAAAAAAATGGAAAACCAAAACTTAAGACAAAATGTGTTACACTGAGCCAGAAAAATGGCTGAATGCCATAGGTAATGCACAGATTACTTTTTTAAAAGTTAAGGTTAGAATTCCACATTAAAATCAATTTTTAATCTTTTAAAAATTAAAACCTTAGTCTTTAACTCACAAGATGCTACAAGATGTGATTCCTCATACGAACATACTTAATATGCTTTTCACTTAAAGAATTAAGTTACTGATTTTAGCAGTGAAGTGCTATCATTTGGAATAGTATTGCTGATCCAATACCCACCCTTTAGACAATTTAGGAATATTTCTTCCTAATGTATCCTACTCTATTTTATACACTTTCTGTTTGCTGTAAATAATTTCTAACAGCATTGATAAATTTCTCTAGTGATGCTGGTTAATTAGCCAGCATTAACAAAACATTTAGCAAAAAATTATGAAGATACTAATTCAAAAATAAGAAAAATATTCAATCAGTCAAAGAAACACAAGCGGGATTCAGATTTGTCTATGAAATCAGAGTAAGGATTTTCTTTTAATGCAGGGAAAATTATGGTGAATATGCATTCTTTTTTTTTTTTTTTTTTTTTAAGAAATTCACGTTCTTTTATTTATTTATTTATGGCTGTGTTGGGTCTTCGTTTCTGTGCGAGGGCTTTCTCTAGTTGGGGCGAGCGGGGGCCACTCTTCATCGCGGTGCGCAGGCCTCTCACTATCGCGGCCTCTCTTGTTGCAGAGCACAGGCTCCAGACGCGCAGGCTCAGCAGTTGTGGCTCACGGGCCCAGCTGCTCCGCGGCATGTGGGATCTTCCCAGACCAGGGCTCGAACCCGTGTCCAGGCAGATTCTCAACCACTGCGCCACCAGGGAGGCCCGAATATGCATTCTTAAATATGGCTAGTGTTCCTATAAACCGTTACCTTTCTGGAGAGCACTTTGGCCATGGGAATAACAAAAGCCTTAAATATGTCCATCTCCAGCCTTGGTTATTCACTTATGAGAACCTACCATGAAAAAAATTAAAGGATCTAAGGGTCTGTAAATGTTTCATGCTCGCCTAATAGGTTCTTCCCAGTCCTATACATTCTTTGGCTCTCAGCTCAAAGATTTACTTCTTCAAGACAGAACAGGCTGGCATTTACTTCTTCAGAGATGCCTTCTCCAACTTGCACATCCTGGCTAAGTAAGATTTCTTGGTTGTACACACTCCTATAAAGCTCCATTTCTTTCCCTCATAGGATGTCTCAAGTTTGTAATTATAAATTATCGTGATTATTTGACTAATGTCTGTCTCCCCCAACTGACCAGGCCATAAAATTCATGATTACAGGGATTATATCTGCTTTTTCCAATCACTGCATCATATCCTTCAGAGTAGTATACAAAGTAGTATACAAAAAAAACTTAGTATTAATGTGCATACAATGGAATGCTTTGCAATAAAAAAATGAAGCAGATCTGAGTTGATATGGAAAGAGCACCAAAGCAGGGGTAAAGGATGTATGGCAAAATCCAATCTGGATACATATGAATGTGCATACTCATACATGTACATACTTTCTTATGAATAAGACATTTCTGGAAAGATACACCAGAAACCTAACAGGAGCTACCTATAAGAGAGAAAAGACTGGAAGTAAATGAGAACTTGCGTTTCATTCTGCATTATTTGGTTTTCCTATACAGATACTTATTAAATACATTTTAGAATTTGCTGGGTTGAATATACAGTGTAGTAAATTCAACAATTATCAAAAGTATGAAACAAAAAATGCCTAAAACTTCTAAATTCAAATATTTATAACATTTTAACATGTTCACAGAAAAATGGCTACACTTCTACCCTCAGTGTCCACCTTGGGGCATTACATTTAGAATTCAAACTCTTATAATGAAATTCTTTTGATTCTTTATTACAGAGGATTCAAGATAGAACAGGATGGCATTCACTTCTTCAGAGAAGCCTTCTCCAATCTGCTCATTCTGGCTAAATTAGGTTTCTTGGTTGTATACACTTTTGTTTTTTAAAGAAAAGTATGCCTAATTTTGCAGTCAGATCATTTGGGTTGACGCCAGCTTTGCAGCAATCTAGCTCAGGCGAACAACTTCTGGCCTTATTTCATCATCTTCAAAAAGCAGGAGAAAATTTTTCCCTCATTGGATTTCTCTTATTAAGAAGCAAATTCGGGCTTCCCTGGTGGCGCAGTGGTTGAGAATCCGCCTGCCAATGCAGGGGGCACGGGTTCGAGCCCTGGTCTGGGAGGATCCCACATGCCGCAGAGCAACTGGGCCCGTGAGCCACAATTACTGAGCCTGCGCGTCTGGAGCCTGTGCTCCACAACAAGAGAGGCCGCGATAGTGAGAGGCCCGCGCGCCGCGATGAAGAGTGGCCCCCGCTTGCCGCAACTAGAGAAAGCCCTCACACAGAAACGAAGACCCAACACAGCCATAAATAAATAAATAAAATTTAAAAAAAAAAAAAAAAAAAAAAAAAAAGAAGCAAATTCATGTAAAAGATTCGTGTTTGACACCTAGTTAACACTCAATAAACACAAACAATGTTTTTCATTCTGTCCATTTTGAATTATTCTTTACATGGGGTCAGTGTTTCTGCAAAATAATTACCTAGGATGATGGTTAAAAACAGCTTCTTTCAGTTTTGACAAATGCACAGACTGACCAGTAAATGCACCATGGTAGTATAAGATGTTAACACTAGGCGAAACTGGGTAACGGGCATATGGGATCTCCGAACTACAACTTTTCTGTAAATCTAGAATTACAAATAAATCAAAAAACTAAAAATAAAGGAGCTATTCCCATACCCAGATTCAAAACCAAGGAGTGGACGCAAAAATCTGCATTCGAAATAAGAAACCCAGCTTCTGAGGCAGGTGGCCTCAGACATTCAGATCACACTGAGAAACACAAGTTTAGGTTAACACCTACATTGATTTTTTTTTTTTTATTGTAGTCAACAACATTAAGTAAAATCAATGAGAATTTTATTTATCAGACATGAAATTGCTTTCTAAGAGTTCTGAAGAATTTCCACTCCTGGTAGTGACAAGCTAGATTATGCAGACCAACTCTACCAATGAAAACTAATTAAAAGTACAGAATAAAAAATTTGTTAAAATCTTAAAAGCATGGAAAAATGTTAATAAGATAGTAAGAAATTACTAACCCAAAACTGAAGGCAAAACAGGAAGCAAAAGGATAAGTAGAAGGAAGCCACCTTTGCCCTGAGGGCAACTGCCAATCTCAAATTTGAACTACTGTCTGGTGAAACCAAAAGCCCTGGACTTATTCAAGGTAGGAAATCTTTATAGCAAACCTCCCAAATTAAGCAGGAACATCAAAGTGCTATATTCTCAGAGATAATAAACAGGTCCTCCTGTTCAAAAGCCCAAATTCACCTCATCTGCGTTGCACCCAAAACCTTAAGCTATGAGCTTAAAGCCATCTCAGCATTCCTAGGCACGTGTATATCCAAATGTAAATGAAAGGTGCCTTCATCCTAGACCTCAAATAATTCATAAAGCAATTTTCGAGAACAATAGAGGCCCGTCCTATGAATGGACTTGAATACTGTCAAAAAGACCACAAAGAAAAAACAATCATGCTTATTAAGTTTGAAAATACAGTGTCTGTAGCAGTACCTACAAGAAACAGTCATTTACTAAAGGTGATAGGCAAATCTGACAAAGAACTAAACAGAACTTCTAGAAATAAAAATAACAGAAATCAAACTAAATGGGCAGGTTTAACAGTAAACCAAACACAGCTGGAGAGAGAATTAAGTGAGCTTAGAAGAAATCTTCCACAGTATGGCAGAGACTAGAGGATAAAAAATACTGAAAAAGCATTTTAGGACACAATAATGTCTAAAAAAGATTCAATAGAAGTTCTAGGAGTAGAGGACAGAATGGGCAGAATATTTGAAGAATAAATAGCTAAGAATTTTCCAGAACTAATGAAAGACAAGCGCTACAAATTCCAATCAGGATAAATAAAAAACCCACACTTAGATATATGAGTGAAAATGTAAGACAATAGAGACAGAAGTCACCTCAAAAAGCACACAGAGAAAAGACTTAGACTAACTTCAAAGGCACAGAAGACTGGCGACTGTTTTCTCTTCAACAGACACCAAAAGACAACAGAACGTACTGTGTGCTCAATGTGCTGAAAATAACTAAGGATCTTAGAATATCACACCCTACCAAAACATCCTTTAAGAATGAAGGTGAGGGACTTTCCTGGTGGCAGAGTGGTTCAGAATCCGCCTGCCATTTCAGGAGACACGGGTTCAAGCCCTGATCTGGGAAGATCCCACATGCTGAGAAGCAACTAAGACCGCGTGCCAAAATTACTGAACTTGCACTCTAGAGCCCACAAGCCACAACTACTGAGCCCGTGTGCCACAACTACTGAAGCCCACGCGCCTAGAGCCCGTACTCTGCAACAAGAGAAGCCACTGCAATGAGAAGCCCATGCACCACAATGAAGAGTAGCTACTGCCCCCGCTCGCCGCAACTAGAGAAAGCCTGCGCTCAGCAACGAAGACCCAACGCAGCCAAAAATAAATAAATTTTAAAAGAATAAAAGTTTCCTTCAATTAAAAAAAAAAAAAAAGAATGCAAGTGTAACAGGTACTTTCAGGCAAAAATATCTCCAGCACTCTCATTAATAAATGCTATTAAGTATATTCTCCAAAGGCAAGTGATCCCAAACAGAAGATCTAAAGATACAAGAAGAAATGAGAGGAAATAAGGATATCAGCATATACCTAAACAAATATTTTAAAAGACATAATATCTCCACTGTGTAGTGTTAAATTTAAACTACCATAACATTGTCAGTGGTGAGAATAAGGGGGGAGGAAATGGATTATTCTAGTGTTCTTAAGTAAGCATGTTATAATTTCTAGGGTGACTCCAAAATTTCAGAAAGAGAACACGTAGCTTCCAAAGTACAAGGAACACAAAGTAAATTATACCTATTTTTACATCAACCTAAAAGAAAAACAGGTATTGGACAAATAAAAAGTACACACACACAAAAATCAGATTTAAACCTAATCATAGTGATTACATAAGTCAACCAAAGGCTCCCTTTTAAAACTGTCAGACTAGATTTAAAAAAATCCAACTACATCCCACTTATAAGAAACACATCTGGGGCTTCCCTGGTGGCGCAGTGGTTGAGAATCTGCCTGCCAATGCAGGGGACACGGGTTCGAGCCCTGGTCTGGGAAGATCACACATGCCGCGGAGCAACTAGGCCCGTGAGCCACAGCTGCTGAGCCTGCGCGTCTGGAGCTTGTGCTCCGCAACAAGAGAGGCCGCGATGGTGAGAGGCCCGTGCACCGCGATGAAGAGTGACCCCCGCTGGCCACAACTGGAGAAAGCCCTCGCACAGAAACGAAGACCCAACACAGCCAAAAATAAATAAATAAAATAAAGAATTAAAAAAAAAAACACACATCTACAACGTAAGAATACAAAAAGCTTCAAAGTAGAATACAATCCTTAACCAAAAGGTGGTTATCACTGTTTTAAAGTTTAAAGAGATTAAAGTTTACAATAAAAGGTTCTACCCACTACCCAATCAATATATGTTATAGAAGATGTCAATGGAAAGACACAGTTCATAACATGACTGAAGGCAAATCTTAACCCAAGAACTTGAACACGAAGAAAATCTTCCATTGGAAAAAGAGGGGGAAACAAGTGATTCAATCAGACCATCATTTGATTATTCTGTGGTCTTATAATAGCTAGATGTCCAGACATCAAATGACCTACCATTCCAGTATACCTGATTCTGTTCTCCTTACTTTCAATGAGAAGGAAAGAAAGCTAATATTCATGGAGCTTACTCTATAAAAGATTATTACATGCTTTCCTCTTATTTGCAGATTAGTAAGCAACTTGCTCAGCAACACACAAGTGAAAAAACTAGGAATTAAAATCTGACTTCCAATACCCATGCCAATTCCACTATTCCAAAAGCCAAGGGGCCTCCCCTATCAGCCTACTGCTACATAGATTATATAGTAACCTATAGTCACATTCCTTTATAGAAAATGACTACTTCATGGTGAAACAGCCAATCATTAAAAACTACAAATGTTTTAGGAATTCCCTGGCGGTCCAGTGGTTGGTTACGACTCCGCACTTTTACTGCCGAGGGTGTGGGTTCGATCCCTGGTTGGGGAACTAAGATCCCACAAGACATGCGGCACAGCCAAAAATAAAAAAGTAAGAAAATAAGAATTAAAAAATAAAAATTTTTAAAGAATTAAAAAAGAAAAGAACTACAAATGTTTTAAAGCAAAAGAGTTCAAAGGAACCAATAACATCCCAAGGAAAAAATTTCCCTTTACCTCAGAACTCATATCTCACTCCAAATGCATTTTAAACTAATCTGTATTTTGGACATTGCTGTTCTATTAACAATTTCGGTGGTCCAGGGGCTCAGTACTTTACTTGATTCCAGCACAACCTCACAGTTAGAACATCTCATTCTTTATGTTCACTTTTTTCACTTCAGGGATATCAAAAGTCAACCTAGAACTGACTTTTGTATTACACTCCCAAGCCAAATGAACTCCTATTTGAGAACACTATCTTCTGTTCAAGGGATCAAGGTATCATCTGACCCAACAGCAGAGAAACATACTGATATTTCGTGAAAATTCACTCAGCATTAACAAACTAAAACAACTTATTCACATATCAGACATATGTTGGAAGAAATCTTCAGGATTGTTAAGTGCTTGAACTTTCCCTTGAAGCCCAGTGGAACCCAAGCAGAGTGCTTTTAAATTCCAAGCAGATGTGTATACAGTGCAACAGTTTAAGTCAAGGGAACTCCCTTTAAACCAATATAAAATCCTTATTATAAATCATCACTGCTCAGTTATGTAACCTTGGATAAGTTCTTTAACTGCTCTGTACCTCAGTTTCCTCATCAAAATGTTGATACTAGCTATCTCCAGGAGCATTAAATGTGTCAGTATACATGCAGAGTAAAACATTGCCTGAATAATCATTCAAGAATATTTTCTGCCTGTTGTGCTCTTCTTATGTACCCTCTTTACCTGAGAAAATAATTCAAATTAATAAACTCTTCAAAATTATAGCCTCCTTTCCCAATAAAAATCACAATATACAAAACTTCTGAGCAAGTAAAAATACATCAAACTATGTAGCAGTAAAAGGCAGAGTTGTTAACCAGAAGTGTAGAGGCCACTTTCCATGGCAAGCCCAGTAATGTGATCTAGTGGTCTGCAGTCAGAGTACTAAGCAACTTACAAGGATGAGTGAAAGCAACCGTGCTCACCTTCTAACCCCTACTCTGCCCAACAGGGAGAGAACTTACTCAGATGAAATTAGTATGAAATGGGTCTTAATGTTACCGTTTTAACAAATTCCTTCCTGTAAAGAAGGTTATAGATACTACACTATCTCCCACTTCCCCCACTTTCTTTTTCTTCAGGGCACTAATCACAACTCAACACTTTATATCTAGACAAGCAATTTGCCTGTTTGGCTCATGAAATAAGGTGTATGTCCAAATAGGAGCTAAAATATTTACTCACAGAATCAACTAAGAACACAAGTAATTACAGCATTGATTAGACTTGAGGATATGAATAGATTGATCATTAGTCTTCTAAATTGATCAGGATTCATCCCCTTTCATTAATATTTCAAATTTACAATCAAGCAGAAAATAAAGTAAGCAAAGCAGTATGTTGACATCTTCATACCTTCAAGTCAATCAGATTCTACCTTTTTTAGCCCCTTTTCCTACAAAAGGACGCTGTACTGAATACATTTTGGGGAGTTTAGAATCAGTCAGTCATCTCGAGGCAATATGGGCAAGTTGAGTAAGTAATAAAAAAAAAAATAGCACCTGGATTAAATTAGTTCTGGTACAAGTGTTGGGTTTTTTTTTTTTTTAACCTCTAGAGGACAAGGGTGTCACATTTAGTATTAGCTTAGTAATTTTCCCTGTCAATAGGTCTTGTATCAAAAATAGGTACTTTGCAACATATATATTTTATTAAAGTTTTCAGACTGGTATGGAAGGACCAGTCTTCTTAAAAAGCAAATAGCACATTTTAGATTTGTGCCATTAATTTGAACTCAGAAAACTTCGAAAGAAGCGTGAGACTTCAGCCCCAGAAGATCACTGTAAACCTCATTTACCTTCCGTCAGCTTTAAATAAGTCATTCTAAATATAAGGTTTTTCCCTTATCCAAAGGTGTATTACTTCCTAAGTAAAGTACGTATAGAAGTAGTATTAATTAAAGCCGACAAGAAAATAGGAACTAAATACTAATTTGCAAAGGTATTTTGATGCTACGTATTTTCAAAAATGGCAAATTTCGTTTTCCAGCTCAGCTCTCCTGAAATCAGGCAAGCAGTTTTAAGTTGTGAGCTTTTAAAACGCAGTCCTTACAGAATCATCAGACAGTGAGAGAATAAAATTGGGGCTCCTTGAGGACATCATGTGCCTGGCTCTTCTTGTACTCGGAAAACCCAGCCCTCCCCTATAGGACCTCATTACCCGTCTCCCTGCCCTGCCTCTTTTTTTGAGGGCAAAGCGGGCGCACTGACAAGGCAGCAGACTATACACTTCGCTCAGTACGTTTGCATTTACGCCGCATTCCACCCCATAATACCTCCTCCACCATAACCCCACTCATCTTAAAAACAAAACAACTGGTTAACTATCTTAGAGTGGGAACGTGAACAAAGGAACTAATTTGTAAGAAAGCAATAGAAGTCCTAGAAAAATTAAAGACACTGCAGGCCAAATCCTTTACTTCCACCTTAGAACTGTTCAGGCTTAGACTGATTAGGATCAATTCTCCCCAAATAAAAAACCCTAGTCAAGATATCCATCCTAATTCTAATTTGTACTTGAGATACACAAAAGAATCTCTTGTTAATAACAGCTAACGTAAGCGCTTTACACGTGTTAATTCTTTAAAATCCTAGCAGTGGAGGCCCTGCTTCATCATTCAGCACCTAACGTTCACACTTTCCTCCGGTACCAATAAAAAGATTAAGACCAAAGAGAAGCAGGGAAGAGTTGGAAACCCAAGGGCTGGACTTATTGGCTCACTATTCATTTTCACGTCCCACCATCTCCACAACTTTCAGTAAAGTAGGGACAACCAGACAGGGGTCTCCAATCAGGCCCCGCCGACGACCACGTGCGGAGGAAAGCCGCCGGGGGTTTCCCCTCCCAGACCCATCGCCGCCTGCAGTGGGCGGGGAGCCCAGGAGCCTCGCTGCCTCCCCGCCCCCTCCCCGCCCAGGGGCCTCGTCCCCTCACAGCCCCTCCCTCCCATCGGAATTCGCAGCCTCCGCGGTTCTTTCCATCCCCCAGCGGCCTCCCTCCGAGTATTATTTTTGAGTGAGCGGGGGCGTCGAGGCGGCGGTGGGCTACAGACCTGGGCCCGGGCCGCACCCCAGGCGCCTGCCGGTCCCTAGCGGCGCGGCCGCCGCCTCCTCCGGGCGCCCGGGCGTCGCCGCGGCCTCGCTCCCGTCCGCGCTGAGAAGCTGGTGGAGCTCAGAACCTCGGCGCAGACCAGCACGCGGGCCGCACCGACCCCCGCGCGTGTCCTGATCGGTTCCCCAGAGAAGCGCCGGCCGATCCCGCGGGCCCTCTCCGGCTGCGGGGTCGAGACTCCGCAAACGGCTCGGGCTCTGGCCTCACAGGACGGCCCCGGAGGCCCGGGCGGCCAGAGGCCCCCGCTCGCGGTTCCCCGTCCCTTCACCCCTTCCCTCCGCGCAGGCCGCCTCTACGTCCCCCCTTCCCCTTCGAGTTCCCGTCCGTTACCGGTGGCTAGCACGGGGAGCCAGGCGGCCGGAGCTGCGCAGGCAGTGACTCAGGGCGGCGGCGGGAGGAGCAGAAGGCGGCGCGGCGAGCAGATGGCGCTAAAAAAGACCCGAGAGCCCGCCGCTCGCGCTCATATACAATTAGCGTCAGCACGTAGGGCCCCCTCCACCGCCCTCCCCCTGGCCTCGCCGTCTCCTAGCAACGCGAGAGGGAGGCGGGTCCAGGACAGGTTGCCTAGCAACAGAACCGTCCGTCTTCCCCCGGCGACCTCCAAACCTCCCGCGCCAAGCTTGGGTTCCTCGGGTTCCCGCCTCCGCCCCTTAACTAAGCCTCCAGCCGTCTCTTTTCTACCCGCTTCGCTGGAAAGGAACTCGCAACCCCTTCTGTTCCCGGGAAGGGCCCAGGCCCGCCAGCCTCGCCCCCCGCTCACCTCGCCCCCCGCTCACCTCGCCCCCCGCTCACCTCGTCCCCCTTGCGTGGTACTGGGAAGGGTGAGGGCAGGGGGCCAGCCACCGGGTCCCGGCTTGCTGCATCCTGACGGCGAGCGCTCCTTAGTTCCCGACGCTGTCACGGCCTAATTCCTGCAAGTCTCCGGTCCCCGGTAACCATTTTCTCTCCCCGCCCATTTTTCCCCCTCAGGACAACAGTTCTTTCCTTCTGACCACCTCGGCGGCGTCTTCTGCTGGTTTTGCTTCTCCTAACTCAGTGGGTCTCCCTGGCTTCCGGGGATGCTCTTCATTGCTACCTCTCCATCCTTTTACTAGACTTGCGATCCTTTAGGACTTTCGATGGATGAAAATAGCATGTTTGTGTATTGTCTGGATGCTTTATAATGAGGACAGTGTTGTTTCATCTTTTTGAAAAAGTAAATCCCATGTAAAGCCTCAGGGCCTGTGAAACGTCATGGCTATTTTTCAGTTGAAGCTGGATTGACTAATGTTAACTCTTAAAACAGTGGTTCTCGAAGTGTGGTCCGAGGGTCCCCAGACTCTTTAAAGGGGGCAATCAAAAGTATTTCCATAATAATACTAAAATGTTATTTGCCTTGGCACTCTCATTCTCTCATAAGTGTAGAGTGGAGTTTTACAGGAGGCTACATGACATGTGATATGGAAACACTGAAAACAGAAGCAAATATTAGAATCCAGTCATCTGCTGTTCAACCAGACGTTAAAGAGATTTGCAAAAACATGAAACGATGCCACTCTACTCAATTTTTTTTGTTTTGAAAAGTACTTTTCATATAAAGATTATTTTCTGTTAAAATGAAATGAAATAACGAATGTTTAAAATGAAATAACAGGGCTTCCCTGGTGGCGCAGTGGTTGAGAATCTGCCTGCCAATGCAGGGGACACGGGTTCGAGCCCTGGTCTGGGAAGATCCCACATGCCGCGGAGCAGCTGGGCCCGTGAGCCACAATTACTGAGCATGCGCGTCTGGAGCCTGTGCTCCTCGACAAGAGAGGCCACGACAGCGAGAGGCCTGCGCACCGCGATGAAGAGTGGCCCCCGCTTGCCACAGCTAGAGAAAGCCCTAGCACAGAAACGAAGACCCAACACAGCCATAAATAAAGAAATAAAATAAATAAATAAAGCATGACACAAATTAAGCAATGTGAATACCATCAAGCTTTAAAAAAAAATGAAATAACAAATAACTACTCTTAAAATTTCTTAATTTTAATTTCAAATATGATAATATAGGTATCTATAATACACATAAAAGTTCTTGGAGTCCTCAATTTTTAAGAATGTAAAGGGGTCCTGAGATTAAAAAGTTTGAGAACTATTCTCTCTTGCATTCCTTGAAACTTCTAACTGCTTAGAGTTATCTATTGTAATTCTCATGTTTAGCAACAACCCCTATTCCATTTTAGAGTATATGGTTTTTTTCCTCAGCACTCCCCAACCTCAATGAAATTAGTTGCCTTTCCCACTCTATGCTACAGATGACTGAGTTTATCCATTCATTTTGGTTTTTCTTATGTGATTATTTTGTTTTTCTCAACCTTCTGTCTTCATATACATCCTACTTGACAATGATGTAAGGCTAATAAGGATTATAATCACATCAATAATGACTCCTCATGAAGAATCTACAGTACACAAACTAGGTAGACCAGTGCCCAAAATGTCAGTACTCTTGGCACTAATTTCAATGGAGTCCTCAAGAGCACCACAGCCTAATCAAAGGTAAATAACGTTCACCTCCTTTCCATACACTTTGGTGGTTTGAATGTCTGAGACCAAATTGAGAAGTTAGCCTTCATGATGGTTTCCATCCCACTCCAGGGAGCCCCACCAATTTCAGGCACTGATTCAAGGCTCCTAATTTCTTCACCCCCCCCACTGCCATATTTAAAGGCTTCATCATTACCAGTTTATAGTCTCTCTTTCCCCTTTACTCCAGCTCCTTCCTCCAGCTTCCTCCTCCCTTTCTTTCAATTATCCTAGCCAATCTAAGGAATGAAACACGAATAAATTGCTAATAAGTCATGCCTTTTAATGTGATCTTTTGAACCACAGTTTGTAAATCTAAACCTCTACCATTTAAGACCCAGGAAGGGCAATCATTTATGCATTAATTCAACAAATATTTATATGTCAGGAACAACTTGACACACTGGAAATACAGCATTGAACAAGAAAGACATGGTTCTTAATTTTATTGAACTTGGGTTCTGGTGATGTGGGGCAAGTGATAGACAAGTAATGAAATAATCTTAGGTATTAGTAAGTGAAAGAGCTGTGGAGAAAATAATCACATAAAGGGGTAGAAGGTGACCGATCTGAGCATACCCTTGAGATTTTCTCGTGGCTTAGACCCCCTTAGGCCCCCAAATCACACAATGTAGTTAACTCATGTAATTAATTTACAATAAATGGTGGCTCTGGTCACTGATCGTGCATCATGCTAAACTTTTCGTTAGAGTTCCTTTTTTCTTCATTCCCCATTAATTTCATTTGGTAGGTGCTTACAGCATTATAGCCCAGTGGTTTAGCAGTGTGGCTTTGAAGTCAAATAGCCCAAGTTTCATCCCTATTGCATTGTGCAATGTTAAACAGCACGTAAGTTGCTTAACCTGGCACCTGACAGATAGTAAACACTCCATAATAGTTAAACGTTATAACCCTCTTACTGAGGTTTTGTTTTTGTTTTTGTTTTGTTTAAAGGTTGAAGGGACTGCCCTGAAGTCTAATCACATCTGACTCTATTTTTTGCGAAATATTTTATCAAAGCTATCTTGTCACAAATTTGAAAACATATTTTCCTGAGCTGAAGTAATCCACACTGATAACCACAAAAGGACTATATTCCACATTTCTCAATATTGGGTACAGACACTGTAGAGCTCAACCAGAGAAGTCAGGGACAGAGATGCTATCTTAAATGTGCTTGTGTCTGTAACTGTCCCTAAGTGGTAGGAAAGTACATAGGCTTGAAAGTCAGACAGGCTTAGCTTAGTCCTAACACGGTGACCTTGCAAAAGTACTTACACATTCTGACACTTAGGCTTCCCCATCTGAAAAGTGCATTAATAATTCTAATAAAATTTGCCTCTTCAGCAGCATGAAATAGAAAAATATACGTAAGCCCCCAGAGCAGTGATTGCATTTAAGTACCCAATAAATGTTTCTTTTCTCCCCTCACAATTAATCAATATGTAAAATATGGCACCAATCATAATTATCATCTAAGAAACTACACATTTAAATACCTTATCTTAGTTTTGAATCTGGCAAACATGACAAGTGTTTTTATGCCCTCTGCTCTCCCCTTCTTTTTTTTTCCCAAATTATTATATAATTGCAACATAAAATCAATCAAAATTCCAGTGAGGAATTGTGGAAAAGTTGCCTTAAATCTCTTCCTCTACATCCAAAAGGAGATTAATATATATATATATATATATTTGGTTTGAAAATATCTTAATTTTGCTATCATTTTGAGTTGAAATTTTTATTAAAATGATTGTAGAGTCACACACGATTGTATAAAATAACGCAGAGATCCGCGTAAACTTTACCCAGTTTACCACGATGATAACGACAATCCACAATCTTATTCAGATGTCCCCTTTACTTCAGTCCTCTTGTGTGTGTTTGTGTGTTTAATTATCTACAATGTTATCACGTGTAAGTTTCTGTATCATGTCAGGCAGGATACAGAACAGTTCCTTCACTGCAAGGATCCCTTATGTTGCTCTTTGATGGTTGGTTTTTTTTTTTTCTTTTCTAACTTACATGCCAAATAAAGTTCTACTTTCCCAGATTTTACTTTTTTTCCTTGTTTCTCACAAATAGACGACTTAGGGAGAAAACAAGCCATTTCTATGTTCAATATTTCTTATCTGAACTATTTGTAATAGACTTGCAATTGGTCTCCCTATTACCAATCTCATTCCTCTCTGGCCTATATGCCAAAGTTATGGTTCTAAAATACAAGTCTAATAAACTCTACTTTTTTATAAAACCTTCAATGGCTCTTTGATGTCTACATGACAAAATAAGACTTGCAAAGCCCATCCCAATCAGAATCCACCCTATTTTTCTAGCCATACTTCCCTCTACCCACTTTCATGGACCCCATATTTTATAATTTTTGAACTACTCACCAGACCCTCAACATGACAAGTGTTTTTATGCCCTTTGCTCTCCCCTTCTTTTTTTTTTTTTCTTTTTCTTTTTTTTGGCTGCGTTGGGTCTTCGTTGTTGCACGTGGGCTTTCTCTAGTTGCGGCGAGCAGGGGCTACTCTTCATTGTGGAGCACGGGCTCTAGGCATGCAGGCTTCAGTAGTTGCAGCACGTGGGCTCCAGTAGTTGTGGCTCGTGGGCTCTAGAGCTCAGGCTCAGTAGTTGTGGCGCTCGGGCTTAGTTGCTCCATGGCATGTGGGATCTTCCTGGACCAGGGCTCGAACCCGTGTCTCCTGCATTGGCAGGCAGATTCTTAACCATTGCGCCACCAGGGAAGTCCCTCTCCCCTTCTATTAATCCTTCAACAACTAGTTCAAATCTTTATCTCCTCTGGGGAACCTTCCCTATCCCACCAGGGCAGAGCTGGCTGCACTCTCTTGCCTGTTTTTAAACAACTCTTTCCTGTATGTCTGTATGTATGTTCCCATGTTTCCTTCTCCCCCAGCACACACTACACCAGATTGTCAGCTACTACAGGGTCGGGTTCTTGTTTGTGTATATCCCTGGCTTGAACAATGACTACTACAGGCAAAGGCCTTCAATAATATTTTTTTGAGGGATGAAATGAAAGGAAAGAAGCAAGGAGGAAAGCAAGAGAGGGAGGGAGAAAGGAAAGAAATGTTATTGAAAACAAACCAGAAGTCATAATGCTTTATTAAATAATCCTTTTTTGAAGATAATTGTATCAATTCTATATTTATCATAGAGTCTATGTGAGAAAATTTGAGAATCTAGTCTATGCAAGAAGATTTTTAGATATGGTTTGGATATTGTTTGACTGGATATTATTTTCCCTCATGTATGAAATAACTTGATGATGAAAAGAAACTAAAGAAATACTGAAATCTCTGAGATCATAATGAATAAAGAAAATAAATTTCATGGTATTATTTGGAGACAGTGGGAGTGTCTGTTATTGGGAGAATTGATAGTGAAATGTGGTAGATGCACATCATAGAGAATTATGCAGCAGAACATGGGATGTAATATGGCAACAGGGATGAATCTGTAAAATGTAGTGCTTGCAAAATAAAACCACAATCAGGGAATTCCCTGGCGGTCCAGTGGTTAGGACTCCACACCCTCACTGCCGAGGGCCTGGGTTCAATCCCTGGTTGGGGAACTAAAATCCCACAAGCCGCATGTCGTGGCCAAAAATAAAATAAAATAAGATTAAATAAATAAAACCACAATTAGATATCATTACACACCTATTACAACTGCTCAAATTAAAAAAAAAATAACTGATGGTACAAAATGCTGGTGTATATGTGGAACAATAGGAACCTTCATTCATTGCTGGTATGAATGCAGGATGGTCAGTCACTAAGTCAGTTTAGCAGTTTCTTATAAAGTTAAATATACACTTACCATAATGAACGAGCTATCTCATATCTGGGTATTTACCCAAGTGAATTGAAACACACACAAACCTAGAGGGGAATATTTATAGCAATTTTATTTGTAATTGCCAAAAACCAGAAGCAACAAAGATATTTTTCCACAAGTGAACGGATAAATAGTGGTACAATCGAATACTACTCAGAAATAAAAAGGAAGCAGTTACTAATTTACTCAACAACATGTATGAATCTCAAATGCATTTTTGCTAAAGTGAAAGGAGCCAGATTCAAAAGGCTATATATTATGTAATTCCATTTATATGACATACGGAAAAGGCAAAAGTATAGGTATGGAAAACATACCAGTGGTTGCCAGGGATTCAGGAGTGAAGGGTTGACTCCAAAGGCACTGCAGAGGGAGGGGATGTTTTAGGGTAGGAACTCTTCCATACTCTACAGGTAGTGGATACCTATAGACTTGATGCATTTGTCAAAATCCATTTGCTGTATTCAAATTAAAAAAAAATCAACCAAGATGATGAGGAATCCTGGGATGGAATGCAGGCTGTGACAAATTAATCTAACTATATTATAAATATATAACCTCATTGAAGGGGTAGGTTGAAAAGGAACTGACTTTGGAAAACAGTGTTTTGACTAGATATTATAAGGCTAAAGGCAAAAAGAGCTACACATAAACTTTGTACTCTGTTTGGTAAATCTGTTTCTCATAGGGCTAAGTATTAGGAATTTCAAAACTAATTTACCTGTACACCAGAAAATCTATATTAGTTTGCTAAGGCTACCATAACAAAGTACCAAATTGGGTGGCTTAAGCAACAGAAATGTATTGTCTCACAGTTCTGGTTACTCACAGTTCGAAATCTAGGTGTTGACAGAGTTGGTCTCTGCTGAGGGCTGTGAGGAAAGGATCTGGTCCAGGCCTTTCTCTTTGGCTTGTAGATGTTCATCTTCTCCCTGTCTTCTCATCTTTCTTCCTCTATGCATGTGTCTGTGTCCAAATTTCCCCTATTTTTAAGGACACTAGTCATATTGGATTAGAGGCCACCCTAATCTCATTTTAACTTGCTTACCTCTTACCTCTGTAAAGACTCTCTCCAAATAAGGTCACATTATGAGGTACTGGGGGCTAGGACTTCAACATATAAACTTTGGGAGAACACAGTTTAACTCATAATAGTAGACTCAAACAAATAAGTAAATAATTGTAGATAATGGGAGCCAGGTCTCTCATTATTAGAGAAAATGTCATAAATAAGCAAGAAGAGAAGGCTAAAATGAGCCCTGGGGTGCTGGATTAGGGCCAGAGACATCAGTAGAAATTCATGTTTATAGATAGATAGATAAATAGAAGATAGATAGAGAGATAGATAGATAATAGATAGATGTGTGTATTCATAGGTTACTATACATACATATACTTCCTAGCTCTGTCCATTGAGAGGGCCTAGAAGCAGTGACATTCCAGCAGCAATAAGCATGCCCAGCAACCTGATTTTGATTTCTAAATACCATTTTCCTAGAAAAGGAGAAATGACTGACTCTAGGACTGGGGAGGGAAAATATGAGTCTGGAATATCTTATAATGCCAAAAAGGAAGGAAGTCTGAAAAAAGATAAAATAAAAGTGATGGAAGCATGTCAAAAGGACACAGGAGCCAATCTGAAAGAGCTCCCAATGTCCAAAGCTGAAAAAATTTCAGCAAGAAAATAATTATGGCATTGGATTATAACCCAAAGAATAAAATAAATATCCATGAGTCCATAATGATACAAAAATTATTTAATAAATAAATAAATATTGGAGAAGTGACAACTTTTCTTTATAGAAGAATTCCAAAGAATAGATGTAGATACTCCTCCTTCCAGGAGGTAAAGATTAATTCTCTCCGTACCCCCTCCCTTGGTTGTGGACTGGACTTAATGACTCACTTCCAAAGAAGAGTATGGAAAGGGAAAAAAGTTAACTTTATAGTGGAGAGAACTGGCAAACAGCACCAGGTTTCAGATCAAGGTTAACACCATCAGTTATAAGTCATGTTACTGTCAAGCACTCCCTGATGTGGTGGGGCAGGAATTAGTACATCCATTTAATTAGTACACTGTACTAATTAAATGCAAACAGATATATATTAAACACATTACAATGGGGGTAGAAGGGAAGGAGAGTGTAGTACAGAAATAAAAAGGAATCAATTTATTAATCTAGAAAGGTCTTACCAGGGAGCAGGGAGGAGTCACAGGATAAGTTTTTTTGTTTTTTCTTTTTTGTTTTTTAAAGGAGTGGAATGTGGCTATGCACCTTTTGCCAAAACTAGACATTCAATATTTTTCATTTCTCAATATTCTGTCTCTGCAGGATCAAATTGTGATTCATATTTTGAAAGCTTATTTCTTAAACTAGAAGAAGCAAAGAGCAGTAAAGTTAGATTTGTATCAGTTGTAGCAGAGTAAATTTGAGCAATTGGAGGCAACTAGAGACAAAATATGGGAATAAAGAAAAATCAAGTCGACAGCAACAACAATAATAATCACTAACATTTATTAAATGTCTTCCATGTGCCAGATACTGTTCTATAGAGTTTTACAAATATTAACTCATTTAATCCTCACAACAACCCTGTGAGTTACTGTAGATGAGGAAATTGAGGTTCAGAGGGATCCAGGACCTGTCCCTGGGCTACAAAGCCCGTAAGTGGCAGAGCCAGGATTTGAATCCAGGCAGCCTGGCACCAAAGCCTGAGCCAGTCATCATGTCCTTTCTAGTGAAGCACATTAGGATGTCTCAGAATTCAAGCAATTCACTCTAAGAGAAACAGACATGTAAACAAGTAGTTGCGACTCAGTGTAAGAGAAAAGAGAAAAGAGTATCAGAAGTGACACTGAAAACAATCTTGAAGGGGAAGTACTTGCTGTGTGATGAAAGCAGGACATCACTCCTGGCAAGAGAACAGCCATATGGAAGAAGTTTGGGTCTAGTTGTTCAAGGTCATACAGGAAATACAGTGTGGATACAAAACTGCTCAAACAAGAACTTCTGCCTTTGGCCGGGCATGGATTTTGCAAACAGAAAAACTCTCATGTAGTCATGAAATATGTTCATTTCAGGTATTTGTCAGTTCCATTTGGGCCAACTTTCAGTTGTCAAACTGAATCTCTACTTAACTCCGGAAATGTGATTTCTTAGTAATAGAAAATGCATTTACATATTTCCACACAGTTAAGGTTGGAGTCTTTACAGGTCATGAACCAAATTAAATCTATTTTCTGAAATCGTATGAAACCATCAATTTTACAAATAGTTTTGAAAAATATGTCACAGAAATCCAGAAAAGATAACAAAGAACAGGGGCTGAGAAGCAAACACTGTGGCTTACTATGTGTTGGGCATTGTTCTAAGTTACCTACATATTTTATCTCATTTAACCCTCACAACAACCCTGTGAGGTAGCTACTATAAATATCACTATTTTATAGATGAGGTCACCAAGGTACAGAGAGGTTGAGTAACTTATGCAAAGATGCAATTAGTTTAGTACCTGGGGGAACCAGGATTTAATAAAATCAGGTAATTCCAGCCTGAATAGAAAAGAGTGATGCTATTTGGTTCTTTGATTTATTTCTTAATTCAGCATATGGTATAGTATGGCCTAGACCATGGTCACAAACTCAAACATCTACAGTTGCCAGGCCAAGAACATATTGTGTGAAGTCAGCCAGGTATCGGACAAAGGGAGGGGGAGGGATTGTGAACAACCCCTCAGCTCCAGCCAGCTGTAGTCACATGGACTCGGTATTATAAGATTTTCCAATTTTTCAAGAGAAGCTGACTTTTATATGAAATCATCCAATATTAGGAGAAGAAGTGCACAAAATGAGTTCAGTTCTGGACATGCCGTGTTTCAGACAGCTGTGATGCCTCCAGCAGTTAGAAATCTGAAAATGTGCACGCAGTTCAGGAGAATAACTCCTGAGTGGGAAGTACAGATTTAGAAATCCTCAACGCAAGGAGTGTAGATGAGGATGCCCATAGACAAGGTAAAAAGAAAATAAGAGGACCAGGAACCCCAGCATTTGAACAGCTGGCAGAAGAGGAAGAGCCAGCAAGGAAGACCTAGAGCAGGAGGAAAGGGAGAGGAGAGCGGAACCTGCGATGCCAAAGGAGGAAGGTGAATCAGACAGTATCTACCAGCCTAATCTTGTTCAGAGTTGATGTACTGACTCCCTTCGGTGAAAGAGATCCCAGACCTCAGTAAGAAATATGACAAGTTCAAAGAATTATTATTTAAAGCCCAAGTGGGCTATGACTTTCTGGTATCAAAATTAGCACCAGAAGAGGATCCCAGAACATTCCTACTGCTAATCACTTTGATGGCTCTAACTTAAAAGGTAGAAGGACTTCACTTCCATTTTTCCAACTTTAGTGATATTTTATTAGTATTATAATTATCATTTCATTTCTTCAGGTGTTCTTTTCTAGTAACCAGTTTGCTCTTATGACACATTGAAAGTTCTGAAATACTTAGCACCAGAACCACCAATAATAAAAACTGTGATTTTAGTGGAAAAGCAATACCCATTTAGATTTATAATTACATAAAAACATTTCACACCTACAAGTTAAAACTTGGTTCACACATCAAAAATTATGTATAACTTTGCTCAGACACATTTTTTCCCAATGAATTTAGGACAACTGCTCATATAACAAGAAAAGCAAGTTGAGTTCCAGGGAGCCAGTAAATAAAACCCATTTTCCCTGCCTGAGTTTAGAACCAACTGAAAGACAGATGCAGGAGGCAAGCAAAGGGAGATCAAGATAGCACGGATAGGGTAAATTGGAGAACATGGCTTTGTACTTGCAGTGGATTTCCTCAGACCTCACCTCTAACACAGGCCCCCCCGCCTCCCTGCAAGCACAGGCCCTCCTGGACCCCCAGCAAGGCAGAAGACAGACCTGGACAATTAATTCTTAATTAAAGGGAACCCAAGAAGGGACTGGGCTTTGTTTGCCCAGTTCCTTCTCCCAAACTCCCCAATCAGGTACATCACGCCTTCTGCCCTGGGGATAAATGATCCAGTCAGAAAGAATAAAGCAGGTTTCTCTGGTGGAGTTTCTTCTACAAGGAAACCAGAGGCCGGGGAAATGGAGGCCCCTTTGTAATACTCCCTACTGGCTTATCTCCTTCCAAGCTCATCCCACAAGGCGGGTTCCATTATCCCCACAGAACAGTAAATGACTAAACCTGGACTCAGTCCCAGGTTGTGGGATTTTAGAACACTGACCTTCATACTACCCTGAAGGCTATGCCCCAGAGGTCTGTGGTTAAATGGAATAATCCCATTTAAATTCATTGCATGGGCAGTTAGGGAAGAGGCAGTAATGATATAGCCCAAAAAAGGCACTGTAATGAGACTCAGAAGACCTAGATCATGATTGCAACAATGTTCCCAAATGGTTGCTTGGCCATGGTCAAGTCACTAAACTCTTTGTTACTTAGTTTTTTGATCTGTGAAACTAGTTTAGCAAGTCCTGCCATCCTACTGTCTAGACCATCAAATGAGATATTTCATAAAAGCACTTTGAATCAGCATCATGCTACAGTAAAAAAGACAAATTATTTGCAACAAAACTATTATTTAAGTAATCTTAAATAAAATTGGAAAAGCAGACTTTTTCTGAATGTTTACATTATAAAAGCAGATGCTCTAGAGGCTGACAGAGGTGGATTTAAATCCCAGAATCCTCCACTCAACTACCCGAGTAAACCTGGACAAGTAATTTAATCTCTCTGAACATTGAAGAGGATCAGAACACTATGCCACCCAAAATATGCCACTTTGGCAAAAGGATTATTTTGAGCTGAGGCAACTGAAAGTCAGCAGATGCAGGGAGAGCTCTCTGCCCTCCCCTCATTGCCTGAAAGCAGGATATAAATTTCCCTTTGAGGAAGGTGCCTCCCCTATGCATCCAGGGAGAGAAGAGTGACTCCTATCATCAAAGATGGAGAGTCAGCACCAAGATGAGTTTACATAAACAGAATTTACTAAAATAGCCCTTATCTTCTATTAGTTTCCCCCATATATTACTTAGTCACTTCCCCACAATTTATCATCCCTTTAATCTCAAGTTCTCTTTCCTTAGTTAAGAAGAGTATAAAAAGGTCCAGAGTATAATTGCTTCTTTGAGTTTCACTTATTTTCTGTAAACTCCTGTGCATGTAAATAAAATAAAAATTCTGTCCTTTTTTTTCCTTGTTAATCTGTCATTTGTTTTTTTGTTTGTCTGTTTTTTCTTTGGGCTGTGCCGCACAGCTTGTGCGACCTTAGTTCCCCGACTAGGGATTGGGGTGAGGGTTTGATTCCTGGTCAGGGAACTAAGATCCCGCATGCTGCGTGGCTCCACCAAAAAAATAAAAAAAATTTTTTAAATGTCAAAATAATTTACTTATGTAGCAAGAAGTCTGCTTCTCTTAGTTTCAAGCATCAGCACATAAATATACGTTAATCATTAATTCAGTCATTCAATTAACAAAGTTCTACTAAGCAATTGCTATATTTAGACGTTGAATTTTGTAACACTGGGTATACGACTTTATGATCTAGTTGCGGACATATCCCAAATAAACATAATAAAAGGAAAATGTACTATAATAAGGAATAAAATTCTATGAAAGTTACATAACCCAATGTCTCAATTTCCTTATCTGTAAAATGGAGATAATTCTGATCCCATAGGACTGTTATAATCATTATATAAAATAATGAAGTTGAAATTAGAAGAATGATTTCCACACTCACAGCCCAGGCAGCCTGGGGAGGAGAATACCCCTAGTGGAGACTTTTCCTTACCCACGAAAATCCAGTCTCGTTTCCTTCCAGGGTACATGGCTACTGTCCTAGACTAAGTTCCTCAGCCCCCTGCACATTGAGTTATGACTGTGTTCCCAAGTTCTTGCCAATAGAACATGAGCAGGAATGGCATGTGCTGCTTCTAGGCTTGGATTTTAAGACATTTGACTTGCCTTCTCCATATTCTCATTGACTTTCTAGCTATAGAGACTGGCTTGGTGGCTAAGGGTCTTCTGCAATGCAGATGAGGACATGACCCAGGAGGCGATGGAGAAGCCTAACACCTACCTCTGATCTGGATCACCCTCTTCATAATAATTACATGACAGAGAAATAGACTCTATACTCTTTAAGCTTCTGTAGTGTTGTGTCTCTGTTATAGTGGTTTGGTCTCATCCAAGCCAATACAGCTGTGGTCGAAGGATTCAGCTGGGCTTAAATCTTTCAGATATGTCTTAGTGTAACTAGGAGTCTGGCCATAAGAAGTAAGTGGCTCAGTGATGAGTTGGCGTCTTATTTCTGGCAGCCCTGAACAGATAAAACTGGAAACCTGGGGATAAAAAGATGAAGGAAAGGAATGAATACTACTCTTTTAAGCTATGGTGAAGCATTGAGTCCAAAGTAAGTGAGGCAGCATTGCTAATTACGGGACACGTAGGGGGAAAAAATGTGTTTCTCTTCTGCCTTGCAAATTTACTACATGGTATATTCTTCAAGCACTAATATTTTCCCTTCACGTGTGTGTGTGTAGGGTGAGGTGGAAGCTAGCAGTATTTATGCATGTGTGTGTGAGACAGAGAGAGACAGAGACACAGAGGCAGAGATACTGTGAGACCAGGATAGACAGAGAGAAATAGAGAGAGACAGAGAGAGGGACAGGAGAGTCAGAGAGATTCCAGATCCAGTAGTTACTGTCTGGATAATGGGACAAAAAAATAAAGAGGAGGGTCTAAAACTCATTCTGGTGGACAAACCTCAAAAGGTATCACACAGGGGTACGCACACATATTTTGGTTGCCCTTCAGAACTTGGATTGCTGGGTGATTCTCCTGGGACACCACCATAGACTGAATGTTTATGTCCCCCCAAAATTCATATGCTGAAACCTAACCCCAGTGTGATGGTATTTGGAGGTGGGGCCTTTGTGAGGTGATTAGGTCATGAGTGTGGATCCCTCATGAATGGGGTTGGTGCCTTTATGAAGGAGATCCTGGAGAGCTCCTTCAACCCTTGTGCCACATGAGGACACAGCAAGAAGATGGCCATCCATGAATCAGGAAGCTGCTTCTCACCAGACACTGAATCTTCTGACCCCTTATCTTGGGCTCCTTAGTCTCCAGAACTGTCAGAAATAAATGTTTGCTGTTTAATCCACACAGTATATAGTATTTTTGTTATATCAGCCTGAATGAACTAAGACATCACCAACCCCACTCCAGAGACATACACACTGTGCTATGGGACTTGGAGTGACCACTGGCAGCATCCCAGAACGCTATTCTATGCTGAACAACTCAAACTCAGGGGAAAGAATGAGGATCCTGGTACAGGTTCTGTGTGTAGAGAATGAGTAAGCAGACAGGTAAACCTAAGAAGAGGGGAACCAGATGAGGAACTAGCGATACCTGCAAACAGTCTAGAGTGGTCCCACCCAATGCAATAGTCACTACCCATGTGTAGCTATTGAGTGCTGAAATGTGGCTGGTCTGAATTAAGATGTGCTCTGAGCGTAAAATACACATCAGATTCCAAAGACAGAACAAAGAAAGAATTTAAGATATCTCATTAATGATTTTTTTTAATATTTATTTATTTATTTATTTATTTGGCTGTGTCTGGTCTTAGTTGCAGCATGCAGGATCTTCATTGCCGTGTGCGGGATCTTTCGTTGAGGCGCGCAGGCTCTTTAGTTGCAGCGCGCAGTCTTAGTTGCCCCGTGGCATGTGGGATCTTAGTTCCCCGACCAGGGATCAAACCCGTGTCCCTTGCATTGGAAGGCGGATTCTTAACCACTGGACCACCAGGGAAGTCCCACTAATGATTTTTAATATTAATTACATGTTGAAATGATAATATTTTGGATATATTGGGTTAAATAAAATATATCACTAAAATCAATTTCACCCATTGTTTTTTACTTCTTTAAAATGTGGCTATAAAAATTTTTTAAATCACATTTGTGGCTTGCATTACATATCTTTTGACATCACTGGATTAGACCAGGGGTCAGAAAACTTTAACCCATTGGCCATACCCAATGCCTATTTTTGTAAATAAAATTTTATTGGAACACAGCCAAGTATATTTGTTTGCATATTGTCTATGGCTGTTTTCCCTATAATGGCAGAGTTGAACTGCTGCAAAAGAGACAAACTATTCAAAGTCTGAACTATTTACTGTATGACCATTTACAGGAAAAGTGTGCTAACCTCTGGTCTAGACTATGGGAGAAGTGATATTTAGCATTCAGTTTAAAATTATTTTCCTGTGAACCCTATCATTTCTTTTAGTAACCCCAGCTTTAGGGAAAGCCTGAAACAACTCTATAGGCTTCAGTGGGATGTAGGGGAAAATAAAGTGAGGAAAATAGAGAATGTGAGACCAGCCCCACCCACACCCCCATTCGTCCTTCTGCCGGCATTTATGTAGGAGCAGCTGTACCCTTTCAAGGAATTTTAGGTGGAGACCAACATCAAAGTGTGTGTGTGTGTGAGACAGTGGTGTGAGTCCCCTTTGGACTGAAAATGATAGGGAGGGACCCCACGCTGACAAACAGTTCAAAAGGGAAACCTTCAAAAGCAAACTTTCTATTCTTTAGAATCGAGGGCCCCATGTGGCTGGTAATGGGGTGGGGAAGGCAGGGTGGCAGATGCACTCTTCGCTAATATATTTGTGAGGTGTCCTACATTCTACATAGGACAGAACAGTGTCCTGGTTAAAGGGTGCAGAGGTGTGGGTTCATGATCCTGGTTCTGCCACTTTCTAGCAATCCTGCTCAAGGTTTGTGATGATGAGATGAAATCATGCTTCAGTGGCTTGCACAGTGCCTGGCACATATCAGGCGTTTAGAAGCTTATTATTGTTTTCTTTTATAAAATACTGACTGTTTTAGGGAGAAAGAAGTAGAAATGATCTTAATTTTTAAAAATAATGGGCGTTTTGGAGAAAGCTGGAAAAGCAATAAGGAGGAAATGTATTCTAATTTGTTTTTTGTTTCTAAATTGTGTCTGACAATCCATTAAATGAGGCTGTGGTTTTGGTTCCTTTGGCTGGTGCTTTTGACTCGTCTTCCTGTCTTCCTGCCTGCAATGCCTAAGTCTGCAGAAGGGATGACATGATGAGAACTAACCCTACTTGAAAATGAAATGCTGCTTTAGATTTGCCAAAAGATTCCCACTTTCTGAAATTCTCCTTCTCCTTCTCTGGCCTACTGTGAGGGGCTATTCCATTTCTACAGGGGCCTGAAATCCACCACTACCCCCTTTCCCTAGAATTATCCTAAGAGTTGGACAATGTAATTGACTCCAGAAGGTTACGACCACACAACTTCTAAGGAGAAGGAAAGGAAGAGGCCTGGATATTTATTTTGTTGTGTGTGTTTTGGGGTTTTTTGGTGTCTGTTTTCCTGCTATTGGAACTTGATTTGTTTCCTATTTCTAGTTAAATGGTTCAGAACCCTCTTCCCTGAGGCTGGGGCTATGGCTATTGCCTGTGTATGTGGAGTAGATGGCCATCGCTGTTATAACCTTACGCTAGCAGGCATAGTTTCTTCCAACCTTCTTTCTAGGCATAAAACACACAGACTTCTGTCCCAGATTGTAAAGCGCTGCTCAGCTTTGACATTCTGTTTTTCTGCCCCAGTTCATGAAAAATATTGCCCCAGAAACCCATCAGGTTTTCCATGTTTACGAACTCTGAATCCTACCTCCCAGGTGCCAGTAAAAAAGGCTCTCCTAGAGTCTTCTAGATGCAGAACTGCAAAATGAAAGATCCTAAGTAAGGTTTGAGTTTGATGGCAATCCTTACATGGCCCCTTTCTGATAATATTCTTTCCACCCAAAGTTCCGAATCCTGTGTCCCTTTCTTACATTCTCAAAAAAAAAAAAAAAAAAAAAAAGTTGAGTGAAAATAGACTCTGTTTAGGCTTTGGTTAAACCTTCTGCACTCTGAGGATTTTCTGCTGTAGTGCTCAGGCTTTCTGGAGAAGCTTCTCTTTTTCTTGATACCTTAGTAGATTGGCCGAAATCAGCCAACTTTTGGGGGTGGAGATGAGGAAAAGTATGTCTTCCAATCTCTTTGTTTGATATCTTGAAAAACATACTGTTTTTTTTTTTTTTCGTTAGCCCTGTAAACCTCCCCCCTTTTTTTAATTTATTTTTTTATTTTTTTTGCTGTGTTGGGTCTTCGTTTCTGTGCGAGGGCTTTCTCTAGTTGCGGCAAGTGGGGGCCACTCTTCATCATGGTGCGTGGGCCTCTCACTATCTCGGCCTCTCTTGTTGCAGAGCACAGGCTCCAGACGCGCAGGCTCAGTTGTTGTGGCTCACGGGCCTAATTGCTCCACGGCATGTGGGATCTTCCCAGACCAGGGCTCAAACCTGTGTCCCCTGCATTGGCAGGCAGATTCTCAACCACTGCGCCACCAGGGAAGCCCAAACATACTGTTTGAAAAGAGTTTTTCAGACCTATAAATAATTAGCACTTGAAAGTACCAAAAGCTCTTTCTCAATCTCTTTTAAAAGGAAAACACTGAATGAGATAATAATAGCACTTATTGAGCTCTTCCCAGTGCCAGGCACTGTTCCAAATGCTTCACATATGCCTACGTAACTTTCACAACCCTCTGAAGTAGCTACTGTTATCATTCCCATTTTCCAGATGAGGAAACTGAGGCACAGAGTAGTTAAATTGTTTGCTCAAGGTAACACAACTATTAAGTGTGAGAATCTGACTCAAGAATCTAAAGATTTAAAGGGGCTCATATACAGGAAGCACTATTACGATTTTCTCTGATAGAGAGACTGGAGAGTGTGGTGAATAGTACATAGGGCTCTGGACTTAAGACAGTATAGGGTTTAAATTCCTATTGTCCCTTTACCAGCTGAATGATTTGGGACAAGTAAATTTATCACTCTGAGCTTTACTTTCCTCATCTGCATTTTGAAAATAACAATACCTTCCTCATAGAAATATTGTGTAGATTTAATGAGACTGTGCTTAGTAGAGACCTGGTAACATAGCATTATTGTAGGAATGAGAAACTGTTCTCAGCTGTCAGGACAGAATTACTTAGGGCATGACATTTACAAGAGGAATTACAAAAGTATAGATTTCCACTGATAGTTGGACAAATTACTTCCCTCAATTCAGCTTAGAATGATCTTGGTATTTTGTAAGGTCCTAGGAACCATCCCAAATTGGCAGCCAGTGATTTTAGTCATTCTAGAACAGAACTGTCCAATAAAACTTTCCGCAATGATTGAAGCATTCAGTATCTGCACTGTTTAATATGGTAGCCACTAGCCACATTATGGCTCTTGAGCACCTGAAATGTGGCTGCTGTGATTGAGGAACTGATATTTTATTTAATTTTAATTAATTTTAATTTAGATAGCCACATGTGGCTGGTGACTACCGAATTAGACAGCAGAGCTCTAGAGCTCTGGGGTCCCCCACCGGTCCTTGGCCTGTTAGGAACCGGGCCGCACAGCAGGAGGTGAGCGGCGGGCGAGCGAGTGAAGCTTCATTTGCTGCACTCCAGCAATCGCATTATTGCCTGAGCCCTTCTCCCACACACCCAGCCATGCGCGCCCTTGCCGTGGAAAAACTGTTTTCCATGAAACCGGTCCCTGGTGCCAAAAAGGTTGGGGACCGCTGCTCTAGATGATCTAATCAATTACTTACATCTGAAGAAAACACCCCAGAAAAATCTCTAGGCATTATAATTTTTAAATTTCCTGTCCTAAATGCCGGATAGGAAATAAAATTGCTTAACTATTTACTCTAATGAGCCATACAGGAATAGCCTAGATGGAATGACGGTGCAATCTGTTCTCATCCCTAAATCGTGGGTCAGTTAGTGCTTTGAACTATGTCAGCTTTCTTGCATCATCTGTTTACAAATTTCAGAAACATTTATTCTTGTATTATCACTATAATGCTTTACTCTACCATATTGGGAATACAGCTAGGAATAAAAGCTATGTCATAGACCCATTTCATTCTGATGATTAATAGGTGATTGGAATAAATGCTTTCCTGCTATAGAAAACAGGAGGGTGAGGACTCCTCTGTGTTGTTCACATTCCTATGTTTCATGCAGAAAAAGTTGTGCTAAGAATCGATCAGACCGATTGGCTAGTTGATGTTAAAGGTCTTGGTGGCCTTTACCCCCAAACTCAAAGAGTTATACCTATAAAAATGTGGCCGTTTGCAACATTTTAACAGAACCCGTAGGCAGACACCAGAGGTACCTCAATTCATTCAGCAGCATGGGAGGTGCCACTTTTACGTGACTCATCCTGCAGTCCAGGATGACGTAGTGTTCTGCTGCCCTTTCTTATTATGTGGTATAGAACTTGGGAACCTCAATCAAGTACTTAATTAAATTTTTGATAAAAGAGCTTGATTATATTTACAAGCACCCTTCCCATCTGTACTTCTGATCAACTGAGTGGAAATTCTGTCTGGGTCAGAATACCAGGCTTGGGATCTTTTCAATCTCAGCAGAACAAATTTGCTCTCTACTACCTGGTATCTAAAAGATGACTCCCTTTAACCATCCACATAAAATAGCTCCATTTTCCACACTTATTAGAAAAATTCACTCAATAATTGATTGTGATATGCACTTCATAATACTTACTTAAGCCCCTGAGATTAGAAGAAACTTTTATCGTTATGATTGCTATTAATTTTTTTAGATTCCCCTAGTTTTGCTTCAGTATTGTTAGCTAATAATAATACTTGCTCTCATTTATTGAGCATTTACTCTTTGTCAGAAGGATTACATAAGTTATCTCATTTAATTCACACAACAAATTTATGAGTAGGGATTAGTGTTACATTTTAATACAATATGGAAACCAAGGCTCAGAGGGAGTATATTGCCCAGATCACACAGCTTGTATGGGGTACAGCCAGTGTGCAATACCCAGATCCTTCTGACTCTAAAGTCTGAGCAATTAAACACCAAACTATATTCTGCCTTGATTAACTGGTATCAATGTACCTGGGCCATGTAATCTGTTATCTACAAAAATATTCTTATTAGTAAAATGTAAATGTTTAGGGAGCATCCGTAAGATAATACATTAGAATAGCATTTGGTTATTCTGCAAAACCGCAGATGTGGTCATTTCTGTTACTTGGTGCCTCTGAGTTCAGTTCAAAGAAAAGTGTCTCTTCATGTACGTGTTATTTTCCGTTAGAACAAAAGCCCAATATGTTTTGACTTGGGTCTTAACTGCCAAGAAACTTGGCCAAATTCATTGCTGAACTGTCACAATGACCCTACCTCACGTGCTTAGTGTTATTATTTGTTTACTCAACATAGGATTATTTATATTTATGTAAATATATATATATATATAAAGTATTTATGAGGCCTATTATGTACTGGGGGCTATATTCACAGCTGGGATGCAAAATATGGTGGTGAACATGACAGAAATTTCCTCAGGCAGCCCTCAGTTGAATAGGGAAAAAAGAGATTATATAAAGAATAACACAAATAATTAATTAATAATTGTGACTAGAGCCACAAAAGGTAAATAAATGATGGCACAACCTGGCCAGGCAATAGTCCTGGCTTCATGGGCCAGTTAATAAGAAAAGTTCCTGCCAGTAAACTTTGTGATCATTAGTCAGCAATTCTATTATATGCTGATATTTCCTTGTACATAATTTGATAATCAATTCATTAGAAAAAACAAAAATAAATAAGAGGCATAAATGTCCTTTTTACTTATCAGGAAGTACCTTATAATTATTCTCACATTTATTTTTCTTTCAGTAGAACTCCAGTTTTTAAAATTCTTTTGGAAAGTATATAAAACAATTTTACTATAATAAAAATGGAAATTGAGTTGAAATGATGTCATTGCTTTTAACCTCTGCATTATTAATTTGGAGAAGACAGAGACTAATAGAGTCCTAACCTTCTGTTTAGAAGCAAAGATCATGCCTTAGAAACAAGCAAAGATCATGCCTTTGTGAAATAATTAATTCTTACTTCAGAAAGTTATACCCAAAAGATGACTAAGGAAAACCAGCATCTCCTGCCTTTGAAGGCTTTAGTCCACCATCATCATTAAGAATGGAGATAAAAAAACACCATCACGGGGGACTTCCCTGGTGGTCCAGGGGCTAAGACTCTGTATTCCCAATGCAGGGGGCCCAGGTTCGATCCCTGGTCAGGGAACTAGTGTACACACACACACACACACACACACACACACACACCAGGGTATGGTTTCAGGAGGAAGCAGAAATCCTTAAAGAAATGTAAGTTTTGCAATGGAAGGACAATTCTTGGGCCATCAGTTTTCCTTCCTTCCTCCCTTCCTCCTTTACTTCCTTCCTTCCTTTCTTTTTTTCTACATAAAAAAGGCACAAGAAATTTATGTTGAATATTCTCTTCTAATTTAAGACTTATTACCTCTTTTTGTCCTTCACACATTAAAAGTCTATGAAATTTTTAAAAAGTGTTTTTTAGAAAGCAATACAAATGGCCAATAAGGCAAAGCATATCTAACCTCACAAATAATAATCAAACATATGCTAAAAATCAAGACATCAATATTCACCAATATGAAATATTCATTCATCAATATTCTTTCAATGTGTAAAAAGTTTTTAACATGTTCGTACCCAGTTGTTAAAATGGATGTGGGCAAACACCTATGCCCTCCCAGTGAGCGCATAAATGGGCACAACTCTCTGGAGGATAATTTGTAGTGCTATTAAAAACCTAAAAATCTGTGTATTCTGTGACCCAGAAATCTCCCTTCTGAGACTTTATTCTAAGGAAATAATAAGAGCTGTACTCAAAACTGTATCAAGAAGAGTGCTCATTGTATCATAAATTATTACAGCAGAAAACAAAATGGCTTAAGTGTCCAACAATAACGCAGATCATAGAATCAAATGTGTTAGAACCATCTGTTACAAAAGTACACATTGAAAATGATTGTGTTGAAGGAAACAAGATTAGTGGTTTTAAACGGGAGGGAAAACAGTGCTTTATAGGAAGAAACTCCCCCAAAGTCACTGAGGACAAAGCAATGGAATTCAGGCATATTTACATGCAGCTCAGACAAGCAGACCTCACTGGCATGACTACAAAACTTGGTCACACTTGCCTTTATTGCTGATTCAGCAGCCTGAGCCCTTATTCAACCACCTGCCCTCCCTACCTATACCTCTGTCCACCTTACCCAGAAGGAAATCAGCTCCCTCTCAAAGTATCCCCCAGATATTTCTGGGAATCCCCAAAGGGATCTGTCAGTTGTGGTCACAGCACAGCACCTGCCCTTTCTTCTTCTTCTCCACCTCCCCCCGATACCAGTCAGAGAAGCCTCACCACTGGCCCTCCTGACAGTGTTAGTGGTGAGAACACCAAGGTCAGGGTCTGGTGTGGTCTCCACTGGTCATCCAGGCATTGAGGAGTGCTGATTTCTATCCGGAAATTCCAACCAAACTCTCTGGTTTCCATCAGTTTGAGTGGCCTCCTCTCTAACTTCATGCTACACTGCTACCAGGAATGAAAGCAATTCCTTTTAGGCCAGAGCCTCAGAGTGTCAAGAAGCAGTATTTCCACCAGTTCTAGGCCCTCAGATCTTGCCCATAATCTCTCTGAGGATCAGGGAATCACTTTCATCAGTTTTTGGTTTTCTTTTCTTTCAACCCAGAGACTCAAACACAAACAAGGACAATTGTTATGCCATCTCTTTTCATTGTCCTCTTGGTCCCTCAGCTAAAAATGAATAGACAAATAGATGCTCCTTTTTCTCCAAAAGAAACCTAACCTATCCAGATGCAGTTCTCCTTTCATCGACAGCCTTTCCTTCTTTCTCATCCCCAAATTTTCTTTTTTTTAAGATAAAAAATTTTTTTTGGTTAAGTTCCTGGAAATCCCAGCCCCTCAAACATCTCCTGAAGATGCTTCAAGGTCTATGCATCATGGAGTAATTTACATTTAACACTGATTCCAAAATATAAAATTGCTTGACTCAGTTAAATTATTTTTCTGTTTTCTACTCCCCTCCCTGGTCATAATTTTAAAGTAAAAATTTTGGCAAAGTTAACTTTTGTAGTATCCATATCCATCAGCATTTTGTTTATAAAGGGCATTTCTCCCAATCATGACTCTGGGAAGGAATAAGAATATATCACCACGAGTTATATTTCCTCCTCTATCTAGTCTAGGGATCACTGCTTCTACTATATTTGCATAATAATACTAGATGGCAATTCAGAAGACTATAATTTTAACCACACCTAATTTGGAATTAACCAAATGACTGTGACAAATCATTTTATTTTTTTTAAAAATTAAAATAAAAAATTTTAATTGTATATATTTTTCCATAAAAATAATATCCATGGTGAGAGTATACACTGATATAACTTTGTTGGAGAGCAATCTAGCAATATCATCTATGAAAATATTAATAGTGATAACTTCAGAGTTGAAATTTTCTCTAATTTTTATTTTCGCTTTTTTTTTTTTTTATGTTGAGCATATATTGGTTGTATAACCAAAAATGGTGCAAAGAGTTTTTACAAAATATACAAAGGAAAAAGAAATTTATCCAAAATCCCAGGCTAGATCAGATTGCAGTCTTTTGAATTGCAGTCTAATATTTTTGGGTGGACATAAATGTGATCATAAAGTTACTTAACTTGTGTAACTGGATTTGCTATTACAAAGTGTTCTTGCACTTACACCTGAGCCTTCCCAGTGCTGTCTACACTCAATTTTACTCATGCTGGGTATGGCTTCAACAATTTTTCTCTCTTAGTCTGTGACTCTGTTGACAACTCTTCCTTCAAGGCCCAAGTAAGTCCATATCACCATAAAACCAGCTTCCAGATCCTTCTGTCCTGAGTCTTAACTACCTGGCCCATTCCTTTGTCCCTCAGATGATACCACAGATATTGTTAGCTATTTTTTTCACCTGCCTGCCCCATCTCCCCCTGGATCTGAGAGCTTCTCTTGGGCCTCACATTTTTTTTTTCTTTCTTAGTGATCAGCATAGTGCAGCAGATGCTCAAAACTTGTTTGAAGACATAATAAGGTGATTTCAATTCTACTCATTTGTTTATTAATGCTGCACTCTGCATCTTAGAGTGGATGCTTATTATAAGATTTGTTGTATCATGGATTTAAGGTGACTGCGTGAAGAGATGAAACAATGCCTGGCCAGTGGCCGCCTTTTCCTCCCAGCATGGTGGACTTTTAGCAACTTAAAATTCTGATACTAAGCAAATACCTTCTAAACATTCCTTCAGAGGGATTCATTTCCCTGAACAATTATTCATCTCTGAGTAATAATTTCCTTTTTCTCTCTTTAACGAAACTACAATGATTGAAAGACAAGCTGATGTTGAAAAGTCGGGATAAATTTCTTTACAAAATATATGGATCCAGAGTCCATAATAACTTCTATTTTTAATTTATGAATTTGTGTGTGTTTATTCATTAATTTATCATCTGTGACTATTTCCTTGTAAGTTGTAAAAATTTAAAAAGAAATTTTTATAAGTGTAAATAATTTTAAACAATGTGATTATTATCATAAACAGATTCTTTAAATGCCTCTTCACTTGATGATATTATTAAACTGTATCTAATTGTCCTTTTCTTTGTAATATTTTTTTCTTTATCAATTTTTTTAGTCTGAGGTCTTTTATTCTTTAATTTGTTTTTCCAAGAGTAAGAAAACTTTTTACTCCCATACATTTTTCCAGTACCCTGGTGATAGCCAATTTGGATCTTCATTTATTTATTTATTATTTTTATTTATTTATTTTAAAAAATATTAGTGTATTTGTTTATTTATTTATTTACCTGTGCCGGGTCTTAGTTGCAGCACACAGGATCTTTAGTTGCGGCGTGCGGGGATTTTTAGTTGTGGCATGTGAACTCCTAGTTGCAGCATGTGGGATCTAGTTCCCTGACCAGGGATTGAACCTGGGACCCCTGCATTGGGAGCGTGGAGTCTTAGCCACTGGACCACCAGGGAAGTCTCTTCATTTATTTTTTTAAATAGTCATCTTCTCAATTAAAAAATCTTCATCTTTTAAAATTTTCCTGTATTTATAAAAATTAAATGATACATGTGCATTTCAAAAAATTAGAAAATATAGATAAATTAAGAATTAAAATCATGTGAAATTTTATCATTCTGATCTGATCATTTAAAATGTTCACCTGTATATAACTAATGAGAACATACTGCATATCACAGGGAACTCTACTCAATGCTCTTTGGTGACCTAAATGGGAAGGAAATCCAAAAAAAGAGGGGATATATGTATGTATAGCTGATTCATTTTACTGTACAGTAGAAACTAACACAACATTGTAATGCAACTATACGCCAATAAAAATTAATTTAAAAAATAAAAAACAAAATCAAAATTAAAAAAAAGGAGTTCCCCTGATCCTGTTTGGATTTCCCCACTGTTTTAAATTGCTTCTTTTGTCTTCAAATTTTCATTTTTCTCCCACAGCTTTTCCTCATTCTAGGTTTCCCTGTACGAATCTCCTCCTGCCTTTAAAAAACTCCATACCCCAGTTATTGGCACTGCACGTCCCCGTCCCCAACAGGATCTCCCCACTCTCTTGTCAGCCATCAGTTTTCCTGAGTCTGACTCATGCAGTCTGGGACAATGTCCTGGGAGGTAGCCCATTATCAGCACAGTGTGGTTTACTGGGGTCCCCCTCCCACGGAAGGGTCTCTCCTAGTCTTGTGATGCCATCTCTGACATGCCCAGTCACTCCAAATAAAATTGGGCCCTTCCTGGTTTCCTCACAAGTGTGAAGTGTAGGCATGCTGGTTGGATCAAACACAAACACCCTGAAGGATAAAGACAGAAGAGTCAGGCCTAAGCAAGAACTAAAGTGGGCTGAAATAAAAGCCTTTGTGTGCTTGTGTAAGTAGTGAGAACTGTGCAAGCTGGGCATCAGGCATTAGAGCTAAAAGGCGCAATCCTTGTCCAGCCTGGCTGAATGTTGCCACAGAGAGATGAAGGTCGGCGTGGCCAGAATGCTGTATTTTGAAGTCAGATTTGTTTGTGTTGGCTCAGTTTTTAAAAAATTAAAGACACTTTGTGGAGCAAATAAAACCTGCTTTCAGGTTAAATATGACCTATATTTTACCAGTTTATGACTCCTAGACCAAAGTCATATAAACCTGTAGGAAGGAGAAAATATTTTTCCAACTGTTTCCTAATTTACAAGTCACCTTTTTCTCCAGAATCCGTAAGTCTTGGATGTCATATTTTTGTGCAAAGCAATGTTCTTTCCATTACTCACTCCCTTCCTCTTCACATCTACTGGGAATTAGGCAGGGCTATTTTCTTAATAATACAAAATAGACCTTTGAGTTTCAACTACATTCTTTACCAGCAGCCTTTGTTATTCTCATTTCCATTGGAGGATTGGAGAATAAGTGATTTTTCTCTTTCACTTGCATTAGGTAAGAGGCAGGTTTTAGTCTTGGGGCCCATCTCCTGAATATCCCCTTCCAAGGCACTAGGAGGGACCCTTCTGATGTATTCACATGGTCAAATGGACTTTACAAAATTTGTAAAAGATATTTTCACCATAATTGGCTAAGACCATTTTCTCTTTCCGTTCCAACTTCTCCTCTTGTCACTTTCCCTCATGTCTAATCGGTTTATCGTAGTAACTGCAGGTATTCTGAGGACTTGCATAAGGAAAGTACAGTTGGTAATACATGGTGTTTGTAAGTTTTTGTAAGTCTCATCACTTCCATGTGTAGGGAAACCATGGCTAGCATTTCTGGTGTAGAAATGGCTTCCAGAAGTACTCTAATTGCCCATTATCCTGACTTATCAGCACCATAAAAAGGCACAAAGCCAGAGGTCTCTCACAATAAGAACATGTCCCTAAGTGACCAGCACTGGAAGAATGTGGGTAAATTAGGAAAAACATGCCAAAATAAGACAATTATTTTTCTACTTTTTCTACAGAAAGTGATAGAACAAAACTATTGTCAGATAAAGAAACAATCAATGGGCATACAGCCAAAAATGTAGGGAAAAAGTTATAGAGGTAATTAATAAAAATAATGTTGCTGTTTTTCTGAGTTTTGTGATATTTGTGGTATTTGTCAGCTTTTAAAAATTGCAATTTGTTATGATTTCTTATCTTATTTTAAACAAATATTTGCTTTCATATATAATTTTAGATTTGTGATTTTGTATTTTTCTTAAAGAGGATTTCTCCACCATATTGTATAAGCTTCAGGACCCCCAAAATTTGGATCAACCCCTGTTGGGATGAAGATTTTCTTTAAACAGGGAATTCCCTGGCGGTCCAGTGGTTAGGACTTGGCGCTTTCACTGCTGTGGGCCTGAGTTCAAGGGAACTAAGATCCCACAAGTAGTGCAGTGCGGCAAAAAAAAAAGAAAAAGATTTTTTTAAACAAAGTATTATGATTATATATGTAAAAAATTGGGCCACTGAAACAACCCATACACACAGAAAAACCACTGGTGAAACAAAGCCATATGAATGTCAAAATGAGCTATTTTGGTCATTTAGTTCACTCTCTTCATAGACTCAGCATATATAAAACAGGACTTGGGTGTTGCATCCACCTCTAAGCACTGTGTCCTATACAAATTCCCAATGATTTACATTTCATTTCTGTATTTACCATAAATACTTAGTTTTCCAATTTTCATTCTCTGAGTAAAATTTTCGGTTTAAATTGTATAAATGATGTATAGTTTTTTTGTTTAAATTGTACAGGTTTTGTTTTTTTTTTTTTGCTTCTTGACTAATTACACAAACATCGTCTTCTTTAGTTGCACTTTGGAGCAACAGAGACCATATTGATTTAGCATTCACTCGTCCATTAGCGATGTATCATGCCAGATCTTGTGCTAGGCAGTAGTATGTGTGAACAGTGAAAGGGACAGGAATATAAACATGAATAAGACATTGCCATTGCTTTCAGGAAGCTCACAGTCTGCTGGGAAAGACCCATGGTCCAGTGGGAGAGACATATGTAAACACTGTGCTATGGGAAGAAAAAGATGAAGTTGATTAACTGGGGGGTCAAGAAGACTTCTTATAGGCATTAACATTTGAGCCATGTGTTGAAGAATGAAAAATAGCTTATCATGTTGAGAAAGGGAAAAGTATTCAGGGCAAAAAAGTAGTAGAATTATGGCAAAGCGGCATGATTAAACATGGTATGCTGGGATAAAAGGAGAAGCTAAATAAGATACACATAGGAGGATATCAGGAGTAAGAATAAAGTGTGGGCTGGGGCCAGATGATGGACTTTCCTGAAAGATTTTTAAGCAGTGCGTCACCATCATATTTGTGTCTGAGAAAGTACACTCTAGCTAACTTTACTTGGCTCCATGAATACAGGGAAACTTAATATGCAAATATGCTTTTAGTTTAGTCGGCATTTTTGGACTCATTGTCTTGGACTAAAAGTTGCTGAGATATGATATCCCTTAGATGGAGTGCAAAGTTGCATCAGGAAGGAGCTGAAGCATAAATGACTAATTCTTATAAGCAGGGATGTCAGTGACAAGCAGTTTTACAAAAATTTCTAATTTTCAAATTGAGCAAACAGTAGTATTATTTAATACTGGTACTCTTTGTACCCACACACCTAATTCCTCCACCTCAAATAGACTTGTCTGGTTTCTTACTTAGTATCAATATTTAAAACCAGTTTCATACAGCTGTTATGCTACCATACAGAAGTTCCTTAGGTTTCTACTTTCATAGCATTAATTTGAAATTTAAGATGAAATAAATTATATTTTATAAATTCAACCCATTAGATCCTGAAACAATATTTTGTGCTGAATATATACTTATAATGTAATTTTGCTAAAAATTATACCTTTGCAGGTTTTTTGCTTTTTGAAAATAAATCAGTACAACATTATGCGTAATTTTGAGTTAGTTCTCCTTTAGCAAGGAATTAGTCACTTAAGTATTATTTTTTAACATCTTTATTGGAGTATAATTGCTTTACAATGGTTAGTTTCTGCTTTATAACAAAGTGAATCAGCTATACATATACATATATCCCCATATCTCTCCCCTCTTGCGCCTCCCTCCCACCCTCCCTATCCCACCCCTCTAGGTGGTCACAAAGCACCAAGCTGATCTCCCTGTGCTATGCGGCTGCTTCCCACTAGCTATCGGTTTTACATTTGGTAGTCTATATATGTCCATGCCACTCTCTCACTTTGTCCCAGCTTACCCTTCCCTCTCCCCGTGTCCTCAAATCCATTCTCTAGTAGGTCTGCGTCTTTATTCCCGTCCTGCCCCTAGGTTCTTCATGACCTTTTTTTTTTTTTTTTTTACATTCCATATATATGTGTTAGCATATGGTATTTACTTTTCTCTTTCTGACTTACTTCACTCTGTATGACAGACTCTAGGTCCATCCAACTCATTACAAATAACTCAATTGCATTTCTTTTTATGGCTGAGTAATAGGCCATTGTATATATGTGCCACATCTTCTTTATCCATTCTTCTGGTGATGGACACTTAAGTTGCTACCATGTCCTGGCTATTGTAAATAGAGCGGCAATGAACATTGTGGTACATGACTCTTTTTGAAGTATGGTTTTCTCAGGGTATATGCCCAGTAGTGGGATTGCTGGGTCATATGATAATTCTATTTTTAGTTTTTTAAGGAACCTCCATACTGTTCTCCATAGTGGCTGTATCAATTTACATTCCCACCAACAGTGCAAGAGGGTTCCCTCTCCTCCACACCCTCTCCAGCATTTATTGTTTGTAGATTTTTTGATGATGGCCATTCTGACCAGTGTGAGGTGATACTTCATAGTAGTTTTGATTTGCATTTCTCTAATGATTAATGATGTTGAGCATTCTTTCATGTGTTTGTTGGCAATCTGTATATCTTATCAGGAGAAATGTCTATTTAGGTCTTCTGCCCATTTTTGGATTGGGTTGTTTGTTTTTTTGATATTGAGCTGCATGAGCTGCTTGTAAATTTTGGAGATTAATCCTTTGTCAGTTGCTTCATTTGGAAATATTTTCTCCCATTCTGAGGGTTGTCTTTTCGTCTTGTTTATGGTTTCCTTTGCTGTGCAAAAGCTTTTAAGTTTCATTAGGTCCCATTTGTTTATTTTTGTTTTTATTTCCATTTCTTTAGGAGGTGGATCAAAAAGGATCTTGCTGTGATTTATGTCATAGGGTTCTGCCTATGTTTTCCTCTAAGAGTTTGATAGTGTCTGGCTTTACACTTAGGTCTTTAATCCATTTTGAGTTTATTTTTCTGTATGGTGTTAGGGAGTATTCTAATTTCATTCTTTTACACGTAGCTGTCCAGTTTTCCCAGCACCACTTATTGAAGAGCTGTCTTTTCTCCATTGTATACTCTTGCCTCCTTTATCGAAGATAAGGTGACCATATGTGTGTGGGTTTATCTCTGGGCTGTCTATCCTGTTCCATTGATCTATATTTCTGTTCTTGTGCCAGTACCATACTGTCTTTTTTTTTTTAATAAATTTATTTATTTTATTTATTTATTTTTGGCTGCATTGGGTCTTCGTTGCTGTGCAGGCTTTCTCTAGTTGTGGCGAGCGGGGGCTACTCTTCTTTGCAGTGTGTGGGCTTCTCATTGCGGCAGCTTCTCTTGTTGCAGAGCACGGGCTCTAGGCATGTGGGCTTCAGTAGTTGTGGCATGCGGGCTCAGTAGTTGTGGCACACGGGCTCAGTAGTTGTGGCTCACGGGCTTAGCTGCTCCGTGGCATGTGGGATCTTCCCAGACCAGGGCTCGAACCCGTATCCTCTGCATTGGCAGGTGGATTCTTAACCACTGCACCACCAGGGAAGCCCCATACTGTCTTGATTACTGTAGCTTTGTAGTATAGTCTGAAATCACGGAGCCTTATTCCTCCAGCTCCATTTTTCTTTCTCAAGATTGCTTTGGCTATTCGGGGTCTTTTGTGTTTCCATACAAATTGTGAAATTTTTTGTTCTAGTTCTGTGAAAAATGCCATTGGTAGTTTGATAGGGATTGCCTTGAATCTGTAGATTGCTTTGGGTAGTATAGTCATTTTCACAATGTTGATTCTTCCAATCCAAGAACATGGTATATCTCTCCATCTGTTTTTATCATCTTTAATTTCTTTCATCAGTGTCTTATAGTTTTCTGCATACAGGTCTTTTGTCTCCTTAGGTAGGTTTATTCCTAGGTAGTTTATTCTTTTTGTTGAAATGGTAAATGGGAGTGTTTCCTTAATTTCTTTCAGATTTTTCATCATTAGTGTATAGGAATGCAAGAGATTTCTGTGCATTAATTTTGTATCCTGCTACTCTACCAAATTCATTGATTAGCTCTAGTAGTTTTCTGGTAGCATCTTCAGGATTCTCTATGTATAGTATGTCATCTGCAAACAGTGACAGTTTTACTTCTTCTTTTCCTGTTTGGATTCCTTTTATTTCTTTTTCTTCTCTGATTGCTGTGGCTAAAACTTCCAAAACTATGTTGAATAATAGTGGTGAGAGTGGGCAACCTTGTCTTGTTCCTGATCTTAGAGGGAATGGCTTCAGTTTTTCACCATTGAGAATGATGTTGGCTGTGGGTTTGTCATATATGGCCTTTATTATGTTGAGGTAGGTTCCCTCTATGCCTACTTTCTGGAGACTTTTTATCATAAATGGGTGTTGAATTTTGTCGAAAGCTTTTTCTGCATCTATTGAGATGATCAGATGGTTTTTATCGTTCAATTTGTAAATATGGTGTATCACATTGATTGATTTGCATATATTGAAGAATCCTTGCATTCCTGGGATAAACCCCACTTGATCATGGTGTATAATCTTTTTGCTAGTATTTAGTTGAGGATTTTTGCATCTATGTTCATCAGAGATATTGGTCTGTAGTTTTCTTTTTTTATGACATCTTTGTCTGGTTTTGGTATCAGGGTGATGCTGGCCTTGTAGAATGAGTTCGGGAGTGTTCCTCCCTCTGCTATATTTTGGAAGAGTTTGAGAAGGATAGGTGTTAGCTCTTCTCTAAATGTTTGATGGAATTCGCCTGTGAAGCCATCTGGTCCTGGGATTTTGTTTGTTGGAAGGTTTTAAATCACAGTTTCAATTTCAGTGCTTGTGATTCGTCTGTTTATATTTTCTATTTCTTCCTGGTTCAGTTTAGGAATGCTGTGCTTTTCTAAGAATTTGTCCATTTCTTCTAGGTTGTCCATTTTACTGGCATATTGTTGCTTGTAATCTCTCATGATCCTTTGTATTTCTGCAGTGTCAGTTGTTACTTCTCCTTTTTCATTTCTAATTCTACTGATTTGAGTCTTCTCTCTTTTTTTCTTGATGAGTCTGGCTAATGGCTTATCAATTTTGTTTATCTTCTCAAAGAACCAGATTTTAGTTTTACTGATCTTTGCTCTTGTTTCCTTCATTTCTTTTTCATTTATTTCTGATCTGATCTCTATGATTTCTTTCCTTCTGCTAACCTTGGGGTTTTTTTGTGCTTCTTTCTCTAATTGCTTTAGGTGTAAGGTTAGGTTGTTTATTTGAGATGTTTCTTGTTTCTTGAGGTAGGATTGTATTGGTATAAACTTCCCTCTTAGAACTGCTTTTGCTTCATCCCATAGGTTTTGGGTCATCGTGTTTTTATTGTCATTTGTTTCTAGGTATTTTTTGATTTCCTCTTTGATTTCTTTAGTGATCTCTTGGTTATTTAGTAGCGCATTGTTTAGCCTCCATGTGTTTGTATTTTTTACAGTTTTTTTCCTGTAATTGATATCTAGTCTCATAGCCTTGTGGTCAGAAAAGGTACTTGATACGATTTCAATTTTCTTAAATTTACCAAGGCTTGATTTGTGACCCAAGATATGATCTATCCTGGAGGATGTTCCATGAGCACTTGAGAAGAAAGTGCATTCTACTGTTTTGGGATGGAATGTCCTATAAATATCAGTTAAGTCCATCTTCTTTAATGTGTCATTTAAAGCTTGTGTTTCCTTATTTATTTTCATTTTGGATGATCTGTCCATTGGTGATAGTGGGATGTTAAAGTCCCCTACTATTATTGTGTTACTGTCGATTTCCCCTTTTATGGCTGTTAGCATTTGCCTTATGTATTGAGGTGCTCCTATGTTGCATGCATAAATATTTACAATTGTTATATCTTCTTCTTGGATTGAGCCCTTGATCATTATGCAGTGTCCTTCTTTGTCTCTTGTAATAGTCTTTGTTTTAAAGTCTATTTTGTCTGATACGAGAATTGTTACTCCAGCTTTCTTTTGATTTCCATTTGCATGGTATATCCTTTTCCATCCCCTCACTTTCAGTCTGTATGTGCCTCTAGGTCTGCAGTGGGTCTCTTGTAGACAGCATATATGCGGGTCTTGTTTTTGTATCCATTCAGCCAATCTATCTCTTTTGGTTGGAGCATTTAATCCATTTACATTTAAGGTAATTGTTGATATATATATTCCTATTACCATTTTCTTAATTGTTTTGGGTTTGTTTTTGTAGGTCTTTTCCTTGTCTTGTGTTTCCTGCCTAGAGAAGTTCCTTTAGCATTTGCTGTAAAGCTGGTTTGGTGGTGCTGAATTCTCTTAGCTTTTTGTTTGTCTATAAAGGTTTTGATTTCTCCATCGAATCTGAATGAGATCCTTGCTGGATAGAGGAATCTTGGTTGTAGGTTTTCCCCTTTCATCACTTTAAATATGTCCTGCCACTCCCTTCTGGCTTGCAGAGTTTCTGCTGAAAGATCAGCTGTTAACCTTATGGGGATCCCCTTGTATGTTATTTGTTGTTTTCCCTTGCTGCTTTTAATATTTTTTCTTTGTACTTAAGTTTTGACAGTTTGATTAATATGTGTCTTGGCATGTTTCTCTTTGGGTTTATCCTGTATGCACTCTCTGTGCTTCCTGGACTTGATTGACTATTTCCTTTCCCATGTTAGGGAAGTTTTTGACTATAATCTCCTCAAATATTTTCTCAGACCCTTTCTTTTTCTCTTCTTCTTCTGGGACCCCTATAATTCGAATGTTGGTGTGTTTAATGTTTTCCCAGAGGTCTCTGAGGCTGTCCTCAATTCTTTTCATTCTTTTCTCTTTATTCTGCTCCCTGGCAGTTATTTCCACCATTTTATCTTCCAGCTCACTTATCTGTTCTTCTGCCTCAATTATTCTGTTACTGATTTCGTCCAGAGTATTTTTAATTTCAGTAATTGTGTTGCTCATCACTGTGTGTTTGCTCTTTAGTTCTTCTAGATCCTTGTTAAATGTTTCTTGTATTTTCTCCATTCTGTTTCCAAGATTTTGGATCCTCTTTACTAGCATTACTCTGAATTCTTTTTCAGGTAGATTGCCTATTTCATCTTCATTTATTTGGTCTTGTAGGTTTTTACCTTGCTTCTTCATCTGTAACATATATTTTTTGTCATTTCATTTCTTTTTTTTTTTTTTTTGATGGGTGGTGCTGTATTCCTGTCTCACTGGTTGTTTGGCCTGAGACGTCCAGCACTGGAGTTTGCAGGCAGTTGGCTAGAGCCGGGTGTTGGCGCTGAGATGAGGACCTCTGGGAGGCCTCACTCCGATTGATATTCCCAGGGGTCTGATGTTCTCTGTTAGTCCAGTGGTTTGGACTTGGAGCTCCCACCACATGAGTCAGGCCCGACCTCTGGCCTGGGAACCAAGGTCCTGCAAGTTTCATGATGTGGTTAAAAAAAAAAAAGAAAGAAAGAAAGAAAGGAGCAGTACAATATCAAAGAATGAAAAACAAAATAAAATTAGAAGATAAAAAATATATCAGGAAAAATAAAACTATAATTGAAACCGCTGGTTGCTGGGGGTTCCTCCCATCCCCTTAGGGGTCTGTGGTCCCCCACTGATGCCTGGTAGGTGCCCTAGTTGTGAGGAGACGCGAATTCCGCATCCTCCTAGTACGCCATCTTGACTCTGCTCTCTTCACTTAAATTCTTGCCCACAGCATCTAACCTCATACTTTCTTTGCCTTTTCTAAGATTCATGCTCACAAAAAAACAGAGGCAGAGAAACTGGTAATCACTACCTACCTTTCATGAACTTTCCAAAGTAATTTTGTCTACTTGGTCAATTTTTAAATCAAATTTATCCTCTAACTCAAATTCACAAATTAAAAAGTGCATGTGGGGTGTGGTGTGTGTGCGCGCACCTGTGTGTGCGTATACACGTATTGGAAAAAGTTCCCCCAGATAATTCTGACCTCCCAAACGACACTATTGGATCAAGAAACCATAGCTTTCAGAAAGCGTAAACTCACATTTACAAAAGATCACACTCCAGGAAAGGAATGTCATTTCTGATTTGCAAAGCTCACAGGGAGGGAGATGATCCTTTCATTTGTCATTCCTTCAGATTCTGAGGCAAAGGACCTTGCCAACAACAGCAGAGAAAATAACCTTGTTCTTGCTGAATTTCCATCACCACCACAGAGAAGCTATAGGCTAAAATCATTCCTTTTTTCCCCCAACCTCAGATAAAATAATCTAAATTAAAGACAAAAAGATGTTAAGTGCAAGTGTACATATCCCCAAGCCAACAATTTAATATAACTTGTTAAAAGAGTTGTTCTATACTGATCATAATCCTCTAAACGAGGTCTGCTGAGGAATGCAGCTGGGGTACAACCATCAGTCTTTGTATCACAGAGCACTGGGCTGCCATTAGTCATTTAAAATAATCATTCAAAGTGATTCATGGTAGGCAAATATTTTAAAGGCACTGACAAAATTTAAAGGTAAATTACAAACAAAAATATTGAATGTCTTTGACCTGGTAAGGTTCTTTTATTTATGAATTATTAATGATGATCTCTAAAAATGGTTTTCTGGGACTTCGTTGGTGGTCCAGTGGTTAAGACCCCATGCTTCCACTGCAGGGGGTGCGGGTTCAAGCCCTGGTCGGGGAACTAAGATCCCACGTGAACTAAGATCCCTGGTCACGGGGCCAAAAAATAAAAAAAAAATTTTTTTTAATAAAAAAATAAAATAAAATAAAAATGTTTTTCCTCTCAAGAACCCAAGGCACTAAGCAAATTCCAGTTCCTTCTTAGAATGCCTGACTCAACAGATAGAGAGAAGACACTGAAGTGTGTCCATTTCCAACATAGAGCATCAAGGCCCTTGTACATCTCTCTTTCTTTATCAACATTTGAACCCCTAAAATGCTGTTTGAAAATTCAGTGATAATCAGAATATTTTCAAAGGAAACTTTACAAAATATGGATGCCCAGGCGTCACCCATCATCCAACCATGTCTTCAGACATGGTGGAGATGAAGATGCAGGGCCTGCACTTGTTTAGTGAAGATGAGGTTGAACTTATTCTTCGGTCTTTGTGGGGTTTTCATGTTTGGGTTGGCTCAAGTTCTCAGTATTCCCTGGAACATGAAGCTTAAATTTCTTGGAACTTCAAATATGTTATAATGTTGAACTCAGTGTAGCTATCCTCCAAGTAATACACTCCAGAGAGCAATTTCCAAAGAAGTTAGGTCTATGTAACAGCATCAGAGAAAAAATGAGGTTGGTTTTTCAGTGGACACTGCATGAACAGCCAATACTTATTCAATTCTTATTGCATGTTCTAGATAGCAACATGTTCTATGAAAAATGGAGGGAAACTCAGACTATTACTTACCTTTACACAACTGCAATTATAAAATAAGATAGTAAAAAAAAAAAAAAGATCATTTCAAGTTTCTTCTTGATCTCTGTATAAGAGTAGAAACCCTGTAGTAGGATTTTCTTTTAAAGAATATATGGATTTTTTTGGTAGAGCCCTGAGTTCATCTGAATGGAAAAGGCTGATTTGGGAGGTCTAAATTGCACTGCTTATTCAAATATCGAGACTGTTTTGTTTTCTCAGGACAGCCCAAGGGACAGGAGGCTTGGGAGTCCAGGGACTTGAAGAAGAGGCAAGAGAAAGGTCCCAGAATACTGGTGTGGACCAGCATGAGGCAAGACGATCCGTGAGACATTTTCAGGGGGTAGGGATAGCTGAAGAAATTAAAGAATTGTGGTAGCTAAAACCATGTGCTATAAAGTCCTGCTATACAACAGGCCCAAACGAGGGTGCTCGGTGCCTGGTGGGGGTGTGTGTCCACATGTGGGGTGAGCACCACTGAGAAGAGAATAGCCAAAGAGTGGAGCAGGAGAGGGGGCGCTGCACTATATTAGTCAGTACTCTTCAGTTTGCAAGGGACAAAACCCCCAACTTAAACGGGCTTAAGTAGAAAGGGAATTTATTTTTCCTAATAAGTAAAAAGACCAGGGCCTTCATCTGATTGGATCTGTGACCTTAAAACTATCAAGAATCTCTCTCTCATCATCTGTCAGCTCTGCTATCCTCTGCTGAATTTGGGATCAGGCTGACCCTCTCTGTGTAGTGGTCGCTGTCACTGTCAGGCTTAGATTGATATTGAGGAGACAGAGACTTTCTCCCAATGGTTCTCGCAAAAGTCCCAGATTTGAGTTTCACTGGCTCTGAATGAATCAGTACCCATCACTGAACCAATCCATAGGCTAGAATAGTGGAATACTCTGATTGGCTAAGCCTGGGACACCTGCCACGCCTAGAGCAGGTGAGGTGACTTATCCATCACACGTGAGTGTGGGAGGGAGTGACTCCCTAAAGGAATTAGAACTCTGCCACAAGAGAAATGGGAAATGGACGCTGTATAGACATCCACAAAAACCCCAAATGACACTGGTGTTGGAGGACAAGGACAGCAATGATGCAAAAGGCTTTATGTGCTGTCACAAGTACATAAAGAACAGGGTTTGACCCACAACGTCACAGAAGGCACTTTATAATGGTATTACCTAGCTATCTATTTTGTGATAATCAGTCTTATTTTAAAGAGAAAATGCATCAATATGCCATCAATACATAGCAAATTACATCCATCACCTAATGAAATTTTGTGAGGTTTCTTAGCATTTCCTGTTTTGTGTCTTACTTTTGTATTTACTTTTACCCATGCTATTCTAGTAGGAAGATTTTTTTAAAGTGTCTCTCCAAATGAAGCTTAAATATTTTTAGAGGCAGCTAAAAGAATCTTCTTTCCTTGAAGCATACATTTCTTCCTGTTTTAACCCCTTCTTGCTTCTCTCCTCATATCTCCATCTATTCTCCCAAGACTGATATATTCAACGTTTGGTAAGAAAGCAATCACAGAGAAGAGATAACCCGTACCCAGTCATCGTGGAGGAAGTTTCAATGAAATGATAGACTCTTAAGCACCTTAGAGCCAGGAGAAGCCACAGGTTGTTGGTAGAATTCAAGGCAGGAGAATATTGGTGTGTTTAGAACATCTATTATTTTCTTCTGCGGTGGCATAGCTCTCCATGCATTTGCTAGGAATTACTGGTTGTATAGTTATAATAGTGAAATTAGTATATGCGGCAAGAATGTAATTCTAGCACATTGGAAAGAATTCCTCACTCTTTGGAATTCTTCAGGAATCAGAGCTGAAAGAGAACAAAAAGCAGTAAATAAGGAAGTAAGCAGAGTTGATGGGATCTTTCCTTGAGCTCAGGACTGCCCAGCATCCCTGTTTTGTAAAGGGAACAGTGCCAGACAAGGAGCACACAAAGGAACTTGGGAGAGAAGCCTCAAGGGGAGAGTGAGCTTTGAAATCCAGGCAGTGAGGTTTTTTTTTTTTTTTTTGGCCACGGTGCGCTGCTTGCAGGAGGATCTTAGTTCCACGACCAGGCATTGAAACTGGGCCCTAAGACTGAATGTGCAGAGTCCTAACCATGGACCGCCAGAGAATTCCCAGTGAGGCTATTTCTGATAGTTCAGGAAGTCAGGTGAAGTACAGTAAGTCCCGTACATATGAACCTTCAAGTTGTGAACTTTCAAAGATGCGAACGTGCATGCCAGCCCCTATATGCCAGCTGTTGTACTGTACTACTCTACTTTTCAAGGTACTGTACTGTAAGATTAAAAATGTTTTATTTTTTGTGTCTGTTTGTTTTTTACATACGTATTGTTTGTGTGAAAAGTATTATAAACTTATTACAGCGCAGTACTGTATAGTCGATTGTGTTAGTTGGGTACCTAGGGTAACTTTGTTGGACTTACGAATGTGCTCTCGGCACGGAACTTGTTCATATGTAGTGGACTTACTGTACCACGCCTGTAGGTGAGGTCGGCCTTCACTAATGGTTCCCAAACCATCAGAATCACCTGGGGAGCACTGAGAAAGCAGACTCTTGGCTCCACACCAGGCACAGTGAATCAGAATGGGGTGGGTGGGTAGAGGATGGGGCACTTAGTCTATGCCAAGCACTGTTCTAGGTGCTCATTATTTTAGGCACTATTATTCTAATAGACACTAATATATTATTTAACTCATTCAGCCATCTCATTAATCAGGTATTCGTCCCTTTTATAGGTGAGGAAGCTGAGACTCAGAGAGGTTAAGTAACTGGCAGCAGGTCACAGAGCTGTGATTCAAATCAAAGTCTGCTTCTAGAGCCTTCTTAACTCTGCCAGACCTGGAAGTGAGGCAATCCAGATACACTCAAACTAGAAGTTTTATTATTTTTATTTAGCAGCCCCAAAAAAATTCAGGAACAGTATCCTTTCTTATGATGTATTCATTTCATATGTAATCTTTTTTAAAATACACTTTATTTTTCGAACAGTTTTAGATTCTCAAAAAAATTGTGACAATAGTAGAGAGAATTCCCATATATCCTGCACCCAGTTTCCCCTATTATTACTATCTAATATTAGTATGATAATTTGTTATAATTAATGAACCAATACTGACACATTATTAAGTTGATATGTAACATTTTTTCAAGTATATTTGACTGTGCAAAACTCAAGGTTATCTCTTATGGCTCAAGTGGTCTTGGGCAAGGAATTTAGCTATTGAATCTTATTTTACTCATCTCTAAAACAGAAATAATAAAAATAATGATTTCACAGGGACATGTTGGCATATTTGAAGAGGGTCCCATACCTAACATTCTTTTCTCGTGCCTGGGTCTGGTAGAGGCCAAAATATTTCTGTTAGGACTGCTAAAGCAGATAAAGAAACATGTGACTTTTATCTGCAGCCAAGTGGTATATAATATTGACTTCTAGGATAAAACAGACATACACGACAGGACACACTGGCCAGGTAAAGCCTGGGAGCACAGAGGAACAACACACACATCGAACAGGAAACATTCTTTCAAGGAGAAGGAGCAAGAAAGGGGTGGGGCTCTGCATGCCCAGTTTCCCCATCAAAAATCTCACCAATCAGTTGAAGTTGTTCCCTCTTCCGTGAAGAGAACAGCCAGGAGGAGTGAGGCCAAGAGCATACTAATGGCGATTGGACAACATTAGATGTTAGATTTACATGAAATAATGCCATTTGCAGCAACATGGATGGACCCAGAGATTATCATACTAAGTGAAGTAAGTCAGACTGATAAAGACAAATATCATACGATATCACTTACATGTGGAATCTAAAGTATGACACAAATGAACTTATTTACAAAACAGGAAGAGACTCATAGACATAGAAAACAAATTTATGGTTACCAAAGGGGCAAGGGAGGTGAGGGATAAATTAGGAGTTTGGGATTAACATATACACATTACTATATATAAAATAGATAACCAACAAGGACCTACTATATAGCACAGGGAACTATATTCAATATTTTATAATAACCTATAAGGGAAAAGAATCTGTATGTATGTGTATATATATATATATATATATATATATATACACACACACATATATAACTGAATCACTGTGCTGTAACCTGAAACTAACATGACATTGTAAATCAATTAAAAAAAAAGAAGTTGGATTTACAATTAAGAATTGATCTACATGTGTAAGCTCAAATGTTTGTGTCTGGTACAAGTAGATACAAAAAGGCATTTGCTCCAAAAAACTCATTCTGCAACAGATATTGATTTTTATTTTTCAGCCGAGACAGTGGTATTTTTGCTTCAGAAATAGTCCAGTTGCTAACAGTGAGTAGGCACAAATGTAGGGTTGTAAAAAAAAAAAAATGTTATTTTGAGATGAATCTCTTTATTATGACTATAGAAAGTCAAATGATTGAATCCATTAGTTGCATTTTCTCATAGTGATTTCCAAACCTGGCTCATCTCTGGAGTCACCTTTTTGAAACTACACAATTTTAGGTTCCACTGGATCAGAACATCCATGAGTAAGGCCAAGGTCTTCAAGGTCTTTCTTTATTATTTTTTTTGGCCACACTGCATAGCTTGCAGGATCTTAAGTTCCCCCACCGGGGATTGAGCCCGGGCCCTGGCAGTGAAAGCACTGAGTCCCAACCACTGGACTGCCAGGAAATTCCCCAAGGTCTTTCGATTTTTGAAAAGACTTTAGGAACTCTGATGATCAAAGATTTGGGGACCCACTGGTACAACTAGAGGGACACTGAACACTGAAGTCTAATTTGGGGAGAAAGACAATTTTTTTTCTTAAAAAACCATAGTTCTGAGTTACTAAGATGTATAAAAAATAAATCTATTTTATAAGCTTTATTTTGGAAATCTTTTCAAATAAGTAAAATATTTTAATCTCAGCATAACTCATATCATAGTTTGCCTGTTTAAGGACGATAAGGTATCAGCAGACAGGCTGCTGGAAAAGTTAAATCTTTAGGAAGCTTGCAGTTTGGGAGGCAAATGCTATACCTATGTTTATATCATCACCATTTCCTGAGAAGGTGTACTATCTGAACAGACTAAAATATAGATATCGCTTAGCCAACATTAAAAATAGGAGCGTGTCTGAAATGCGCACACTCCTACCGCTCTGAGTACTTCCTGCAGCCGCGCACAGCTTTCTCCAGCTTCTATCGGTGGCTGTAGAACCACCACCTCCCTTTCTTAAAGAGGCTTCTCTCCAGCTACACATCAATGCAGAGGCCACTGCTATTTTCTGTGTCAGCAATAATGCTCTGTCCTTCCTATGTCATCCAAGGAGCCCTGGATTCTTTCTGAACAAGAATGTGTTAGTCTTCTACACACTGGCGTGGGGCAGGGCGGGAAGGGGAGGTGGGAGTGATGGGTCAGTATTTTTTTGAAAGAGGCTCAGCATGAACTCAGCAGATTCACAGAGTAGATAAGAGTGGAAGGGGAATCAAAAGTTGGGAATACAAATTTGTTTCTGCTGCTTTTTTATTTAAAAAGCAATTTTTTTTTAAAATTCAGGGAGAAAAATCAGCCTATCCATGTCTTATGTCTGCCAGTTCCTATTCTACTTAGCAATTTTCTCTTTGCCTTGTTCTAAACATACATTATCTTTGCATTCTCATACTGTTATTAGACATCTGAATTAACAATTATTTCTTAAATGCTATATCACTTAGCTCTTGCTAAATAACAAATTACCCATAACGTACCTGCTTGAAAAAACAAGCACTTATTTAGCTCATAATTCTGTGGACTGAACAGGCAGTCCTTCTCTAGGCTGCCTTTGCTTTTCTTTGCTGGGCTTATATGGTCTGTGATCAGCTGCTGGTGGGATTGGAGGCTGGCTGGTCTAGGATGGCCTCACTCATATGTCTGGCTATTGGCAAGTAGTGACTGGGGCCTGGTTGCTAGGGTACCTCGAATCTGTTCCTTGTACCCCTCTCATCTTTTAGCAGGCCAGCTTGGACTCCTTGACATGGTGACCTCAGGGTTCCAACCACAGTAAAAGATAACAAGGCCTAACGTGCAAGTCTCTGCCTGCTTCGTATTTGCCAATCTCACTGTCCAAGTCATATGTCTCAGCCCAGACTCAGGGTGTGGTAAAACAGACACCACCGCTTGATGAGAGGAACTTCAAATTCACATCGAAAGGGTATGCCTAGAGGGATGGGGGAAAATGATGGCCATTTTTGCAATCTACCACAAGGGCTTAGTTTGTAAAAAGCCTAACATTTAAAAAATAGGTAAGGCATCTGCCATGGTTTAATGGCTGGAGTTTATATTTTATTTTAGCTTTTGCCCTCATGTCCAATTATGACACAACTGCGAGCCAGGCGAATCCCCAAAACCTCATTCAGCAACACAAATCCCTACTTTTCTTTCACCATTTTGGTTTTTAGATTACCCACAGAACTAGCTGCTACGCAGAGCAGCTGCAGGCGGACAGAAGTGCGGTGAGTATGGATGGGTGGGCGGTCAGGAAAGGCCGCCCGTGCTCTGTCAGCATAGGCTTCTCAAGGTAGTCAAGTGAGCCTCTGACCTTCCATGATGCCACCGTGGGCTAAAAGGTGACAGACACAGAAGGACGTTCTGTTTTCTCACGAGAGCAAATAGATGTGGCATCCCCGGGCAAAAAAAAAAAAAAAAAAAAAAAAAATCGCTCATTTATTTTGTTTTGTTTTTGCTTATCTGTTTTTTTTTTTTTTTAAAGTTTTTTAAATTATTTATTTATTTATTTATGGCTGTGTTGGGTCTTCGTTTCTGTGCGAGGGCTTTCTCTAGTTGCGGCGAGCGGGGGCCACTCTTCATCGCGGTGCGCGGGCCTCTCACTATCGCGGCCTCTCTTGTTGCGGAGCACAGGCTCCAGACGCGCATGCTCAGTAGTTGTGGCGCACAGGCTCCAGACGCGCAGGCGCAGTAGTTGTGGAGCACAGGCTCCAGACGCGCAGGCGCAGTAGGTGTGGCTCACGGGCCTAGTCGCTCCGCGGCATGTGGGATCTTCCCAGACCAGGGCTCGAACCCGTGTCCCCTGCATTGGCAGGCGGATTCTCAACCACTACGCCACCAAGGAAGCCCCGCTTATCTGTTTTTTAATTCCATATGTAAGTGAGATCATACAGTGTCTGTCTCTCTGTCTGGCTTATTTCCCTTGGCATGATCCTCTCAATGCCCAAACCAAATCAAACAAAAACAAGCAGATACAGAGAATAGAGTAGTGGCTACCAGAGAGGGAGGACTGGAAGGGAGCCTGAAAAGAGTAAAGGGATTACCTGTATGCTGAGGAATGGAACCTACATTTTTGGTGGCAAGCACGCTGTAGGGTATACAGGCGTGTAACATAACATTGTACACGTGAAACTGATATAATGTTATGAATCAGTTACCTCAATAAAACAAATACATAAATATGTGCATGATTTTGTGAATAGGCATACTTGGTGACTGAAAGGGCATTTAGCTGAGACCCAATCCTTGGATAAGAGAAGAAATCTCTAGGTAACTGTCACAAAGCAAGCTTATGCTGCATGTGACAATGTCTGAGAATCCTTCAGTCTGAGGGGCGTGGCAATTCTAATTAGTCTGGACATCAGTGCAACTTGGCCCTGTTTTTCAGTTTCCTTGTTTATAATGGGGGAGAATCAGGTCGTACTAAGACCTTTTCTCCCTCCCCATCCCCTTCTGCTCACCCATGAACAAGTTTCGCGGATTGTGGTTTTTAGAAAATATCTCCAACTTTCTCAAATGGCCTGCTTCGTAAAGGCCCCCTATGGGCACAGAAGAAATATTTCCCTTTCTGAAATGCAATAAGGTTCAGCTTTGCTTGGTGTCTTCTAAGGCAAAGCAAGGTTTAAGTGATGGGCAAATAACAGAGTGTTGCCTGAATTTTCCATATACCTCAGTTTTGGAAAAGCCTGGGAGAGAGGGAATAAATGTAAAATCAGAGCCTTGAAGTTAGGCGGTTGGGATTAACATATACATACTACTATTACATGTATATAAAATAGATAACCAACAAGGACCTACTGTATAGCACAGGGAACTATACTGAATATTTTGTAATAACCTATAAGGGAAAAGAATCTGAAAAAGAATATATATGTGTGTGTGGATATATATACACACATATATGTATGTATGTGTAACTGAATCACTATGCTACATACCTGAAACTAACATGACATTGTAAATCAACTATACTTCAATTAAATAAATAAACAAAATGTTTTAAAATGTAAAAACAGAGCCTTGGAAGGGAATTTACAGTTCCATGGACCAATGCCCTAGGCTTAGAAAGGGATCCTTGTGAGCTATAGATCCCCGTGGGAGGAGCCTGGCCGAGGCCTTAGGCACCTGGCCCCTCAGCCCCTCTTCCATCAGAGCATTCTGCTGTTATCTGTTTTGTATATTGGGATTTTGCAACATATTTCTTCTGATGAAAGATTTCTGAAGCTAAGACTTCATTTCGTAGGTGAGGAACTGGAGGCCCAGGGATGTGGGGTAACTTGCTCAGGGTCACAGTGGTTATCAGGGGCAGAGCTGAGGGCAGAATTCCAGTCTCAATTTCTCGTCCAGTGTTCTTTGTTCTACCACATGCCATCTTCCACTTCTCCACCTAAGCTGGGCAACTTCTTTTCAATAGATGCTCACTCACACAGCACTACAAATGTTGCCGAAATGGCTGATACAGATCAGAAGATGAAAAGTGTTATTTCTCATTTGAACAATTGCTATGATGTGATTTGGATTCTGGCTTCCAGTTCTTATCCTGTTTCTCACGAGCTGGGTGACTGAATCTCTGTTGCAGTCTCGTCATTGTAAAATAGAGACAATGATGCTCAACAACTGCTCAGCTTTTTGTAAGTAAGCAGGTAACTAATATAGAACATTGCTATGATTACTGGTTTATTGCTTTGACTGTAGAAAAAAATTTACTATTCATGGATTGTAAAGGCTCCACTAAAGTGAACTGTCTCTTAACACTTTTGGAAAAACTGAAGGTAATAATCAAAACAGTCACTATTTGTATGGTACATAGCTTGAGTTAATTAAACCATGATCAAAGGACCTGCATTCTGTCCGCAAACCATGCAGTCAGAAGTGCAATAAGAACTAAGGAATGCGCCTTGAGAAATCATTTGACTGTTCTGAATCTTATAAAGCCTGGAGTACATACGAAAGGAGTACTGGAGAAGAATTCGCTGGGGCTGTCTTTTAAGTGGTAAACAATACAAGCACCAAGAACTTCAGCTGGTCCTGAAATTCACTGCTTCCCATTTAGAAGCTGCTTCTAAATGTGGCAGCTCCCCCACTGCCTAATTAAAATGCCTTAGCAGAACAGCTTCAAATCTGACAAGGATGAATAGTTGCCAAATGGGCCCCTTTCTTTCCTGGGCCTGTAGATCATTTGCCTCCAGCTAACAGGAATTGGCACTAAAAGCCAAAAGTGGAGCATCAGAAGGCTTTGATCACTGGGTAAGAACTGTTCGGTGATGTTCAGATGTGGAATGAGCGCTGTGGTATGAGTTCAGGTGATTCTATCAGTAGGTCTGGCATAGCTATGCTACAAGGTAGGCAAACTGATGTTCAGATGAACATGACTCTAGTATGTGCAATGGTTTCTAGTTTCTTTCATGGCTGTGTAAAACATCCAGATTATGTCAAATTACTTCTCCACTTGTAGATCAAGAATTGGAAATAATCATGGGGTAATGGACTGGTGTTGGGAGATTTGTGTTCAGATTCTGGCCCAGTTATTAAGTATCTTTGCTGAATTAAACCTTGGGCCTCTGTTTCCTCATCTGTGAAATAGATGGTGGGGCAGAAAGTTAGATTAAGAATTTTTAAAGTACTGTTCCAGTCTAGCAGCTTATTTTATGGCTAAAGGCAGTAAGGACCAAGAACTAACTTTCTGTCTTTAGGTTATTTAAATTGTCCCATATATCAAATCACAATGGATTTAAAAATTATATTGAGTCTGTGGTCTATTATCCTCCGATGGAGCATGTTAAGGAAGCTGAGTGCTTTGATCACTGCCTGGGCTAGTGATTTAGTAAGGACTAAATTGTGTCACAAGAAGCAAAGATCTGACTCCCATAGTTTAAAAACACAAGGTTTTCTTCTCTGACATAAAAGAATTTGGAGGTAGGAAATCCACAGCAAGTATTGTGGCTTGATATAGACATTCCACTGCATGTGGCTACTAACCTCAAGGTTACCTCCTAACACAACATGACTGCTAGAATGCCAACCCTTTCATCTACATTCCAGGAGCAAGGGGAAATTGACAAAAGGGGGGCATCCTTTGACTGGGAAATGCTGTTCATTATCTGGGCATGTTGCTACCCCAAATAAAACTGGGGTCCTGTTACTGAGAAGAAATAGGACCATCCAGCAGGCTTTGTCATAGCCAGTTATCTCAGCTGGATTCCTTGGTCATTTCCTCAGTCCTGCACAGCTTTCTCCCAAACACAAGGGCCAATCTGGACAAAGCCCTCTGTTTTCCAACACCGTGAAGCCACGATAGGAGCCTGAGAGGGAAGGCACTATCTTGTCGACTAAGGATCTAAAGAATCATTTTCACAGGTGAAAGGCAGCAAATTTATTCTAGTATAGGTGGCACTTGAAGAACTTGCTATTTTTGAATTATTATAATAAAAGTATTTTCCAATTTTGCCTAGGAAATAAGCTGATCTCCACCTTCCTAAAAAATATCCCAACAATTGTTTAAAATAACTCTGTTCTTGCTATGAATAAGTTCCACAGCTTAGCAACAGAGAACAGAAGGGAGACATACAAAGCTTTTTCTTTTTCTTTTTTTTCTTTTCTTTCTTTTTTTTTTTTAAATAGTAACTCACCCTCAAGCTTGGATTAGGTAAAATAGTCTCTTGGGCAAAAGGACCTCACTTCCTGAAGCTCTGTTTTTATCTTTGCTGCTAAAAACTCACAGGCTACATTTCGCACTATGGTATTGTTTTGTTTTTTAATAATCTTAGTTCATCTGACTAGTCAAAAATGCCTAAGAGGGGGACTTCCCTGGTGGTGCAGTGGATAAGACTCTGCACTCCCAATGCAGGGGGCCCGGGTTGGATCCCTGATCAGGGAACTAGATCCCACATGCATGCTGCAACTAAGAGTTCGCATGCCACAACTAAGGAGCCTGCGTGCCGCAACTAAGACCCAGTGCAACCAAAAAAAAAAAAAAAAAGCCAAAGAGGTATGTGGGTTTTAAGAAATCAAAACCTAAGCAGACTGATGGCTGAAGTCAATTTGGGACAGTGCTTCAGTTCAAACATTCTGGCTCTGGGTTCATATTTGCCACAGATCCCTGTTCCCCATCTGTGACAGTTAATTTTATGCGTCAACATGGCTAGGCCACAGTACTCAGATATTTGGTTAAACACCAGTTTATTTTTTATTTATTTATTGTTTTAATTGGCTGTGCCACGCGGTTTACAGGATCTTAGTTCCCCAACTGGGGATTGAACCCACGCCCCCTGCAGTAGAAGCGTGGAGTTTTAACCACTGGACCACCAGGGAATTCCTGAAACAGCAGTTTAGATTTCGATGTAAAGGCATTTTTCACATGAGACTATCATTTAAATCAGTAAACGCTGAGTAAAACAGATCACCCTCCATAGTGTGGGTGGGCCTTATCCAATCAGTCGAAGACCTTAAGAGATAAAGACTGTGGTTTCCAGAGGAAGAAGGAATTCTGCCTTCAGACTGTCTTCGGACTCATGACTCCAACATCAACCCTGCCCGGGGTCCCTAGCCTGCCAGCCTACTCTGAAGAGCTCAGGCTTGCCAGCCGCCACTATTGCATGAACCAATTTCTTAAAATCTTAATAGATAGATAGACGGACAGACAGACAGACAGACACATGTTGGTTCTTTTTCTCTGGAAAACCCTGACTAATACACCACACCAGTTTTTGGCTCATGGATATTTGTAAACAAGCCCATTTGTACTGCTTCTCATTTCTGTAATCCGTTTATTCAAAACAGACTGATAAAGGCTGTTAGGTCTAAAGGGGTAGAGGGTATGAATTATGGTGTGAGATTGGGTTGGTATCACAGTACCAAGGTTATATTCCCTGGATAAGCCTCTTACCTCTCTGAGCCTTAGTGTCTACACCTGTAAAATGGGTAATGATGCTGATTTGGGGATAAAAATAATAACGATAGTAATGACAACAAAAAATACGTACTTTGTCAGAGCACTTACTCTGTGCCATGAACATGGATCCTCTTTTCCCTCCCACACAGCCTTAGAAGGTGAAACTGAGGTACACAGAGGCTAAGAAGCTTGTCCAAGTTCACACAGCCAGCACGTGGTAGATGCTGACCAGCATCATGACCAGCACCATGCTGTCTCCACAACACACTTGAAGACGCTTAGCCTATGCCTGGCACAGAGCAGATGTGCAATATTAATTCCCTTCCACTTTGGTCTTTCACCGCCTTTTGTCTCATTACTCAGCTGTTTCTGCAAAGGTCAGAGCCAGTGAAAGCAACAAAGTCTTGTACCATTCAATTTATAGCTCTTAGGCAGTCAGGAATCTGCCCCAAGGTGATTCATTCTGCAACTTTCTTGCCAGGAACTGAAACTGAAAGCAGACTGCCTGTTCTACCACAGGGTCTGGAGTGGCGTTGGTTTTCACATATGCCGATGGTCAGGTTGGGGACTGTGTAACCCACTGCACAAAACAACTGTCTATATTGCTGAATTCACTCCCAGAGTTAATCACAAGCTGGTGTGTTTGGATGCACACCTCATTGCCTCCACTTTCATCGTGTAATTTCGAAGTAAGAATGAAAAGTAGACGGTGGTCTGAATCTCCCTTCCTAGCTTGGTGCTGCCCAGGGAGCACGCTGCCTTCTCTCATTTGGTTATGTTGACGGGGAAGCCATGGGAAGTGGCACAAGAGCTGCCCTCTCTGTGCCCCTTCTCTCCTCTTTTTGGAAAACACTAAAGAGATCTGTTCCATTAGCACGAAGAGTGCATTTCTACATTTTTAAGTGGTTTTTTGGCAAACCAGAGAGCTGTTCTATGACAGGCTACAGACACTGTGTCTGCAGCTATTTATCATCATAATAGGTATCCTTACGATATCGATATCCCTGAATGTAACATTATCTCTTTGAAAATTCATTTCATGCAAGGATGCTGATGTCGGTACCAAGTTATGCTATAATTCTAGGGGAAGAGGTTTTGAGAGTCCTCTGTAGTTGACATAACAACTGCTATATCCATGCTTAGATTTTGATCAGCTTAAATAACTTAAGTTCCAGAATATTTTACAAAGATTGCTTTTATTCCAGCTGATTACTTCACGGCTTCCAATATAAATGCTAATGTAGGCACCATTATTTTTGTTATTAAGCTATTGCTATAAAACATATTTTTAAAAAGACAATTTAAAACTTTAGGACTTGAATTATACATTTTCATAGTCTGATGGGAAGAATGCTTGGCATTTGTTACAACTATATCTACAAACACAATGTACGGCACGGGTCGAAAGTCACAAATTTTGGGACATCAATTCCTTTCCAGCATCCTGTCCCTCCATTCTTCCCCAGTGATGCCAAGCTTCTTCCTGGCTCTTGAACACGTCCTTCTTTTCCATGCCTTGCACGTGCTATCTCCTCCGTCCACAGTGACCCTCCTGCCCTTCATCCCCCTCCTCCCACTGCACCTCCCAAATTCCTCTCCTCCCTGGACACCCAGATCAAATGTCATTTCCCTCAGGAAGCCTTTCCTGACTTTCCTATACTACGTCTTCGGAGCTTAATATCTATTTATTTCCTACAATTCTCCAAAGGGATATAACTCCAAATCTATCAATAGTTAACTATAAACTATCTACCTAAGAATCCTGGAAGGCATGTAGAGACCTAGAAAGAAATCCATACTTCTTGCAACAAGGAAGTAATAGGTGACTCTAGACATTTTGATCCAGTACTTAAGGATAAAACTATGTCTTCTAGGATTCTGCTTATCCCACAGGACCAGATGGCAAGACTAATACAGATTCCTTGCAGAGGATTTGGAACGTGCTAAAAAAAACAGGGAAGGGCTTCCCTGGTGGCGCAGTGGTTGAGAATCTGCCTGCCAATGCAGGGGACACGGGTTCGAGCCCTGGTCTGGGAAGATCCCACATGCCACGGAGCAACTAGGCCCGTGAGCCACAACTACTGAGCTTGCGCGTCTGGAGCCTGTGCTCCGCAACAAGAGAGGCCGCGATAGCGAGAGGCCCGCGCACCGCGATGAAGAGTGGCCCCCGCTTGCCACAACTAGAGAAAGCCCTCGCACAGAAACGAAGACCCAACACAGCCAAAAATAAATAAATAAATAAAAACTAAAAAAAAAAACAGGGAAACAACCGACTCTTGATCCAATTATCCAGTGAGAACCTCTGTTGATATTTAGTGAATATCTTTGTGTCTTGTTTTGCTTCCAATGTGTACGTCTACATGTATTTTGATTCTCTCCATTCCTCAGAACATAGGATAACCACTCACCATGACTACGCTAATTGGACATAGCCTTTTCTTAGTAAAGTATTACAGTATACCATTTGTACAGAAAAGTTCATACACAAATCAAGTGTACAGCTTGATGAGTTTTTATAAAATGAAGGCACCCATGTAAGCAGCACCTGAATCAAAAACCAGTATTTTACCAATGCCCTAGAAGCCCCTCTTGGGTCCCCTTCTAGTTATTACCCTACCCCCAAAGGTAATCATTATGCACACTTCTAACATTAGATCGTACTTTTGCCTGTTTGGGAATTTAACATAAACATAACAACCCAATATGTACTTTTTTGTGTGTGGATGTAATGATCAATCTGATTTTAGACTGAGGAAGAAACTGAGGGTATACACCGGGGTGAATCAGATAGTGGGCTATTCTGCATACATAAATGTGCTCAAGATACAGGGAATAACTCATTTATCTCATGGAAAGTACTCTAGGGCCCTTATGTTCATAACCCAAGTCCTACCATAACATTTGGGACTGTCTCAGAGCCAGAGGATACCACCATACCAGCCTAGGCTTAAGCAGTGGGAAGTAAAGGATAATTCCCATTTGTTCAAACTGAGAATAAAATTCAATTATTTAAAAAAAAAAAATTCAGGATTACCCCCCTACCCCAATTATTTTAAGCGTGAGAGAGGGCTTTGGCCTCCTGGGAAGATTCTAGATCTGTGTGTGTTGAATACATCTTCCTGTGCCAGAAATTTTAGTTCTATGGATCCGATGAATCAGATCTATTTCTAACAGGAAAAATGAAGATAAATCCAATAAAAATAGCTAACTTTTATTAACCACCTCTCATATCTGCCAGACACTGCTATATATACACATCCACTGCTTTATATAAATGTATCATGTAGTCCTCAGGAGAAACCTAAGAGGTAGATCTTATTATCCTCATTTACAGTTGAGGAAACTAAGGTGAATCTGCAGTTCTGATCACCGGTGCTGGAATAGGGCCAGCAGGTGAGCTGGTCAAAGGCGTGTGCTCAAAGGAAGGTTCTTAAGAATGACAAGACAGTGAGAGCCTGAGGGTCTACACCATAAGAGTGGTTCTTTCCCTGAAACTGGATGGGAACGGTTTAAATCTATCCAGCTAATATGGAGTGGAGCAGATCTCCTTGAGAAGAAGAGCCCACGTCCACAGAAGCCTACAAAGGAACTCAGCGCAAGAGGAGGGAAGGTGGGATTTGATGGTCTGGTCTGGGCATCCTTCAGGGGTCCTGGTCTCCCAGCGTGCCATCCAACTATCCTCTGGAAACTTGGGCAAAAGGCCCTACTAACACAGCCTAAATCCCTGGCATCAGAACTTTCTTAAAATCCTGCAGAGGCCTGTGTCCTGTGAGCAGATAGTGAGGGAGTTCTCTGTTAGCTCCTAGAAATCTGTTCCTCTGAACCGGCCTCAATTATCAAGTACAGGATTTAAAATGTAAACTAACCCTGAGGCAAGGGTATGAGTGTTCCTCTTTTTAAGATGCTGTGAAACTGCCATCAGCCCACACCCTTCAGTTTCTACTAGGCCTCAGGACAAGGAATATGGTTGAGGCTGGTCACAACCAGAAGAATCTTCCTCTCCAAACTGCCAAGAAGGGAAGGGAAACATCCTTGGAAGACCGCAGCTGGTTTAAAGTGGTGCCAAGACACTGGCCACAGATTCATCTGGAACATCCTGTAAGTATTTATTGAGAGGTTTGTCAGCACATTACCAGGATCAGGACTGGAGAATCCCTTCAAGGATCTCCTCCTGGGCAAGAAGCTGGCATAGTTTCCCCCAGCTCCTCATCTCAGGACTAGATGGTAAGGGATATTAACAAGCAAATCAAATATAATTACAGAATGGGGCTTGCTCCCCTGAGGAGAACTGACTGAATTCACCAAATCTTCTGCAGTGAGGTTCTCTGAAGAACCATCCTTAACAGGTCTGAGGAATAATTTGATGAAGGAGTCTTAAGAGGCTGATGCAGGGAAAACTGGAGGGGAAAAGATAGCTTCCATCCTTTCACGTGGAAAAAAGCAACTCTCTCCACTCTTTATATTCCTCTGACTCCAGCTTTCTGGTCACAGCAAGTGGAAAGTAGGAGTGGGAAAATGGGCATGAGGGGAGCAGTGGGGTAAAGAAGATGGAAGGAGAGGAGGAGGGAGTTTAGGGCCAATGCGGTAAAACTCCATATAAGAGATAGATTAGATGGTCTGTCAATTAAATTAAAAATAAGCAAATTAACAAATTAATGATAAAGTATGAGAGAATGACACCTATTTTAAAATGGGATATAGGAAAAACTGAAAGCAGAAAGACAAAAAGGAGTTAAGAATAGAGCAAAATATTCTAAATTAAGATTAGGAATTAATAAAAATAGAATAAAATAGATATTTATAATTTTTGAAAAGACAGAGGGCTGGTGAAATAAGAGATGAAAGCTTTGAAATGGAAAAGCTATAAGATTAAGCAGGAGCTAAATCCAAATGATAAAAAGAAAAAATAATTAAGGTAAGTGTAATTTAAGAAGTAGAAGAAAGTAAGAAAAAAGGGAACTCATAACAACACAACTCAAAACAACAACCACCTGACCAGCTGGGCCACTCAAGGGAAAGTAGGAATGAGGAAGTTCTTTGGACAGCCAGGCTTTTCCTCTCTTGAGGTCCATCCCTGGTGGCAGGTTTTTTTAGTTTGGTTACATATTCATCCATGCCTACCTCCATTCATTCATTCCCCAAATATTTATTGTGCCAAACTGGAAATTCAGTGGTGTGAGCCGAACAGAGAAGAATTTTGCCTCCATGATGGTCACAGTCTATGACAGGAGATGGTGGTGGGAGAGAACACATATATTAAACAAATGACTATACAGGCCAATTGATAATTACAGAGTTATGAAGAAAAAGCCCAGGGTGCTCTGGGGATATATGAACTGGCCACTGATTGTATGTATAATGGGAATGGGGGATGTGGAGCGGAGATGGGGGTAGATGGACATCGGGAAAGTCTTTTCTGCCAACATATTTGTCCTGAGATCCAAAGGATATATTAGGAATTAACTGAAGCAAAGTAGGGGTGGAGGTGGCCAATATATGTCAAGGACCTAAAACAAGAAGGCTTTAATTCATCCGAGGAACTAAAAGAAGGCTGTGGCTGGAACAGATAGATCTAGCAAGGGAGAAGTGTTAGATGCGGTAGGAGAGAATGGTGGGGACCTTATTAAGAATTTTGGTGTTTATCTAGGAGCAATGGGAAGCCATTTGTTTGTTCCCTTAAAACAACAAAAAAGTGTTTCATTCATTTGTCAGTTTACTGGTTTTTTTTGGTGGGTGGGAGTTTCCTTCCTTTGGGGCAGGGACTATACCTGTCTTGTGTATCATTATATTCCCAGCACCTATGCAGTGGACAATCAATAAATATTTTGAATGAATTAATAGGAATCATTCTGGTAGGGCCACAACTAAAGTCCAGGTCTTCTGCAAAATCTGTGCTTCTTCCAGGAAGTCATATTGTCACCTCAATAGTTTGCTTGGAGTCCTATCTGCTCATCAATAAGGTAGATGTTAGATGTCTCCCTCAGTGCTTTTGCTATCCTTAAATTAACAGCTCAGCTTCCAAAGTACTGGTTACTTCTGAAAGTTTTGAGAATTGCTATTGAATTCTGCTGCCTTCCATGATGGTAGATGGATGCCATGGCTGGCTATTGGTGACAAACTGTCCAAGTGGGGGAAGGAGATTATCACTGCATGGCCATGTGCCCTGGCATTCTTTTCTCAAAGAACTAAAACATGCAATGACAAATTACTTTCCCACCAACAATTTTCACAAGTCTCAGAGAAATCTTAGCAACACTTAGCTTCTTAGTAAGTTTTCCCCCCAAGCAACGGCACACCAAGGGTACTTGATACCTGGAGCAGATCAGTTTTTAACACCCTCCTGGTGTAGAAGACAACATTAGTTTTAGTAATAGTATGTAATAATCAGGAATGTGAATTCTTATTTTCTTTTTTTAGGTTTAAAATAAACAAGTTTTTTTTTTTAAAGAATAAATACCAGTTTTAAAAATACTACTTTAGGGACTTCCCTGGTGGCGCAGTGGTTAAGAATCTGCCTGCCAATGCAGGGGACACGGGTTCGAGCCCTGGTCCGGGAAGATCCCACATGCCACGGAGCAACTAAGCCCGTGCACCACAACTACTGAGCCTGCGCTCTAGAGCCTGCGAGCCACAACTACTGAGCCTGTGTGCCACAACTACTGAGCCCACGTGCCACAACTACTGAAGCCCGCATGCCTAGAGCCCATGCTCTGCAACAAGAGAAGCCACCGCAATGAGAAGCCCGTGCACCACAACGAAGAGTAGCCCACGCTTGCTGCAACTAGAGAAAGCCTGCACGCAGCAACGAAGACCCAAAGCAGCCAAAAATAAAAAAATAAAATAAATTAAAAAAAAAAACTACTTTAAAATCAGTAAACTATTACACAACATTGTAAATCAACTATACTTCAATAAAAAGTTTGTTTTGAAAAAAAATTAAGGAGAGTGCTAAAAAAAAATCAGTGAACTATTTCACACATGAATTAAAATTTGCACTTGCTAAACAAAAATATCACATGTTGCATTTTGCACTCTTTACCACTATTTAAAATTTAAACACAAATAAAAACCTCAGAGTGGTCACAGAGAATGTCAGAATTGAAGCAGGCAAATTCGGTTTCTTTGTTTTTAAAGTCACTATGTTATGATTGTTTATTTCAAATCTACTTGTTTAAATTAGGTTGTTGCCTATTTTCCATATTTTAAAAAGCGCTTTGGCAAAAATTCTTACGTGCTTATTCACTTATTACTTAAAGACAAACTACTAAATGTCGAACTGCTGGGTCAAAGCTTACAAATGTGTAAGGCTTTTCACGCTGCTTCACTACATATCAGATGAGTAAATATGAAGAAGCATCACAGCTTCCTACCTCCAAAGTTTCCACTGATGCTACCATAGGCACTGTTCCTTTAAAAAGTGCGGGATTTAGAGACTCCCTGGACTCAGAAGTAGACAGGGAAGAACTGTGGTCGAAGGGAGACCGAGGGGGAGGCTGGAGAAGCCGATTCCTGTGGTGGCTCTCTCTGTAGGATGCTATGCCCATCTCAGAATCACGTGCCCCCTCACTCCCAACTGCTTAGACTTTTCAGCTTCTCTTGGCAACTTCCTAATTTGAGGTCAGACTCCTCTGAAGAGATATCTGAACTTTCTACAATGAGCAAGGCAAATTTTGATTGAAGGTGGGGTTTGAATCGTGAGGCACACGGGAGGAGTGCCCGGCGAGGGCCACAGGAAGACACTGGGCATGGTAGGGAGGCGGGTACCAGAGGAGAACACTGAGACACAGAGAGGGACAGCGAGGCTGGCAAAGACCTCCAGTTCATCTATCTCAAAAGTGCCTGGAGTGAAAGTATCCTCTGGCCCTTCTCTTGCATTATCAAATGATCCTCTACCCGCAGGAACTCAAACTGAAACTAGCACATTGGTTTCATTTATAGATTAAATAGTACTTTAATGGATAAGCTGGGAACTTCAGCTTTATATAATATATAATATATACTTTGATATATGTGCATATATATGAAATGTGGTTTACAATATATTCTAAATCTATATAACCAATTTATTAATAAGCAAATAACTGAATAACCAAATAAATGCCAGAATCCATGTAAAGGGCTTAGAACAGTACCTAACACATAGTAAGCACTGACTAAATGTTAGCTATGCTATGCTAATAGAATTAACACTGTGCTCTGATTGCTCACATACAGTATAAAATATTTACTCCACTAAATAAATAAGATATAAAATTATTGCAAACAGCACTTAAACCCCTCAGAGATAAGACCTCCTTAGCGCAGGCAGCGGGTGCTCCTGGGCTTCCTTGTGAGATTCTCCAAGTACAGATAAGCCCTGGGGGCTGAGACAGATAATTAAGGCTTTTGGAGGAACTGTACTCTGTGCTTCTGGTCCTGCAACAGTCCCAGAGAGAGGGCTGTGAAGCCAGTGGGGAAAGGTTAGGGGTGGCCAGGACCTTCCTAGAGGGAACAGAGGGGAGTGGGGACCAGGCTGGGCCAAGAGAGGAGGAGAGGTTAGGGAACCTCAAGGTTATTATTACAAGTCTCACTGCAAAGGGCATGGGCACATGGGAAGTCATTAATTGGGGCCATCAAGGCAAGGTATCAACTACACTGGTGGATGGGAGTTCTTTAGTATTGCCACCCTGAATACATGTGGGATTCTCTTGCTAAGGAGGACAGGGGAATGGATACTGGGCAGTCAACTAGCACACTGCCACATCAGGGCTGGCGCCACTGGAGAGGACTTCCACGCTTTGCCTCTGGGGACAGGCTGAGCTGCCCTGAATCAGACTCTACTTCTCACCTGTGGTGTGCACTTGAGTAACTTAAATACTTCACTTTTCTAAGCCGCATATGCAAACAGAGATAATAAAAGATGCTTAACTCTTAGGATTGTTGTGAGAATTAAATGAGACATAAAGTAGCTAGCATGGCACCTGGCCCTGAGCAGGGACCCAGAAAATATTGGTAATGATTATGTGTTCAGCCTGGCTGACCTTATTGGTGTTTATTTTTTGCCCAGATTAAATGATTTATCTTTTCCACAATTTAACAAAAAGAAACATGCCCTAGAAACTAGAGTCACTTCACGGTGAGGCACAATTGTCTAAGAAGGTCACCTTTAGAGGTATTTCAGTAGACTTTTTATCTGTAGGTGCAGAAAAAAGTCTTTCACCATCTGTCTCCATAGCTGTCACCTATTTTTTCCCCTTTTTGTACAACTGGGTTATTTCATCAAACTTAATGGCCACTGAAAGTAACAGCTGACAAGCACCATTGTTGCTTCACATGATACCTGACAGCATCGTGGGCTCATTTTTCCACCTGCTGCCAAGCTGAAGAATTCTCAGAATTCTCTCTTTGTTTTGTTCCAGTTGGTATTTATAAATATGAGAAGAGATGTGGTGAAGACTGAGGGCAAAGTCAGTCTTTTAATTATGTGAAGGTTGGGTTTGCAGGTGAATGAGAAATAGTGGGTCAGGGGCCAGGTCAAGGAGTCTGATCAGGAACGTGTCCCTGTCTTGGTTGCCCGATCCTAAGACACTCTTGTCTCCACACTGAGCTCTCAGCTAACTGACCCCTTCAGCCCCCACCCCAGGCTCTAGGACCACAGCAAGGAGCAACTCACAGAGCCCACGTGGCTCTGCAAAAAGTCAGCCACCTCCAAGGTCGGCTCTGACTTCCCATCTCAGCTCTAGCCGCATAACTGAGTCCCAGGATTATTCTCTCACCCTTAGATCTCTCCTGATATTATAGCTCTTCTTTAAAGATTGAGTTCTGCCTTGTTCTGACCATTCCTCCAAACTGGGGCTGGGATCCTACTCCTGACTGCCAGCCCTGTGGCTGGGGCCTTGCTAATCCACTGCCAGAATGTTCCCAATGCCAACCAGTGGTTTGCCACAAGACTGTGTCATTGTGCTCGCTTCAATTTCCTGAACCCCCAGGTCTTGCTGAGTGGTGTGGACGATCACCACCACCTATGCTTTCCTCATACTCACCGGAGCTGGTTTTGCCATCCTGGCTGAACTCTCCTTCCAATTTGGCTCAACATCCAACACCACTTGTGGACCAGGGGTGGGGGATAGGGGCGGCAGGGGTGGGGTTGTAGGTCCTGGCCCCTCTATGCTTTTCTTACCAGTGCCTACTAAGTTTCAGTTTTGACATGATCCCCTACCCAAGTCTGTCACTAGCTATGTGACTCTGGATAAACACCATCACTGAGAAGCCACAAACTCTGTTACCTATAGGGACCAGGTGGGCAAGATAGATCAAACTGGCTGGGTATGGGACACAGCACACTAGATTGTATGAAAACTATAATAACCAATGGGGGGTTACTGCCGTGCTAGACTAAAAGCCTCTTGTGGCCGGGTCTCCAGTTTTCCAAAAGATGTGCGTGCATGTGTGTGTGTGTGTGTGTGTGTGTGTGTGTGTGTGTGTGAGAGAGAGAGAGAGAGAGAGAGAAATCTCCTGGTTTTTTTCAATCTTTACAATGAATTCATATTCTAAGCCTGTGGAGGTCAGGTTTTTCCTGTGAGTCACCAGCCCACAAACACTTCATAATAACCTCTCTGTGCCACAGTTCCTCATTTGTGAGAGAAGGAAGCTTTTCTAGATAAAGCCTAGGGTGCCTTCCAGCTCCTACATCCTGCTGAATCAGTGAAGAGAGAACTCTGGACAGGAATGGGTCACGGACTATTTCCTATCTTTTCAGTAGGAATCAGGAAATTATATAACAGGGGAGGAAAAGGAGGAAAAGGGCATGGGAGACCAGCTGACTGTCAGCTCTCTGGGTTCCTCTTCACCCCTGATTAACTCTAGCCCTTCTGCGGCTTCTCTGCAGTGGGGGCTCCCTACCCCCGGGCTTCTTCGGGACATCAGTGATGCACTGCCATACCAGGTCACTGCCTCTCCTCTCTGCTCTCCTGCAGCTCCTGAATGCTGAATCCTGAATGTAAGATTTCCAAAAAGCTGTTCTAGACCCAGCTTGGTCACGGATACTCGAAAAGTCATTCTCTGTGGCTTGTTAATTCAGTTTACTTAATGTGCTTGCTTTTTTATGAGAAAGTCATGGGTTTGTTCCAGTTGACCGTGTTCAATTTCATGGACAGTATCTCAAGTGGGGTCTGTTGAGGAAAGAGTATGAAGAGCACAGGTCCATCAGAGCTGCCAGGGAAGCCACTAGACATGGTTTTGTGTTCACTTGCCTTTCTGGACCCTGTCCTGTGGGTTTAGTCATTAGGCTCGGTGGTCACTGGTGTAAAAGAAACACCTGAACACTCCCGAAAGCAAGAGGATGTTAGAATGGAACATTTCCTTCCTCTGTTTCAGCTGAGGGGGCGAGATGAAAGATGTCAGATACCAAAGTGAGATGACATTCCCCCTCCCAATTAGTACAATTAAAAGGAAACGTCTCCAAGAATCTGTTCCATAGTCCTTGAACTGCTCCAAGAGATCAAGATGAGACTGAGCAGACAAAGTATCTTTGGAGGGAGGGAGCGGGTGGGTATAGTGGATATTGTTAATGCCCCACCAGATCACCTTGAAAAACTGGACAACCCCCTTCCCCACCCATAACCACATTCAGCTGCCCACTTCTCTGGAGAATTGTCCTCGGACAGCCAGGACCTGTAGGCTACACACCGCCACCCGGATCACCCCAGCAAACCTCAGCCCAAACAGCAGGAGGGTATAAACTGAACTCCTTGCCTCCAGGTGGGACTGTCTTTGTCATGCACTTTGTCTGCAGGGTTTTCCCTCTGGGATCAGATTGAAGCTAGTCTCTAGCTGGGATCACTTCCTCCATTGGCTTCCCTCTCTCCCCCAGCTTTATCCTGTTCTCCTCGCTCCTCTTCTAATGAGAACAGTTCCTCAAAAAATCACTTGAACAAGAATCCCCATTTCGGGCTCTGCTTCCAGGGAGGCTGACTGAAGACAGTGGAGGTGCACCTCTTTGATCTTGAAGATGGAGACTTGAAGGCAATTGCATCGGGTGCCTCTCAAGTGCTCCCTACAATTAAGGGACAAAGAGGATGGGTCCCTCCCTCAGGCCTGAGAAAGATAAAGTGGCCTGTGAATGGTGGCTGACTCCCACCTTGGAATTCCAAAAGCAGCTACCCCCACGCTGGAGCCAGGTGGGCGATGCTGCGTAGAGACAGCCTGACCCCAGGTGAAGGGGAGGGAAGGAATGCCTGAGCGCAGGGTGGACCAGCGCAGGCCAAGGAGAGGGGCAGTGTGGGGTCCTTTCAGCCTAAAAGGGCTGCCTGAAGGGGCACAGAGACCTGAGCTAAAAGAGGCTCTTCTTTCAGAGGTGAACCTCTGGGTGAAGAAGGCATCACAGATGGCCACCAAGAGCAGAGATCAATCACTACAGGTCCAGGGAACTGCAAGAGCAAGGAACTCAACAAGAAACCTCTGAAGAACCCAAAAAGCCCCTACAAGAAGAGAATTTATTGCAACCACCTGCCAGCCCCATCCAGGAATTTCCAGCTTTAACCAATTCCAGGTTCAGCCAAGTGGTAACATCGTTTTCCCTTCTTTCTCCTCACTCTCCCTACGTTGACTCCAACAAGAGAGAAATCACAGGTAGCACAGGGGAGCTGAGAGAAAGGAGAGAACAGAAGGACCACGAACTCCTCCCCACCACAGGCTTGAGAAGCAGCCCGGGCGTGGAGACAGGGTGATGGTTTAACCCCAACTTCAGGTTGATTTTTGATTATTATGTGAGACTGAATATATTGTTTTATAACTCCAAGTAAATACCACTCAGAGTGATGCAAGACTATCGACGGACAAGATTAAGATTTTCCCCACTGAACTGAGTTTAAGGTGACGGAGGGAGATGAAAATAATGTTTGGATCACATCCCATGGGTCATGCTTGTGCTTATGGTTACATAAGTGGGGAGCAGCTTCGGCTTCCCAATGCTTCCCGAAGACAAGTCCTGTGCTGATTCAGTCAGCTGCATCCTCAGTCCCGGCTCCCAGGATAAAAATGCCCACTGGATAAGGATCTGAAATATCAGGTTCTGAAACTTTTGACTGGTTAAGTGCCAGGTGACTCAGAGCTGTGTAATGTAACTAAATGAGTCACGTCATCTCTCTATACACTCTGGCAGAATCTGCTATCTTGAAAATTGTGGCAACCTTCCTCCATGACCCAACATGGCTGGAGATATGTGTGTTCATTCAGTCATTGCATTATTGAGCACCTATCAGGTACTGAAGATTAAAAAACAATGAAACACAGACCTGACTTGCAAAGATACGATTTGCTATGTGCTCTCCTTTTAGTGCAGAAGAGGGAATGATTCTAACAGAGGTGATGATTAAAGTGAGGCTTGATCAAGGACTACTTAAATTGGTGGATCAAAACTTTGACAGAACATTGGAATCACCTGGGATGTTTTTAAAAAAATACCATGTTCCACCAAGAGATTCTGATTTATTGGTCTGAGCTGCTGCCTGGGGCAGCAGGATTTTTTTAAAATTCCCGAGATAATTCTAATGTGCAGTCAAGGTTGTGAACTACTTTAGATCATCATAACAAAACTAAGTACCAAGGCACCAAAGTGATAACAAATGTATTAAAATTTTATATTTTATATTCGTATGAATAGTTTTAGTAAGAATTTCATTTTATGAAATGAAAGCCAATGATAAACATTTTAATGTATGCATGAGCCTTTTGCAATCTTTTGTGTTCCTAAGATATCCAATTGATTAATAAAAGAAACACTGGCATATGTTGTCGTCTACCTGAGAATAAATTTTTTTCAATTATCATTAGAGTACACTACTGCTTTTCACTTTTCTATAAAATCTATTTTTGTCAAGTGACCCTGGTTTCAAACTAGTCTACTAAAACAAATTTCCTATATTAAAATGTTGAGTAGAATAATAAAACACATCTGTTAATAAAGAATAAGTAATCTCTTAGTAATTAGTAATTTCTTAGGGACTGCACTATCCCTGATTCAATAGCAAAAGCTGTCTTTAAAAAAATCAAATAATGTGCAAGATGACAAAACATTCAGATTAATTCCTCAGGCAGCTTGCTTCTGGATGTCAGTTATGGGAAAAAAAATGAAAAAAATTCCAACAAGATTTTATACAGTTTCTCTATATGTTTTTGTTTTAAGGACTTTTATTAAAGCTAAAGGTTAAAATTATTCAGTAGTAATTTCTGGGTCCATCATTAGTCATCTAACTTATTTTATACTCTGGAGGCAAATATACAGTGTGAAATAGTACCAGGTACATAACTCAGGTAATTTAAATAAATTGTGTTTATACACACACACACACACACACACACACACACGCGCAGCCACATATAGGAGTGATTTTTGCCTGTGCCATCAGTGAAATTTAGAAGTGGGGTGGGGTAGGAAAGGAGCGCAGATTTTTTTTTCCTTTTTATTTCATTATGTATTGATATATTGTTTACAACCTATAACCTATTTTTTTAAGTTCTCTACATCAATTTTTCTCCCGCTCCCTTTTTTTTTCTCCCTTTTTTTAAATTAATTTTTATTGACGTATCGTTGCCTTACAATGTTGTGTTAGTTTCTGCTGTACAGCAAAGTGAATCAGTTATACACCTATCTCTTTTTTTAAAGTAGTCTTTTCCCTTTGATTTTTCTTTTTTGTTCCCCAGCCTTTCCTTCTATTAATCAAACTGTATTCTCAGTTATAATAGGCCTGTCCACCTACTTACTTCACTCATTCATCCCTTAATCCACCATTTGTGATATGATAATTAATTCTATTGTAGTCAGCTGTCACACCACAGATAATGGCTTCAGAACTTTGAAAAGAAAGGACACGATTTTTTAATTGATAGATTGGGTAGCTTGCTTCATAGCCCAAATTTCTTTGAGCAAAGTTTAATCACCAAGAGAGAAACTTCTTAATGGATAACAAAACCCAAAACTAGTGTCTCTGGGCAGCCCCTCTTCACACCCTCCCACCTCCTCCTCCCACGCCCACTGCACGCCCTTTCACCTGGTGGCTGGGAACCAGCTATAAACCAGAGTAACAGACTTCACTCATTCAGAGGTTGGAGAATCTGAGTCATAAACTGTTCTTCTGCTTTCAAAAGTACTTCTTTTTTTTTTTTTTAATTCCTTCCTCTCTTCTATTTTGCCTTCTTTTAACTCTTATTGTTTGGCTCTTCTATATATATGTTTACTTTTCTTCCTTCCTCTTTCACCTTCTCCTGTACCTTCCTATGTCAAGGCCACGGGTCCCTAGGCATTGTTGATCATCACCAGTAGCCCTACAGATGGCCCCAGTGCCCTCTGAGAGGCTCTAAGCTAGTCCTCTCTCAGCTCAGAACAATGGAGGGCTGTGACAATTAAAGAGGTAAATCCTGAAAGTCACAGGGGTGCCTGGTGGGAGCTATATTCTACGGAGTGTGACTGCAAAGGGATGCAGTGGACTTTTTTTTACAGTGGTTTGTAAGCCAGTTACAAGAATAAATATCCCCAAATGTTTGGATCATTGGTAATAAAGGGTGGAGCCTCTCAAGGCGACTACTTTGAAATAGACAACACTAATTCAGATGTTTGTCAGAACAAAAATAATTCCTGGGGCTTCCCTGGTGGCGCAGTGGTTAAGAATCCTCCTGCCAGGACTTCCCTGGTGGTCCAGCGGTTAAGAATCTGCCTTCCAATGCACGGGACGCGGGTTCGATCCCTGGTCGGGGAACCGGGATCCCACATGCCGCTGGGCAACTAAGCCCGCAAGCCCTCATGCCACAACTAGAGAGAAGCCCGCGAGCCACAATGAAGACCTGACACAGCCAAAAATAAATAACTAAATAAATATTAAAAAAAAAAAAAAAAAAAGAATCCTCCTGCCAATGCAGGGGACACAGTTCGATCCCTGGTCCGGGAAGATCCCACATGCTGCAGAGCAACGAAGCCCGTGTGCCACAACTACTGAGCCTGCACTCTAGAGCCCGCGAGCCACAACTACTGAGCCCATGCGCCGCCACAACTACTGAAGCCAGCATGCCTAGAGCCCGTGCTCTGCAACAAGAGAAGCCTCCGCAATGAGAAGCCCGCGCACCGCAACGAAGAGCAGCCCCCGCTCGCTGAAACTAGAGAAAGCCCTTGTGCAGCAACAAAGACCCAACGCAGACAAAAAAAAAAAAAAAAAATTCCTGTGTGGAGGTTCCCTGTCATTTCCTTTTCCCCATGTGCCAAGGAGAATTCTGACTTGATCCATATGGCTGCCTGCCCCTCCTGTCAGGTGGGTCCTGGACCTTTCTGATGAAGAACAGGGAGGTAAGGGCAGAAAGGAGAAGAGAAATAAGAACCCAGTGAGGAGTTTTCCTGAGAGTTTGCTAAAATGAAATCCTAACCCCCAAAGGTGATAGATTAGGTGGGGCCTTCGGTGCTTCCGTCCATCATGCAGGAACCCTCATGAATAGGATTAGTGCCCCATAAAAGACCCACAGAGATCCCGCGCCCCTTCCATCATGTGAGGACATAGTGAGAAGGTAGCAGCTTTTTAAAAAATTTTTGGCCACACCCCACAGAATGTGGGATCTTAGTTCCCCAACCAGGGATCGAACCCATACCTCCTGCCTTGGAAGGCAGGGTCTTAACCACTAGACCACCAGGGAAGTCCCAAGAAGGTACCAGTTTTGAACCAGGAGGAGGGCCTTCAGAGAGTCACTATACGTTAGCAGCTTGATCTTTGACTTCCCAACTCCAGAGCTGTGAGAAATAAATTTCTGTTGTTTATAAGCTACCTAATCTGTAGTATTTTGTTATAGCAGCCGGAACAAACCAAGACAAGAGTCCTCAAAACAACCTCTCTCCCCACCAACCCTGTTTCAATGATTCACTAGGAGGACACACAGGACTCAGGACACCGTCTTACTCAAGGCTGAGATTACAGTAAAAGGATACAAAACAAAATCAGCAAAGAGAAAAGGCACATGGGGCAAAGTCTAGAGGAAACCAAGCACAAGCTTCCAAGAGTCCTAAATCACACAGAATGTGCTTAATTCTTCCAGCTGCTTGTTGTGACAACACAGGAGAAGTGCTGTCCACTGGGGAAGCTCATTAGAGTCTCAGGGCCCAGAGTTTTTATTGGGGGCTGGTAACATAGGCACTCTCTGCCGAGCATGTACCAAAATCCAGACTCCCAAAAGGAAAGCAGGTGTTCAGCACAAACCACATTGTTTTACAAACAGTTTAGGCTCAGTGAACCATTATTATCATTTAGGAAATGGTGGGAACCCTCCCTAAATCCAAATTCTCAGACACCAGCCAAGCGCCAACCTTGCGATCAAGGCTTTCTGATGATAGCAGCCCCAGGCTTTCTATATAACTCCTTTCTACACAGTAGGTATGTTTTTATCCCCACTTTACATATGAGGGAAAGGAGGCTTAGAGAAGTCAACTACAGTGGACAGGTCCACTTACATATGGAATTTTTTTTTTTTTCCAATAAATAGGTACTACAGGGCCAAACGAAAAAGGGTTGGCTGAATCCAAGGATGTGGAACCATGGATATGAAGACCCGTCTGTAAAGTTATACTCGAATTTTCAACTTCATGGGAGTTGGCACCCCTAACCTCAACTGTGATTACTTAGCTTGCAAGTGGTAGTATTGGAATCTAAACCCAGGTCTCTTTGATTCCCAAGCCTGTGCATTAGCCTGTGAATTACAATACCCTGGAATCTGATAAAAGAAATCTGAGAGGAGCGACAGTTCCAGCGGAATAAGTGGTACTGAAGGAACGCAGAACATGTCACCCCAAATTATGCTGCTTTGACATATTAATTATTTTGAGCTAAAGGCACTTGAAAAACAGCAGATGCCAGAATCTGACCTTCCTTTTTTGCCCCTAAAAAGCAAGAGATAAAATTTCCACGTGAAAGGTACCCTCTCTGTGCCAGGAGGAAGAAACATCCTTGTCACCAGAGATGGTGTCGAGGCTGAGAGAAAGCTGTACAAACAGACCTTGTTAAAATAACCCTTTAATCTCCTCAAATATTTTTATTTATTTGTTCATTTGGAAATTGATATAGCATGATGAAGATTCCTTTAGCTTTAGGGAAGGGATGCCTGTGTTTCTGACGAGTGGGAAGGCCACAAATGGAATTAATTAGCATATTCATTTATCTTTTAGTTCTCTTTACGGGGAAGAGAGTAGGGCTGACTGGTGGAGGCCACTGAGGTTGATTTGTTAGGAGCACATATCTCTGCTTTTATGGTTTATTGGCTGGGTTTTCTTCTCTTCTTTTTAAAAAAATCTTTTGAGATATATACCTTGCATAAAAATGTATTTGTTAACACGTAACAGCTTTCTCATTGTTGTTTTAAAGTGATTTAATAAACATTTTTAAACTTCTCAGTTTTAGTGCCTAATATAGTAAACCTCGCATATTTTAGTTACCTCTCCACAAGTGTTACTCTTTGTTCAACCCAATATGTAAACACCTAGGCCTAGTCACTTCTTTGGGTCTTCATTTTTCTTGGGAGGGCTCCCATGTACATGTTAATAAAGTTTGCATGCTTTTCTCCTGTTAATTCTGTCTAATGTCAATACCAGCCAGCAACTCTAAGATGGTAAAGGAAAAACTGTATCTCCCTTCCACGGCATTTAGAAAAGTGTTTGTTTGTTTTTAATCACTGTTATAGACGTCCTTTTCACTAGGCTTGTGCAGCTTAGAAAATGCAAGTCACATTTAATGAAGGCAGGAAACTTTGCCACAAATGAATGAAGAATAAAGAAACCGGTGTGCCATGGGTGTGAATTCTTAGAAAATATCTAAAAATTACAAGAGATCGTGGAGCCTTGATTTGTCCCATCTCCTGGAGGTTCACACAGGAGAAAGGAGGAGGTATTTCAAGCAGAAAGACATTAGCACAGGGTGTTCTCAGTTTGGCACCTACTGTGACTGTCCCCTTTCTCCTGCCCTGGGGCTCCCCTGACACATCCTCGAGGTGCTGTCGTTTCTCATTCCTGGGAGAGGAGTCCTGATTTCCCTGATTCTTTCTCTCCAGCTTGGTTTTAGTGCCAGTCAAGGACAATCCCTATGAGAAAACTGTCACGTCTACTCAGACAGTCTCAAAAGAGTGCCAACCTGACTGCGGGTTCTCCCCACCCTCTTTCCACCCCTGCTTGTGAATTCTGGTCAGAATGGTACATATTTTGATGGGGGTAAAAAGAAGGGATCCTAGCAGAAATACGGGCTGCATTCCTTCTCCCCCCAAGTTTTGTCTGCTAAACGTTAGTCTGAAATCTGGTAAAGAGAATAAAACAAAGAACAAGATGAGACACACAGAGTGCAGCTGCACTTCTTTGTTTTCAAGTCACAGATTTAAAAGAAAGATAAACAAAAAAACCTCTCTGACGAAAGAGATTCCTGCAGACTTAAAAGGACTCACTGGTTTCCCTCCCTGCTGCTATCCAAGGGCTTCCCAACCTGATGCTTCTCAACAGCAGAGGTTGCAGGAGCCAATTTTCCTGGTCCTGAGCCTCTTCTCTTCTTACTGTCTGTCTTTTGTTTACTTTGCTGTTTTTAGGGCCACAATCGTTTAAATTCCCCAGATTTTCTACATGTAGACCATAAAGTTGAGTGACACAAAACTGAATAAGGAAAGAAAGTAAAAACCAGATTATCAGATGAAAGTTCAGGGTTGTCTGTGGATTCAATATATTCCTGAATATGTAAAAATTTTTAACTTTTTGTCAAAATTGATAAAATATTTATGTAATCACTGTCTCCTAAGGCTACATTCAAGAGTGGGTGCACAATGTGTGTGGCAATTTTCAAGGCCTTCAAGCTGCCTCCTTTATCTCCAATGTGACTAACATATTCTTGGTGGTGCAGGGAATTGAACTGCGTCCCCTCCAAACAAGTCCTGACCCACGGTACCTGTGAATATGACTTTATCTGGAAAAAGGGTCTTTGCAGATATAATTAATTAGGTTATGGATCTCGAGATGAGATCACCCTGGATTGAGGATGGGCCCTAAATTCAATGACATGTCCTTATAAGAGACAGAAATGGGGAAGACACAAAGAGGCATGGGGAGAAGACCACGTGAAGACAGAGGCAGAGACTGAAATCATGTGCCTACAAGCCACACATCACTGGCAGCCACCAGAAGCTGCCAGAGAGAGAGAGACATGGAATCCACTCTCCTTCAGAATCTCCAGAAGAAACAGCCCTGCCCACACCTTGATTTTGGACTTCTGGCCTCCTAAACTATGAGAGAACAAATTTCTGTTGTTTAAGTTGTCCAGTTTGCAATAATTTGTTACGGCAGCCCTAAGAAACTAATACAGTCGGTAATTCTTGGTATTTCTCATTGTTTGAGCTTACTTTCTACACCCGGAACTGCTACTACAATTTCATTATAACAGGAGTCGGCATATTTTTCTGTAAAGAACAAACTAGTAAATATTTTAGGTTTTATGTGACATACAGTCTCTATCACAGCTACTCAGCTCTGCCATTGCAGTTCAAAACTAGCCATAGACAATATGTAAATGAGTGGACATGACTGTGTTCCAATAAAACTTTGTTTCCAAAAGCAGATGGTGGGCCAGATTTGGTCCATACCATCGTTTGCTGACCCCTGCGTTATATGATGTTCTCACCTGAGATCCTGGTGCCTCATCTCTTGGCTATCCTCCTAGAGTCCTCTCTATGCCATTTCTCCCAGAAGCACTAGGAGGTCTTCATGCAAAAAGACTTCACGTGGATTGTTTTGATTCCCCAAATTCTCTGATGTAGATTTGCTTTTAGTTCCCACTCTCACCACTGGTTAGTTTAAAATAATCATCTGGCCCAATTTATTTCCCATCTCTCAGTTTTAAAAATTCCAGTCATGGAATACCATTTTACCTTTTTTCTTACTTCCTACAGACCCATTTTCATAGTGGATTTGTGAAACTAGTGATGGCAGCATTCGTGACTGTCATTTGATTGTGTTGCGCATTGTCAGCTGATAGAGAGAGTGCTTCGAAGTCTGTGGGTGGCTTCAAACGCTTGGGGGCAAGCAGCCTCACAGTTCTACACTGCCAAATGAAGGAAATCACAGGAAAAGAAAGAAGAGGCTGTTTACTGTATGTAACTTGTATTTTAAGATCAAGCACAATAGGAGGGAAGGGGAGAGAGACAAAGACAGACTGATTCTTCCCAAACAATAAATGACTATTTACAGGAGGCAGGAAATATAAGCTGAGGGGGGAAGGAGGCAAAACAAACAGAATAGAATTTTGTACTAGTAAATCAAAATCAGTCTGTAAAGGACAGTGGAGCTTTACGCTACAAGTGTTAAGGTGAGAGAAGATTTACTTAGATTCAGAAAGAAATATTGGGGTTGAAAATGGAAAGGAAACCTGAAAACTTCATGAAAAACCTGAGACAAATGGGCTCTGATCTGGACCTTTTGCCCCCTCTTCTACTGACTAGTTTAGCCCCATAGTTAGTTTTCCACGGCTGCTGTAACAAACTACCACAAACTTGGTGATTTAAAACAGGAATTTATTCTCTCCCAGTTCTGAAGGCCAGAAGTCTGAAATGAATATCACTGGGCTGAAATCAAGGTGTCAGCAGGGCTGTCCTCCCTTCAGAGGCTCTAAGGGAGAGTCTCTTCCTTGCCTCTTTCCGTTCTGGTGGCTAATGGTGTTCCTTGACTTGTGGTCACATCACTGCAACCTCTGCCTTTGCAGTCACACTGCCTCCTCTTCCATCTGCCTTCCTCTCTTCTATCTGTGTCAAATCTCCCTCTGCCTCCATCTTACAAGGACCTATGCAAATAATCCAGGATAATCTCCCCATCTCAAAATCCTTAATCACATTTGCAGAGACTTTTTGGCCCTACAAGGCCAAAGGCCATATAAGGTAACATTCACAGGCTCCTGGGATTAGGATGTGGATGTCTTTTGGGGGGCCATATATCAGCAGTCTACAACCCCCAACTTTATACCCAACAACAAAGAAAAGCAGTGCAGCTCATAGACTCAGCTTCCTCAGAGGGCAGTTTGGGCAGCTCCTTGAGCAGGGTGATGGGGTGGGGAGCAGAAGATTTATGCAGTATTTCAACCACATTTACTATTTCAGCCTCTCCTCATAGATTGGCTCCCCAGACATCCACAGGGCTGACCTTTTTTTAATCAGGCTCTGCAGGAGACAGTGATTATGAAAATGACCTTAAAAATGCAAAGGGTGGGTCATATTTTAAATAGACAGAAACCCAGGAAATTTTTCTACAATTAACATTTTCCCAAGAAAAAAAATATTTCTAAATATGGACACAGGAGAATCTGGACTCTTGGGATGGGGCCCATTGTACTGATACATACCCACCCACTTCCTCTCGATTTAAACACACTTATAAAATCATACAAAACCAGTCCTGGGACATTTCCACCTGAATATCCTGTCACATGCACCTCAAACTCATTACATCCAAGACAGGGCACGATGCCTCCCACCCCCAGCATGATCTTCCTTATCCATTGTCATAGTTTTGTGGGTTTTTTTAAATTGAAGTATAGTTGACTTCCAATCTTGTGTTGGTTCCATTGTTATAGTTTGAGAGCAGCTGTGTTTACCTGAGATGGATGAGCTTCAGAACTGGAAGCACCATGAACTATATGCAAATGTTTGGATATATATGCATCTGTGCCTTTTTCGGGAGAGGATTCCCTAGTCTTCATCACCTTCTCCACGGAATATTTGATCTCAAAAGGGAAATGAAAGTCTGCCCTGGTGTGACCCTCAGCCAGGTCTACATAAACATTTGCTGCATAGCCTTACGCATTCTCAGTAGAGAATACTCGCTGCTTGGTTTTTGTACGCATCTGTCATAATTTTGTTGTCACAGATTTGCAGGACAGCTGGTTGGGGCTTATTGTTCAGTAAGTCACTGTAAAACAAATTCTGCCACCACTCGCTTCCCCCTAAATAGGGCTACATGTTCAGGATCCAGTGTAAAAGTAAAGTTTTGACCTCTTTGAACAACAAGTAAGGAAGAGACCATAGCGAGTACTTTTTCTGTGTCTAAGGGTTATTTTGATATGCCAGCCTGCACCTACTAGACCTTCACATTCTTGGAATGCTTGCCTTCATCTTTCCCAACTTTGCCTAATCCATCCTTCAGGTCTCAATTTATCTGTTCCTTTCCCCAGAGAAGGCTTCCGTGATTAACACCCCTGGGAAAAGACCACAGACTCACATTGCGAAATATGGATCTTGTTGCTTACTGAGTATCTTTATGCAGGAAAGGGAATTGACCACCAGCTGGAAACTGGTGGCTGTCACTTCGGTCTTAATTCTTGGATTAACCCAACGTTGCCCTCCAACCCCGGCCCTTCCCAGCATTGCTTTGGTATCCACAGGGAGGGTAGGGCTTGTGCTCAGCAGCAAACAAGCTTCAATAGGCTATTACATTTTGGAAAAGAGATTTAAATGAACGTTTTAAAAACAAGGAGAGTCACAGTTCTTCTTTGGAAAACCAAGGATGACAAAGGAGACTATGTCCTTGGTTATGATGAAAACGGTTATGATGAAAGTTTAAGGGAATAAAACATTAAAATTTTTTTCAATGAATTTTTTAATTTTTAGAAAATATAACAGGGGCTTCCCTGGTGGCGCAGTGGTTAGGAATCCACCTGCCAATGCAGGGGACACAGGTTCGAGCCCTGGTCCGGGAAGATCCCACATGCCGCAGAGCAACTAAGCCCGCGCGCCACAACTACTGAGCCCATGTGCCACAACTACTGAGCCCGTGTGCCACAACTACTGAAGCCTGTGCGCCTAGAGCCCGTGCTCCGAAAAAAAGAGAAGCCTCCACAATGAGAAGCCCGGGCACCGCAACGAAGAGTAGCCCACGCTCGCTGCAACTAGAGAAAGCCTGCGCACAGCAATGAAGACCCAACGCGGCCAAAAATAAAATAAATAAAATGTTTACCAAAAAAAATATTAAAAAAGAAAATATAACAATATTCTATTGATTTTTTTAAAAAAAGCTAGTTTTCCCTTCAAATATGTACACTCCTATCTGCCCATATTTTTTGTGGCGTTATCACAATTACAATTAAATATAACATTTGTATACTTTTATGTTTAATGACTCTTTTTTGCATTTGCCCATAAGCTCTGCAAGGGAAAAGGCTGTCTGTCTTGTTCATTGCTTAGCAAGGTCATGCACATAGTCGATACCAAAAAGATATTTGATACACGAATGGATTGATTAATTAGTTAGTTAATTAATATAGAAGTGTGGTTTTGTCTTTTTTCCAATGAGAACAATCCTTTGACCATAGCAGTTAATTGTCATACAGGATATGACTCTCAAAATCAGTTCTCTCAACCTCAGCAAAACCAACATTTGGGGCAGGATCATTCTTTGCTGTGAGGGCTGTCCTGTGCACTGTGTGATGTTTGGCAGCCTCACTGGCCTCTCCCTACTGGATGCCAGTAGCACCGCCCTCCCTAAGTTGTGAGCACCAAAAGTGTTTCCAGACATTGCCACATGTCCCCTAGGGCTAAAACCGCCCCCAGCCCCACCCCAGGTGAAAACCACTGCTTAAAGGAAGAAGAAAATCACGAGCCGTAGTTCTGAATCCAGGACAAGAGTCCTCTGGCAGGATAAAGAGGAGGAAAAGGAGGCCATGGCTGAACGCCCTAAAAGCTGTGCATCTGAGACGATATTGGCCTGGGCATCCCCCCCACCCTCCTCCATTTACTGTAATAAATCTGTAATCCAAAAAACCCTTGGTTTTTATATTTTACTGTGTTTCTCTTTTATTACCTCTCAGTTTCTTACTGAAAATACCTTTTGAAAAATTCCCACTTTATCTCAAACTAAGAAAAAGAGGAATTTTATTTTATTTTATTTTTGTAATTCAGCTGGACAGTTACCTGAGGCTGAGACAGACGGGAACCTAGAAAAGATCACAGAACTGGGTCAGCTGGGATGTGGCTCCCAATAGACCTGGGCCACTCCACCCACAGAGCTTCTGACAGCTCCCTCCAGACAAGCAGCAAAGCACATGGAAAGGTGGCAGGAGCTACTGAGGGTCAAGTTTTTCAGAGGGGAGGTGCCAGAAATTGCTTCGTGATCTGAGTTTTGTGTTTTCCCAGTTCTGGGTCTTTCTAAATAAAACATGAGAAATGGGGAGTTTAGAAGGAATAATGGTTTCTGATGAAAAGGGAAGAAATATTTTTGCTTTAAAAATTAATTACAGGGGCTTCCCTGGTGGCGCAGCGGTTAAGAATCCACTTGCCAATGCAGGGGACACTGGTTCAAGCCCTGGTCCAGGAAGATCCCACATGCCGCGGAGCAACTAAGCCCATGCACCACAATTACTGAGCCTGCGCTCTAGAGCCCGCGAGCCACAACTACTGAGCCCATGTGCCACAACTACTGAAGCCCGCGTGCCTAGAGCCCATGCTCTGCAACAAGAGAAGCCACCACAATGAGAAGCCCGTGCACCGCAATGAAGAGTAGCCCCTGCTCTCAGCAAGTAGAGAAAAGCCCGCACTCAGCAACGAAGACCCAACGCAGCCAAAAAAAAAAAAAAAAAAAAAAAATTTAATTACAGCTACTTCTGCATCCTGGGGGAACTGGGGAACTGAAGAATTCATCTCTGTAGGAAACTTGGTCATTTATTGAGAAATATATGAGGAATGAAGTTGCAAAATGAACACAAACTAAAACTCAAATGTACAAAGACCATGTAACTTTAAAATTTTCTGTCATAGACGTAATCCTCATGAGTTCCCATCCTGCTGGGTAGCAGCCAATTTGGGGGTGCGGTGAGCACATCAACTTTTCTAATTAATGGTACTTTTTTTTTTTAATTAATGGTACATTTGACTGAAAATATTCTGTGAGGACTAAACATTCTATCAATTAAAGCTTAACTCCCTATCGGAGCTGGATTGTTCCTTTCCCTTTCCCCATTATGGCTCTAAGGTGTAGACAAGACTCACATCTTGTCAGCACTGGGGAGATGGGGCTGGGGCTGGAGTGGTGTCTGTCTTTCTGCCGTCTGCACTGCAGGCCCCCCAGCGCTGTCCTTGGGTGTGTGCTGGTTGGTACCCACTAAGGTGGGTGTGAGTCAGGGTCCTTCGGAGCGTCCTCCAGGTGATGGCTGCTAACATCTGCAAGTGAGAAACTCATCTCTGTCTTTTCTCTTAGCTTGGTTAAGGTCACCCTTGGCACTCGGCCTACCTCACACCTTTGCTGGTTGCTACAGAGCCACTGGAAGTCTAGCCACGAATCTCAGTTGTTCCCCATCCCACCTTGAGTTCCCAGCCTCAGGGTTTCCTTGCCTCAACTCCACACAGTGACATCTTGTAGCAAGTTCCCCAGCCTGAACCTCATCTACTTTCAGCAGCTCCCTGAGGGCATTTGAGAACCTCTAGATTCCTCACAAGCCATACACAGACCCCAAGGAGTCAAGATCTCTACCTCAGCTGTCTCTGCACATCTCCCTGTTCTGCAAAACACCTGTGCATTCCATTCCATCCACCCCCAGGGAACTGGATACCACCCTGCATGGCAGTCTCCCTCAAGGGTTCCAATTAAGAAAAGGACAAGGGGCTTCCCTGGTGGCGCAGTGGTTGAGAATCTGCCTGCCAATGCAGGGGACGCGGGTTCGAGCCCTGGTCTGGGAAGATCCCACATGCCGCGGAGCAACTAGGCCCGTGAGCCACAATTACTGAGCCTGCACGTCTGGAGCCTGTGCTCTGCAACAAAGAGAGGCCGTGATAGTGAGAGGCCCGCGCACCGCGATGAAGAGTGGCCCCCCCCTTGCCGCAATTAGAGAAAGCCCTCGCACAGAAACGAAGACCCAACACAGCCATAAATAAATAAATTAAAAAAAAAAAAAAAGAAAAGGACAAAACCCGTTTTGCTATCTGCTCTCTGGTACTGATTTGATGACCTCCGTCCTCTAGGACTTTAGCCTGGAAAGAACACAAGTGTCTCACAACTTCCTTTTACCACCTGTCCCACAAACTTTATCTCCTTTCCTCTTCCCATAATCCTTTAGGGTCAGGAGGTGGGCTTCCCACAACGTCACTTCCCAGTCCTCCTACCCCTTTGTAGCAGGTACTTTTCTTACCCTCAGTTCTCTCTCCCTGGAATAATACTTTCATTTTAGCCCCCTGGATTCTGCTCTTGATATGTTAATGATAGCTTATGGAATTTAGAAATCATTTCGCCTCTTGACAAAGACTGGTTTTTAAGACTATTGCTGCACTTCTGACAGCTCTGGAAGTCAAAAGCTGAATATCATTCCCCCTTCTTCGTTGCCTTCCTACCGCTACAATCCTCATCCTCCCCAAGGCAAGCAGACAGCTCCGGCAGAACAGAGGCGAGGCCATGTATAAAAATCATGAGAGAGAAAAGTGGAAGTTGTTATATTCATAAGAAAAAGAATAAAATCAATTCTTGTCATTTCCATGTCACACATGAATGGGCCTTTAGGTGTGAAAGACAAGGCCCAGGGTCAGTACTGTGGCGTGGGGAAGATGAGATAAGGTTCAGCACGATAAAGTCAACACGCTTCTCTCTGGGGTGAGGAGATTGTTCTAATGGAAAATGACTTCTGGACTCATCTGGAGGGAGATAAAAAGTAAAACGTGTGTAAGAGAGGAAATGAAAGGAAACTAGAGAGTTAGGACAATCCTCAATAAGTTGGCAGGAGGACTGGCCTGGGGGAGAGGGATGGCTGCCCGCTGGGCACTCCCTGTGGGAGTGGAGGCTCAAGACTGGAGGAATAGGGGTGTCTGATGTCTGACTTCCCATCCTTTTGCTCCCCATTACCACCCTTGTGATAGTATTACCTTAGAGAAGGTACAGCTATGGGCCTGTTTGGGGAAGAAGTAGACCCAAAAGGAATGGAGAGTTGGTAATAAAGTGACCAGAAGCAATTGAGAAGAATCTGGGAGTTTGGGGTGAGAGCCGATAGGCTACAACAAGGACAGATATCTTCCCTACTTCCAACACCAATCTGGGTACTTCCAAGTCTATATGAAGGGCTTGAGTTTTTTTAGGTTAAATATGAGTGTGGTAGATTAAAAATGGCCACCTAGGGCTTCCCTGGTGGCACAGTGGTTAAGAATCCGCCTGCCAATGCAGGGGACACGGGTTCGAGCCCTGGTCCGGTAAGATCCCACATGCCGCGGAGCAGCTAAGCCCGTGCGCCACAACTACTGAGCCTGCGCTCTAGAGCCCACAGGGCACAACTACTGAGCCTGCGTGCCACAACTACTGAAGCCCGCGTGCCTAGCGCCGGTGCTCCACAACAAGAGAAGCCACTGCAATGAGAAGCCTGCGCACCGCAACGAAGAGTGGCCCCCGCTCGCCATAACTAGAGAAAGCCCGTGTGCAGCAATGAAGACCCAACACAGCCCCAAATAAATAAATAAATAAATTTTAAATAAATAAAGAAAAGTTTCTTTCAAACTGTGCAAAAAGATGATTGGCTTAAGAAAAGATTTTAAGTGATCAAAAAAAAAAAAAAAAAAAATGGCCACCTACTCTTTGTCACTCCCCACATTGAAAAATGGCATTTATTTCCCACAATCTCAAATTTGGTCTGGCCCTGTGACTGCTTTAACCAAGAGAATGTGGTGGTAGTGATGCTGTGCCCATCCGGACCTAAGTCTTAAAAAGCCTGAAGCTTATGCTTTTTAGATGCTGTGTCATCACATACCTATTGTAGAGGGGGGAAAAAATCTCTTTCCTTCTACCCTCCTACATTCTCTTTACCTCAGCAGGAAGCACCCTCTCTGATAAAAGACAGATTAACAGGAGAAAAACTAACAGAAGTTTATTAACATGTGTATCATGCGTACACATGAGAGCCCTCAGAGGTGAGGAACTCAAAGGAGTGGTTAAAACCTGGGCTTATACGGTATCTTAGTAAAGGAACAATAAATTTTGTAGAGAAGTGACAGGACAAAGGAAATAAAAGAGCGCTTGAGTGCTCCTGACTCTGACTTCTGCACTTTCAGAACCACTTAGGGGAAAAAAAAATAATGTTTGTACAAAAATGTCACAGAAAGACAAAGGGAGGGGCTTCCCTGGTGGCGCAGTGGTTGAGAATCTGCCTGCCAATGCAGGGCACACGGGTTCGAGCCCTGGTCTGGGAAGATCCCACATGCCACGGAGCAACTAGGCCTGTGAGCCACAATTACTGAGCCTGCGCGTCTGGAGCCTGTGCTCCGCAACAAGAGAGGCCGCGATAGTGAGAGGCCCGCGCACCGCGATGAAGAGTGGCCCCCACTTGCCGCAACTAGAGAAAGCCCTCGCACAGAAACGAAGACCCAACACAACCATAAATAAATAAATAAATAAATAAAAATTGTATAACTTAAAAAAAAAAAAAACATTTATTAAAAAAAAAAAAAGACAAAGGGAAAGGGAACATTTCAAAGAGGTGGGAAATGTGTGGCCATCTGGGTGGTCCAGCTGAAAGAGGAAAAACAAAGTTCATGTCAAGTTGTGCTTTGGGAAGCTCTTGGAGAAACGGAAAGAAATGATGCGATCTCAGGCTCCTGCCTTGAGTGCCCCCTCTCTTTATCCAGGGCTCTAATGTAGGTAATTGCTTTGTGTTTTCTCCCCTTTCTTCTGAAGTTCCTAACTCAGCTCATGGCTTCTTCACTGTTGGTCAAAATTAAATCCAAAATAGCAACTCCCTTTGTCATTTCTACATTAATGGGAAGATGAAATTCTAGGAAAATGTTTAACCATTTTCAAAAGACTTCTCATATAGTACCCTCAAAAGAATTTCATCATCTTTATTTTACTTGCTAGAAAATCAAGGTTAATAGAGGTTAATTTATCAAATGTCACACAATACATCTGAAATTAAATCTGTTCACCTTTATGGTCCATTAAGTTAACTACCATGATACTCTGACTTTCAAGGATTTGATGCATTGTTCTTAATTGAACCTGGGATCTAGCAATTCTTCTGGATAGCTTGGCCAGCATTTGCTGTCTGATTCCAGAATACAACTTCTATTTCCTACTCCTTATGGAACTGTCTTTAGTATCCTCCCACAACTATATCATTTTTGCTTTCTCTCTACTTTTATCCTTATCCAAATGTTCTCCACTGTACTCCCACCTAACAGTTATGGGCTTCCACATATGTGGATATCATCTTGACATACTGCATTAATCTCTCTCCCCTCCATCCTAGCCTGTTTCCTTTGACAAATTATGCCCATTTATGGCCAAGTCTGCTTATGATGATTCTACTTAACTTTATGATACCTATTGGGTATATTTCCTTTCCTATACTGAAGCCTCAGATTCACCTAGTTTTTGCCTCTGCTCTGCTGTCTCTCCCACTCCAGCCCCTTCAAATAAAGCAGATTACCCACCAAGTCTGCCATGGCTTTGAGTAAAACCTTGATGGAATTCATCCTCACTGTGCTGATTGCCAGATCCATTGCCCTTATTATTTCCTAGTTCTTTGGGCCCTGGACCTAGTTCCTGTTTTCCTCCCAGCCCTGTTGGTTGGTGGCTTGCTGTTGCTCTCCCAATTTTATCTATGTCTATACTAATGAATGCTTTATTGAAACATCTGATAATGAGAATTGCCATAAATTATGTATCTACTATGTGTCAGCCTTTGGGCTAAGTATTTTACATGGATTATTGCATTTACTCCTGTAGGGGAGGAAAAATAATTTTCTCTCTACTCTTCTAAGTTCTCTCCTTGGAACCCTGTAACAAGAGAGAGATTAACAAAAGAAAACCAAACAGAAGTTTATTAACATGTATACTTCATGTATACATGGGAGATGCCCAAGAAAAAACGAATAACTCTCAGTGGTGGTTTAGAATTCAGGCTTAAATATCATCTTCAGCTAAAGACAAATGAGAGAAGGGTATGGGAGAGGCCAGTTATAGGGAGGTGACCAGGAAAAGTATAGTAAACAAAAGTAAGGTTTGCTATGCAGACTTAAATTGGTGCCTTCTCCATGGATGAGTTTCTTGTGATTTAGTCATCTTTCTCTTCTGGTACAGAGAAGGAGATAACCTTACAAATGGGGATTTCCTTACAGATGTAAATTTCCCTTACAAAAGGGTAACTTCTGTGTTTTCAGAGCTTCTCTTATGTCTGCTGTTTCTCAAGATAATCCTTATGCCAAAGAGGCATATGTTGGGGTGGCATATTCTGCCACCCTTTACTTCTCATGAGAAACCTACAGTGTGTTTTTATTTCCTTCATTTTCCAGGAAGAAGAAACAGAAGCAGTAATCAGTGTTACGAAACATCCTTTATATTGTAATTAAAACTCTTATCTGGATACCTGGCATTACGCTGGTTCTTTACCTTTACTCTTTCGTTTGGTCTTCACTACAGTCCTGCAAGTTATCTAAGCATTTTCGTCTCTACTTTTTCAGAGGAGGAACCTGAAGTTTCGGGAGGTTAGGCACCCTACGAAGCAGGACTAGATTTATACCCAAGTCTCCTCTGGAGCGATACTGGCCTGCTTGCTGCACCCACTTCAGGACTTGTGTCCTAGCTGTTCCCTCTGTGTGAACACTCTTCCCCCTTATCCATGTGGCGCCCTCACCTCCTCCATGTATTTCACATGTTGAAATGTCACTTTCTCAGTGAGGCCTTCTAACCTTCCTATTATAAGTACACCCCACTCACTGTTGTCTCTCACCCCGTCCTCACTTGCTTTTTCTCCATAGCACTTACACTTTCCAACATACCACATATTTTCATTAACAAAATGCAAGTTCCAAGATGGCAGGACTGTCAGTTTTATTCACTAGTACATGCACTGTCTAGATAAATATGTATTGAGTGAATGGATGGAAGAATAAATCTCTGTCTAATTTCAAATCTCATTCCCTTTCACCACAATGTACTCAGATCCTTTGCATCCATCGTAGCTTCTTTTTGCCTCTGGGATACTTTATAATGCTAAAGAATTTTTTAAAAGAAATGCCTAAATTCAGTATCATCTAGGAAAAGCAAAAACAAGCCCATTCTATCCTGAGCCAGGAAACTGTGCTAATAGCAGCCCTTGCTTTTATCCAAGAACATTTATTATGTATCTTCCTGTGTTTGATGCTCTGCTATGTACTAGGAAGAAAAAATTAAACCTCAGTGTTTACATCTGGCTTTATCTCTCCCTTCAATTGGCTGCTTACCGGGAGAGCCAGCCCTGGTGCAGGGGAACAAATGGATGACATGCTGCACATACAATACAGACCTGAATCACAAGTGGTTAGCAGCCGGTATTTGCAGGACAGTCAGAAGAAAAGCCACAGGAGTTTCATTAGTAGACAGAATGGGGCTTGCAGAAATCATCCAAAGAGAACTTTTCCATCCAAAAATCTTTCTCAAGGGCATATTACCGAGAAACTGTTTATTTTATACACAGCTTCCTCTAAAAATTTATGATTTGGTTCCTGGACACAAACATTTGACGGATGAAGTACGATGACCATAAAGATGGAAGAAGAACTTTTGTCATCCCCTGTCTTTGAGAGGAACCCAGTTTTTATGATGCCATGCAGATCTCGAGCCTGATGCCAACTCTATTTTAAAACTCATTTCCTAATGACGTGATGCTGGTAATTGGGAAAATAGCCATCATTTAGCATTATTTAAGCACCCCAAGGAAGCACGAAATTAGAGATTTTTAACTGCATCTACTCTGTTTATTACTTTTCTCTTCCATGCATATACTCCAAGTCTGTATATAACAAGACTATGTTATACAAACATTAAAAATGTAAACAACAGTAATCAAAACAGTATGGTACTGGCACAAAACAGACACATAGATCAATGGAACAGAACAGAGAGCCCAGGAATAAATCCATGTACCTATGGTCAATTACTCTATGACAACGGAGGCAAGAATATACAGTGGAGAAAAAAGACAGTCTCTTCAACGAGTGGTGCTGGGAAAACTGGACAGCTACATGTAAAACAATGAAATTACAACATTACCACACACCATATACAAAAATAAACTCAAATGGATTGAAGACCTAAATGTAAGACCTGAAACCATAAAACTCCTAGAAAAGAACACAGGCAGAATACTCTTTGACATAATCCACAGCAATATTTTTTTGGATCTGTCTCCTAAGGCAAAAGAAATAAAATTTTTTTTATTTATTTGTTTACTTTATAAATTTATTTATTTATTTTTGGCTGTGTTAGGTCTTCGTTGCTGCACACGGGCTTTCTCTAGTTATGGCGAGCGGGGGCTATTCTTCCTTGCGGTGCGCGGGCTTCTCACTGCGGTGGCTTCTCTTGTTGCAGAGCACGGGCTCCAGGCGTGCGGGCTTCAGTAGTTGTGGCACGCGGGCTTAGTTGCTCTGTGGCATGTGGGATCTTCCCGGACCAGAGCTCGAACCTGTGTCCTGCATTGGCAGGCGGATTCTTAACCATTGCGCAACCAGGGAAGTCCCGAAATAAAATTTTAAAATAAACAAATGGGATCTAATTAAACTTAAAACCTTTGCATAGCAAAGGAAACCATCAACAAAAACAAAAAGACAACCTACAGAATGGGAGAAAATATTTGCAAATGATATGACTGATAAGGGGTTAATATTCAAAAATATAAACAGCTCATACAACTCAATATTAAAAAAAAAACAAAAACAAACAAACAACCCAGTCAAAAAATGGGCAGAAGATCTGATAGACATTTTTCCAAAGAAGACATACAGATGGCTAACAGGCACATGAAAAGATGTTCCATAGCACTAATTATTCAAGAATTGCAAATCAAAACAACAATGAAGGGGCTTCCCTGGTGGCGCAGTGGTTGAGAATCTGCCTGCCAATGCAGGGGACACGGGTTCGAGCCCTGGTCTGGGAAGGTCCCACATGCCGCGGAGCAACTGGGCCCGTGAGCCACAACGACTGAGCCTGCGCATCTGGAGCCTGTGCTCCGCAACAAGAGAGGCCGCAACAGTGAGAGGCCCGCGCACCACGATGAAGAGTGGCCCCCGCTTGCCGCAACTAGAGAAAGCCCTCGCACAGAAACGAAGACCCAACACAGCCAAGAATAAAAATAAATAAATAACTTAAAAAAAAACAAAAAACAATGAAATATCACCTCACACCTGTCAGAATGGTTATCATCAAAAAGTTTGCAAATAACAAATGTTGGTGAGGATGTGGAGAAAAGGGAACCCTCTTGCACTGTTGGTGGGAATGTAAATTGGTACAGCCACCATGGAAAAGAGTATGGAGGTTCCTTAAAAAACTAAAAATAGAATTACCATATGAGCCAGCAATTCCACTCCTAAGTATATATCAGGGGAAAAAATGAAAACACTAATTTGAAAAGATACATGTACTCCAATGATCATAGCAGCACTATTTACAATAGCTAAGATATGGAAGCAACCTAAATGCCCATCACAGACAAACGGATAAAGAAGATAAAGAAGTTGTGATATACTGAAATTATGCCATTTGCAGCAACATAGATGCACCTACAGAATATTACGCTTAGTGAACTAAGTCAGACAGAGAAAGATAAATACTGTACAATATCACTTATATATGGAATCTTAAAAATGTTACGAGTGTTTATGCAAAACAGGAACAGATTCACAGATATAGAAAACAAACTAGTGGTTACCAAAGGGGAGAGAGAAGGGAGGAGGGCAAATTAGGGGTATGGGATTAAGAGATACAAATTATCATGTATAAAACAGATAAGCAACAAGGATATATTGTATAGCACAAGGAATTACAGCCATTATCTTGTAATAACTTTTAATGAAGTATAATCTGTAAAACTACTGAATCACTATGCTATACACCTGAAACTGAGACAGGCTGGGACCTGGGACCCTTTGCTACAGTGCTTGCACCTGGACAAACGTCTCTTCCAGCAACGAAATACAGAGAAACTATAAGGGACTAAAAATAACAGCCTGCATGCACAGTTGGGGCAAATTACGAACAAGATACAAAAAGACCAAAAACCCAGCAAAAGCAGGGCATCGGGAGCAAAAGCAGGGTGCTGCACATGCACCCTGCATAAAGCACCACCAAGGGGGTGGGCAGACCACCTAAGTCACCCTTCCAACCCGACCCCTGGACCCACCCCTACCCTCACCCCATATAAGGAACCAGCTCACCGCCCCCTCAGCAAGAGAGGAACAAGGGAACCTGTTACTTGTTTTCACTCCCTCTTGCTGTAGCACCAGTCACAATAAAGCCTTGCCTGTATTTGTCTGGCCTCTTATCAATTTCTATTGATTAAGAAAGCCAAGAACCCTGGTCGGTAACAAAACTAGTATAATCTTGTAAATCCATTGTACTTCAGTAAACAAATGTAAACACATTAAAGTAACATAGACCCAGTTTGACTGCCAGCAAATCCAGCTAACACCACCAGAGCCACAAAGCCTTTTAGCTTAACACTAGTGCCATGAGATCAGTCATATGAAAAGTTAAATTATGCCAATTAGCATCTTATATACATAATTCTAATATTAATTGTACTAGATTTTAAGCCTCTTAGAACAAGGATATTTTTCTCATTTTTGTGTCCTATATAGCACCTATTTCAATACCTGTTAAATATATCTTCTCCCTCCAATAGACTGTAGGCTTCATTAGAAGAGGGATTTTTTTTCTCTTATTTTAAACAGTGTACCCAGTTTCTAACATGTATTGGGCAAAAATAACATTCAATACATTTTTTTTAGAAATTAAAAGAAAAAAAAGAAAAGAACATTGACTTGAATGAATCTGGACTCGTAAAAATTAAACATTTGGGTTCTTGTGATTTATCAGTAAAATAAATCATAAACAAAAAATCATGGATTCAGATACTTTATAAAAAGGTACTGACAGGTCTAAAGATAAAATTTTGAATCAGCTCTTGGAGGGGAGGGTGGTTTGGGGCAAATCATTTATGTATTCCAAGCTTCATTTATTTATTTTTAAAAATATTTATTTATTTTATTTATTTGGTTGCACTGGGTCTTAGTTGCAGCAGGTGGGCTCCTTAGTTGTGGCTCGCCTGGCTCCTTAGTTGCAGCACGTGGGCTCCTTAGTTGTGGCATGAGAACTCTTAGTTGCGGCACGCAAACTCTTAGTTGTGGCATACATGTGAGATCTAGTTCCCTGATCAGGGATTGAACCCGGGCCCCCTGCAGTGGGACCGTGGAGGTTTAACCACTGACCCACCAGAGAAGTCCCCTGAGCTTTATTTTCCCTACTCCATCCTGATGAATCTCAGAAGAAAACAAAGATTGGGTTAGAAGATCATCTCTACAGTCTCTTCCAGCTCCAAATTCCTGTGATTACAATTTGTATAACCCAAAAGGATGTAGGTGTATAAGCAGATGCTGGCTCATTAACTGGAAGGGCCAAATGACTTTTTATGAAAATAAACCATAAACAAAGCCAGCTCCTAGATGGCCTCCCACAGTCCAGCTCCTGATAGTCACACGCTGTGTAGTCGCCAGTCAGATCTTACTACAGTTGGTCTGTTTGACCATTAGCATACAGCAGAAGTAACTGTCACTTTCTAGATTAGGTTATAAAAATAAAAGGTGAGAAATTGAAGCCTTGTGCCAACAGCAATGTGAATGCATCTGGAAGTGGATTCTCCTCAAAGCCTCAGTCAAGCTTTCAGAAGATGGCAGCTTGACTGCAACTTCAAGAGCCAGAACCATTTGGCTAAGCTGTTCTTGGGTTCTGAACCCTTAGAAATTATATGAGATAATGTAAATATTTCTGTTGTCTTAAGTTGCTAAACTTTGGGGTAATCTGTTATGCAGTGATAGATATTTAATACACTTTTTCATCCCAAACTTCTCCCCCTGTCCTGGGGCACATGACTATGCTAATTCCACCATTCCTGGAAACTATGCAATTTGTTTGGCGTCATACACTTCATAAGAAAGATATAAGTTAGCGCCAGCATTTTCTTAGCCACCTGGTTTTAAAACTCAACTACACTCAAGCCACAACTTAAAAAGAAAAAGAAAAAAAGCTACATTACTGCATGTAGCTGTGGTTTCATTATGATTTCCATCTCTTCTGTTTCAAGATCACACCTTGCCTTTGCCAAAATTCCCTTCTTTCATGGCTGTCCAATTGCTGCATTACTCCCTGTCATGCTTTCTTGTTTGGCCTTCCTATGACCCAACTGATTGCTTTAACAGAAACACATTTCAGAGTGCTTGTTTCTCTTTAAGTACTTCTCCAAGTCATATATTTGCTTTTTATTCTATGACAAAATGACCTTTAAGAACTTTGAAGACTGTTTTTATGTCTAAGAAAGTTTAAAAATTAATATGTGTGAAATTCAACTGCTTTGTGCATTCAAATTCCCATCTTAGGAGGTAATGTATACAAAGGTCTTCGAATATTTCCTGGCATATGTGTTCAATACAACTATTATTTCTATAGAAGTGCTGGTTGACACCCTATGATATAGACAAGGAAATGCTTAATGTAAGAAAGTGCTTAATACCTGGAGACCAAATGGGAAGAGATATCCAGTTAGGCTCTACAGTGGATGTCAAGTTCAGAATAGCTCCCTTAATTCTAATCAAGACCCCTCCACAGCAATGATTTCTCCATCATCTGCCATATAGAGTCATGAACAAAGTTGCTCTCTCTTAAATGCTTCCTGATATGCCCGAGAAAAGTCATTGTATAATGATAGAGCCAAAGTGACTCAAAAACCTCTGTGGACAGGAATGGTTATTAACACATCACTATGCCTTTGGGCAAACGCATTTCTTAGATTTTAAACTTGCAAATTTCTGTCCCATGTCTGTAGGAAACCAGGTATACATCTTACCTAATCTGCAAAGTATAGGCCTCAAACAGTATCTTACATCAAAGGTACACACAGACTGGCGATGCAGTCTGGTGAAGAATATAAATTCTGGTAAAACTAGGAATTACTAGACTTACACAAAGAAAGCACCAGCAAAGGCATAGTGCTTCCTATTCCTCTGATATGGGATTGTGAGGGTAATGGGGGAGGAGAGAGAAGGGAGGCCATGGGGATCAGGACCCTAAGGAGAACCACAATATCCTTACTCCACAGGAAAGACGGAAAAGAGGAATGAATACAAGGCAAGATGTTCTGTGCTTAGAGACTCACTAAAAGGCATAAGTGCTGCAAAAGAAGGTTTTGCTTCTAACTCACTTATACTTCTGGTCTCCTCGATCTAGACTTTTTGAGAAAAGGAATGGATTCATCAAGAAGAAATTTATTCCTAGCTTCTATTTCTAGATCTTAACAGCTAAAGCTAAAAGCTGATGAGTTTATAGCCATCGCAATTTTTCTTGCACCAAAGTCATAATACCCTAAAAGTAATTGTGCAGACAATTACTTGTGGGTCAGTGCTAAGACCAGTTAAGGCTTTGGAAAATGATGCTTTCGTTTTCTTTCTTCCTTCTTTTTTTTTTTTTTTTTCCCCTGGTGAATTCATTTTGAAGAACCAAAATTTATTTTCTTTTTTTCCCGTCTTTATTGAGGTATAACTGACAAATAAAAATTGTATATATTTAAGACATACAACTTGATGTTTCAACATATGTATACATTGTGAAATAATCATCACAATCAAGCTAACATAGGAAAATGATCTTTTCAAATAAAATACATTTGAGTTACAAACTATTCCCCCATGATTTTATAAAAGAAATGAAAGCAAAGTGTAAAAAATTTAAATTATGGCATATTAGGAAAAGAAAAAGCAGTTACTTGGTGTTGTCTAGAGAAGCATTCAGAGAACAGTGATAGTGTTATTTATTCTTATTTTGCCACCTATTGAGAGAAAGATATATCAACTTTCATGTTGTAAATAAGTTGCTGAAGGTGATTACGTTCCTATTTTTTTTTCAAGTGAAAAAGGAACTTAGAAATTTAGCAAAGGGCTCTCCTGGTGGCACAGTGGTTAAGAATCCACCTGCCAATGCAGGGGACACTGGTTCGAGCCCTGGTCCGGGAAGATCCCACATGCCGTGGAGCAACTAAGCCTGTGCGTCACACTACTGAGCCTGCACTCTAGAGCCCGGGAGCCACAACTACTGAAGCCCAGGCACCTAGAGCCTGTGCTCCACAACAAGAGAAACCACCGCAATGAGAAGCCCGCGCACCACAACGAAGAGTAGCCCCCACTCGCCGCAACTAGAGAAAGCCCGTGTGCAGCAATGAAGACCCAAAGCAGCTATAAATAAATAAATTAATTAAATAAATTAAAAAAAAAAAAGAAATTTAGCGTAAAATATACATTATTGTACCTGGGCAGACCTTTGAGAGCAAAAGATCTCTTACAATCTCATTATAATGAAACTAATAATACCACTGGCATATATTAGTCAGCTATGATCTTGAACTTAGGTGGTCACGTGCACCCCAAACACATGTAACTAATTTGACCCAATACCAGTTATCTTTTTTTTTTTTTCTTTTACCATAACAGCCACCCATAAACTTAGTAGATTAAAACTGCAAGCATTATTAAGCTGGTCTTGGCTGGGCTCACTCATGAGTATGTGGTCAGCTGCTGGGTTAGGTAAGTGGCTCTGCTTCTGGGGATGGGCTTGTCCCTCAGCTGGGACAATTCATCTCTGCTCTACACGGTCACGTGACCTTGAGCTAGAGACCTAACCTCTCTGATCCTCTCTGCTGGATCATTCTCATTAAAACACAAATATGTTGTTATTTCTCTCAGTCCCAAACAGTGCACTTTCATTTCCAGCTATCCCACTCTCAGCTCATTTTTATAACAAAACTCTTTCAAAAAGGAGTCTATACTCACTGTCTTCAATTCCAGTCTTCCTGTTCTTGCTAAAATCTACTCCAAAAGGTTTTAGCCCACGCCACTCTGCTCAAACTGCTCTTGTCAAGGTCACCAATAACCTTTACATTGCTCAATCCAATGATCCATTCATTCCCCATCCCCATCTTACCTGACCCATCAGCAGCATTTGACATGTATCATCACCCCCTTCTCCTTGAAACACTTCATTTTTCTGGCTTCCAGGCAGCATACACACCTGGTTGTCCTCCTACCTCACTAGCTTCTCCTTCCAGGTCTCCTTTGCTGGCTCCTTCTCATCTTCTTGATCTCTTAATATCAGAGCTCCTCCAAGCTCAGTCCTTGCCTTTTCCCCTCCCCTTCATCTTCCCTCCCCTCTTCTCTTCTCTGTCTGTACTGACTTCCTTGATCCCATCAGGTCTCCTAGTTTTAAGTATCATCAATAACTCCAAATTAATATCCCCATCCTGGACCTCTACCCAAAATTCAGACATTTATATCCAGCTGCCTACCAGATAGCTCCACTTGGATGTTATATAATCCTTTTGTTGTTGCAACAAATTATCACAAACCCAGTGGCTTGAAACAACACAAATTCATTACCTTACATTTCTGGAGGTCAGAAGTCCAACACGGGTCTCGCTGGTCTACAGTCAAGGTGTCAGCAGGGTGGCATTTCTTTCTAGAGGCTCTAAGGAGAGAATCCATTATCTTGCCTTTTCCAACTTTTAGAGACTGCTCGCATTCCTTTGCCCGTGGCGATTTCTGTCTTCAAAGCCAACAACTGCCAGTCAAATCTTTCTCACATTGCATCACTCTGACACTGACTCCTCTGTCTCCCTCTTCCACATTTAAAGACTTGTGATTACATTGAGCCCACCTGGATAATGCTAGCTTAAGGTCAGCTAATTAGCAACTTTAATTCCATCTGCTACCTTAACTCCTCTTTGCCATGTAACCAAACATAGTCACGGGTTCCAGGAATTAGGATCTGGATGACCCCTTTTAGGGAGCCATTGTCCTGCCTGCCACAGATGTCTTGTCATCATGTCAAACCTAACATATAGAAACTGAACTCCTGATCGTAGCAATCCTGCTCTTCTCTAAGTCTCCCCCAATGTCAGTCAATGCCAACCTCACCCTTCCAGTAAGTCAGGCCAAAAAGTTTGGAGTCATTCTTACTCTTCTTTCTATCTCATATCCAATCTATTAGCAAATCCTAGGGATTCCACCTTCAAAATATTCTCAGAATCTGATGATTCTCACCACCTCCAGCGCAGCTACACTGGTTCAACCTCCTCTCATTACTCTCCATGTTATTGTTAATAGTCTCCAGAACCCCCAGCTTATTATAATTTGCCTCCTATCTCATCTCTCTGGTTCCTGCCCTAACCTACCAGCACCCCATCTACTGCCTGCCCACACACAGTCTATTCTTAATATAACATCCAGATGATATTTTTACAGCACAAGTCAGATCATATAATTTCTCTGCTCAAAACCTTCCAAAGGCTTCTCAGCTCCATAAAATTTAATGTCTGCAAAGCCCACGGAATCCAGCTATTTTTCTGACCTCTTCTATTCCTCCCCAAAATACTTGCCTCACTCCACCCAAGAGGGCCTCACTGCTTTGTCTGCTACACTGCAGGTACCTCCTTGGGGCTTTTGCACTTGGCAGTTTACTCTTTGTGGCATGATCTTCTCCCAGGGGTTTACCGGGTCTCTCTTTATCTCCCTCAATCTTTTGCTCAAAAGTCACCTTCTCAGTGAGGCTTTCACAGTCCATCATCCTTTACTTTAAGCTGCACATCCACACATGCACACAAACATACACAGAACCCTTTCCTTCCTTAATGCTTTACTTTTTTTTGGTATCACTTACCACTTTCTAACTTACTATATAATTTATACATTTATAGTTTTTTTTTTCCTCTTACCACTAGATGGTAAATTCTATGAAGTCAGGGATGCTTTGATGTATTCCTAATTCTTAAGCCAGTATCAGATCATAGTAGAGACTCACTAAATATTAGTTGAATAAATGACTCTGCCTTAGTTTCTTTATCAGTAAAATGGAAATGATGGGAATAGTAACTACATCATAGGGTTACTAGGAGAATTAAATAAGTTAATATATGAAAAGTGCTTATCCCAGAGCCTGGCACAGAGAAAGCACTAAATATGTGTTTGCTCTTATAATCTCTCTACAGTTTATACTGGTTCTTCTTTTGTTATTCAATGAGCAACCAAACACTATCACTCAAGACGTGACAACAAGGGTGTTTCTCAGTTTTCCTGGATATCTCCCATGTCTACAGGAGGGTCTTGGTGCTCCAGCCGCATGTCAGCCCTGTGCCTCTGAGGTGGGAGAGCTGAGTTCAGTACTTCATCCACCAGAGACCTCCCGGCTCCACGTAATATTAAAGGGCGAAAGCTCTCCCAGAGATCTCCATCTCAACGCTAAGACCCAGCATCCACTAAACGACCAGCAAGCTACAGTGCAGGACACCCTATGCCAATCAACTAGCAAGACAAGAACACAACCTCACCCATTAGCAGAGAGGCTGCCTAAAATCATAAGGTCACAGGCATCCCAAAACACACCACCAGATGTGGTCCTGCCCACCAGAAAGACAATATCCAGCCTCATCCACCAGAACACGGGCACCAGTCCCCTCCACCAGGAAGCCTACACAACCCACTGAACCAAGCTTAGCCACTGGGGGCAGACACCAAAAACAACGGGAATTACGAACCTGCAGCCTGCGAAAAGGAGACCACAAACACAGTAAGTTAAGCAAAATGAGAGGACAGAGAAAGACACAGCAGATGAGGAGCAAGGTAAAAACCCAGCAGACAAAACAAATGAAGAGGAAATAGGCAGTCTACCTGAAAAAGAATTCAGAGTAATGATAGTAAAGTTAATCCAAAATCTTGGAAACAGAATGGAGAAAATACAAGAAACGTTTAACAAGGACCTAGAAGAATTAAAGAGCAAACAAACAATGATGAACAACACAATAAATGAAATTAAAAACTCTCTGGAAGGAATCAATAGCAGAATAACTGAGGCAGAAGAACGGATAAGTGACCTGGAAGATAAAATAGTGGAAATAACTACTGCAGAGGAGAATAAAGAAAAAAGAATGAAAAGAATTGAGGACAGTCTTACAGACCTCTGGGACAACATTAAACTCACCAACATTCGAATTATAGGGGTCTCAGAAGTAGAAGAGAAAAAGAAAGGGACTGAGAAAATATACGAAGAGATTATAGTTGAAAACTTCTCTAAAACGGGATAGGAAATAGTCAATCAAGTCCAGGAAGCACAGAGAGTACCATACAACATAAATCCAAGGAGAAACATGCCAAGACACATATTAATCAAACTATCAAAAATTAAATACAAAGAAAAAATATTAAAAGCAGCAAGGGAAAAACAACAAATAACATACAAGGGAATCCCCATAAGGTTAACAGCTGATCTTTCAGCAGAAACTCTCCAAGCCAGAAGGGAGTGGCAGGACATATTTAAAGTGATGAAAGGGAAAAACCTACAACCAAGATTACACTAACCAGCAAGAATCTCATTCAGATTCAACAGAGAAATTAAAACCTTTACAGACAAGCAAAAGCTAAGAGAATTCAGCACCACCAAACCAGCTTTACAACAAATGCTAAAGGAACTTCTTTAGGCAGGAAACACAAGAGAAGGAAAAGACCTACAATTACAAACCCAAAACAATAAAGAAAATGGTAATAGGAACATACATATCGATAATTACCTTAAATGTAAATGGATTAAATGCTCCAACCGGGACTTCCCTGGTGGCACAGGGGTTAAGAATCTGCCTGCCAATGCAGGGGACACGGGTTCAAGTCCTGGTCCGGGAAGATCCCACATGCCGCAGAGCAACTAAGCCTGTGTGCCACAACTACTGAGCCTGCGCTCTAGAGCCTGCAAGCCACAACTACTGAGCCCGCGTGCCACAACTGTTGAAGCCTGTGCACCTAGACCCCGTGCTCCGCAACAAGAGAAGCCTGTGCACCACAACGAAGAGTAGCCCCCACTCGCCACAACTACAGAAAGCCTGCGCGTGGCAACAAAGACCCAACACAGCCAAAAATAATAAATGAATAAATAAAATTTAAAAAAAAAATGCTCCAACCAAAAGACATAGACTGTATGAATGGATTCAAAAGCAAGACCCATATATATGCTGCCTACAAGAGACCCACTTCAGACCTAGGGACACATACAGACTCAAAGTGAGGGGATGGAAAAAGATATTCCATGCAAATGGAAATCAAAAGAAAGCTGGAGTAGCAATTCTCATATCAGGCAAAAGAGACTTTAAAATAAAGACTATTACAAGAGACAAAGAAGAACACTACATAATGATCAAGGGCTCAATCCAAGAAGAAGATATAACAACTGTAAATATTTACGCACGCAACATAGGAGCACCTCAATACATAAGGCAAGTGCTAACAGCCATAAAAGGGGAAATCGACAGTAACACAATCATAGTAGGGGACTTTAACACCCCACTTTCACCAGTGGACAGATCATCCAAAGTGAAAATAAATAAGGAAACACAAGCTTTAAATGATACATTTAACAAGATGGACTTAATTGATATTTATAGGACATTCCATGTAAAAACAACAGAATACACTTTCTTCTCAAGTGCTCATGGAAACTTCTCCAGGACAGATCATATCTTGGGTCACAAATCAAGCCTTGGTAGATTTAAGAAAATTAAAATCATATCAACTATCTTTTCCGACCACAACTCTATGAGACTAGATATGAATTACAGGAAAAAGCTGTAAAGAATACAAACACATGGAGGCTAAACAATACACTACTTAATAACCAAGAGATCATTGAATAAACCAAAGAGGAAATCAAAAAATACCTAGAAACAAATAACAGTGAAAACATGACGTCCCAAAACCTATGGGATGCAGCAAAAGCAGTTCTAAGAGGGAAGTTTATAGCAATACAATCCTACCTTAAGAAACAAGAAACATCTCAAATAAATAACCTAACCTTACACCTAAAGCAATTAGAGAAAGAAGAACAAAAAAACCCCAAAGTCAGCAGAAGGAAAGAAATAATAAAGATAAGATCAGAAATAAATGAAAAAGAAATGAAGGAAACAAGAGCAAAGATCAATAAAACTAAAAGGTGGTTCTTTGAGAAGATAAACAAAATCGATAAACCATTAGCCAGACTCATCAAGAAAAAAAAGGGAGAAGACTCGAATCAATAGAACTAGAAATGAAAAAGGAGAAGTAACAACTGACACTGCAGAAATACAAAGGATCCTGAGAGATTACTACAAGCAACTATATGCCAATAAAATGGACAACCTGGAAGAAATGGACAAATTCTTAGAAATGCACAACCTTCCCAGACTGAACCGGGAAGAAATAGAAAATATGAACAGACCAATCACAAGCACTGAAATTGAGACTGTGATTAAAAATCTTCCAACAAACAAAAGCCCAGGACCAAACGGCTTCACAGGCGAATTCTATCAAACATTTACAGAAGAGCTAACACCTATCCTTCTCAAACTCTTCCAAAATATAGCAGAGGGAGGAACACTCCAAACTCATTCTATGAGGCCACCATTACCCTGATATCAAAACCAGACAAAGATGTCACAAAGAAAGAAAACTACAGGCCAATATCAGTGATGAACATAGACGCAAAAATCCTCAACAAAATACTAGCAAACAGAATCCAACAGCACATTAAAAGGATTATACACCATGATCAACTGGGGCTTATCCCAGGAATGCAAGGATTCTTCAATATACGCAAATCAATCAATGTGATACACCATATTAACAAATCGAAGGAGAAAAACCATATGATCATCTCAATAGATGCAGAAAAAGCTTTTGACAAAATTCAACACCCATTTATGAAAAAAACCCTCCAGAAAGTAGGCATAGAGGGAACTTACCTCAACATAATAAAGGTGATACATGACAAACCCACAGCCAGCATCATCCTTAATGGTGAAAAACTGAAAACGTTTCCTCTAAGATCAGGAACAAGACAAGGTTTTCCACTGTCACCACTATTACTCAACATAGTTTTGGAAGTTTTAGCCACAGCAAGCAGAGAAGAAAAAGAAATAAAAGGAATCCAAATCGGAAAAGAAGAAGTAAAGCTGTCATTGTTTGCAGATGACATGATACTATACATAGAAGATCCTAAAGATGCTACCAGAAAACTACTAGAGCTAACCAATGAATTTGGTAAAGTAGCAGGATACAAAATTAATGCACAGAAATCTCTTGCATTCCTATACACTAATGATGAAAAATCTGAAAGAGAAATTAAGGAAACACTCCCATTTACCACTGCAACAAAAAGAATAAAATACCTAGGAATAAACCTACCTAAGGAGACAAAAGACCTGTATGCAGAAACTATAAGACACTGATGAAAGATATTAAAGATGATACAAAGAGATGGAGAGATATACCTTGTTCTTGAATTGGAACAATCAACATTGTGAAAATGACTCTACTACCCAAAGCAATCTACAGATTCAATGCAATCCCTATCAAACTACCACTGGCATTTTTCACAGAACTAGAACAAAAAATTTCACAATTTGTATGGAAACACAAAAGACCCCGAATAGCCAAAGCAATCTTGAGAAAGAAAAATGGAGCTGGAGGAATCAGGCTCCCTGACTTCAGACTATACTACAAAGCTACAGTAATCAAGACAGTATGGTACTGGCACAAAAACAGAAATATAGATCAATGGAACAGGATAGAAAGCCCAGAGATAAACCCATGCACATATGGTCACCTTATCTTTAATAAAGGAGGCAAGAATATACAATGGAGAAAAGACATCCTCTTCTATAAGTGTTGATGGGAAAAATGGACAGCCACATGTAAAGAATGAAATTAGAACACCCCCTAACACCATACACAAAAATACACTCAAAATGGATTAAAGACCTAAATGTAAGGCCGGACACTATAAAACTCTTAGAGGAAAACATAGGCAGAACACTCTATGACATAAATCACAGCAAGATCCTTTTTGACCCAGCTCCTAGAGAAATGGAAATAAAAACAAAAATAAACAAATGGGACCTAATGAAGCTTAAAAGCTTTTGCACAGCAAAGGAAACCATAAACAAGACAAAAAGACAGCCCTCAGAATGGGAGAAAATGTTTGCAAATGAAGCAACTGCCAAAGGATTAATCTCCAAAATTTACAAGCAGCTCAATATCAAAAAAACAAACAACCCAATCCAACAATGGGTAGAAGACCTAAATAGACATTTCTGCAAAGAAGATATACAGATTGCCAACAAACACATGAAAGGATGCTCAACATCACTAATCATTAGAGAAATGCAAATCAAAACTACAATGAGGTATCACCTCATACCAGTCAGAATGGCCATCCTCAAAAAATCTACAAACAATAAATGCTGGAGAGGGTGTGGAGAAAAGGGAACCCTCTTGCACTGTTGGTGGCAATGTAAATTGATACAGCCACTATGGAGAACAGTACGGAGGTTCCTTAAAAAACTAAAAATAGAACTACCATACGACCCAGCAATCCCACTACTGGGCATATACCCTGAGAAAACCATAATTCAAAAAGATACATGTACCACAATGTTCATTGCAGCACTATTTACAATAGCCAGGACATGGAAGCAACCTAAATGTCCATCATCAGATGAAAGGATAAAGAAGATGTGGCACATATATACAATGGAATATTACTCAGCCATAAAAAGAAATGAAATTGAGTTATTTGTAGTGAGGTCGATGGACCTAGAATCTGTCATACAGAGTAAAGTAAGTCAGAAAGAGAAAAACAAATACTGTATGCTAACACATACATACGGAATCTTAAAAAAAAAAAAAAAAAGGTTCTGAAGAATGTAGGGGCAGGACAGGAATAAAGAGGCAGACGTAGAGAATGGACTTGAGGACACGGGGAGGGGGAAAGGTAAGCTGGGACGAAGTGAGAGAGTGGCATGGACTTATATAGACTACCAAACGTAAAATAGATAGCTAGTGGGAAGCAGCCGCATAGCACAGGGAGATCAGCTCGGTGCTTTGTGACCACCTAGAGGGGTGGGATAGGGAGGGTAGGAGGGAGGGAGGGAGGTGCAAGAGGGAAGAGATATGGGGATATGTGTATATGTATAGCTGATTCACTTTGTTATAAAGCAGAAACTAACACACCATTGTAAAGCAACTGTACTCCAATAAAGATGTTATAAAACATGTAAATAAATTAGTTCCAGAAAAAAAAAAAATTAAAAAAAAAAAAAAAAAGACGTGACAACAGTAATACATTGAGATACATTGTGTCCTAGCAATGAAGATGTATGTAAATACTTGGTCTTTTTTTTTTTTTTTTTTTTTATTTATTTTTATTTTATGGCTGTGTTGGGTCTTCGTTTCTGTGCGAGGGCTTTCTCTAGTTGTGGCGAGCGGGGGCCACTCTTCATCGCACTGCGTGGGCCTCTCACTGCCGCGGCCTCTCTTGTTGCGGAGCACAGGCTCCAGACGCGCAGGCTCAGTAGTTGTGGCTCACGGGCCCAGTTGCTCCGCAGCATGTGGGATCCTCCCAGACCAGGGCTCGAACCCGTGTCCCCTGCATTGGCAGGCAGATTCTCAACCACTGTGCCACCAGGGAAGCCCAATACTTGGTCTTTTATATAATTTAACGGAGCCCTCAGCAAGTTAGGATCTTGCATTAGTTACTACTGGACTCTCTAGGTGTTTATATGGAGGACAGAACGTTCATTATTCTTATGTTTCTTTTGGATGCATAAATGGTAACAGAGACAGAGGAATTAAACTTTAGGCTCTCATCTGTTCAGAACCAACCACAAAGGACCAAACCACAAACAGCTGACACAGATTAACTCAATCCTCTTGACTGCCATGGTTCCACATTCTTTGGTCATTAGTCGGATTTAGGTGACGACCTTCAAGCCTAGAACTGGCACCATACTTTCCCAGTTTGGATACTGGCACAGTCTGCAGACCATATTAATCTTGTTTCAAAATGTCAAAATTCCAGTATTCAGAGCATTTGGAGCTGTGCAAATGTCCTTCCATAATACATTAGAAAATAAAATTATAATTGGTTTTATTCCTTTATTCCCTTGCGGCATCTTACCAAACTAAACCCCAGAGTTTCCAGCAGCAAACTTACTCCATTACTCCATTTTCTTGTCAGTGAGGCTGAGAAGAGTTATTATTTGGAAGCAGAAACTCAATGTAGAGCCAAACCTCAAACTTACACATCCATGAAAATTAAAGTCTCTCCTGACAAGGTAGGTCAAACATCACTGATGTGTGGCTATTGGGTGGTCAGTCTTATTCACTCCCTAATAAATATGAAGCAGCCAAAAAATAAGTTTTATAATAAATAGGATCATAGTTTTCTGTCTGTCTTTCTTAAATATTACCTCTGATATTTAATTCCATTACTTCAGACTGAACTCTATGACATTTGACTCTTAATAACACACTTTAACACTGGGTTGTGAAGACTGCTGTGTGTGATTGCACAGATAATTCATTGCACGTGGTTATCTAGCTAAGGGGGCAAGTGAGGCTGAAAGATATTTGGTTTTATTTTTAATTCTAAAGCTTGATTGTAAGTACAGGCATACCTCATTTTATTGCACTTCGCAGATATTGTGATTTTTACAAACTGAAAGTTTGTGACAACCCCGAGATGAGCAAGTTTATTGGTACAATTTTTCCAACAGCATTTGCTCACTTTGTGTCTCTGTGTCACATCTGGGTAATTCTCACAATATTTCAAACTTTTTCATTATTGTTATATTTATTATAGTGATCTGTGATCAGTGATCTTTGATGTTACTATTGCAAAAAGATTATGACTCTCTGAAGACTCGGATGATGATTAGCTTTCTTTAGCAATAAAGTATTTTAAGATTAAGATATGCACATTATTTAGACTTAATGTTATTGCACACTTAAGAGGCTACAGTATAGTGTAAACATAACTTTTATATGCAGTGGGAAACCAAAAAATTTGTGTGACTCACTTTATTGCAATATTAGCTTTATTGTGGTGGTCTGGACCCAAACCTGCAATATCTTTGAGGTAGGCCTGTATTAAGGATAAAGCCCGGAAGACTCAGAGCATAAGTGCATGGCAGAAACCACAGAACTGGGAAGAATAGATGATAATATCTCGGAGGACATAGGATGACAGCGAGCCATATACTACCAACTTCTAGATCATTCATAAGACCCTTCCAGAAATTTAGATCAGGCCTGGGGAGAAGGAGAGAAATGGAGAAGAAAGTGGAAAGGAAAACCCTGAATGTGGCAATTTATCTAAAGAAAATCAATTTTTCAAAAATGACTGAGTTATAATGATTTAGTAAGACTCTGTTTTTGCAATCTGCTAAACAGAAATTGGGGACTTTAGATCCAAACTCAGTTTTTAAGCATTTTTTGAAAACCTGAATAAATACACAGCTGAGTAATAAGTCTGGGACTATCAAATTTACACCCGGCACATTAGCATTTATTAAGTTTCTATAGCATTGTCGTCAGTACACAAAGAGCCTTATACACATTATTGCATTTAGTCATTCCAGGGAAATGAGTAGTCTGAGAGGATGGCTGTATATTTTCTGTTTGCCTCTCCAGATCCTTACCCCCCTTGCTCTGTGGTAAGAGAGGCTGACTGACATGAACCAGATCAACTAGACACCTTATCCTCCTGCTTCTTGGTGGGTTTGGCCAATAGGAGAGCTGTGGAAAGTGAGATCGGGGTCCTTATTCCCCTGGTTCCCTTTATGTCATATTGCCATGGATTGTCTTAATCCCCCTATTGAAGGTGATAGGCCCCTATTAGGCAGCCCTTCCCATATGCTGCTGTTTTGGACTAAATATCTGTGTTCCCCCCAAATTCGTTTATTGAAGCCCTAAGCCCCAAAGTGATGGTATTTGGAAGTGGTGCCCGTAGGGAGTAATTATGTTCAGATGAGGTCATGAAGGTGGAGTGCCCTTGATGGAATTATCTTCCTTATAAGAAAAGGAAGAGAGACCAGAGCTTGCTCTCTCTCTCTGCCATGTGAGGACACAGTGAGAAGGCAGCTGTATGCAAGCCAGGAATCAAGCCCTCACCAGGAACCCAATCTGCCAGCACCTTGATCTTGGACTTCCCAGCCTCCAGAACAGCAGGAAACAAATGTCTATTGTTTAAGCCACCCAGTCTGTGGTATTTTGTTATAGCGGCCCCCGCAGACTAAGACAGCTATCGTCTCAGAGTTCCAAGGACCATGGCCTCTGTGGACGCCTCAGGCACAGGGAAGGTAGGGCCCCCTGATATTGCTGGTTTGGAAGTGCTGCACTATTCCTTATGGTTTCCCTGAAGCCTGCCCACAATTTTGCAAATCACCACTTTCTAGTGACCCATTTGGAGTCTGCCATCTCTTTCCTGCTAGGACACTCACTGATGTACGTGTATGTCCTAAGCAGAGACTGGGGACTACTTCTCAGCAGGCATTTCCTCACCTTTGGGTTAAATGATTTTTCATGCTCTTTCAACTCTGAGACTCTTCCTGTGCTGCTTACAGTTATAACTAATAAAAACATTCATTATGTTTTTATTCACTTGTACATGGAAGAGCAGCATTTTCCTGTAAATACTCTTTACATTCTGTTGAGCAAAACCATTTTGTCTGTCCTCCAGAAGCTGTTATTCTGTGATCCCTGCATTCAGTTTAAAAGAAAAAGGAATAAAGAAAATGCACCTGACAGTCCAACGTAGTGCTGGAGGGCAACCATCAATCGGGAGTCCCTAGGGATGCAGCCCTGGAGTCCAAGGCCTCTCTGCTTGGGATGGCTAGTTTCCTAATTAGAGACGGGACTCAGAACCCAGGAGTGCTGCTCACCAGATGAGAAAGGATCCTGTCCACAAACTCAGCCAGTTGCAGGGCTCAAACCTCTTGTTTGGACGTACAAGTTAACGCTCCTGAAAGCGTTTCCTGCGTATTCAGCTCCCCTGTTAAGACGGAGTCTGCAAACTCTATGGTAAAATACAGTGGGAAAAAATAACCCCCATCTCTTTCACAAATGATATTTTATTTGATCGAATGACTTTCTGCTTCACCTCTCTTTCCTTTAATCTTATACACACACACACACACACACTCCACTCTCCTGCCAAACACCATTTTCAGGACAGTGCTTCTCAAACCATCTGAGTGAAGAACCAGTTTTTCTTTTCCCAATCCATCGTGAACTCACACTTTTACAAACCACAACAAAAAAGAATAACTAGTAAAATGGAATAAAAAGACACACAAAATACAAGCCAAGTTTTCTATTCTTAGTTTCAAAATATATAAAATTACTCTGACATATTGCTTTAAAAGTTTCTAAATGCTCACTCTCAATGCAATACTTACTTCCTTATGGACTGTGTTTAAAAATGATTAAAGAAGGCAATTTAGGTGTTACAAACATCCCTTGTTTAACACTTCATGAAGCAGACAGTCTCCACTTGGAGAACTGCAAAACAGGGTGGAAGGCAGGATGTTTTTGTAAGATAGGAAATAAAGAACAAGAAAAAGAAAAATAGAAAATATCTGATTGGCTGAAGTCACAGAGTCAACCTTGTTTGGGGTAAGAAGGAGCAAGGAAATAAGTATGGAACCCAGATTTGGCTTAGCATTTGGGGTTGGCTGCCTGGATATCCTGCATTTCTGATGAAGCAGAGCATTTACAGGGACATGAAAGTTATCTAAGTTTTGGTTTGCTGACGTGACACCCAGGGCAGAGGCGGCTCCATCTTGTGTCTAGAAATTTATTTCAACAACTGGCAACAAATACTTTGCTATTTGGTAACTGGCCATGGCCCACACTTCGAATAGCATTGACTTAGATACATAGAGATTCATCTATGTAGTGTGTTGCATATATACAGAAATTTATTATTTATTATTTCTATACATACACATCACACTACACAGACAACATTATCCTTATGATCCTCAATTACTTGTATCTTTAAAATAAAGCAAATCAAGGATTTCCCTGGTGGTCCAGTGGTTAATACTCCCCACTTCCAATGCAGGGGGCACGGGTTCGATCCCTGGTTGGGGAACTAAGATCCCACATGCTGCGTGGTGTGGCCAAAAATAAAATAACATAAAGCAAATCATCTTTAAGGAGTCAAGATTTTTGTTTGAAAAGGTCTTTTTGCTTATCTTTTTCCACTCATAAATATTCCAAAAAACACCAGTCTTCCAATGGACTCTTGGGTCCAAATAAAAATATGTTGGCTGGGGCTTCCCTGGTGGCCCAGTGGTTAAGAATCTGCCTGCCAATGCAGGGGACACGGGTTCGAGCCCTGGTCTGGGAAGATCCCACATGCTGCGGAGCAACTGGGCCCGTGAGCCACAACTACTGAGGCTGCGCGTCTGGAGCCTGTGCTCCACAACGGGAGAGGCCGCGACGGTGAGAGGCCCGCGCACAGCGATTAAGAGTGGCCCCAGCTTGCCGCAACTGGAGAAAGCCCTCGCACAGAAAGGAAAACCCAACACAGCCAAAAATAAAATATAAATTAATTAATTAATTAAAAAAAATATATCTATATATTGGCAACCCCAAATAAATACCTAGGAGTATTGATCTCTAATACCCAATGTTTGTCTGTTTTCAGTGTGTTTCTGTTACCTGAAAACTGGATTCGCCTCTTGGTGGGTGTTGAGCCAAAAGACACAACCAAGTGGAAGAGCAGGAAAGGAAGGATTTATCACTTACAGCAAGTAAGGAGAACACTGGGGGTGTTTCCCAAAGCAGTGTCTCGTTGAACAGCAAAACTGGGGAAGTTTTAAGCTAAGGGAACATGCATATTCATGAAGGGGGTTGGGAGGTGTATGCATATTCATGAAGGGGCTTGAGCAGAAGATAATTCAGTATAGAATTGGGACAAAGGTTGCCAGAGTCCACGCCTCAGTTGATTGAATTCACGAGGGTCAGAAAAGGTCAACATCATCATTCCTTAGGTTCTGACCAGTCTGGGGTCTTAGCATGTAGTTACCATCCTCCACCTGGGTGGGGACCTTAGTTCCTGCAGAACTTAAAAGATATGTATCAGATTATATATCCCTTAAGGAAGAACTAGGACTCTGTTTTAAAGCTTAAGTATTGTTAGCTGACTACTTTTCCTTTGTTCCTGCATTCCCTTACTGCCCTTAAGGTCATTAATTACTGAGACAGATTCAAGGGCAAGCACTGTGGCCAGGCTTAGATCACAGAATAGCTTAGGCCAAAAAAGGCTTCTCTTCTATCAAGAAAGCAACGCCTGGTTCTCCTTCTCTGGGTGAAACCAAGCAGGACCCTGTGGGGCCCTCCCAGGTACCAATCCTTTGCATGTCCCCCATCTCTTATTTGTAAGAAAGAGGCTTCAGCCTCCTAGTCCCTCCCTGAGTCCCAGAGGGCAGATTCAAACAGTTGCTCTCAGAAAAGTGAGGGGAATGCAGAAACAAAGGAGGAGCAGTCAAGAAACAATAGTGCAGCGATAAAGCAGGGTCCTGGCTCCTCCTCAAGGCATGTACATAACAATATCTTTGAGTTCTTCTGCAGGAAATAAGGCCCCACCCAGGCGGAGGATGGTAATGTCAGGCAGAGCACAGGAGTCCTGGAGCACCGCCCTGTTACCTCACCACCAACCAATCAGAAGAAAGTCTGCACACAGTGGAAGATAACAAAGACTCTGACCCCCTCCCCATATGATTAACTGTGATTAGCTCCCCCTGTCTCCCTTTATAAACTCTCATGGTCAAGTAGAATCTTCAGAGTTGGTTCTTAGATGCGAGTCCACCTTCTCCCCAGGTTACTGGCCTCCTGAATAAAGCAACCTTTCCTTTCCAACCAACCTTTGTCTCTCAAATATTGGCTTTTGAGTGGCAAGCAGCTGAACCTGAGATCGGTAACACAGGGACCCCCCAACCCTATCTGCTTACATTTCTTGTTAAGAACATTTTTATTCTTAAATGAAAAAAGAATGAGCTATCAGGAAACGACTGCATTTCACAAACACCTATGTTTCACTGCTGCATGTGAGGACATGGAAAAAGTATGCCCGAGAGAGGTGAAGAAATCAGTGTTTAAGAGTGCAAGGATTTGCAAATGTGCAAAGTGCAAATTCATTTATTAAAAACATGTGAGCACAACGAGCAAACTTTTACTTGTTTTAAAAATTCCCTCATCTGACACTTGCTTTTATTCTACCTAAATTTTAGGATAAATATAAAATCACAGCAGAAGCCTACAGAAAGAAAAGCAGGTGCATATCATTAAGGAATAACAGTCTTGGAAAAATATGTGAAATTAAAGCTCGAAGGCTGTAGGCATTTATTCTCCTCACTCAGAATTTTGGAGACTGTGCATTCTATTTCCATAAAATGTGTTTAGTGTTTTAACATTTCCACCAATTACACCAAGCAATCTAATTTGACCTCTATGTAACAGGAATCCTTTCTTGGTGTTTTCATAACTTTATTACTATACAACACGAAAAAAAATGTTATGGGTTGTGGAATGTTGCCTGCCATATCAGTAAACAAAGGATGTTGTGGCCACCAAGCCATCAGCACTGCAGCTGCCCCAACTATGCACCCTGATGAGGATTCAGGATGGAGAAAAACAGGATACTGGCCCTAGATACCTAAAGTGCATATCAAAGGAATGATTTCAGTGAGCCCAGACTCTTGCATCTTCCCATACACAGAAAAGTGCCAAATTCATTAACTTGAGATGTCTGGTTTTCTTTAACTAACAGTAATCTTTTGATGTTCTGATTACCTGGTTTCTGTGACAGAAACTCCTATATATCCTGGCTCCGCCCTCACCTCTTCAGAGCTGTCCCTCAGAACTACATGAGAGGCTGCCTTCCAGGCTTGAGTCCTTAGAAATTTTGCCGAATAAAACATAATTCTCAACTTTTAGGTTCTACGTTTGCTTTCAGTCGACAGGGTGATTCTTTTTTTTTTTTTCTTCTTTTTAATTTTTATTGAAGTATAGTTGGTTTACAATGTTGTGTTAGTTTCAGGTGTACAGCAAACTGAATCACTTATACATATACATATATCCACTCTTTTTTTTTTTAGATTCTTTTCCCATATAGGCCATTACAGAGTACTGAGTAGAGTTCCCTGTGCTGTACAGCAGGTTCTTATTAGTTATCTATTTAATATATAGTAGTGTGTATATGTCAATCCCAATCTCCCAATTTATCCCTCCCCCACCATCGTCTGGTAACCATAAGTTTGTTTTGACAGGGTGATTCTTGATTGACTCTTAGATTGGAAAAAAGCCCCAAACCAAAAAACTAATGACTTTATCCCTCCTTTTGTAAGGGAGCAGAATTTGCCACCTTAAAATATATCTCTTTGGCATATTAATTGTTTTAAGGTGGTTATTTTCTGAGAAATAGTAGGCGTGGGAAGGGTTCTGAAAACAAAGTAGGAGTTGCCCTTCTGTAAGAAATATTTACATTTGTAAGGGAAGTCTCTATTTGTAAGTGTGTCTCCCTCTTTGTACCTGGAAGAGGAAAGCTCTAGAAACTCTTATTAGTGGAAAAGGGGAAAAGGCAGGACTTAAAGCTGCATCATAATCATTCTTGTTCACTGTGCTTTTCCTGGTAACTTCCTGGTAACTGGCTCGCCCCACCCTCAACATCTTTTGTCCTTAGCTGAAGGTGGTATTTAAGGTGAGGCCTTCAGCCATTTGGGGGAGTTACTCAGTTTTCCTGGGTCTCTCCCATGTACACATGTTGTTAAACTTTGTTCGATTTTCTCCTGTTAATCTGTCTCATGTCAATTTAATTCTTAGACCAGCCAGAAGAACGTAGAAGGGAAGAAGGAAAATGTCTTCCTCCCCAACACCTTCACCCTACAAATGCACACATACACATACTCCTGCCAAACATTGTTGTTTTTTTTTTTTAATTAATTAATTAATTTATTTATTATTTTTGGCTGTGTTGGGTCTTCATTTCTGTGCGAGGGCTTTCTCTAGTTGCTGCGGGCGGGGGCCACTCTTCATCGTGGTGCACGGGCCTCCCACCGTCGCGGCCTCTCTTGTTGCGGAGCACAAGCTCCAGACGCGCAGGCTCAGCAGCCGTGGCCCACGGGCCTAGTTGCTCCGCGGCACGTGGGATCTTCCCAGACCAGGGCCCGAACCCGTGTCCCCTGGATTGGCAGGCAGATTCTCAACCACTGCGCCACCAGGGAAGCCCCGAAACATTGTTTTAAGGACAGTGCTTCTCAAACTATCTGAGGTGAAGAACCAGTTTTTCTTTTCTCAATCCATCATGAACTCACATTTTATAAACTACAACAAAACAGAATAACTAGACAATGGAAAAAAAGACATGCATAATGGGACTTCCCTGGCAGTCCAGTGGTTAAGACTCCACGCTTCCACTTCAGGGGGCACAGGTTCCAACCCTGGTCGGGGAACTAAAATCCCTCATGCCACACGGTGTGGCCAAAAAAACCCAAAGAAACAAAAAACAGCATGCAAAATGCCTCAATAGGGACTTCCTGGTGGTGCAGTGGTTAAGAATCCGCCTGCCAATGCAGGGGACACAGGTTCAATCCCTGGTCCAGGAAGATGTCACATGACACGGAGCAACTAAGCCCGCATGCCACAATTACTGAGCCCACGTGCTGCAACTACTGAAGCCCGTGCGCCTAGAGCCTGCGCTCCGCAACAAGAGAAGCCATCGCAATGAGAAGCCCGTGCACCGCAACGAAGAGTAGTCCCCGCTTGCTGCAAGTAGAGAAAGCCCGTGCGCAGCAACGAAGACCCAACGCAGCCAAAAACAAATAAATTAATTAAAAAAAAAAAGACAACCCTCAGCATGGGAAAAAAATATTAAAAAAAAAAAAAATTCCAGTTAGTCACCAGCTTCTGTTAACACTATGGGGCACGGTTCAGCATTAAAAAAAAAAAAGTGCATTGATACAGATAGAAAAATAGACAGATAGATGATAGAAAGGAAAGAAAGAGAGGAAGGAAGGAAGGAAGGAAGGAAGGAAGGGGCAGAGGAGGGCAAGCAAGCCAATGTGGCAAAATGTTGATAATGCGCATATTTAAGCAGACCTCTTCCTATCCCTGCACAGCCTGGGTGCAAATGGAGACTCCTATACCATGTGCCCAGATATTTAAAGTTATAAGGCAAACTCACAAGTAATAAAATATGTTCTATCTTTTAATTTACCAGTATGTCTCCGTAATGACCTAGAAGCCAAGTTCAGATTTAGAATTCACAAACTCCTACAAGTTAGAACATGGCACTGTAAGAAGAGCCAACCCCTAGGCTCCTGGCCTGCAGCCAGTCCCCTTCCTTTCCCCCCACGCCCCAGGTCCATCTTGCGCCATAAGGGACCTTATGCATATGCATGTGTGACACCTCAGTTCATGCATTCAAGCACCATCTGTGAGGTGGCAGAATATGCCACCCACAAAATATGCCACGTTGGCATAAGGATTATTTTGAGCTGAAGGCAACTGAGAAGAAGCAGATAGAAAATAAGCTCCCTACCCTTCCTCTATTTGCCTAAAAGCAGGACATAAATTTTCAAAGGTGTCCCTCTTCCCCTCTCTACCAGGAAGAACAAAAGTTAATCACCAGAGATAACTTTAGATCCTATATACCTGGAGATGGCACCACAGGAATCTACATAACAAACTTTACTAACCAGCTTTTATCTGCCATTAGTTTCCTATATATTTGCCTTCCCATTATTTGCTGTCCCTAGAGACTCAAGGTCCTTTTCCTTTATCTCATCACTTCTATAAAAATTTATCGTTCCTTTGCTAAGATACTATATAAACTCAAGTTCTAACTAAATCTTTGGACTATTCATTTTTCCCTGGGTACCTCCCATGTATACATGAAGTATACTTATTAATAAATTTGTTTTATTTTCTCTTATTAATCTGTCTTTTGTTGTGGGGGTCATAGCCAAGGACTTAGAAGGGTAGAGGGAAACTATTTTTTCCTCCCCTATATATCCACATCACAGCTCCCCACTCCCACAGACAACTGTTTCTTGGCCCAAGGGGTGTGCATAGTGGATGTGACCTAACATCAGGAAAGCAGATCCCAAAATAAATGAAAGTAGCAGGAATTCCACGGTCTAGGATACCTGAAGCATATGGAATAAAAGTGAGGGGCTGGGGGTGGGAGATGAGCTCCAGATGGGGTGCCTTTTGACCTAGACACTCCTCATCTCTTGGTGAGGAGTGAGGCTGGAGGAATAAAGAGGCCTCCAAAGTGTGGGGCAGAATTGGATCTAGGTGAAGGGATACGTATTTTCAGTGAACTTATTCTCTCAGTTTTTAACGTTGTGGCAAATGTTCCCCCACTTTTCTAAAAACACATTTGAGACGATTCAGGAAAAACAATTTTGTATGCTGTTCTTTTTACATATCATTCTAACAATTATAGGGGAGAAGTTTTTAGCCAAGACCCCTGGAATAAAAGGGAGATTAACAAGAGAAAAAGCAAAGAAGTTTATTAATATGTATACCTCATGTATACATGGGAGATAACCAGGAGAAAATGAGTAACTCTCCAAGGTAGCTTAGAATTCAGGCTTAATTACCATTCTAATGGGGAAAGGCGAGGAGAAATGTAGGCCTCTTATGGGAGAATAAATGATTTTTAGAAAAGATAAATTCTTAGAAGAATAGATGGGAGGTAGGATAGTTGGTGACAGAGTTTGGGGGTGGTGTTGACTTCTAGTATTTTCGGTGATTACGGTCAATTTTCCCTGGTTGATGAAACTCCTGGGGAGGGGATCTATGACAGTTGAGTTACCTTTGGAGGTTCCATCTTCAGGCAGATAAGGGGAGTTCAGAGAAAGCCCCTCCTTATATTTACTGTTTTCCAGTGTCTACAGCTCAAAATAATCAATATACCAAAGTGGTATATTTTGAGGTGGCATGTCCTGAACTCAGTGTCAGTGTCAATGTCAATTTCCAATTGACAAAACTCAGGCATGTGGTTACATCTGACTTCTAAGAGAGCTCAGAAATGCAGTCTGACTGTTTGCCCAGTAAAAGACGGAAATAATGTGACTCAACCTATCCAAACTCTTCCATATACTAACAGAGTAGATATCTGGAAGTTGTGCAAGTAATTTATGGTTTCAGCTTGACAGTGGATGAAAGCATGAGGCCTCTAGGGGTCTCTGTGTCCTGGAGAACTCAGTGTGGCCATGGATCTCTTAGACGTCTCCTTCAGCCTCCAACCTCCATACATTCCTAAGAGATGGAAAGCTCTTCTGAGGAGTCTGTACTGCTACCCAACCCTTCCAAATGTACTTCATGACATCAGTTCTGTTAGACCTAGTGTTTTAGCCAGTTTGGTGGGAATCACTGTATATGTCTCCAGGACTGTCACCTATTCACTCAATTCTTCATTAATTCCAAAACATGATGGAGGAGTCCATTATCCTCTTCCTAAGGAAAGCCTTAGTGAAATCAGGTGGATTTCAGAGCGCCCTCTCTGGCTAGGAAAACCCTTGGGTAAGCCCTTTGCATTCCCTCATCATCACCTCAGCAACCATCACTTAACAGGCATCCAATATTATGTATGTTAGATCAAAATAGATTGAATTGCTTTCAGGTTTGACAAGTCATTTTATTATGTGACTCTCTAACTTTTTAATTGAAATTTTTATTGCAATAATTATAGATTCACATGCAGGTGTGAGCAATAACACAGAGAGTGCACTCTTCCTAGTTTTTCCCAATGGTAACATTTTGCAAAACTATAGTGTAAATCACAGCCAGGAAGGACACTGAGTTGAATGCAATCCACCAATCTATTCTCCTCATTCTGGGTCCTTAACCCCTAGCAACCACCAATCTGCCCTCCATTTAAAAAATTTTATCTTTCAAAAATGTTATATAAATAGAATCATATAGTATGTAACCTTTTGGGGTTTTAATTTTTTTTCCCTCAGGGTAATTCCCTGGCGATTCATACAAGTTTTTGAGTATATTAATAATTTGTTCCCTTTTTTATTGCTGAGTAGTATGTTATGGTATGTATATACCAGTTTGTTTACTCACCTTTTGAAGGACATCTGGACTGACTACAGTTTTTAGCTATTACACATAAAGCTGCTATGAACCTCCATGTACAGGTTTCTTCCATTTTTTATAGTTCTACTTTTTAGAGAAATATTGTGACTGAACCAATCTATTTACTCTCATACCCTGAAAAGTCCTGGTGCCCTTAATAACTACCTCCATTCCCACTTTTTTTTCAGCACCACCCTGGCATATAGCTTCACCTCTGAATACTGCTGGCTTTACCTTCTTCATATGTCTTCTGTTGCCAGAAATTTATTCAGGAGTCCAGATTTACTCTGTGCCTAATACTCTTGGACTTGAATCTTGGATCTACTTTCTCTTTCTAGCCACCTTTTTGTAGATCTTGAAAATTTTTTGTCTTACCCACTCCAACCCTCAGTTCCTTGTGGACCCCCAAGGTCCTAACCCTGGGCTAGTTCTCCCCAGGGGAGAACTTTTACCTCACATTTACTATGCAGAAACTTCCACTCTAGCCTATACATGGACACTCAGGAGACACCACTTTGCAACTGGAAGCAATACTGTCCCTTTCATGTGAGGTTACCATGCGCCCTCAGCAGACACTGAATCTGCTGGTGCCTTGATCTTAAGACTTCACAGCCTCCAGAACTGTGAGAAATAAATGTTTGTTGTTTATAAGCCACCCGATTTATGGTATTTTCTTATAGCTGCCTGAATGGACTAACGCATCAAGAAAGAAAAGAAAGGAAAGGAATGGACTTGGACCTTTTTTCTATAGCCCAGAGCAGAGCTGATCTAAGCCACTCGAGGTCATTCCCTAGAAATCAACAATTACATTCTTCTAGGACATGGCCATCAGTAATCTATCATCCCAGGAGAAGACATTTGTGGTTTCTGCACTACTTTTCCTGAATTCCAAATAATAGCTTCCATCAGACCAAATCAAGAAGGGAAGAAATGCACTTTGTAGAAGGGTATAAGTTTCTATTCTAAGTCATATTTCACCTTATGCTCAAAGGACTTTCACTGGAAATGGGGTTTCTCTAATTTTTCTGAGAGAACATCTGGAAAGATAATTCAAAACTGAGACTGTCAAAATATCACTGCCAAAGTGTGCATCATTTTGGACAGGGTTTTAATTCACTGTAGTCGGCCTGTGCCCCTGGGAGCTGAGCTTTGTGCTCGAAGTCATAATAAGATTACCTGCCTTTCTCAGTCCCTGTGTTATCAATCAATCCTGTGGTTGATGAAGTTACATAAAATAATCATATAAGCCTCTGATGCAATGATGATGATGACAAAAAAGCAGTGAAATAAAATAGGGCCAGAACAAATTAATCCGCCTGTGTAAAAGTTAAAGCTAGAGAAGTTGTAAACTTAGGACATTGTCATTAAATATCAGGATTTATCGTTTATACCCAAACACTGGATTATAGCCATTCTATAAGGCAAATATTTCAAGAATCTCAGGTTTAAAGTTATCTTAAACGTCATTAGTTGCAGAGATAATAAACTGACCATGGGCCAAACGTGCAGACATGTTGTGTGTCCCACAGTGTTTCCCCCCCTGCCCCCCATGGAACTGGATAGCACATTTAAAAATCAGGAGGTCATACAAATGAGAATTCCCAGCTTCTCTTGAAAAACAGGAAAATTTCTCAACACAGGACCCAAATAGCTGCATGGAAACTCTTGGTGCTGAGCAACAACGGATCGTGCTCTTCAGACAGAATATTCACAGACCCCATTACTCCCTATTATATCTCCGACTTACGGGCCAAAAGCCTGCTACTGTTTATCACAATGCTGTAACTATTTCACCTGGCGGTAAGGGAGAAGCGAAGTACTTCTTCCACTTGGCCTCTTCTTTTGGCCTAGCCTCTGCAGGCATCTGAATGTGGGAGCCTCATCTGGCTGACAGCCTCCTCCCTACTTGATGCTTGGGTCCTCACATAACCTCTTCAATCTACGTATAGTCATAGGGAATTCACCCTCCCTGAGGCAGCCAGCTCCATCTTTAGTCAGCTCTGAACATCAGAAAGCTCTTAATATTGAACAGAGATGTATCTTCCTATAGTCTTCACCAGTCCTAGTGCAATTCCTGGAGCCACACACCATGCAGAACACTAACAAATACCAAATAATGCAATGAATTTTGCAAAGCACTTAGCCCAGAGCCTGGCATGTAGTAGGTGCTCAGTAAGTGTTGGTTTCCTTCTCTGCTCCATTTTTATTTTTTATTTAATTTTTTAATAATATTTATTTATTTCATTTCATTTTTTGGCTGCGTCGGGTCTCAGTTGCAGCATGCAGGCTCTTTGTTGTGGCACAGGGCTTCTCTCTAGTTGTGGTGCATGGGCTCAGTAGTTGCGGCGCGTGGGCTTAGTTGCCCACAGCCCCACCCCCCGGCATGTGGGATCTTAGTTCCCCAACCAGGGATTGAACCCAAGTCCCCTGCATTGGAAGGTGTATTCTTAACCACTGGACCACTAGGGAAGTCCCTCTCTGCTCCATTTTTAAATTTAACAACTATTTGACAAACATTTGTTGAGTGCCTACTATGTGTCAGGCACTCTACTGGGAGCCAACAATAAAAAGATGAATAGGGCTTCCCTGGTGGCGCAGTGGTTGAGAATCTGCCTGCTAATGCAGGGGACACGGGTTCGAGCCCTGGTCTGGGAAGATCCCACATGCCACGGAGCAACTAGGCCTGTGAGCCACAACTACTGAGCCTGCGCATCTGGAGCCTGTGCTCCGCAACAAGAGAGGCCACGAAAGTGAGTGGCCCGCGCACCGCGATGAAGAGTGGCCCCCCGCTTGCCGCAACTAGAGAAAGCCCTCGCACAGAAACGAAGACCCAACATAGCAATCAATCAATCAATCAATCAATAAATCTTAAAAAAAAAAAAAGATCAATAAAACACAGTCCCTGAATCCTAGAAACTAACAACCTAGTAGACTGAGATTGATCTGTGTGCATTCTTTTACAAAGCTGGGTTAGAAATATGTAAAGGACTCCCAAATTAGAGTAGGACATTCTACTTGATTTTTGTGGGGAAGTAGGGTTGTCCAGGTGTGTAGTTTGAAAATTATTTGTCTAGTACCTAAAGGCTGGCATGTACTTTGGGAGCAAAACCACATTGCCCCTGCCTCAGTGACAATATATAGTAAATTTGGCTTTGTATAGGAGGATTAAAGACCTAAGGAGTCTTAGTATCAGTTGGAACATGCCTTCACTAGTACTTTCGTTTAAAAGTCTTAGAATATGATAAATCTGAGATAGTCAGCACAGTGAGCTATAGGATCAAAGAGAGTGGACATCTGACCCATTTTTGGTTATTTACAAATAACATCGTAGAAAATTTTAAGGGTGTTGAGGCAATAGGGCAGGGAGATGTGAAGACATCCTCCCCAGAACTTGGGGTCTGTAGGTAATACTCAGGTTAGTGGTCTCTTCATTGTCCCCTTGTGCTCCCCACCCAAACCCTACTTCCTCTCAGTAGGTGTCTAGAGAGTGGCTTCAATTTGTGAATTCTGCAACTAGATAATGTTTAAGATAACGTGCCTTAAGGGGGGAATTCTGACAAGTAGATGGAATTAGAAGTTTTCTAAATATATATTGAAGAAACTCTGACACCAAAAGCACACGCAACAAAAGCAAAAATCAACAAGTGGGACTACATTAAACTAAAATGTTTCTGCACAGCAAATGAAAAAAAAAATCAACAAAATGGAAAGGCAACCTAAGTAATAAGGGAAAAGATTTGCAAACCATATTTCTTATAAGGGATTAATATCCAAAATATATAAAGAACTCACACAACTTATAACAAGTAAACAATTTGATGAAAAAATGGGCAGAGAAGTTTAATAGACATTTCTTCCAAAGAACATCCAAATGGCCAACAAGTACATAGAAAAATGCTCAACATTACTCATCATCATGGAAATGCCGATGAAAACTACAATGAGATATCATCTCACATCTGTTAGAACTTCTACTGTCAACAAGACAAGAGATAAGAAGGATATGGAGAAAATGGGCACTGTTGGTGGAAATGTAAACTGGTTTAGCCACTACAGAAAGCAGTATGGAGGTTCCTCAAAAAATTAAACATAGAACCACCATATGGACCAGCAGCCCCCCTTTTGGGTACAGAGTCAAAGGAAATGAAAACAGGATATTGAAAAGATATCTGCACTCCCATGTTTATTGCAGCATTATTCACAATAGGCAAGATATGGAAACAAACTAAGAGTCTGTCAATGGATGAATGGATAAAGAAGATGTGGAGAATTCCCTGGTCCAGTGGTTAGGACTCCGTGCTCTCACTGCCGAGGGCCTGGGTTCAATCCCTGGTCAGGGAACAAAATCCCATAAGCTGTGTGTGCAGTCAAAACAAACAAACAGACAAACAAAAATGTGGTATATGTACAATGAAATATTATCCAGCTATGAGAAAGAAGGAAATTCTGTCATTTTTCAGCAACATGGATGGACCTTGGGGGCATTATGCTAAGTGAGCTAAGTCAGACAGAGAAAGATAAATACTGTATATCACTAATATGTGGAATCCAAAGAAGCCAAAATCATACAAACAGAGAGTAGAAGGGATGTTACCAGGGTCTGAGGGTGGGGGAAATGGCGAGATGTTGTTTAAGGGAACAAACTTGCAACTAGAAGATGAATAAGTTCTGGAGATTTAATGCACAGTATTGTAATTACAGTCAGCAGTACTACATTACATACTTCAAAGTTGCTAAGAGACTAGATCTTAAATGTTCTCACTATGTTAATCATGTGACTACGGAGGTGTTAGCTAAGCTAAGGGGGTAATCAATTTGAAATATATGAATGTAGTAAATCAATGCAGTTGTACACCTTAAACTTACACAGTGTTATGTGTCAACTATATTTCAACAGAAAGGAAGGAAGGGAAGAAGGGAGGAAGGAAGGAATTAACTGCACCCAAGGCAGTTTCCTAGAGTGGCCACCTGCAAGGCCACCAGTCCTGCACCTGCTAGGCTGTTGAAGCCCATTCATGAACAGGTAGAACACCTTCAAAGGAACAGTGTCAGACATGGGAGCAGGGCTGGATCGTGTGTCTGCATACTCACTCATGTCTCTTGCACGCCACATTTCCATCCTTGATATTTATACCATATAAAAATTGGGTCAGCCCTTCAACTTAAAAGTCAAGGTCAGAGACTTGCTAGTCTTGATTGTTTTTATTCTGTATCCCTTTGGGGTGGATAAACTGGGGTGGGTAAAGCTTTGTATTGATATTTGGACCATTAAAAAACATTTCTCTCAGATCCTTTTTGGAATATTTATTATTTTAAGAGTCAGGATCAAATTATTAATAAGATTGATGCCCTCAGAGTGAACACAATTTTTTGCCATCCCTAAATAAAAGGACAGGCTCTAGAACAAGGAAAGTGAATAGTCAGGTTAGGTATGTTCTGTTCAAACTCCCCAGGAATTTTGTGTCCAGTTGAAGAAGAATTTTAAATTATTATTTTTCTTGTATTTCTCTTTTTTCCAAATAGGACTTAGTAAATATATTTAAAAGCTGGTAAACAGAATAGTGAATTCACTCCAAGCCATGTCATGTGAAAAGGGAACAGAAATTTGCTACTTTGTCCTAGGTGGGATATCCTATAAATCTTTCTAGAGAAACAAATGCATCAGCACATGCAGATATATGTACCAGAATATTTTTTGAAGCATTACTTTTTCTTCTGTTAATTTTTTTAAATTACATCTATACATATCCGTAATCAGTATATAGTTCTGCATATTTTTTTCCACTCAAGATTGTTTTTAAGATCAAACATGTGTTACATATACAACTAGTCAATTTATTTTAACTATGATATTCTATGATATAACTACATCAGTTTATTTATTGATTCCCATATTACAGAGCATTATCTTTAATAATAAAAAAACTAGAAATAAAATGTACATCTGCAAACAAAAATCGTTGAATAAATAATGGTATACCTGTATCATAGAATATACGCAGCCATTATAAAGAATGAGAGAAAGGCATTAATTTGGAAAGATGTCCATGATAAATTACCAAGCATAAAGAATAATCTTGTTTTTGTTTAAAAAACTTAAAAAACTCTATATGTATACTATATATGCATATGTGAGTTTATATAAACATGGAAAAACATACCCCATAAACCCAATGAAAAGATACCCAATAAACAAAATGTTAACACTGACTGATTTACACGGTAGTGGAACCAGATGGGTGGGGGAGGAAGAGACTATACATTTTTATTTTATATGGTTCTGTATTCTTTGATTTAGCATGTTACTTTTAGAGTTTAAGACAGCAACAATAATAAAGCACTAAAACGAACAACAACGAAAAAGAAATTCTTAGCACTTGATATTTGCTTTAGACTTTTTTCTAGATGATCTGCTATCTCCCAAACAATCCCTCCTGTCCCATCTCCCTCAGAAATGCCCCTCAAAGTCTCAGTGTCTATGCTAATTCTTCATTTTTGTGCCAGATAATAACCTAATTCACACTAAAGTGTGAATGATTGATGTCATCTTAACTGTTACTCTTCCCGGGGATGTTTGCATTTTTTAAAGGGCTGTGGATGGGCTGTAAGCTGTAACTTCATTCCTCTCAATGCTTTTTTTTTTTTTTAACCTTTAGGTTTATTTATTTATTTATGGCTGTGTTGAGTCTTCGTTTCTGTGCGAGGGCTTTCTCTAGTTGCGGCAAGTGGGGGCCACTCCTCATCGTGGTGCGCGGGCCTCTCATTATCGCGGCCTCTCTTGTTGCGGAGCACAGGCTCCAGACGCGCAGGCTCAGTAATTGTGGCTCACGGGCCTAGTTGCTCCGCGGCATGTGGGATCTTCCCAGACCAGGGCTCGAACCCGTGTTTCCTGCATTGGCAGGCAGATTCTCAGCCACTGCGCCACCAGGGAAGCCCCCTCTCAGTGCTTTTATTCCTCTCAGTTTCAGACAAGAGTGGGATGACTGCGGCCTTTTGGCGAAGAAGTCTTTCTGGTGGCTCTCACTTCTGGGCTCACCACAGACCACTTACTCCAACTATATGTGCCCAGGCTCAGTTAGGGGACAGCATCCCTGTGCAGCGCCTTAAGATTACAGTTTCAGGAAGGCCCTTGTCCTTTTATACTGAAAAACTGAAAAAAGTTTCCACAGTCACAGCATCCTGTGGAAACTGAATCATCCAAACAGATTCTAAGAAGACATATTTCATTTTCTGGACAGCAGAGGTGAGGAGAGGATTTTATTTCTGTTTTCTTCCTTCTTGCTACACATAAAATTCCTGAATCTACAGAGAAATCGATGATCCGTTATTTATTTTTCTCCAAGCAGACTGGCCACCTGGATTTATCCTGCAAGGACAGAATTGCTCCGACCAACCTCAATAACCTGAGGCAAACTATTAATAACATTGGCAGTGTCTCCTAGGCTGTCATTCCTCTCACGGTGGAGCCCCCTGAGGCCCCTGAAATCCCGGGTCCTGCTTCTGATGGTAACAAGGGTTCCAGGCGTGTGTAGAAGCACATGCGCATTCACAACACCTAAGAACCCCTCCTGGAAGTGTTCCTGTTGAAAAGATGATGTTTTCAACTGTCCAATTTGGGGGATTTTAGTTGTGGTGAAAGTGGGTGAGAATGAGTCAGTCTACATTTCACGATCTCTTTAAATGCTGGGAGTAAAGTGCAGCCAGCAAAGACCTCTCACCCCACCCATTCCACCAGGACTCTCACTTGAGGTCCAAAAGGTGCCTGGTGGGCCAGGGGAGCGTCCAATGTTTGTTCTCATTTACTCTGAGCTCAAAGCTGCCTTTAACTAGCTCTCCGCTGCTTTGCACATCTCCCCACAATATAAAACCATTTAATTAAAGGGAGAGGAACAAAAAGAGAGGTTACCTCAGGACACTTAACTGACTTCCTCTAGAGCAGTGATTCTCAACTAGAGTGGATTTTGCCCCCCCAGAGAATATCTGGCAAGGTCTGGAGACATTTTTGGTTGTCACAACTGGAGGTGGGGAAGGGGTGAATGCTACTGGCATCTAGTGAGTAGAGGCCAGAGACTCTTCTTCACACTCTACAATGCACAGATAACTCCCTACTAAGAATTTTCCACTTGAGAATGAAAAATGGAGCTGGAGGAATCAGACTCCCTGACTTCAGACTATATTACAAAGCTACAGTAATCAAGACAGTTTGGTACTGGTACAAAAACAGAAATATAGATCAATGGAACAGGATAGAAAGCCCAGAGATAAACGCACGCACATATGGTCACCTTATCTTTGATAAAGGAGGCAAGCATATACAGTGGAGAAAAGACAGCCTCTTCAATAAGTGGTGCTGGGAAAATTGGACAGGTACATGTAAAAGTATGAAATTAGAACACTCCCTGACACCATACACAAAAATAAACTCAAAATGGATTAAAGACCTAAGTGTAAAGCCAGACACTATCAAACCCTTAGAGGAAAACATAGGTAGAACACTCTATGACATAAATCACAGCAAGATCCTTTTTGACCCAGCTCCTAGAGAAATGGAAATAAGAACACAAATAAACAAATGGGACCTAATGAAACTTAAAAGCTTTTGCACAGCAAAGGAAACCATAAACAAGACCAAAAGACAACCCTCAGAATGGGAGAAAATATTTGCAAATGAAGCAACTGACAAAGGATTAATCTCCAAGATTTACAAGCAGCTCATGCAGCTCAATAACAAAAAAACAAACAACCCAAACCAAAAATGGACAGAAGACCTAAATAGACATTTCTCCAAAGAAGATATACAGATGGCCAACAGACACATGAAAGAATGCTCAACATCATTAATCATTAGAGAAATGCAAATCAAAACCACAATGAGGTATCACCTCACACCGGTCAGAATGGCCATCATCAAAAAATCTACAAACAATAAATGCTGGAGAGGGTGCGGAGAAAAGGGAACCCTCTTGCACTGTTGGTGGGAATGTAAATTGATACAGCCACTATGGAGAACAGTATGGAGGTTCCTTAAAAAACTAAAAATAGAATTATAATATGACCCAGCGATCCCACTCCTGGGCATATACCCTGAGAAAACCATAATTCAAAAAGAGTCATGTACCAAAATGTTCATTGCAGCTCTATTTACAATAGCCAGGACATGGAAGCAACCTAAATGTCCATCATCAGATGAATGGATAAAGAAGATGTGGCACATATATACAATGGAATATTACTCAGCCATAAAAAGAAATGAAATGGAGGTATTTGTAATGAGGTGGATGGAGTTAGAGTCTGTCATACAGAGTGAAGTAAGTCAGAAAGAGAAAAACAAATACAGTATGCTAACACATATATATGGAATCTAAGGGAAAAAAAAAGGTCATGAAGAACCTAGTGGCAAGATGGGATGTCTGTATGTCGTACTTCTTTGCTCTCCTCTCCGTTTCAGAAACAAAATTGGCCTGAGTATCTATTGAGTTTATGACACCAAATTGAATTAGAATAAAATCTTTGGCAAACATTAGATATATATGGGAATATAAACTAGATGTTTCTGAATCGGAATAAAAACAATTCATTTTGGTCTTATTGCAGCGCTGGACTAAACAAGGTAGAACAATGTCAAAACTGCTTGATTAAAGGGTATGTTTTGTCTCTTGACGTAGTAATCTGTGGGCCACCTGAACTAGAATCATCTAGAGCCCTTATTAAAAACGCTGTTTCCTGTGCCCCCTCTTGTCTGCTAGCCAGAATCTCTGAGGATTATGTCCCTGCCTTCACCCCTGTCCTCCCCCACCACACAGCAACGAGCAAACAGCTATGTAGCTCTCAGAACACTGACATCCAATGCGTGTGAATGATTGATATTATTTGTCATGATCATTTGGGGGTATAATAAATCAGGTCTTTATCCCTGATTCCTGGCACAGAGCTCCTAAAACTCTTGGAATTTGCTGTCTTTTATATGTTAATGAGATGTCTCATGGAGGGACCCTAGGTAGCTTCAGGATGGGGGCTGGTTGCCGCAAAGAAAACATCTGTGTGATTAGAGGGTTAGAATATTTAGCCCCACCTCCACCCCTACCTCCGGGAGGGGAAAGGAGATGGAAATTGAGGTTAATCACGATTGACTATTGATTTAATCAATTATGGCTCCATAATGAAACTTCCATAAAACCCTTAAATGATGAGGTTTGGAGAGCTTCCTGGTTGGTGAACACATCAAGGTGTTGGGAGGGTGGTATGCCAGGAGAGGGCATGGAACCACCGTACATCCCCTCCCCATATCTTGCCCTATGCATCTCTTCCACTTCGCTGTTCCTGAGTTATATCTTTTATTATAAACCAGTAATACTAAGCAAAGCACTTTCCTGAGTTCTGTAAGTCACACTAGTGAATTATTGAATCTGAGGGCAGACTTCATGGGAACTTCTAAATTGGTACCCTGCCAGGCAGAAGTGTGGCTGGCCTGGGGACCCCATTTGCAGCTGTGTCTGAAGCTGGGGCAGTCTATGGGACTGAGCCCTTAACTTGTAGGGTTTGTGCCAACTCTGGGTAGTGTCAGAATTGAACTGAATTGTTGGACAACCAGTTGGTGTCAGAGAATTGGAGAATTGGTTGGTGTTGGAATGATGTATTTGGTGTCAGAAAACCCCCCGCAATTTTCTTACCCTGAAGTAATAGAAACCACAGAAAGAGAGAGTAAATCGTATGCCAAGAAAATAATATAGTCTTAAAGTCTTAATACGATAACTTTTCAATAATCTGTGAAGTTAAAACATTCCAGAAATTTTCTCTTGATTTCTGATTCCACATTTATATCGTGCTTAGATTAATCAATTGTAAAGTACAGAATCTACACTCAAAGCAAGATATTTAAAAACTTTCCACCACCCCCAAAATGTTCCAAGATATTATATAAGATGTTTATTAACTCAGAATCTATAGTTTAACTAGGAAGAATTCTTAATACAAACAGTTAGTAATAATAACTCTCAAGAGATGTTACTGGTACAATACTAAGAATATTGCTCCTGCAGAAATGAATGAGTGACACATTCTTAGATGTTGCTATCTGCATATTATCTGTGGGAGGACAAGGAGAGTCTCTGTACTCTCTACTTTGCATATCATTTTTTTTTCAACATCTTTATTGGAATATAATTGCTTTACATTGTTGTGTTAGTTGCTGCTGTATAACACAGTGAATCAGCTATGCATATACATTTATCCCCATATCCCCTACCTCTTGCGTCTCCCTCCCACCCTCCCTATCTCACCCCTCTAGGTGGTCACAAAGTACCGAGCTTATCTCCCTGTACTTTGCACATCATTTACTTCTTAATGGCAAAATGACAACACGTGAACAGCAAGAGAGAAAACTGAAGACTCACTGCTTCAAGGAAAATGACTTTGGTACAGTAACTTTGCCACCGGGGACAAGTCTTAGTGGATAGCCTATACGTCATCCATCAGAAAACTGTTGTGGTCATCTGTGTGCTTTTAATCTCTATATATGGAGGTTCCTTGTCGCTACCTTGACATTCTCTGGATCTTACTGACTCAGGCTAAGATCACTGGCTCCTACTACGGCAGGCCACCGAATATAAGCAAACGCTTACTCTCCATCTACCTGTTTTTATCTTTACCTGTTTATTCTGAGGAGTCAGCTTCCTCAGGCCCCATCGCAGTTCCTCCTGAAGGCCACTTAACTTCCCTGCCCAAAGTCACCTGCTCTTCTAGAAGCTGGAGAGAGATCTGAAGAGAAATATTAGAACTTTAGAGTTGAGAAGTGGCTTCTTTTCTTCCCTTTCACATGTCAAACTGTAAGTACCACTTGGCCAACTCACTTCCCAGAATATGACAAGGACACTGCCAGCAGGGACCATCTCCCTTTCTCTGGCCCTCTTTTCTTCTCTTTAATCCTCAAAACATTTGAGTTTTGGTCTTCAGTAAATGAAGAGGTGATTTAAGCTGCTTGCAAAGAGAACTTGATGCTTAGGGGAAAGCAAGTAGGTTGTTAGTAACCTCCCCACACCGTGTCCCAAATTTAAGTATTTTTTAATTGTGCATGTAAGTTTCATTGGAAAAAACAAAACAAAACAAAACTAGAATTCTCTAAGGCAGCTCTGTCCAATAGAAATATAATACGAACCACATGTATAATTTTAAAGTTCTAGTAATCACTCAGATATATATATATATATATATATATTTGTTTTTCAGATTCTTTTCCATTATAGGCTATTACAAGATATTGAATATTGTTCCCTGTGCTATACAGTAAATCCTTGTTGCTTACCTAAAAAAAAACCAAAAACCAAAAAACAAAACAAAACAAAACAAAAAAAAACCAACAAAAACAGTTCTAGTAATCACATTAAAACAAGTAAAAAGAAACCAGTGAAATTAATTTTAATATTGTATTTCCATAGTACAGTTCCTTCTATTTAATCCAGCTTAAAATCCCATTAGGCAAACACTAACTTCAGGGGCCCACATGATTTGTTTAGCTTTAGGAAAACAATGAAGAGGCACAGGGAAGCAGTGTGGTGCTGGGCAAAGTGATGGGGTAGGTGGTGAATATTCTGGAGGTTCTCTAGGCATCATCTCTGGGAAAAAGAGAGAAGGATCGTCATCATCAGAAGAGCAATGTTTTAAAAAGTTGTCTCTGAAAAGCATTGCTCTTTATTCCCCGGCTTTCCTTCCTGGAGCTGGTGAATGTGAAGTCCCTTAAGCTCTACAGATGCAGCAGAAGCTGGAAGGAGAAAGGGCCCATTCCCCTCTGAGAGCCACAAGCGGAGGTCCATAGACCAAGCGAAGTAGCTGTGAAGGGGGGGCAGGAAGGGGGACTTTTGTTGAGAGAGTTTCCTTCTTCTCAGAGCCACCTACACCTTAATGGAAACCGCCAAAGTAATTTCTCCTCTTCTCCACCTTTAATAGGAATAAAAAAAGCAGTGGTAGCAAAAGCTAGACATCCACTGAGAGCCCACTCCACGGCAGGCGCTAAGCTAAGCGCTTTCTGAGGATCATTACATCAAATCCGCACAACAGCCTGTGAGGTAAGCACAGTTATCACTGTCATTTTGGAGATGAGGCTCACCCAAGGACACTCGCCAGGAAGTGGCAGAGCTAGAGTAGAGGAGTGCTGTACCCGGGAGAGTGCGTGCTCGTGATAGGAGCCCATGATCCTGCCTTGTTCCTGACTAGTAAGCAGAGACTCTGAGGACCTGCATCGCTTTACACGAAAGTCAGAGTAGACTGAGGCTGAAATGTAAAACATAGCTGAGATTTCTAGACCCTGTTCATCGGGTTCCTAATAGCCCCAATCCTCTTTAGAAAGAAGGAAGCTCAGAGGGAGAAACAAACCCTGTAATATCCTTTTATTTCTGTAATATTATTTTCTGGATTAATAGTTCTATAATCCCAACTCTTTTAAGGAAAGAAGTTATAGGATAGGCCTTCCCTGGTGGCGCAGTGGTTAAGAATCCGCCTGCCCATATACCCTGAGAAAACCATAATTCAAAAAGATACACGTACCACAATGTTCATTGCAGCACTATTTACAATAGCCAGGACATTGGAAGCAACCTAAATGTCCATCAACAGATGAATGGATAAAGAAGATGTGGCACATATATACAATGGAATATTACTCAGCCATAAAGCGGAACGAAATTGAGTTATTTGTAGTGAGGTGGATGGACCTAGAATCTGTCATACAAAGTGAAGTAAGTCAGAAAGAGAAAAACAAATACCGTATGCTAACGCATATATATGTAATTTTAAAAAGCGGTACTGATGAACCTAGTGGCAGGGCAGAAATAAAGATGCAGACGTACAGAAAGGACTTGAAGGCACAGGGTGGGAAGGGGAAGCTGGGATGAAGTGATAGAGTAGGATTGACGTATATACACTACCAAATGTAAAATGGGTGGCTAGTCAGAAGCTGCTGCATAGCACAGGGAGATCAGCTCGGTGCTTTGTGACAATTTAGAGGGATGGGATAGGGAGGGTGGGAGGGAGGCTCAAGAGGGAGGAGATATGGGGATATATGTATACATACAGCTGATTCACTTTGTTGTACAGCAGAAACTAACACAACATTGTAAAGCATTTATACTCCAATAAAGATGTAAAAAAAAAAAAAAAGAATCCACCTGCCAATGCAGGGGACATGGGTTCGAGCCCTGGTCTGGGAAGATCCCACATGCTGTGGAGCAACTAAGCCCGTGCGCCACAGCTACTGAGCCTGAGCTCTAGAGCCCGCGAGCCACAACTACTGAGCCCTCGCACCACAACTACTGAAGCCCACACGCCCTAGAGCCCGTGCTCTGCAACAAGAGAAGCCACTGCAATGAGAAGCCCATGCACCACAATGAAGAGTAGCCCCTGCTTGCTGCAACTAGAGAAAGCCCATGTGCAGCAACGAAGACCCAGTGCAGCCAAAAATTAATTAATTAATTAATTAATTTAAAGAAAAAGGAAGTTATAGGATATTTTCGTATAGGTCAACAATCTCTTGTCAGAAACCTTTGTGGCTGGGTATTTCATAATTTAGGATTTTAAAGATTTTTAGAAAGGTTATGCATTCATATACTATATTTTACATAATATCCCAGAGTTGTCTGCAGATACTATGGACCAAATGTGTCCCCCTAAAACTCATATGTTGAATGACCAGCAAGCTGTAAGCTAAACAATTCCCAGAGCGCACACAGAACTGGGAGACTTTCAAGTTCTGATCATTCAGAGTGAAGAGTCCTTGCTGAACATCTAGGGCATTCAGTAGATACCCTAAAAGGACTACACATTAGCAGAAACACTAAAGTAGCCCTGAAGTAAAGGTTACTCTTAAACCCACACTAACAAGGCTTAACAAAAGAGGCCTTGAAACATTCAAGCCTTGAAATGATCAAGCCTACAGCAACGACATCCAACACTCTTTTACGAAAAAGTCCAACAGGGGACACACAGTTTTGAGGGCATTAGCTCACTGTGGCCCCCTTTCCCTGGCAAAGCAATAAAGCTATTCTTTTCTACTTCACCCCCCTCTCCAAAGAATAAGTCCAACAAAATAAAATATGCAATTTTACATTCCAAGAGCCACTAAAAGTTACTAGACATTTGAAGAAGCAGGGAAATGTGAGTCACACCTAAAAAAAAAATTAATCAATAGAAATAGATCTAGAAATGACAGAGATGAGGGAATTGGCATACGGCATTTTAAAGCAGCTATTTTCAATATGTTCAAGAATTTAAAAGAAATCATCAGCATAATGAGGAGAGCAATGAAAGATATGAAAAATTCACTGGATGGGTTTGATAGAAGATCAGACACTACAGAAGAGAAAATCATTGAGCTTAAAGACATAGTAATAAAAACCATCCAAAGTGAAGCAGAGAGAAAAAAGACTGAAAAAAGAAATGAACAGAGTCTCAGTGCCTGTGGGACAAAATCAAGCCATTATACGTGTAGCTGATTTCCAGAAGGAAGAGGGGAAGAAAAGAAAAATATTTGAGAAATTAATACTTGAAAAATTTCCAAACTAAAAAAAACCTGTCTTTGTTATACAGCAGCAACTAACACAACATTGTAAAGCAATTATACTCCAATAAAGATGTTTAAAAAAAAAAAAAAAAGAACAAACCAAAAAACCCTGTAAATCTATGTGTATTAATTTTCTATCACAATGTTATAATTTTCCACAAACTTAGAAGCTTAAAACAGTACCCATTTATTATCTCACAACTTCTGTAGGCCAGAAATCCAGGCATGGATTAGCATCTCTCATTCAAGATGCTGACTGGGGTATATTCTTAGCTGGGGGCTCTTGGGGAATGATCTTCTAAGCTCAGTTAGGTTGGAAGGATTCAGTTCATTGAGATTATAGGACTGAAGTCACCATTTTCTTTCTGTTGGCTAGGGACTGCTTTCAGCTTCTAGAGACTGCTCAAAGGTCCTCGCCATGTAGCCCCCTCCATCTTCAAAGCCAGGAACAGAAAATCTCCCTTGCATTAAATCCCTCTCAAGCTTCAAATCTCTCTCATCAGAAAGAGCCTCTCCCTTTAAGGGCTTATCTGATTAGGTCAGGCCCACTAAGGATGATCTTTGCTTCTTAAATACAACTGTGCCACTGAACATAATCTAATCATGGGAGTGACTATCCCATCATATTCACAATTCATACCTCAAGAGGAGGAGATTATACAGGATGTCTACACCAGGGGGTAGGAATCATGGGAGCCATCTGAGAATTCTTTCTACTATACTATGAGAATCCAAGAAGCTCAATGAATCCATGGCAGAATACATACACACGCCTCACCAAAACATATCATAATCAAATTGCTGAAAATGAGTAATAAAGAGAAAATCTTAAAGTGAGTCAAAAAAAAAAAAGTACACATCAAAAACAGAGGAACAAGATAAGAATTACTATAGCCTTCCTGTCAGAAACTGTGCTAGGCAAAAGATAATGAAATGATATTTTTAAAGAAAAAAAATGTCATCCTAGAATTTCATATGCAGTAAAAATATCCTTCAAATAAAGAAGGCAAGGGGACTTCCCTGGTGGTCCAGTGGTTAAGAATCCACCTTCCAATGCAGGGGACACGGGTTTGATCCCTGGTTGGGGAACTAAGATCCCACATGCCACGACGAGGATCCCGTTGCCACGACGAAGATCCCGCATGCCGCAACAAAGACTCCATGAAGCCAAATAAATAAATAAATTAATTAATTAATTATTTTTAAAAAAGAAGGCAAAATAAAGACCCTTTTAAAGAAAGGCTGAGAGAACTTATCACCAGAGGAGCTGAACCACAAAAAATTTAAAGTTCTTCAGAGAGAAGAAAAATGGTACCAGAAATAAACTTGAATCTACATAAAGGAATGAAGAATCCTGGAAATAAGGACATTGTGGTAGATTGCCTGCAAATAAAGGCAATCCTCTCATAATTCCTCTCATGGCCCTTTACAATGTAACATTGCTTCTCCTCCTATCACATGGTAGAATCTCTTTCTCCACCCCCTTGAATTTTGGCTGGTCTTATGACTTGCTTTGACCAATAGAATGTGGTGGAATGGATGATGTATTCTGAGGCTATGTCTTAACAGGTCTTTCACCTTCAGCATCTTGGAATCCTGAGACCACCATCATGTGGGAAGCTCAACCTTGCTTACAAGAGAATGAGAGGCTACACGGTTGAAAACTGAGACACTCCAGCTTAGAGGCAGCGCAACTGCCCTGACATGTGAATGATACCATCTTGGACATTTCTGTCTCACTTAAGCTCTCATCTGACTGCAATGACATAAGTGAGCCCAAGTAAGATCATCAGAACTTCCCAGGCAACCACAGAATCATAAGAAATGATATAAATTTTTAAAAAATTTTAATAAAGTTAAACAAAGCTAAAAATTCCTCCAATTTGATTTATTTCGTTAATATGGACTTCTATCTAAGCAATTTCCCTTTAATTGAGTGAATGCCAAGGATCCCTTCATCATTGATGAAAGCATGATATTCAAGGCTAGCGATTAATTAACCTCACATTAACTAACGATCACCAGACCATTTATGTTTTTTCACCTATATTCATAATGTCATCATCATTATCATCCCTATTATCCTCATGTTTAGCCATATTTTGCAACATTTTAGCAATTTTCCCTTCACTTAAGAAACACAATTACATTGCAGTCAATGACCAATATTTGTTTGCTATCAGCTTCTTCTAACATATTCTGGCAATAGAGATTGATATCATTACTTTTTCATTTACGACCCCAAATTTTTCTAAGTCTTTGTTGGCAACTTTATTTTCCACTGTCAGAGTAGCCAAAATTCTGTGCTCATCTTTTGTCAATGTTGACTTAACTATATCATTCTGAGCATTGGCAGCACCATAAATGTTATCCTCAAGACTAAACTCTTTCAGGAAGTCTTATATTCCTGGGCTTCTGTTCACTGAAGTAAGCATACAGCTTGGAAACAGTGTTTATACTTGCTCTTCGTAGTGTACAAAATTCTTTGGTCCCAAGGTTGTAGTACTTATGTCATCTTCAGAGGAAAAGAAAAACTTTTTCATTAGGCAAAAAGTTTAGGAGGAAAGTGTGCAAAGCCATGGTCCAGGAGCAACACAATGTTATGGCTTTCTTCCAGTCCAGCTTGCCTGAAAGGAGCCTACGTTCACGGTACAAGGTAGTTATTAAATCATCATAAAATATTTCTCTTCTCTAGAAATATTTTTCTCCAGTAAAGTATTACACAGACTTTCTTGTTTGCATACTATTGTACAGATAAGTTGCATGCACCTTTCAAATTTCTTGGATGTAGGCTTTTTCCAGGCACTACCAAGTGTATCTCATGTGTTCCTGCAGTTCTGAACATGCAAGAACAGTCCACCTGTGTTTAGTGTTGTCAAAATCTATAGGTACTCTCTCCTCAGCCATTGTTAATGATTTTTCTTTTATAGGTGGTGTGAGGGGGGAACTTTAGTACTGGTAAAAAGCTTTATTATCAAAATTATAAATATTTTCAAGGCTAAAGTTTACATCAGACATTATTTTAACAAATTTATCAAGATTTCAGTTTCTTCAACATCAGTAGGAGTGCTTTCATTGCAGATGTTTTAGATATTTTACATTATGATGCTCTTAAATTCTCTAGGCAATTATGATGGTCAAATTTTATGTGTCAACTTGGCTTGACTATGGTGGCCAGTTATTTGGTCAAACACCAGTCTAGATGCTGTTGTGAAGGTATTATGTAGATGTGATTAACATCTACAACTAGTTGACTTTAAGAAGATTACCCTCAGCAATGTCAGTGGGCCTCATTCATGCAGTTGAAGGCCTCAGTGCAAAATCTGAGATTTTGGAATTGCCAGACCCCATAATCATGTGAGCCAATTCCTTAAAATAAATCTTTTTTACATATGTTTAAAAATATACAAAAAATCATACCCTATTGCTTCTGTTTCCCTGGAGAACCCTGACTAATACAGCAGCCTTCTGAATATTCACATTGATGTCATGCTCAATTTTTATAGTATATTAAAGTAGCTTGCTTCAGGACCAACAAACTAGAAGTATATGTTCACTTCTGCATTGTCAAATCCATCTGATAAACACACAGTCATGATCTACATTATTTGCCCTTTGCAATTAGTTCTTGATCATCACTGCATAGGAAATCTTCCACAACTTGACATTCAGTTTTCAGTCATACATTGTTTTGATTCCAATATTTTATTTTTCATTAAGACAGACACCACGTTTTCTTCTGTAATAACTTTTCTTACTACATTATTGATTACAACGGGTACTTCCTTTTCTTCTTTTCCCTGTTACTTACAGGGACAGCTTCTACTCTTTTCAAAGAGTGAAATTAAACCCAAATTTCAAAATAACAAAAATGCACACAGCAGATATGATAGTGATGAGCGGGAGCTCTGAGACACATATAATGATCAGAACTGTCTTTGCCACCAAATGAGTTTTGTCTCTGCCCTTATAAAAAAGTGTTCTGTTTTTCAGAGCTTTTTGGATTTTGTAATTGCAGAGGAAGGATGGTGGACCTGTACCTGCCTCCTGCTGAAATGTCACACATTTTGAAACGTTCTTGTCCTTGTTTGACTAAGCGACAAGACAGAGTATTCTCTGGAAAGAGAACTCTCCCTGCCACCCCATTTTGTTACATGTGGGACAGTAATAAGGCAACAGTGATCTCATCCTCCTGGCTTGACTTCCTCAGCTGAGCTTCCAGAGCAGTGGAAGTCAGAGCCTTCAGATCCATCGGGCAGAGCTGACTGACGACTTGGCCTTGGCTCTCACAGTTCTTTGCTGGCCCAGCGTTCTAAATCCTGGTCAAGCTGGCACCCCAAAGGAATCCCTTTTTCTGCTAATATCAAATCCTACAAAAGCTTCCCTCACTCTCTGCGGGCTTCTACTCCCCAACTGCTGGTCCCCAGGGAATATGCCTTCTTGGATCATCAAATCTATGCCACTTGTTGGGAACACAGGGAGATGGAGGAATTGATGGCCAAGGAAATCTGCATACCTGAATTCTGCTCTAGAGTGAAATATATGCACAGAAAATGATGCTGGTCAATGAAGCCCAAGCCCAAGTGCAGAGCCTTGTGACCTAGCATAGACCACATATAACTTGGTTGAATGTATTTTTGCCCAGACTAGTCTGAGTCCTTAGGCCTTTTGTCTTAGCCTCTGGCCCTATCAAGGAAAAGATATCCAGGGCCAACAGCATGGACAGACTCTTTACTGTTAGGGGTGAAATAAGGGGATGTGGGGGGAGTGAGAGGAGCTGTGAATATCTCCTGGTCAACAGCATCCCTGATTTTTATTCTTTGGCCTGTTATCCCATAGACATAACTTCTAGATCCATCTTATCCAGCCTTATGGGATGAAAAGTATCCAAAGAATCAGTGTCAGCAGAACATTTTCCCCAAAACAGGCCAATTTAAACCCTTTCAAAAAGACTATACTTTCTAGAAACCTGTCTCAGTCACTCTTCTTGCCCTTGATCCTGTTCTTGAGGGAAGAGCAAAGGTAGCAGTGATGGTGGAACTCTGAGATTCTCAGGGTCAGCATGGTGGATGTTTTACAAAGTGATGGTTGAATGAATGAAAATGGAACAAGATTTCTCATAATCATAGTCAGCCTCTACCTCAGAATTAGCATAGAGGTTGCTGCTCAAGCCATTTGCTTACTTACCACCCTGGAGGAAAAAAATAATCTTGGGCTAATGGCTAACTGAGGCAGTAAGAGATGTAAATGCAGTAGGTATTGCATTTGGAAGCAAGGAATCCAAATAAATCCCAACTTCCTCTCCACTTGTGTTTCTCTCTTCGCTTTGGGAAGTGAATCAAAGACGCTGATGACATCGGCACTGCCAAATATATATCAGATCTCAAAACATACTCTGTAATAGAGGTCACCCTTTAATAAGGAAGAACAACCCTACAAAATATTTATTCTCATCCCCCTTTCTGAATTAAAATCTTGACCTGATGTACTTGGCTGCTTGTGTTGTTTTCAGAAGAGTCTAGACTGGAAATCTAATTGTATATTAGAACACTAACAAAACCTATCTTCCTTTATAGGCTATATCCTCATGGCCTAGATTCATCTTCATATCCATTACTTGAGCCATCTTAATGAAAGGCTCTGATTAAGTCTGGGAGAAAGTTCATTCTGACATGTAGTCTCATAGGCGTTCAGACTCAGACCTATTCTCAAGTCTCATTGGAAACTCACTGGTAACATGCAAAGTCATTTGTTGATTGAAATACTATCACTGATTAGCCACTGTAATTAATGATTAGTACTATCACCAATTAGTGAAATACTACCACTGATACTCTTTTGTCGATTATCTCATGATAATAGTCTGAAACACCACCCTCTATGCAGTTAATACAAAATCCATTTTTGGTATTTATGCAAGTGAAGGCTTAACACCTTCCACAAATTACAAGTTCAAAAAAAGAAATGCTTTAATTTCAGCTCTTTACCTAGATGCAAAAAAAAATTGCCAGAATTTGCTTAAGCTTAATTCAATATTGTTAAACCCGTTTTACAGATGAGAAAACTGTACAGATGAGACACAAAGAGGTACCATAAAATGCTCAAGGTCACATAAACAGTAAAGCTAGCATTTGAACTTAGAGAATTTGCTGACAGAAACTATGTTCTCAACTATTATGTAAAACTACCTCTCACTAATACCCTCCCTTACCAAGGCCCTAAGGCCTTCCATGATCTGGCTTAATATACCTCTCTGGTCTCATTCACTCCCATGCTCACTCTACTCCAGTCACACTGGCCTCCTTGCTGTTCCTTGAATATTTCTAATACACTCCCACCTCAGGGCCTTTGAAACTACTGCTTTCCTCCACTTGCAATCCTCTGTCCCCCAGTAGCCTCGTGGTTCTCCTCCTCACTTCATTTGGTGTCTATTCAAACGTTACCTCAACAAAGCAGCCTTCCCTGGACTCCCTTTTCATAAATGAATCCCCTTTGCCCCCTGCCTCTTCACTCTCTATTATTTTAATCTGCATTATGTACCTTCAGAGCACTTACTAAATATTACATAGTTACCTGTTTATTTATTGTCTATCTTCCCCAGTCAGAATGTAAGCTCACAGGGCAGAGAATTTGATTGTTGTGTTCACTGCTGTGTTACTGGCTCCTAGAATGGGCCTGGCACATACTAAACACTCAGTAAATATTTGCTGAGTGAAAGAACAAAGGAAGGAAAGACAGAACAGAGGAAAACTAAGCAATTCATTAAGATTATGATGCTGGTTGTGTAATCAGTAAGTATTTCTAACCTCAATCATACCAACATATGATGTTCATGATATTCTCACCTGTAACTCAAAAGATTTCTTTGTGTCATTTCCCAAAGCAAATGAGGATTCTAGCTCTAACTTTCAAAGTGGCTGGGAATGGGGATAATACAAATTAGTTCCTTGATTATCATTGTATTCACAAACTCTAATATTTATTAAGCACTTAATAGGGTCCAGACACTGAATTAAGCACTCTACATGGCTTATTTCATTTTATTGTCACAACAGGGCTCTTGATTTTTAGTATCGAAGTATGCACAGTGTCTACAGATGTGAGCCCTGGGGTCAGCCTACCCAGATTTAAATCATGGATCCACCACTGACTTGCTGTTTGGCTTTTTTATCATCTGTAAGAGGACATAATACAATATTAACTGTACATAACTATTAGGGTTGCCTTGAGGCTTACATGAGATCACGCAGGTGAAGCACTTGGCATAGATTCTGGCACGTAGCAAACATTCCAACATCTTAGCTATTACTCTCCCCATCTTCCAGATCAGGAAACCAAGGCTGAAAGCAATTAAGTAATTTGCCCAAGGTCACAAACAGCTAAGAAGTTGCACTGGGATTTAAACCTGGCTCTGTTTAACACCAAAGATTTTTTTTTTGACAAACCATGTTTTCTGCCTCTCTTAGTCTAGCTCTGTGTTCGAAGGGCCCCAGTGAAGTAAGTGAAGTGTAGAAAACTTTATGAACTTGACTAACATTCTCTTTTAAGTTATTAGAGGTAAATGTTTGAGAACTTACACAGGGCATTATTATGCGTTTGTAAGTATTGATAGAACTAGGCTGAGTGATGGTGACCTTGAGAGCTGTAGATATTTACACACCTGTCTAGAAAGAGTTGATCATGATTGATTGACTAGTTAACATGAAAAGGAAAATAATGCTTCTAGAAGAAAATTTAGGAGACTACCCTTATGATTTGGGACTAGGCAAAGATTTCTTGAGACACACTAGCTGTAAATAAAATGATGAATTGGACTATGTAAAACTAGGAATTTCTTTTCACCAAAAGACACCATTGAGAGAATGAAAAGAGAAGCCACAGAGTGGGAGAAGATATTTGCAATACTCACAACTGACAAAGGATTGTTATCCAGAATATGTAACCCTACAAACCAATATGAAAAAGCCAGGTGACTGACTCAATAGAAAAGTGAGGAATAGACATAGAGAGGTACTCCACAAAAAGTGTCATCACAATGGCCAATAAACCGATGTTTATTTGTTTTTAAATCTACCAAGCATGTGGCATTCTCAACTAACATCCAAGGATCTGAAAATCCAGAAAAGACAAGTGTGGTGTGGATGCTGACAGAGAACAGAGTGTAAATAAGACAGGATTCGTGTCTACAGGGATTACCTCATTAAAATACACAACATAATAAAGTGCAAGGCATCCTGCATAAAGCTAAGATTTAAAGCTCATGGTGGTAGCATAGCTTAATTCTGAATAAAAGGAACAAGGAGGCTTCAGAGGAGGTGATGCTGAACTGTGCCCTGATGGATGCTCAAATGTGTGGGTTGATAAAGTGTCCTTCCCCACTTGAAGGCACCTTGCAGGTGGCACTGTTGACAGTAGAGGGAGAAGGAGGACAGTAGGAGCAAGTCTGAGCAATTCTCCCATAGCGGCACCATTTCAAGGATCGGTAAGACGTGGGGCTAAAACAACAGAGCTCACTCTGCAAGCACTCAAAGAGAAAAGTGTTCAAAAGGCAGTTCCTCTTTCATTAACTTACTCCATCCACCAGTGGAAGAGGCCCTGCCCCTGTTCTGGCTCCTACTCTCTGCAACCCTCTGCCCAATTTCTAGCCAGGCTTCGGCTTGCAGGCCACTGAAATAGAGATTCCTCTCGGTTGTTCCACATTTTCTTCAGTGGTCAGGTTTGATCTGATATCCCTACAACCCGTTTGGGTTTCATTTCTACATCTTTAGTGAAGTCACTTTTGTAGGTCATCAGCCTTTAGCCTCTGGAAGCTTCAGGAGAGGTAGAATGTGCACTATTTCAGCTAACTTATCCTGGGTGTGCGACACAAAGTCCTGCTCCTTTAAAAGGTTTCCACTGTTAGGCTTCCAGAAATAATGAAAATACTGTCAACTGGTTGGCAAGAATTTCAAAGCAGCCCTTTTATCTGTGGTGCAAAGGCACTAAGTTCGGCCTCCTTTGCTGTCAGTCATTCCAGTTTAAGGCACAATAGCTTTACTGTTCTTCTTCAGAAAACAGTGAAACCCTCCTGGAGCCATTTGATAAAGGGATTTTGGAAGAAAAAATTGGATGACTTTCCAGTGAAAATAAATCATTTCCAAGTGGGCCTGAAATGAAATTGCAGGGACACCGTCCTTCACACAGAACCAAGCACAAGTATGGATACTAACCGTCATGTTTCACTCCAATTCATTTGGTTGTAAGCATTTGGGTAGATTATTTTACTCTTTTGGTATTTCCTTTTGGGGGGAGTTATTATAAATTGTCTATAAATAACAACAACTCCCTTACCTAAAATTTCCTTATAGTCTTATGTAGGGCAGTTGGAAGCAGGGGAGAACTGTAAGACTTAACAAAGATTTGAACTGGATTCCTGAGGAAAAAGGAAAACTGAAAAAGTTAAAGTGGCTTTAAGTTCAACAAACTTCCAAAGCCAATCAGAAAACACCACGTGGGAAATCTTAGTGGATGGCTACAATACTAACAGCAGAGCGAGCAGCAATTCAGACTTAAACCACCAGGCTGTGTGCACAGTCTTTAGATGTGTGGTTTTCAAACTGTGTTCCATGGAGGCCCATCGTTTTCCTAGTGTTCCATAGAGACAGAGGTGTCTCAGGGGTAGGGGTACTGAACTCAGCCATCAGCCCTGAGTTCAGTACCCCTGATTCTGAGCCCTTATGACCCACTTCAACCACCATGATGTGGGCTTGTATCTGTTTACCTACTGGTGTTCCTTGTAAGAGCCGTTTGAAAAAATAAATAAATATATATATATATATATATATGTTCAAGAGAAGGGGAGGGGGGAGAAGAGTTTGGAAATCATTATTATGGATCATTTCCCTTAGCTTCTTCTAAGAGTCTCTCAAATGAATCCCTAGCAATTCAATCCAGTGCCCCTTAAACTGTGAGCACCACACTTAGACATGGGCAAGCAGGGCACCTTGCCACAAAGTGGGCTTCATGTTTTAGAGGGCTTTCCTCAAAAATTTCTAAGTCCCAGGGCATCCCTGGTGGTGCAGTGGTTGAGAGTCCGCCTGCCAATGCAGGGGACACGGGTTCGAGCCTTGGTCCGGGAGGATCCCACATGCCGTGGAGCAACTAAGCCCGTGCACCACAACTACTGAGCCTGTGCTCTAGAGCCCGCGTGCCACAACTACTGAAGCCCACGTGCCACAACTACTGAAGCCCGCACGCCTAGAACCCATGCTCCGCAACAAGAGAGGCCGCCGCAATCAGAGGCCTGCGCGCTGCAGCAAAGAGTGGCCCCTGCTCCCTGCAGCTGGAGAGAGCCCGCGCACAGCAATGAAGACCCAACACAGCAAAAAATAAATAAATAAAATAAATAAATTGTTAAAAAACATTTCTAAGTCCCCTTCAGTGCCTGGGACTGGCTGGGTACAGCAGTGCCATCCAGGCAAGTTATTTCCTAGCCCGCATGGTTCCTGGTCCCTGTTTCTCCTCTTCAGAGTGCTCTCTGAAACTCTACCTGGTATGGGTGGTCAACCAGTTGTCCCAAGGAACTCTGGAGCTTGCCCCTATAGGGTTTTTCTGGGATCACATGGCCAAGCCCCAGTTCCAGGAGTGCAGACTGACAAGCAGATTGTTCCTACTGGCCAATGCAGTATTTATTTCACAAGATAGTTTAAGATTGGGGTGCCAGAGTAGTGCTAACATTCTGATTTGGGGTTACTGACACTCACAAAAGACATAAGAAAAAATCAGGGCTTTGGACAACTGATAGTCCACTGCCCATCTTCGGACTTGAGCTGCATCTGTGGGCCTGTGCATTGGCTCTTGAGTGTCCATGCTCCAACTACAGTGCCATCTCTGGTCTCGAGCACCCAAGGGTATTGACAGTGGTAGCAGGAATCCTTCTCGAGCACCCAAGGGTATTGACAGTGGTAGCAGGAATCCTTTACCTCTAACCTTTGCTGCTGGCACCCAGGGCAGTCACCCCGCTCCTTTTGCAGGCGACGTACCACATATCAGGGAGTCCTCAGGAGTAACCACACCTGTCTCCTCCAAGGCCTTTGAGATCATTGCTGTGCAGCAGCAGCAGGCCTTCTGATCAATGTCCTTTCTTTCCTCTGATTGATATGGTGACATCGTGTTCTCCCAGGTAGGTCTTAAGGCCTGCCAGATGAGGGATGGACATTCCTTGAGTAAATGGACCTGTGCTCTTCCCATTAGATCCACAGGCTCCTCTCCCATCCTCACTGAAGGTGGTGGTGTGGAAGTTCAGAGTGTGTTCAATGTTAAGAGAGATAACATTCTAGGAATGCAGTGAGTATGGCCTAAAGAGTTCAAAAGAAGTCATGGTTGGAATATGAGCTATTTTACATTTAAGGTATAAAATCCTGAACAATAAATTTAACATGAGCAGAAAATGAATTATGGTTCACATTTTCCTGCATCCCCTGGACAAGACTTGCATTTGTGATCATGATCAATGATAATGATCTCTGAGAGAATAACAACCTCCGAGAGGATCACTGGAAGCCAGTGTGACAGGCAGCATGACGGATGTTCCCACATCAGGAGTAATGATACAAACAGTGCGAAATAACTGATTTTAGGGAACTGCAGGAGCAAAAAGATCTATATTGTTTCTACAGAAATAGCTTGCGAAAGCCACGACATTTGAGTAATAACTGTGTTGCTACCTTTTTCTTGCAGTGGAAGATATAAATTAGCTGGGAACAGCATATTTAACGAGAAAGAGCATGAAGAGGTAGTTCCTGGGCCTCAACAGGAACAGATTGGGACGGGATATTACAAAGAATCTTTCATTCACTGATTGGATAGAAGACAATTATGATTATCTCTACTCCACCTCATCTTTCATGGGCCCACGAACTTTGCATCTTCCAAACTGCCAAAGAGTGCTCTTTCTAAAATGCAAATCTAATCAAGTTTTTCCTGCTTACAACCCTTCAATATCTAGGGAACCAAAATGAAATTTTTTGGCTTGGCACATAATTTCCTTCATAATTTGTCTCTTAGCCTCATCTTCTGTAATACCCCAAGAGCTACTCTATGTTCTAATCACACAATTGGCAATTTTCAAAATCCTCAGTGCTCTTAAATGTTCTACCCTTTCTTGGGATTCCCTTACCATTAACTGTCTTCCTAAATGATTCCTACATGTCTGGCAAGACCCACTCAGGCTCTCACCACCACCTCCCTGAGGTCTCCTTTCCCCCCACCTCTCCCAGGCTGAAGGAAAGCAAGGGGCCAGTGTAGCTAGAGAGAATTGGGGGAGGGAGGGAGAGAGGATGAGTTGAGGTCAGAGGGTGTGGGGTACAGTTCCCAGAGCTCCTTAGAGGATTTTATTCAGAGACAGATGTGAAGCCATCAGATGCCCGCCCCCCCAGTGAATTGCACCTCCCAATATTCACATCCTTAAGAAGTCCCTTCCCATTCTGAACGTAGGCTGGCTGTATGATTCAGTTTAACACAACAAGGCAGAAGTGACACTGTGCCAGTTCTGAGCTTAAGTCACCAGAAAGCATGGAAGCTTTTGCTTTTGTGCTTTGGAAATCCCTGGGCACCGTATAAGACGTTCAGCTACCTGCTGGAGAGACCATGTGAGCAGGCCATATGAAACATGGAGAGGCCGGAGCCTGTATGGTGAGAGGAAGAGACCCAGCCATCAGTAGCCCAGCTGAGTCCAGCTTCCAGCTGTCCCTGCCAAGGAACCAGACATGTGAATGAAGCACCTTGGATATTCTAGCCCCATCCACAGACGTGTGAAGGTCCCGTGAGACATTCACTTGAGCCCCAGTCAATCTATACAAGCATGAAAAAACAACAAAAAGATTATACCAAGCCACTAAATTAATTGATAACTGAACTGGGACTCAACAGGTGAGAACGGGTCTTGGCATCAAGTATCGATGACAAGATGTTGGGTGGGGGGTGTGCGGCAAGGGTCACTAGCAAGCCCCACATCTGGCATCATGAAGCAGGACTCCTGGACCCAATGGGCAGGCAAGGTGCAATCCTAGGCATCCAGCAAGACTGTACCCACACTTGTTGTTGGCCTAGCCATACTTTCCCACTCCCTATCGTGCTCACCCCATCAATTCCACACTTGACCGACAGAGATGAGGCATCAAACAAGTTCAGTGTGACAGCTACCCAAAGCTGTGCCAGGAGGTAAGGCAAGGCGACCATCCAGCTGGCAAGAAGCTGAGGACAGGAAACCGATACCTGATTAAATGGCTGAAGCTGATTACCAGCTAGTCCTTTGCTCTTCTGGTCAAGGGCACAGATTCTATCCCAGCTAATTTGGCTCTATTCCATGGCCACTGGCTAAACCTTTAATCCCAGCCAGGTGTCCAAATTGGACTCCCTCCATTAGTCTTGGAAAAGATAGGACAAGACACCATATTTTTTTGTTTTGTTTTTTATAAATTTATTTATTTATTTTTGGCTGCACTGGGTCTTCGTTGCTGCGCGCAGCTTTCTCTAGTTGAGGCGAGCGGGGGCTACTCTTCGTTGCGGTGCGCGAGCTTCTCATTGTGGTGGCTTCTCTTGTTGCAGAGCTCGGGCTCTAGGCACGTGGGCTTCAGTAGTTGTGGCACGTGGGCTCAGTATTTGTGGCTCGCGGGCTCTAGAGCACAGGCTCAGTAGTTGTGGCGCACGGGTTTAGTTGCTCCACGGCATGTGGGATCTTCCCAGACCAGGGCTCGAACCCGTGTCCCCTGCATTGGCAGGCGGATTCTCAACCACTGCGCCACCAGGGAAGTCCAAGACACCACGTTTAACTCACAGGTTTTCTCAGGAAAATGCTGTGTTGTGAGTCCATATAACAGTAGCATCATCAGAAAAATAACTGGGTTCTACAATTCATCCACTCATCTCCTTCCTTCCTACACCCCAGCCTAAAGCTGTTCCTCTATTTGAATTCCCTATATCTATTAATGGGATCACCAGTCTTCACGCAGGCCCTCAGGTTTAAACTTTGACATTATTTTGAAGTCTCTCTTCTTTCCACCTACTACACCCAATCTGCACCTTGGTATCGTTTCTGCACGACTCTTAGCTCACTCTTTTTATTCCCATAGTCCTAGTTTAGGTCTATGTAACTTAAGTAAAGGGTTCCAGGAACTTCTTAAGTGGTATTGCAACTTCTACTTTTTCCTTCCCTCCAATCCATCTTTTATATCTTTGCAAGAATAATCTTCCTAAAATCTGTTCTGAGCATGTCATTTTTCAGCTCACAATCCAGCTCGCAATCCATCAGTGATTCTCTAATTCCTGCAACAGGGCTGCAAACTCAAATACCTTCAGGTGATTTAGGCGTAAGATGTGACTGAATGTTTAGGATGACAGGGAGCTGTGGAGGCTTGCTGCCAGGTGGAGAGAATGGATCTGGCTAAAGACATTCACATTCCATATTTTTAGAACTACTGCTCTGACCAAACGAACCACAAAATTCCACAAAATGAAGGGCAGACTCTTTAGTCTGATATCTGAAGCTTTCCATGACTAGATTCCAGCCTACTTTTCTAGGCCCAGAGCATTACTGTCAGTGTGTGTTCGGAGATGGTACGTATATGGCACATGGCCGCTATTTTTCCAATCCTGGCCCATGGTACATATTGCCACTGATCATGGTCCTCTTTCCTGTTGGGCTCAGATTCAGGCTCAGGATCCTCCTTAACACAACACCCCAGAGAGCAACTATGAGCCAGGAGGGCTTAGTGTGCCAGTTAAAACCTATATGCCATTGTGTGCAACTCATGTCTGATCAATTCCAGCTCCGGCTGAATCCCCTTGTTCACTGTATCGTACTTGGCATGCAGACTAGAGAATTTGAGAATTTTGAAATAAACAGCCTGTTTAGCTGTTTTTCTCTGGCCCACACTCAGAGGCTGATATGCTCTAGGCTCAATCCCATTTTAGGTGAGCTGCCCACTGGTCACTACAGGTCATGGCAGGAGACCGGTTCTGATCCTGGTAGTTTGCTCTAGAGAGTGGTTTAGATGAGGACCCCATCTTAGCAAAAGCAGATTTCTTAGAAAGTCTGCCATCCCCATGCCCCACTTCTAGCCTTGCAGTGGCCGTTGATCTCAGAGACCCCATCCCTGCTGATACTGCTGTTTCAGATGGACTTACTCACAGCAAAGCTGGTCCACAGGATTTGGTCTGTTCATAGGTCATTTGTTAATGTTGTGTCTATAGATTCAGTCTCCCTAGAAGCATCATAATCTAGGTTGCCCGGTGGACTTAGATCAGTGGTATGTGTGGCTTGTGGGAGATATTTATGGGACAGCGTCCATACAGAGTCCAAGATTTCCCCACTGAAAAGTTTATTCTATTCTGTAACCCTTGCTTCTATGACTTGGGGTCTGCTTCCCCTTTTCCTATTTAATCGGGGCCTGCACATTCCAAAGAGCCCAATTTTCCTCTTTGTTTGACAAGATGTTTATACTTTCTTCTAAAGCAACTGACTTTATTCTTTGTCCTAAAGGAGAAAGTAAGACAGATGCTAATAGTATCACACAGACTAACTCAAAAACCCAAGGGAGGAAAAGTAGTAGAAGAATAATTTATTTTACAACATACTTAATGGAGCTAGTCTGTCTTCATTTATGATCCTCTTGAGAGGCCTTCAGCCTGGTACCTGCTGTAGTGGACATCACACATATTGTGCTCTAATGACAGATTGGAAATAGCAGAATTGGACATGAAAAAGGAGTCCTGCCTCACATGTCACCCTAAATGCTACTCTGCTTGCCCATATGGGCTAATATGCCTCCTGCAAAGCCTTAAAATTATTAGGTCCCTGGGGCAACCACAGCTAACAACGCAGCAGGTTTGAGGGTGAATGTGTAGGGTGGTCAAATTGCAACGGGGAGCCAGGACCCCCATTCTCCCCATGGCTTTAACCCACTGAGTGTCTTTTGCTCTTCAAAGTTCTTGTTTTATTCTTTTCTTTTGTTTGTTTTTTACTTAGGAATAAACTCTGATATGGAGTGAATGTTTGCATCCCCCCGCCCCCTTCCCTGTCCATATGTTGACGCCCTGATCCTCAATGTGGTAGTAATTGGAGGTGGGGCCTTTGGGAGGTATTAGGTCATGTGGGTGGAGCCCTCAGGAATCGGATTAGTGCCCTTACAAGAAGAGATATGAGAGAGATGATCCCTCTTTCTGCCATGTGAGGACACAGTATGAAGACAACCACCTGCAAGGCAGGAGGAGTTGCCCTCATGAGACACTGAATCTGCTGGCACCTTCATCTTGGACCTCCCAGCCTTCAGAACTGTGAGAAATAAATGTCTGTTGTTTATAAGCCACTCAATCTATGACAACTTTTATAGCAGCCTGAGCTGACTAAGACAAACTCCCGCAAGAATTAGTTATATTTGAAGAGAAGGAAAGGAGGTAAAATCCATGCTAAGGACCACCTGCCAAAGTATCTCTCCCAGGGAGAGTGATTATTTCCATCTATCCCACCTGTACAAAAGGTGGAAGGAGGCGATCCATGGTGAGGATTCCAACCCCACAATGCCCCCTGGAACAGGGATTTGTCAAAGTTGGGGTTTTATCGTTAATAAAGACAAAGGCGCTGTAACAGGGTGGGGTGGGGGTTTCTGGAGAAGGCAGAACTTGATGACCCCTAGGAAAATGAACCCTCAGAACCACTCACGTTTCACCAAAAGCTTGTCCACCACTGATAATTCGCCTCAACTGTGACAAAAGGGTCAGTCCAGGCCTGGGTAGCTAAGCCTCCCATCTGATCCCTGCCCCAGCTCAGGGGACATACACTGTCCCCCAGGCCTGGGGCCAGGTGGAGAGTGTCCTTCAGCCTTGAGGTCTCCAGTGCACATGGAGTTGCATTTTATGAAAACTCATGGAGGATTTAAACATAATTTTTTATTTTTTATTAACCATTTTACCAGTTTAATAGAGACAGTCGCTTTTTTGTGGAGAGGAAAATATAATTTTACCAAAAGAGGACACTTTGTCATCCTTACTCCCACCTAGCCACCCCCACAACTCTTTGTTTGATCATCAACGGGGTGACTCCAGATTAATGTAACGCACCACCCAGTGAGGAGTCACGCCTGAAATAGCCTCCCAGCTGAGAATGTGCGGGCTAAGGATGATGGCAGTGCTGGTAAGGGGTGACAGGGACCTGTGATATGTAACAGAATGTTTCGTGAAACAACGAACTAGTAACTGTGCTGGAAAACTGACAGAATTATGTCCCTCTCCTAACCGTCCTAGGGATTTTAGGGTTTTTTCGTAGTTAAAATTTTATTAGGAAATAGGAATACTCAGGAAGACTGAAAAAAATCACAAGATATGATGAAGAATTAATTAGGAAAAAGCAGACAGAGAAGGCCGTGACAAATAATAGCATATACAACTTCTCTCATGGCACCAACAGTCAATCTCCTGATACTTCTAGTTTTCTCAAAGCCATGTTTTATTTCTATCATTGTTCAATTTATTTCTTGGCAAATATTTAGGTGTTTTACTCATTGACTTATATATAAAGTTAACAGTACATCTCCTGTGTTCTGTCTTGTCCTTTTTTTCCCTAGATGCTGCTTTAAATGGCAGGCCAGGGTGTAGGGTGTTTGATGTTCTCTGAGTTACCAGGAGTTTTGGGCTGTAAATAAATCATGAATGTACCACATCATTCATGAATTATACATTTTTGCTTGTGCTTTCTATAGAACACTATGCATCAAAATCGAATCCAAAGTACTGAAATTTTAGGCGGTTTAGATCATTAAAATAGCTGGTTATTCAGCCTTGCAAAAAGATTTTTTAAGAAAAAAATCTATGTCTACGTAAAAATTCTTACCAGCTGGAAAAAGCACAGCCTTCCCTACACTTACCAACACCACAGTGATGCATTAGATCACAGAGGACATGAGGGGGTTTAAAAGCACAGAGTCCTAACGTCATGTGGTATATATTTCAATTTTTTAAATTAAAAATAGTACTTTCCATAACGTGCATCCTTTTAAGTCTTTGGGCTTGCAGCCCAATTACATGGCTAATATGATATTTTCTCCTCTTTCACAAATGGAGCACAGTCTGTCCCCAACTTACTAAGAACCCAACTTAGAAGTTCCAAAGCTTCATTCAGAGGTTGTTTGGTTGGAACAGATTAAACACATTTTCGCAGAGAAAGAAGATGAGTGGTTCTGTCCCCATGCAAGCTCACAATCTGTTAACTCACAAGATACCAGCAATATGGACCTAACGATAATCTAGACAGTGATCAACAGATAGAAACATATTTCTATGGAAAACTGTGTTCAGTTATTCAATTTGGGATAGGAAGAGCAGATTTCCTGTCATTCCTCCTTTGTTCCTGCCTTCCTTAGCTGTTATGTCACATAGACCTGAGGCTGTTCCACCCAGGCCGGGGCTGGGAAGAGTGGCAAAATGGCAAAAAGAGGGTCAGTATATATGGGTGCACCCATGTGGAGGGTTGATTCTTAATTCTAGGGTTCTTTGAACTCAAAATTATGTTTCATGTGTGTTTCATGCATGTGTGCACGTACCAATGTGTGTTTTCTAGAAAGACAGTCTGTTCCTTTTGTTAGATTCTTAGAAGGATCTCAGACCCTCAGACTCAAAAAAAAAAAAAAAAATTAAGAATCACTACTCTTGCCCACTCTCATCACTATTATTCAACCTAGTTTTGGAAGTTTTAGCCACAGCAATCAGAGAAGAAAAAGAAATAAAAGGAATCCAAATCAGAAAAGAAGAAGAAAAGCTGTCACTGTTTGCAGATGACATGATACTATACATAGAGAATCCTAAAGACGCTACCAGAAAACTACTAGAGCTAATCAATGAATTTGGTAAAGTAGCAGGATACAAAATGAATGCAAAGAAATCTCTTGCATTCCTATACACTAATGATGAAAAATCTGAAAGTGAAATTAAGAAAACACTCCCATTTACCACTGCCACAAAAAGAATAAAATATCTAGGAATAAACCTACCTAAGGAGACAAAAGACCTGTATGCAGAAAATTATAAGACACTGATGAAAGAAATTAAAGGTGATACAAATAGATGGAGAGATATACCATGTTCTTGGATTGGAAGAATCAACATTGTGAAAATGACTCTACTACCCAAAGCAATCTACAGATTCAATGCAATCCCTATCAAACTACCACTGGCATTTTTCACAGAACTAGAACAAAAAATTTCACAATTTGTATGGAAACACAAAAGACCCCGAGTAGCCAAAGCAATCTTGAGAACGAAAAATGGAGCTGGAGGAATCGGGCTCCCTGACTTCAGACTATACTACAAAGCTACAGTAATCAAGACAGTATGGTACTGGCACAAAAGCAGAAATATAGATCAATGGAACAGGATAGAAAGCCCAGAGATAAACCCACGCACATATGGTCACCTTATCTTTGATAAAGGAGGCAAGCATATACAGTGGAGAAAAGACAGCCTCTTCAATAAGTGGTGCTGGGAAAACTGGACAGCTACATGTAAAAGTATGAAACTAGAACACTCCCTAACACCATACACAAAAATAAACTCAAAATGGATTAAAGACCTAAATGTAAGGCCAGACACTATCAAACTCTTAGAGGAAAACATAGGCAGAACACTCTATGACATAAATCACAGCAAGATCCTTTTTGACCCAGCTCCTAGAGAAATGGAAATAAAAACAAAAATAAACAAATGGGGCCTAAGGAAACTTAAAAGCTTTTGCACAGCAAAGGAAACCATAAACAAGACCAAAAGACAACCCTCAGAATGGGAGAAAATATTTGCAAATGAAGCAACTGACAAAGGATTAATCTCCAAAATTTACAAGCAGCTCATGCAGCTCAATAACATAAAAACAAACAACCCAATCCAAAAATGGGCAGAAGACCTAAATAGACATTTCTCCAAAGAAGATATACAGATTGCCAACAAACACATGAAAGGATGCTCAACATCATTAATCATTAGAGAAATGTAAATCAAAACTACAATGAGATATCATCTCACACTGGTCAGAATGGCCATCATCAAAAAATCTAGAAACAATAAATGCTGGAGAGGGTGTGGAGAAAAGGGAACTCTCTTGCACTGTTGGTGGGAATGTAAATTGATACAGCCACTATGGAGAACAGTATGGAGGTTCCTTAAAAAACTAAAAATAGAATTATAATATGACCCAGCAATCCCACTACTGGGCATATACCCTGAGAAAACCATAATTCAAAAAGAGTCATGTACCAAAATGTTCATTGCAGCTCTATTTACAATAGCCAGGACATGGAAGCAACCTAAGTGTCCATCATCAGATGAATGGATAAAGAAGACGTGGCACATGTATACAATGGAATATTACTCAGCCATAAAAAGAAACGAAATGGAGTTATTTGTAGTGAGGTGGATGGAGTTACAGTCTGTCATACAGAGTTAAGTAAGTCAAAAAGAGAAAAACAAATACGATATGCTAACACATATATATGGAATCTAAGGAAAAAAAAAAAAAAGGTCATGAAGAACCTAGTGGTAAGATGGGAATAAAGACACAGACCTACTAGAGAATGGACTTGAGGATATGGGGAGGGGGAAGGGTAAGCTGTGACAAAGTGAGAGAGTGGCATGGACATATATACACTACCAATCGTAAAACTGATAGCTAGTGGGAAGCAGCCGCATAGCACAGGGAGATCAGCTCGGTGCTTTGTGACCACCTAGAGGGGTGGGATAGGGAGGGTGGGAGGGAGGGAGATGCAAGAGGGAAGAGATATGGGAACATATGTATATGCATAACTGATTCACTTTGTTATAAAGCAGAAACTAACACACCACTGTAAAGCAATTATACTCCAATAAAGATGTTAAAAAAAAAAAAAAAGAATCACTACTCTAGCAGATATAAACAAAGAATGGAATGAGATTTCTTGCCAGCATTGTTCCTCCATCCTAGGTAATCTCCCAAGACATTTAGAGTAAGTGAAAAGGCTGGTAAATAACTCTTTCCCTGAGTACCCAAGTGCGCTCCATCCTCACTCCCAGCAAACCTGGGTGTCCCAGAAACCTTCCCTCAGCCCCACTCCCCCAGGTCCAATTACTTAAAGAGTTAATTCCTGGCCCAGTAGTGGACCTCCAGGGACCACTGTCTGTTCTCATTGGCTCATGCCTTGGCCACACCTGTGGTTAAATATTTTAATATCAACCCTGGGTCTCCCACTCACTCACGGTATTGACTTGGAGATAAACTGCTTTACTTAACAGCTTCAGTTTCCTTCTCGGTGAAATGAGGGATGAAAATACCACCTAGCTTGCTGATATGATATGAGGATTAAACAAGAGAGTGTAAATTAAGAGTAAGGGCTCCATAAAGATGAGGTACCATCACCTCCTTATTATTTAGTGGTTATTATTATTATTGACATGCTCTAGAAAATACTTCACTGACTGAGAGGTGAAAACTAATGACCTCAATCTACTAACTCAAAAATTCTGCGACTCTATGGCAGACATATTTCCATGCCTCTGATATCAGAAATTGATGTGCCATCAGCGATTCCCTTCAGAAGGAAACATTCTCTGTAACCTATGCTTTTCCATTGTTAATAATTTCATATGCATTTGCACCTTAGGCAGGGTCGGCCAATTAGAAGACTCATGAATACTGTCCGTGCCCCAAGAGTGCAGGTTTGGGAATACGCTGATTGTGTCCAGATGGTTTTAGCTATTCTATGGAATGATCTAGCTGATGAACTATGTCATCAGCATTGAAACAAGAAATTTTCAGCCGGGAAAAAGAGAACTCAAATCCTTCTTTGCATAGCTTTGTAATTTGCATACCCCAATCTGGGGGCTTCTATAGAAAACTGGAATGATCTTGTCCTCCAGCGCGCTCCGTATGTTCGGCAATGTCCCCACTGCCGCGACTCCCATGCACTGCTGCCGGCAGCATTCCTGCATCAGCATCTACATTTCCTGATGGAACAACTGCCTCCATTTAGGTGCCCTGTTTCTTATATAATCGCCTCCAAATAAATTCTATATAGTTCCATATCCAGGAAGCTCTAATTACCTTTCACAGCCTAAGTAAGGACCCTAGACAAACTCCCTCCTCCCTTGCGACAGGGTTCAATGTATAACACCTTGACATATCATCTATTTTTAAGCTGAAGGAATTTGAGATATGGCATGTGCAAGAAAGATTTTTGACCTTCCCTTGAAGCAGGACATAAAACTCTACATGAGAGGTGCTCTCCCTAAACCCAGAGGAAAGGAACATCCTTCTCTAAGACACTAAGTGGAATCTGAATGAACAGGCCTTGCTGTTTCCCCAAGTTTACTACATTTATTAGCTCATACCTTTTTTATTCTGTCACATTTTCCCACCACTCTCCTGTCTTCATGAAACCTAGCATAAAAGCAAATGAATGTGAGGGTGTGTGAGAAAGAGAAGAGTGAGTGAGCTTGCAACTGCGTGAGGCACCTTGCATGAGAACAACAGAAACTGACTGTGTGTGAGAGGTGAAGACAGAACAGAAAGAAAGGAAAGAAGGAAGAAGGGAAGGGAAGAGACATAATTTCTATAGTATCTAGCATTAGATAGAAGCAGCAGGCCATAACATTAGAGTGAGGACCACACCCAGTCTTGGGGCTCTGGGTTCCTTGGCCCTGCAGGGTTTCAGCTGGTGGAGGCTGAAGTACAATGCCATCTGGGCAGTAAGCCTGGACTCAGGTCTGTGGGGACGTCCTGGAATGCTCTCACTAGTCTTCAATGCCAGAAGGGCAGCTTGGTGAGCAAATGCTTCTTTCACGGGATCACAAGAGATTGGTCCATCAGAATGATGCCAACAAGCTGATTTGGCAAGGCTCCAATTTTTTATATGGACAGGGCGCCCCCCCCCACACACACACACTTGGGGTAGCTTACCCATTAGTTCTGCTCTTCCATGATCATGTTATTCCCAAGAAAGAAGGCAGGCAGAGCAAAGTCTATCTAACTAGTGGGGAAGGAATCATTGAAATAAAGGGATCATATTTCCCAGAAGATGTTGTAGGACTTGGAAATTGTATCTCAAGTTTGGGGCCAAAAGTATTCTTAAATTTTGCAGATGTGTAGTACATCTTAGGTTAACCTTGGTCAGAGTGTAACTCATTCAGAGAGAGACATGAGAGACATGAGAGACAAACTGCAAAATTTCCCTAAAAATGGAAACTTAAAGACTCTGGTTAACTGAATAAAACTATGATCTCAATGAATAAGAATGGCAAAGTAGAAGACAAAAGAAAATGAAGAAAAAAGAGAAAAGAATCAGGGACTAGTAGAGGACAAAGCACACCTGTATTTTGGGAAGACAGGTTGTCAGGAAGGAGAGGAAGTTGAAACTGGGGGCTTTGGTGGTTCTGCTTCAAGACGATGAATAGCCCTGAGCCTGACGCCTCTTCAGAGTGTCTGTGCCAACGAGGACAGCAGAGCCTACAGGGAGTCTCAAACTTGAGAGGTAGGTGGCTTTTATTGAAAGTGTAAATTCTAGGGTCCCAAGGCTGTGGCCCTGATTTGTAGTCTTATGTGGGATCCAGGCATCTGCATTTACACATGCTCTCCAAGCTGATTCTGATATAGATGGTCCATAGGTCACGTTCCAGGAAACAGAGACAAAGTTAAGATTCTTTTTTAATGATTAAAAGAAAAACAAGTTACAAATGCAAACACAAGCACTTCCTCCAGGTCACAAGGTGAAATTCCAGGCCCCTTCAGGGCCTGTCTCTGGGTCCTACCCCAACTGTCCACCCATCCCTGTGACCTCTCCTTTTATGGGCTCCCCAAGCCTACAAGCTGCTTGGATGGTAAGGAAGGCTCTGCCTGAATCTGAAGACTATTTTCTCTCATGCAAACAGTTTTTCTAGAACACTGTGTTACTATTTTTTTCCATGGAGGGGTAGGAAATCAATGAATGTGATGGTCATTTTTATAGGTTCAGAAAGGCAGAAACAAGTGGACCAGTACTTGAATATAAGAAGCAGCTTAATTTTTGTGCAAGAACTGCAACTTTTAAAAAACATTAAAAGAAAAAGTTCCCCAAGCAGTTGAAATGTAATTACTTATACCAACATTTTCCATGTAGTAAATTAAAATGATCGAGAAAAGGTCTACCATAATTGATAAAGAAAGGCTATTCAAGAGGCTGCAGGACACCCAAATGGCCCCTTTCCAACCCTAAGGGGATGGGAGACAGACAACCTGCCTAATCCAACTGGTGCTCAGAATGTGTTTACAAGGATGAAGCTATTTCCTTTTTTTGTCAAGTCATTTTCTTTACTTACTATTTTGCATTTAAATACCCAAAGAAATGAATGGGTCTGAAGGTTATTTAATTCAACAGGTATTTCTGTTGCCTCAGAATTGCAGCTGAAATCCAAAGCTGAGACCGATAGCTAAGGAGTACTACAAGTTCTAAAAAGAGCGACGCTGGACACAGCTATTCAGGATTTGTTAAGAGTGACCAAATGTTATTTTGTGGCCCTTAGCCTAACACCCACCTCCGGCTTGTCTAAGAGAAGGCTAGGGATTTGTTGGAGGAAAGAGGCTTTCTTTGAATAGATTTGTCAGGAGAATGGGCTCTGGAATATTCCTCTACCTCCAGTCAGGTGAAGGAAGCAGTCAGAGAACCTCTCAGAGCCAAGAGTGTGGCGTCTGCCACAAAGGGAAAGGGACAGCTCACCTAGTCCCCAGCTAGATGCTCAATGAGGTGCCCCAGTTCTCCGACCAGAGCCGAGAACCTGTATGTGACTATAGGAATTTGGGTGTGTGCCCGATGAAGACAGAGGTGGCCCCTGTTGGCCTCTGATGGCAGGGCAAGGAGAGTGGCCTGATCTTCTAGGTTTCAGCGGGAGCAAGGGGGCGGGGGACAAGTGAGGAAAGACTGAATGATGTTTTCTAGAGGGCCAAGTGGATACTAGGAAAAGCAGCTGAGCAGAAGAGCTGAGTGGGAACTACCCAAAGAGTGCATTACACGCAGCAGAGAATAGAGCAGAGTGGAATTATGGAAGTGGGCATGGGGAGTGTCCTTCAAAGAACTGACAAACGTTCCTCACAAGAAAACTGAGCCAGCATTTGGGCTGTTTTCCACGAGAGAAAAGGCATTCAACAGCCAAGAGAGATACTCAAACAGCACTGGAGAAATAATATTTTGCCCCTTTTCCTATCATCCTTCTTCCCCTCCACCCTTTACTCCAAATGTGGATGAGTCAATAGCATCCTGGGGAGGACATGAAGCAAGGACAGACCACAGTCCCCTCCCTAAATCCAGGGTTCTGAGCATAGGCTGGGCATGGGCAGGGGAAAGGCAAGAAGCTTTGAACTAGATGAAGAGAGCAGAAGTTTGTGTTTTTTTAAAAAATTATTTATTTATTTATTTTTGGCTGTGTTGGGTCTTCATTGTTGTGCATGGGCTTTCTCTAGTTGCTGCGAGAAGGGGCTACTCTTCATCGCGGTGCGCAGACTTCTCATTGCGGTGGCCTCTCATTGCAGAGCACAGGCTCTAGAGCACAGGCTCCATAATTGTGGTGCAAGGGCTTAGTTGCTCCGTGGCATGTGGGATCCTCCCGGACCAGGGCTCGAACCCGTGTCCCCTGCATTGGCAGGGGGATTCTTTTTTTTTTTTATTTTTTATTTTTCCTCTTTGATTTCTTCAGTGATCTCTTGGTTATTTAGTAACGTATTGTTTAGCCTCCATGTGTTTGTCTTTTTTCCGTTTTTTTCCCTGTAATTCATTTCTAATCTCATAGCGTTGTGGTCAGAAAAGATGCTTGATATGATTTCAATTTTCGTAAATTTACTGAGGCTTGATTTGTGACCCAAGATGTGATCTATCCTGGAGAATGTTCCGTGCGCACTTGAGAAGAACGTGTAATCTGCTGTTTTTGGATGGAATGTCCTATATATATCAATTAAATCTATCTGGTCTATTGTGTCATTTAAAGCTTCTGTTTCCTTATTTATTTTCATTTTGGATGATCTGTCCATTGGTGTAAGTGAGGTGTTAAAGTCCCCCACTATGATTGTGTTACTGTCAATTTCCTCTTTTATAGCTGTTAGCAGTTGCCTTATGTATTGAGGTGCTCCTATGTTGGGTGCATATATATTTATAATTGTTATATCTTCTTCTTGGATTGATCCCTGGATCATTATGTAGTGTCCTTCCTTGTCTCTTGTAACATTCTTTATTTTAAAGTCTATTTTATCTGATATGAGTATAGCTACTCCAGCTTTCTTTTGATTTCCATTTGCATGGAATATCTTTTTCCATCCCCTCACTTTCAGTCTGTATGTGTCCCTAGGTCTAAAGTGGGTCTCTTGTAGACAGCATATAGATGGGTCTTGTTTTTGTATCCATTCAGCCAGTCTATGTCTTTTGGTTGGGGCATTTAATCCATTCACGTTTAAGGTAATTATCGATATGTATGTTCCTATGACCATTTTCTTAATTGTTTTGGGTTTGTTTTTGTAGGTCCTTTTCTTCTCTTGTGTTTCCCACTTAGAGAAGTTCCTTTAGCATTTGTTGTAGAGCTGGTTTGGTGGTGCTGAATTCTTTTAGCTTTTGCTTGTCTCTAAAGCTTTTGATTTCTCCATCAAATCTAAATGAGATCCTTGCCGGGTAGAGTAATCTTGGTTGTAGGTTCTTCCCTTTCATCACTTTAAGTATATCATGCCACTCCCTTCTGGCTTGCAGAGTTTCTGCTGAGAAATCAGCTGTTAACCTTATGGGAGTTCCCTTGTATGTTATTTGTCGTTTTTCCCTTGCTGCTTTCAATAATTTTTCTTTGTCTTTAATTTTTGCCACTTTGATTACTATGTGTCTCGGCGTGTTTCTCCTTGGGTTTATCCTGTATGGGACTCTCTGCGTTTCCTGGACTTGGGTGGCTATTTCCTTTCCCATGTTAGGGAAGTTTTTGACTATAATCTCTTCAAATATTTTCTCTGGTCCTTTCTCTCTCTCTTCTCCTTCTGGGACCCCTATAATGCGAATGTTGTTGCATTTAATGTTGTCCCAGAGGTCTCTTAGGCTGTCTTCATTTCTTTTCATTATTTTTTCTTTATTCTGTTCCACAGCAGTGAATTCCACCATTCTGTCTTCCAGGTCACTTATCCGTTCTTCTGCCTCAGTTATTCTGCTATTGATTCCTTCTAGTGTAGTTTTCATTTCAGTTATTGTATTGGTCATCTCTGTTTGTTTGTTCTTTAATTCTTCTAGGTCTTTGTTAATCATTTCTTGCATCTTCTCAATCTTTGCCTCCATTCTTATTCCGAGGTCCTGGATCATCTTCACTATCATTATTCTGAATTCTTTCTCTGGAAGGTTGCCTATCTCCACTTCATTTAGTTGTTTTTCTGGGGTTTTTTCTTGTTCCTTCATCTGGTACATAGCCCTCTGCCTTTTCATCTTGTCTATCTTTCTGTAACTGTGGTTTTTGGTCCACAGGCTGCAGGATTGTAGTTTTTCTTGCTTCTGCTGTCTGCCCTCTGGTGGCTGAGGCTATCTAAGAGGCTTGATGGGAGACTCTGGTGGTGGGTAGCGGCAGGGGGATTCTTAACCACTGCACCACCAGGGAAGTCCCAGAGAGCAGAAGTTTGACATTAGATTGATCTGGATTTCCTAATTACTGAAATATTAGTGTCCTAATACTTGGAAGTGACAGGTAAAGCTAAGGGATCTGCCTGAGATATTGTCCAAAGGCAGAGAAAGGAGAACAAATAGGATGTTTGATGGTACTAAGAGAGGAAAAACAAGACAAACAAAAAATGGACATTTCCTGATTGAATTTTCTTGAGTCCTGCCTATTGATTAAGCCAGATACCTTTGCAATGTGCACAGGCTATAAAGGATAGAAGCATGAGTAAGACTACTGCTGTCACCAGAAAACTTGGACAAGTGCGGCTGGATTCCTGACTGAGAACTTGTGTTTGCTCTCTATGACTTTGCAGCCTCCCCCAGGCTAAGAGGAGTGCTCCTTTGCCTCAGGGAGGTTTATGTTTCAGGGCAGAAAGCAGGAATACAGGAAGGCAATCTGTCCTTCTGTCTTTTGTAAAAGGTGGTATGACTTGTGAAAATATTCGGTATCCATTAAGGAGAGGCAGAACAAAAGGAGTGTCTTTGAGAGTCAAGAGAGGGGAAAAATATCCCTCAAGTGGAAAGGAAATAGAATTCAGCTGGATCCATAGGTAGCAGGAGACTGCCGCTCCCTCCAACAGCACCATAAATGGGAGGACAGAGCTTAGAGGGGAAGAGTAGACCATGGAGAGAGGGTATGTCCCAGCCAGCAGGCTCCATTCAAGGAATAGTGAAGACGTGGATAATGAAACCAAATGATGAGCTCAGTGGGATACCTGTGAGCTTCATAAATTCTCATTCATACCTAGGGAAAACTGAATTCTCTGCTAATCTGGAGGTATTGGGACTTGGAGTCAGATATAATATGATCTTTGAATTGCCATTTATTGATCATCAGTATTTGGAGTTGTAAATTCATATCCACTACATGAGAAAAAAAAAAATAACCAGGGCTTCCCTGGTGGCGCAGTGGTTGGGAATCTGCCTGCCAATGCAGGGGACACGGGTTCGAGCCCTGGTCTGGGAAGATCCCACATGCCGCAGAGCAACTAAGCCCGTGAGCCACAATTACTGAGCCTGCGCGTCTGGAGCCTGTGCTCCGCAACAAGAGAGGCCGCGACAGTGAGAGGCCCGCGCACCGCGATGAAGAGTGGCCCCCGCTTGCCGCAACTAGAGAAAGCCCTCGCACAGAAACGAAGACCCAACACAGCCAAAAATAAATAATAATAATAATAATAAAAAAATAACCAACCTGTAAGTATCTAGATAAATGCCACAAGAGAGGTATATGATAAGAGGCTGAGAAAAGATCCCTCAAGGAAGGGGTCACCAGCAAGTTACTTTATGGAGCAGATAAGATTTGAAATAAGCCTTGGATGATATGTAGGATTCAAATGACAGTAGAGGCAAAGGGATGAAGATGGAAAAGTCAGAGGGAAATAGTGTGTAGAAGCACTTTACTGCAGTTATCCATAGAAGATGCTACATAGGGAGATCAAGGATGAGAAATGGAATTGGGTGGGGCTTGAATGGGAATCTGAGGATTTGTATTTATTTTGGCAGCAACAGGGAAACACTGACAGTTTCAGAGCTGAGCTTTAGAAAAAAATCAATCTGGCAGAGAGATATGGGGTGGATAGAAGGAGAAAGTGATCGAGATGGGATGGGAAACAGGAGGTTATTGCTGAAATCCAAGCAGGAGGTCATGAAGGCCCGTGGCACAGCAGATGGTAGTAACCTTCAATTATAGGAAGGGCTGTGTAAGATATTAAGGAGGTAGATCTTAGACCTGCATGGGTGTGAGACAAAAGACTTCTAAGCGTCAAGCCCAGCTGATAGGAAAAATCATAATGCCATGGTAGAACTGGGAAATAGTAGAAGAGAGGTAATTTACAATTGACAAGTTCTGAACTTGAGTTTAACCTGAAAACTGAATTTACAATTAGGTAGAGATGTTAGGAGTGTAGACGGGTTTAGAGATGAAGAGTTAATGGTGCCTTCGTAGCAAAGTTGCCTATCTCCATAGCTGGGACTTCCCTTCGTGGATGTCTCAGAATGATTTGCGGGAGGGAGGGGGAGGGGGAGGGGTGGGCTGTGGCAATGAAGGCACAGAGAACTGAAATGCAGAGCTGGGCAAAGAATGTGGCTCAGTCCAGATACTGAACCTGAGAAGAACTGGTTTTAAAGAATTTTTTGGTTTACTTGAGACTTTCTCCCATTTTCCCCAATGATCTTTTTACCCCTGGGCCCCTTTGTCTTTCCCAGCACCTTTCAAGCTTTCTGTCCCATGGACTTTTCTCAAAAATAGGATAAATATACATATACCTGAAGGCCAAACAGACTTCCTAAGTTTGGAGAGGCTCTGCTACTTTCAACTTGGTGGACCTGGGGAGCATTTCTCCATCCCACTTGGTCTCAATTTGCTTTACCTCCCACCCCCAATTTTTTTTAATGGAAAAATACAAATTAGTAGGTTTTTTGGTAGAGAAGAAATGAGATAATGTATAATAAAGCACCAGATAGAGTGACTGGTAAATATTAAAGCCTCAACAAATGTTAGTTCCCGTCTCTTCTGCCCTGCACCTGTCAGTAGTAATTCCTAATAGAGATGAGGACCCCCCGTAGGGAGCACTGAATTCCACACAGAAGAATGCATGGAGACCCACACCCCTATTCAGCTCCATAAATGGCAACTCCATCCTTTTAGTTGCTCAGGTCAAACCTTGAAATCATCGTGAATCCCTCTTTCCCTCTCACATCCAACATGCATCCCTGAGCAATTTATATTTTATTGGTCTGTTTACTCTTTTAATGTCTGTCTCTCCGCTAGGAAATAAGCCCCATGAGGGCTGGAGCTGGTCTGCACACAGTGGCCTGTACCCCAGAGGCTCTTAAGACTAGGTGAATGGGCTTCCCTGGTGGCGCAGTGGTTGAGAATCTGCCTGCCAATGCAGGGGACACGGGTTCGAGCCCCGGTCTGGGAAGATCCCACGTGCCGCGGAGCAACTAGGCCCGTGAGCCACAATTACTGAGCCTGCGCGTCTGGAGCCTGTGCTCCGCAACAAGAGAGGCCGCGATAGTGAGAGGCCCGTGCACCGTGATGAAGAGTGGCCCCCGCTTGCCACAGCTGGAGAAAGCCCTCGCACAGAAACGAAGACCCAACACAGCCAAAAAAATTTAAAAGTAAATAAATAAATTAAAAAAAAAAAAAAAAAAAAGACTAGGTGAATGAATGCATGTGAATGAAGTGGGAAGGGGAGACCAGCTGCTTCAAGCAAACAGAAGAAAATCTGGCCGTAGATGCCTCCAGCTTCTTATGAGGTAGCATATTTCTTATGAGGGAGGAATAGAGTTGTATATTGCTCCCTTCCAACTTAAGGAGACTGATATGCCAAAGAGTTTGATCTTGTTCAAGGAAAGGCTAATTCCCCAGCTTCTATGGGTATTCTGTGCTACTAAGGGGCAGATATCCTGAGAGAATGGCCTTTGGTTCAGCAGAGAGCCTTAATGAGGTTAAGGATTTACCAAGGGAGGCTTGCGTGGGTTCAGAGCAGTGAAGTGGAGAATAAAACTGTTTACATTAAAAGGAGCAGAGTATTAGTTTCCTAGGGCTGTCATAACAAAGTAAAAGAGACCTGGTGCCTTAAACAACAGAAATTAAATTTCTCAGAGTTCTGAAGGCTAGGAGTTCAAGATCAAGATGTTAGCAGCGTTGGTTTCTTCTGAAGCCTCTCTTTGGCTTGTAGATGGCCATTTTCTCCCTCTGTCATCACGTGGTCTTTCCTTTGTGTTTGTGTCCTAATCTCCTCTTCTTATAAGGACACTAGTCATATTGGGTTAGGGCCCACTTTAATGACCTCATTTTAACTTAATTACCTCTTTAAAGACCCTATCTCCTGTGACTGGCTTATTTTACTTGCATGAGGTCCTCCAGTTTCATCCATATGAACCTGGATTTGGTTGTTGCATGTGGTAGAATTTCCTTCTTTTTATTTATTTATTAAAAAACATTTTTTGGCTGCACCTCACAGCTTGTGGGATCTTAGTTCTCCGACCAGGGATTGAACCCAGGCCCTCGGCAGTGAAAGCACAGAGTCCTAACCATTGGATCACCAGGGAATTCCCAGAATTTCCTTCTTTTTAAAGGCTGAATAATATTCCATTGTACGTATACACTACATTTTCTTTATCTATTCATCCATCAATAGGCATTTAGATTGTTTCTATATTTCGGATATTGTGAATAATGTTGCAATAAACATGGGAGTGCAGATACCTCTTTGCGATTCAGATGCCAGTTCTTTTGGATATATACTCAGAAGTGAGATTGCTGGATCATATGGTAGTTCTATTTTTAATTTTTTTGAGGAGGCTCCATTCTGTTTTCCATAACAGCTGCACCGTTTACATTCCCACCAACAACATACAAGGGTTTCAACTTCTCCACATCCTCATCAACACTTGTTGTCTTTTGTGTTTCTGATAATATCCATCCTAATAGGTGTGAAGTGATATCTCATTATGACCCCAAGCTCATAGAAGCAGAGAGTAGAATGGTACCAGGGGTTGGGGGGAGGAGGAAATGGGGAGTTATTGCTCAATGGGTATAAAGTTTCAGTCATGCAAGGTGAATAAATTCTAGAGATCTGCTGTACAACACAATGCCTGTAGTTAACAATACTGTAATGCACACTGAAAAATTTGTTGAGAGGGTAGATCTCAGATTAAGTGTTCCACACACACATACAAAAGGAAAGAGACAGGAGGAAACTTTGGGAGGTGATGGATATGTTTATTACCTGGATTGTGGTGATGCTTTCATGCATATTTGCTTATGTTCAAACCCATCAAATTATGTACATTAAATATGTGCAGATTTTTAAAATATATATTGATTACTCAGGGTTAGGACTTCAATATATGAATTTTGGTGGGGGACACAATTCAGCCACAACAAACAGGTAGAACATAGAGGTTGGAAAGCTGGGAATGAGAGAGGGATGAGGGAACACAGAAGCCGCATCCCATGGAGGGAGGCCAGGGATCCTGCAGAAGGAGGCAGATGGTGATGGGGAGTCTGCTAGGTGTCTGCCAAAAGCCATCTTCCCTTCTTCCGGAGGAACAGAGTTTAGTTGTGCATATGACTGCCTGGCTAGAAGCTGTTTCCTAGTCACCCTTGTGGCTAGGTGTGGTCCTCTGACTATGGAATGAGAGTAGAAGTGACATATGCAGCTTTTGTTCACTTGTTTAGAAAGAATGTGACTGCCCTGCATTTCTACTCTGTCTTATCTGTGAATGGTAACACAGACTTGTCTACAGCCCAGCTTTGACTGTGCAGTCAAGGACAAGGCCCTAGGGGAAGGCAGGGAAACAAGATGAAACAAGAGCTTGGAACCCTGTGTGACTGTGAGGAGTCATCTGCTATATGAGAGTGAAATAAACGTCTACATCGCTAGCCTCTGCACTTTGAAGACTGATATGGCAGCTCTGCCTTTACCCTAAGTGACACAGACAGCAAAATATCTTCCATGGCCCCATGACCAGTGTATTTTTTTAAACTCTTGTTATGAAACCTTTATAACAGATAAAAAAGAGCAAAAATGGAAAAATTAACCCTATGGATCCATCTAGTTTTAGACTTTATCAGCTTTTTGCCACATTTACTTCATCTATTTTTGTCCAAAGGGTTTTAAGAAGAGTCATGGTTCGTTTTAAATTTTTTGCTGTACTGTCCAGCATTGTAAAACTATTTCAAAAGTTATTTCAAACTTTTGTAAATGTTTGCTACACAAGAACTTGTTGTATCAGTGAGGAAATCAAAGAAAAATGTGTGACTTTTTCCCTTGTAAGGTGCCAATGGATGGAGAAAGGTCAAGAACCATAGGAAGTGGAATGTGAGGTGGATTGAGAGTTTAGCAGGACTAGGAAATCTGAGCAAGGAGCAAGCACAGCAGTCAAGCCCCTTGGGGTTTGCAGAAATCTTGGGAAAGGCACTGAACTCTCCATAGTATGTTGGATAGGTACTCAAGCCATTTTTGTTTAAACAGTAAATACGAAAGCAACTAAATACATAGACTAGAGGACTTAGGGACACCAAGATGACAACTGGCATATGCTTAGTATATACATGAATGAAGAGATGAATGAGAGAATGAACCTAGTATATGAACTAGAGAGTGTACTAGTGGGTACAATACCAACTTTGGTATTTAAACTGTAGAGGGCCATTTCAGACCAAGATGAAAGAAAAACATGGGGCAGATCTGTATGACTTCTCTCAGTCTTCAGAACCTTGATCAGAATTTTATCTGGTGCTCCATTATCTGGGCCTGAAATGAACCTTCCTTTGTCTTTGCCTTTGCAATCACTGACTCTCAGCTCTTGTCTCCACCCCTCTCACAATTAAAAAGGGGGGAAGATATCCAGGAGGCTGATATTCCACTTGCTTGTGAGGTGTTCAATTTGCCTTATTTGACCATATTTTTTTCCCAATGAGGAGTAAATAAATCTACTATTAGCTCTGAGAAGCAGTCCCACCAGACCATGAATGTTTTTATTTCTTGATCACTTACCAAACCAAAAGTGTGCATCTTGTTTCCTGATGCAAAAAGCCAGATGAAATATCCAAATGAAGTACAATGTGTCTAAAAGGCAAGTGGAGACCAGATAACAAAGGTGCTGGTTTTTAAGTTTTTTCATCATGATTTTCAAGCTTTCCTAATTGGGGCTACAAGTCCATACTCAGATGGTCTGTTTTATCTGATTTTGAAATCTTAAACCTATTTCCTCCTCTTACAGAAACCCTAGTTTCTGAGATAGCACTCCATCTGCATATGCATCTCAAGGTGGGGATGCCAAAGGCTTGTGATAGCGTTTCCTAATGTGCGAGATAAACTGCCCTAATTAAAATTAATGGTAAAAACTAAAAATTTAGATGGATATTGTGTTGTCACAATGTCCATGAATTGGGTTGGGGGACTGTATGAAAATAGAATATTTTTAGTTTGGCAGCAATTTATAGGTCGTATTTGGCAGGAAGTTTCTCAAGTTCAGTTATTCAAATCTCACTTCTATTTAAACCAGTCTGTAGATCCTGTGTGGCAGATCAGACTAGACACACAGAATTCTCGGTAAAAAACCTCTGGAGAAAGGACGGTTTCAGGATTATCTGATTCTACAGGGATCTGTGTCTTTTACTGACCCTATTTTGCAAGTCTGTAGAAATTGAAGTTAAATTGTGAAAGGCTGATGGTGATGCAAATAATTCAATTTTTAGAAATACCAGTGAACTTTATCCAATGAAGGTGCATCAATTTCCACTCTATGGAAGATGTCAGTTTTGTATCTATCAGCAAATTCAATTCAGTAGTCCTGATTGCCTATATACATGCTTTTCCTTTGGATTTTCCTTTGAACCAGTTTTTGCTTCTCACTGGTTTCCTCATTAAAATAATGAGTGAAATAAAATCTTTGACACATATTTTATATTTGTATGAGAGTCATAATTTTTGAAAATTATCTTTTAGCACCCTGATTCTCTAGCAACTGAGTTCATCTCCAAAAGTGGGGCTGGCAAGGGGTGAGGGGAGAACCCTGAGTTTCTGACTGAGCATTTACCCAGAAGAGACTAGGTGAATGAGCTAATAAAAAGGGAAAAATAATGTTTACCCTCATTCCTCGACATAGAGGCTCGAGATTTGAGTTTATTTCAGTATAGAGTTATAAAAATCATATGTTTGCAGAGCTAAATTTGAGGACTGCTGTGATTATCCTTTTTTTTTTTTTGGTTTTGTTTTTTGACCGTACATGTTTAATTCACTTATATAAGAAAAACAATGGTAATAACAGATGTTGTGCTGGCCTCAGAGAGATAGGATGGCAAACTGAACACCACTGGATATCTGTCTCTGCCTCCACCACTCTCTTTCTCTCTTCTCCCAGAACTTATGTCTTTACCTGTTCCTATGTTAATTTCACTCTTAGGCTGGCTTCTCCACAAGTTGTGGACCGCCTACTAGCATCTCAGCACCCCTTATTCATACCCTTTGTGGAAAAAAACAAGACTGCCATTAGCATAAGTCTTTTTTCAAAACTGTCGGCAGGAGAAGGAGCGTTCTAACTCGGGAAGGAGGGTGGAATTTTTTACAGGGCTTCAGCAGGCAGGGTCAGCTGAAGTTCAGCTATTTTCAAGAATATTTGTTCAGAGATGCTTCTCAGGAAAGGGAGGAATTATTCTGACTAATTAGCAGCCATTGTCTGGACAATTTGGATTTTACCAAGAGGAGTGGGAGAACAGTGAGGGGCTGAGGTCATGTGCAAGCAGGGGTACAGCTACAGTTGACAAGGACATTGAGGGCCACGGAGGGAACTTTTCAGTTCTTCAGAGCTCCTTTTTTCCTATAAAAATAAGACAGATCTGCCCTATGAACAAAGTTACTGATGAAAAAAATAAAGATTTAGGGGGAAGGAAATATCTGTCCTTATCATCTATATTTTGCTAGAAGAACAAGTTGGTTACGCACCATGAGCTTTAAAGTCAAAATCCCCAGAATTTGAACCCTGACTTCCCACTGACTTGCTCCATGACCTTGGGCGAATACTTAACCTCAATAAGCCCCAGTTTTCTCATTTAGGAAATGAAGAATATCTACTTCAAAATTTAAACAGAGTGTGCATATGAAGAGCACATCATTGTATCCGTAATATGTTCAATAATTTTTTGTGATGAAGATGATGGTGATATTATGAAGGTACCAAAACCTACTCATATGTTTTAAACGCCCCCCCATTACTATTTTTAAAATAGAATTTTAGGATTAGAAGGCAACTCACAGGTCACCTCAGCCAGTGGTCAATCCTCTCCAAAGAGATCGCAAGGATCCCAGAAGGAGGGGAATGGGGTGGGGATTCATGGGTGGAACAGAGTGAACCTCTGCCCTGCAGAGGAGGGTAAGTGAACTAGGGATAAGGGAATCCTCATTTTAGAGAGTTGGGTCCAGGCTCGCTCTTTGTCTCTGTGTGCGCGCATGTGTGTGTGTGTGTTTCCACGTGCATCTGTGTGTCTCGATCTAAGTATGTTCATGGGATGTGATGAGTAAACAGTATGTGACATCAAGAAATTATCAACATTGACACTGATTAGAGATGCTGGCGAATTAGCAATGTAGAAAGGGGAAATAAAATTTGGCTTAGCTGGGAAAAAGTAATGCTAATTACAGTCATTTACATGAGCCCCTTACCATTTATGCGAATTATCATGCAGCACAATCATAATTATGTGCATCATTAAATATGTGCCCAGTTAACTTTCAAGTAAGTTGTCTTGATTAGAATCATCATCTCTACTCTACTTAGACATCTGTTCGGAGATACACTGTTTAAAGTCTTGCTACTTCAGGGGCTATCTAGAGCGACCCGACTCCCTGGAGCTCCAGAACCGCCTGCCAGGTCATACTGATGGTTACTCTCATTGGAGAAAACAGTTCTCTCAATCATGTCCCAGTGCAGGAGGAGGCACGAGATCTTTTCCCCTCTTCTTCCCCACCAGCAGGTCTTCAGAGGGCCCAGGAAGCTCACCTCTCACAGCTGAGGGGACCCACACAACTGACGGAGACACACACACACACGGCAAGAGACGACAGATACAGAGAGAAACAAAGACATGCAGACCAAGACAAGAAGAGAGTCAGAGAGAGGCAGATATAAAAAGTGGGGCAGAGGTACAAACACAGTCTGTTCAGTGAGGAGAGTGGATTCAGAGACCTTCACAGGGCAGGTTGTTTTTCTCTGATACTTCATGAGAATAAAATAGTCCCCACAAGCAGACCCAGCCAATTGTGGGATCCTTCATTGCCCTGGATGGTGAAGATGCAGGAAGAGGGGGATGAAAAGAAAAGGGGAGGCAGAGAGAAGAGAGGGAGATAAAGTAACAGAGAGATGGGGAAAGACAGACATAGAGGAGTGGGAGAAGGGGAAGAGGGATGTGAGGGGTTGTAAGTCTGTTGGACAGTTGGTCAGTGCTCATCTGGTCAAAGGCTGTGGAGACAGAGAAACATAAGGGACACATTCATGTCCTCTCTTTGTTGTGATAAAATTCTCAAGTCCTTAATGAGCTGTGCAGATATAATCATTAACTGGGCACCTACCATGTAACTGGAACCTGGCTAAGAACTTTTACCTGTATTGACTCATTCAGTCCTCAAAATGACACCATCGTGATGCCATATTATGGAAAAGGAAGCTGAGGCATGTAACTTGCCCAGAGTCACCCAGGTAGTGAGTGAGACTCAAATCCTGCCATCTGGCTCCAGATCCTTTGTTCACAACCACAACATAACACCAGCAAAGCCAGTTACATAATAAATCATAGTTAAGGGATCCCTGACTTAAAAGCATTCTTGTTTAATTAAAATTTATTTTAAATTTGCTTAATATGCAAGTCAATCAACATTCCCAGAATAAAATGTTTTAATTTCCATGAAGACGTCAACATTTTCTCAGTTCAGCACGAGAAGCAAGGGCAGAATTCTAGTGTTGTGGTTGACACAGAAATAGAAGCCTCCAGGGATTTAGTGACTTCGTGATTTCCATACAGTGGGACGGGGCAGATTCCAGTGTCCCACCTCCGTACATTTGGATTCTGTTGCTTTATTGAAAGACCTTGAAGGGACTGGAATTTGGTCCCTCAGGGACTCCAATTTCCCCTGTGGAAACTTAGGCAAAATATCTCCATCAGCTTCCAGCTTTCTAATCTGTTAGTAAGTAATGATAATTTTTAAAAGAAATCATTTGGTTATCATCCTTAGAGATTAACTGGATAATTAATTTTAGCGAAGTGCTTATGAAGTATAAAGTGCTTCATAAGTCTTAAGGATTTATGCTCCCATGTTCTCATTAGGCCTGTAGGGCAGAAAGTCTCTGCAAAATGAGAAGCTGATTATGAATGCCCCTCATCAGGGCTGATTCTCACTAAATTGCACCAACCCCCATCAGAGAACTCATCGGGTAGGCAGATGACTGTCAGGGTCATTTCTAGTTCGCAGACTGAAACTCTGAGCACTGAAGTGCAAATCAAAGGGAACTGGCAAGAAAGGGAACTCGGCTTCTTGGTTACTCAGTTGCAGGGCATCCATGTGCCACATTGATTTTTCAGTAGGGGAATCTTTGGGGGCCAGTGGTGGTGCAAAAGGCTTCTTATGTCCATAGAACCCTTGCCAACCCAAGGACGGAGGGGATATTGGTACGACTTGAGTCCATGCTTCCTTTCATAGCTGTTGACTTCTATAACTTGACAAAATTAACATTTAAAAAGGGCAAGAAGGTGACAGCGCCTGTTACTGATTAAAAGCATGAACTTCGGAGTCATACAGCCTGGCTTTGAACCTGGAATAACTATTCACTAGCTGCATGTTCATGGCTCAGCCATTACTTCTAAGCAAATAACTCCTAAATCCAACTTGTATTATTATGTAAAAATGACTAAGCTAGAACCTTTCAAGAACATGGTGACTGTAGGGACTGAGCCAGAAAGATATGTCCACATTCTAATCCCCGGAACCTGTGAGTATTATCTTATCATGGCAAACACTGTAATTAAGTTAAGGATTTTGCAAGGAGGCATTTATCCTGGGTTACCCAGATGGGTTCTACATCCATTGACAAATGCCCTCTGAGTGAGGCAGACGGATATCTGGCAGATAGAAGAGGAGGCGGCGGCAATGTGAGCCTGGAGGCAGAGACTGGAGTAATGGGGCCACAAACCAGGGAACTCCTGGAGCCACCAGCAGCCGGAAGAGGCAAAGGACAGATTCTCCCCTAGAGTTTTCAGAGGGAGCACAGCCCTGCCAATACCTGGATTTCAGACTTCTTTCTGATCTCCAAAGCTGTGAGAGGACACATTTCTGTTGTTCTAAGCCACCCAGTTTATGGTAATTTGTTACAGCAGCTACAGGAAACTGGTTCAGTGGTTAATTCGGATGAGGGGAGCAAATAATAGGGTAAAGCCTGAGATAGCTGTCAGGTTTTGCTTTGGGCGACTGGGGTAGAAGATGGTATCCTTCACCTAGACTGGAAACAGAAAAGCCGGTCTTAAGGAAGTTGGTGAATTCAGTTTTGGACATTCAGACTGCTAGAACAATCTTCAATGGGGTCTCTTCCACTCCTACACGTTTTGCAGAGTATGCTAAGAATGCAAGGCCCTGACTGCTCTTTACCTGAGTCATTTTTCAGGCTTGTTTTTGCCCTGAGTAACCTTGAGGGACTCTTTCCAGGACAAGGAGCAGGCTTGCTCACCGCTTGCAATTAAACAGCAGGTTCCTCAAGCTCAGTGTCCCCTTCCTGTAGCGCAATCCGCTGTGTGTGCAAGCCTCCATCTGGCCCTCCGTTTCACCCTGTGGGACTTGGGGTGCCAAGAGCAACTGACGTCAACATGCTGATGCTTATGCTGCTTGCTGTGCTGTGAGGAATAAGAACTTCTGTCTCTGAACCAAGAGCCTTACTTCTTTTGCCTGCATCCATGGAACAGTAATAGGCTAATTTACTGGCTTGAAAGTAGGGTAAAACCAACTTCAACCGGAGCCCGAGTTGAGGGTCTGTGAGTCTTCCTGGAAACATCAGTTGGGGGTCTGCATCTCACCAAAGACACTTGCGCTACAGATAACAGATTTGGAAATCATTAGCTGAGAAGTCTTGGTCAAAGCTATAAATTTGAATCATGCCACCCAGGAAAACTGTATGAGGTAGGAGGTGAAGGGATGAGAACAGAAGGAAAGGAAAGAAACCTGAAGAACACTGACATTTATGGGACAAGGAGAAGGAAAATTTAAAAAGTAGACAAAAATGATGCAAAAATCTTCCTACTTACTCAGCCTCTGTATCTTAGTAATTGTTTACTTATCTTTGACTCCTTCATCTGCATTCTTCTGCATCTACTCCGTTGTCAATTTCAGTTAGTTTTTTTTTTTTTTTTTTTGGCCGTGCTGTGTGGCATGTGGGATCTTAGTTCCCCGACCAGGGATCAAACCCATGCCCCCTGCAGTGGAAGCACAGAGTCTTAACCACTGGACGGCCAGGGAAGTCCCAATTCCAGTTAATCTTTGAATCGCACTTTGTCCCACACCCATCCATTTTTTTCCCATTCCTAGCTGACATTCTAGTTTAGACTCCACATCTACTGCACACATTCTTTGCAATAACCTCCTAACTGGTCTCTATGTTTTCTGTTATACTCACGACAATCCATCCTACACAGTGCTGCCAGATTAATTTTCTTAAAATATCACTTGGATTGACTCACTCTCACTGGTTAGAAACCGTCCATAGTTCCCCAGGATGTCTGAGATTCCTGTTTTCTCTACCCATTGTTCTGGGATACTCATCACAGGAACAGGAATTGGTGTCATAAGGAATAAAATTTAATTGCAGAGAGAAGAAGCAAAAGGATAGAGGGAGGGAGAAAAATGAAAAGGACACAGGTGAGGAGAAATCATCTTTGTGGGGTATTGGATGTCTTGTTCAGGGGTAAGCGAGGTATGACCTGTGGGCCAAATCCAGCCTGCCACCTGTTATTATAATAAAATTTTATTAGAACACAGCCACATCCATCATTTACACATTGTCTATGGCTGCTTTTGTGCAACAACTGCAGAGTTGAGTAGTTGTGACAAAGACTATCTGGCCTTTTATAGAAAAAGTTTGCCAACCCCTAGTCTAGTTACAGCTGCAATATGTGAGAGGTTTTCGACCTCAAGGAATGTAGAAAGGGATATTTTAAGAAGTGATGCTAAGGATTGCCAATTGGATGAATCTCTGTGGACAGTCTTTCAAAGGTTCCAGTAAAAATTTGAATGACTTTTAACACTGGATTTTTTCTTTGAATGTCTTCTCAGAGACTGAGCCACAAGACAATCCCAACTAAATCCCCTTTGTGTACTGATTCCTTGGAATCTTTGTTTACACTGTTAACCTCTCTCCTGAAATTTCTCCCCACATTTCCAGGTCTTCTTTATTCCTTTAAATTCCTTCCTTCAAATTCCAACTCAAGTTCTGTCTCCTTTGATAAGCTTTCTCTGTCCTTCACTGAACACAGTAAATTTACCTCACATGCCAATAGCTGCCTTTGGTTAATGCTCCCCCCAATTCAACCCTTACAGTATACATCTGTGTATTTTTGGTTAATCTTTTCATGGTTGGGCTATCTCCATATTAAATCAACAGCTTATTGAAGTCAAGGACTGTGTCTCATATATCATTCTATCCCTCACAACTTCCGGAAAAGGGACTTGAATAAAGTTGTTTGATAAATTTGCTTATAAATAGTGAAATCATGAGAAATACCAGAAAACAGATTTTCCAACTTCCAAGTCCTACAGAAATGCTGCGTGCAAATATTTTCACACATTAACGTCTGGGTCATTTTAAAAGTTTTAACTGGATTTATTATGTAAAATCCCAAACCTTGTAAAGAGAATGTGAGGGTGACTGGGCTATGAGCGTCACCTCACTGATTCCTAGGCTTGATCTGGTGTTGCTTTGCTTCTTAACCGCTACCTAAGCATCGCCTCCTGAAGCCACCTGCTCAACGAGGGGGGTTTTCTCAGACAGGAGGACAGTTCCATGGTCACATGTGTAGCAGCCTTCTATTACAACAATTATTACAATTATCACGGTGAGTGTGGTCTAATGTTCTAATTTTCTGTGTTAGGGCACACATCTCCTATAGTTGTTCCATATACTTTTTTAATTTAAAAACCTTTCTTATTGAAGTAAAACATAATGTATAAAAATGCACATATCATAAATGTACAGCTCAGTGACTATCACACTGAACACCCTGTGTAACCAGCTCCCAGATCAAGAAATAGAACATTATCCATCCCAAAAAGACAGTCTCTTCAGCAAGTCGTGTTGGGAAAGTTGGACAGCTGCATGTGAATCAATGAAGTTAGAACATACCCTCTCAGCATACACAAAAATAAACTCAAAATGGCTTAAAGACTTAAACATAAGGCAGGACACCATAAATCTCCCAGAAGAGAAGAGGCAAAACATTCTCTGATTTAAATTGTACCAAAGTTGTCTTAGGTCTCCCAAGGCAATAGAAATAAAAATGAAAATAAACAGATGGGACCTAATCAAACTTACAAGATTTTGCACAGCAAAGGAAATCATAAACAAAACAAAAAGACAACCTACAGAATGGGAGAAAATATTTGCAAACAATGCGACCGACAAGGGCTTAATTTCCAAAATATACAAACAGCTCATAGAACTCAACAACAACAAAAAAACAACCCAATCAAGAAATGGGCAGAAGACCTAAAACAGACATTTCTCCACAGAAGGCATACAGATGGCCAACAGGCACATGAAAAGATGCTCAACATCCCTAATTATTAGAGAAATGCAAATCAAAACTACAATGAGGTACCACTTCACACCAGTCAGAATGGCTATCATTTAAAAGTCTACAAATAAATGCTGGAGAGGGTGTGGAGAAAAGCAAACCCTCCTACACTGTTGGTGGGAATGTAAGTTGGTGCAGCCACGGTGGAAAACAGTATGGAGGTTCCTCAGAATATTAAAAATAGAGTTGCCATATGGTCCAGCAATCCCACACCTCAGCATATATCTGGACAAAACTATAATTCAAAAAGATACATGCACCGCTATGTTCATAGCAGCACTATTTACAAGAGCAAAAACATGGAAACAACCTAAATGTCCATCAAGAGATGAATGGATACAAAAGATGTGGTACATATATACAGTGGAATACTACTCAGCCATAAAAAAAGAATGAAATAATTCTACTTGCAGAAACATGGAGGCAACTAGAGATTATCATACTGAGTGAAGTCAGAAAGAGAAAGACAAATACCATACAATATCACTTATATGTGGAATCTAAAATATGACACAAATGAACCTATCTATGAAATAGAAACAGAATCACAGACACAGAGAACAGACTGGTGGTTGCCAAGGGTGGGGAGGTTAGGGGAGGGATGGAGTGGGCGGTTGGGGTCAGCAGATGTGAGCTTTTATATATGGAATGGATACACAAGGTTACACTGTAGAGCACAGAGAACTATATTCAGTATCCTATGATAAACCATAATGGAAAAGAATATTAAAAAAAGAATGTGTGTGTATGTATATATATATATATATATATATATATATGTATGTATAACTGAATCACTTTGCTGTAGAGCAGAAATTAACACAGCATTGTAATCAACTACACTTCAAAAAAAGAAAGAAAGAAAAAAAAAAGAACATCATCCTTCCCAAGAAATCTAGAGCATGCTCTCTTTCAGTTGTTCCCCCAACTCCTCTGCAAGGGGACTGCTGTACTGACTTGTAACAGCCTTGACTGCTTTTGCCAGGTTTTGTACTTTATATAAATGGAATCATACTGGATGCACTTTGGTAGCTGGCTTCTTTTGTCTGTGATTCATCCATAGTGTTGTGTGCATGTGGTAGGCTGTTCCTTCCCGTTGCTTTGCAATGAATAAATCAATTGGGGTATATTTATACAATGGAATTCTACCCATTTCATTATCATTAACAATATTTTACACTGGAAATCTCAAGAGCTCAGCTGTTGAAAGTGAAGTCCAGTGCTGCAATGAACACAGTGTTATTGTGTGTGTCAAGACTCTTGAATCTCAAAATTCACAAAAGCTTAATGGCCTCAGTGTCTTGCATAAGGATAATATTATAGGCACTAGATCAGCTTCTGAGCCAGGAAAACTTGCTTTGCTTCCTATCTGTTATTAGCTTTGTGACAAAATAATAGTCTCTTAAATTCCATTGTTAAGCATCATTGCTGATCTTAGAACTGTATTCATATGGCAACATTTCTTCACAATAAAAACAGAGCAAACAAAAACGTCAGCATTTACATTAAAGTAACTTGATTTATTACCTCTGAAGTTTTTCGTCTCTTCATGCTTTACACAGCTGTGAAAACATGTTACTTTTAATGCCAAAAAGTGTACTACATTTAGTTTACTTTGCTATGTGTTCAGTCCCCCTCCACCAAAACACACACACCCCTCACTCTCACTGACTGCGGGGTTTTAGCTACAGCACCACTAGGTAGGTTAAACCTCATTGTGGCAGTCTTCTGTTCATACTGCAGGAATTAATACTGTTTGGAAGAAATCCAAAACCCATATTATAGGAAAATTCACGATGTTACGGTACCCCTTCATAACAGTGCTTGCATAAAAAGTACATTTTTAAAAACTCAGGGATACTGAGGTATAATTTACATATAGTAAAATTTACCCTCTTTAGTCTACAGCTGTGTAAGTTCCAACCAGCACCACAATCAAGATACAGAGCAGCCCATCATCCCCAAAAGTTCTTTCATGCCCCTTTGTACTCAACTCCTACACCTAGCTCTACTCCCTGGCGCTCACTGATCTCATAAAAATATATAAAACGCTTATCTTCCCCTCTTTTGTCAGACACAGACAAGCAGAGTAGAGGCTGGCTCCCTGTCACCTCCCCCGTCTTGGCGCACAGCCCTTCCCCTGCCCCAGCCACACCGCCTCATCCAGTGCCTTGTCCTCTCCATGCTTACACCCACTCATCTTACCCCGTCGTTCCTTTTACCTAGAACCCTCTTCTCTTTCTTCTGCACCTAGTCAACTCCTACTCATCCTTGAGATCTCAGCTTCAACATCATTTCTTCAGAGAAGTCTTTCCTATCTAGTTTCAATTCCTCTGCGTTGCATCGTGCACATGTGAAGCAGTGATTTTACATTTGTTTATGTATTATTTGATTAATGTCTATCTTCCCATTGAACTGTGAGCTCATGAGGGCAGGGACTGGGTTTTGCTCATGACCGTATGCTGAGCATACAGCACATTAGTAAATACTCAATAAAGACTAAGTAAATGAGTATACACTTTGAAGCCAGCACTGTTTTAGATGTTCACTTTTGATTCTTTCAAAGGTACAATAAGATCAATATTACTATTTCTTTTTACTGATGTGATGACCTTAAATCAAAAATTCTTTGACTTTCCTCCCTCCAAAGGGTGGAGCCTAATTCCCCTCCCACTAAACATAAGCTGACTCAGTGACTCACTTCTAATGAATAGAATACAGCAGAAGTGACAGTGTCAAAAGGCATTGCACTTTCTCCATGCTCTCTCTGGAGTCACTCCCTCTGGGGGAAGCCAGCTGCCATGTCATTCAGACACATCAGCAGCCGTATAGAGAGGCCCACACAGTGAGGAACTGAGGCCTCCTGCCAACACCCACATCAGTGAGAGAAGTGGATCCTTCAGCCCCAGTCAGTGAGTCTTCAGATGACTGCAGCCCTGGCCAACATCTTCACTACAACCTTATGAAAGACCCTGAGCCAGAGCCACCCAGCTAACCTACTCCCAGATTCCTGACCCACAGAAACTATATGAGAGAATAAATGTTTGCTGTTTCAAGTTACTAAGTTTGAGGATAATATTGTTGTCACACAACAATAGATAACTGAAAGAACCAAAGAGGGAAGTAAAGTACAGCAAGTTTAAGTAATTTGTTCAAGGTGATGTAACTAGTAAGTGGCAGATCCAGGATCCAAACACAGGTGGTGGGGCTCTAAAGCCCCTGATCTCTGTACCACACCATGCTGCCTCCTAAAGATGCTTAGTGTGGCAAATGCAAAATCGTTTGACTGTGCTATTATAAAATCTTTGCAGATTGGTTCATGTTACAGTTTCAGGAGGTTGCTTTTTGGATTTCCAAAGAAGCTGCTGACTGGAAGAATTTCTGAGAGAATGCTGGGTAAAAAGGCAATTCTAATGAAGAAGTGTACTGTACTATTTAAAGAATTTCTGTGAAGACATTGTTGGAAGAGTAGATTGAAGCAAGTTTGTTATAAAGCAGAAAAGAGGTACAAAAGTAACTAGAGATAAAAAAGTAACTTTTTTCTTTAGCTCATTATTATGGTATTATAAAAGAGTTTTCAGAGTGTGAATGGACTATACTAGATTGCTCAATTTTAAAATATATTCAATATATTTTTGGGTTCAATATGTATTATCCATCTTTAATATATGTATATATTCAAATATCTATATTTAATATTTATGAAGGAATTACTGAAACACATTATTTCTCTGAGATTTCTTAGTTACTCTTCCAAAGGCCAAAATCTTGAAGTAGGCAAAGATTTCTTCAACAGGACACAAAATGCGCCAATCTTAAAAACACAACCTTAATTAGCTATTGTAAGCTATTTACATGCCTGGTGCCCAGAAGTCTTCCAGTCTATGCTGATAAGACCTAATATCTTCATCCCATCACCCTGGAATGACTCAATTCCCTTTCTCCTTCTGTTCCTTCCATTTTCCTAATCAAATTAATAAAACAGTCCTTTCATCTAGTCACTCCACTAAGCATTATCATTAGTTCCCTCCTCAGGAATATTAGACTCCTTGAGCTAATTTAAGTAGGGGAGTCTCCTGGCGCCCAAAAGCAGGAATATTGCTGGGCCTTGACAAGCTCTAACTGGAGAGCTCTCTCTCCATCTCTTGTCTATGATTCCAACTTCATGTCTGTGGAGTAGGTTTAATGCAAGAATCTCTATTCAGTGGCAAAGAACATGGAACACTTTGGTTCTCCAAATAACTTTGCTTTTTTAGAGTCTCAGTTTACCCCGGAAGTAGAAAAAATCTAATAATGTCAAGTAAGAGCACTTGGGTCTCTCTGGATAAATTAACCCATTCCAGTGACTGCTTTTAGAGCTGATTACTAAAATCTCAGTCTCCTGTCCAGTTCACATACCTTCTTTCCAAGGACAGTTTAGCTGTTTGTGATGTGGAGCCATTGGCCTTTCCATTTCTCTTTGTGGGCCTGCTTCTTTGTTCATGGGATGAGTGGATCCTGGGGAGAGAGTTCAGCCATGTGAGCATGCAAGCACTGGCACACTGGTGGTAACGATAAGGATACCAGGCAGTTTCAATTGGTCTTTGTTGCTACTTTACCTGACACTGGCAATAAAAAGCTGGCAATGTCTGTAGTAGGGAACAAGTTTTAGGAGACCCAATAAATAACTCCCCTCTCATTGGGAGGCATATATGGGAGTCAGGCTGAAGGAGACAGAAACACCACAGTAACTCCCTAGGACGCCTATACTGGACCCTAGGGCCTAGAGTGCTAAATGGAACAGGCAGGTGAATGCTCCACCTTTGAATCAGACAGATGGACACAGGCATGGCTCCTAACAGTGTTGATTCCTGTCCCGGGCCTGTGGGGAGATGCTGACCCTGCTTCCTTTCTCTTAACCAAGAGAAAGAAAGGGAGTGCTGAGCCAGGCACACGCAGTTCCTCCACCCAAACTCACCAATCAGGTAAGTCCCTTTGCCTCCCTGGAGGGGTAGTGAGTGAGACAAGAAGCCAAGAGAAATCTCAACCAAGGTCAAAAACAATCCAAATGTACAGATATGAATAGGAATATATTTTTATTTGATTTTATAAGCAGCATAATGAAAAATATGGAAGGATACCTGTTAGGTGACTCATAGGATTATGAGTCACCTCATAGATTATGAGGATTACCTGGTTTGGGGGGAAGCATCTGGGGGACAATGTGAAAGAAGTGGGGAAGAGAGTAGGGAGATAAGCAAAACAGGAAAAGAAAACTAATCACTAAATATAGTATGTATGCAGATGGTCAACAAGCACATGAAAAGATGCTCAACATGGCTAATTATTAGAGAAGTGAAAATCAAAACTACTGCCTCACATTGGTCAGAATGGCCATCATTAAAAAGTCTACAAATAAGAAATGCTAGAGGGGGTGTGGAGAAAAGGGAACCCTCTTACACTGTTGGTGGGAATGTAAGTTGGTACAGCCACTATGGAAAACAGTATGGAGGGTCCTCAGAAAACTAAAAATAGAGCTGCCATATGATCCAGCAATCCCACACCTCAGCATATATCCGGACAAAACTATAATTCAAAAAGATATACACCCCTGTGTTCATAGCAGCACAATTCACAATAGCCAAGACATGGAAACAACCCAAATGTCCATCGACAGATGAATGGATAAAGAAGATGTGGTACATGTATATAATGGAATACTACGTAGCCATAAAAAAGAATGAAATAATTCTACTTGCAGAAATATGGAATGCAACTAGAGATTATCATAGTGAGTGAAGTCAGTCAGAAAGAGAAAGACAAACACCATATGGTATCACTTATATGTGGAATCTAAAATATGACACAAATGAACTTATCTATAAAATAGAAACAGACTCACAGACATAAAGACCAGACCCATGGTTGCCAAGGGGGAGGCAGGTGAGGGAGGGACAGAGTGGGAGTTTGGGGTTAGCAGACTATTATAAATAGAATGGATAAACAACAAGGTCGTACTGTATAGCACAGGGAACTATATTCAATATCCTGTGATAAACCATAATGGAAAATAATATAAAAAAAGAATGTATATATATGTATAACTGAATCACTTGGCTGTACAGCAGAAATTAACATAACATTGTAAATCAACTATACTCCAATAAAAAAATAGTATGTATGGTGTGATCACATTAATATATATTATTGCATTAAGGAGTGATATTCAAAATACTTCAACCTCTGTGGCATGGTTAATACTTCACCAATTAAAGTGGACACCATAGAACTGGGGCAAGATCCCACCAAACTCCCCTGCTGAACCAGATATTAACCTGAACCCAAGGGCGCCTAGGATAGGGATTAGGAGACCAGGGTGGTAGGATGGGATTCAGGGGAGAGGGTAGTAGACTTGGGAGGCTGAAGACAGTAGCTATTTACCAAACCAATTCAGAAGAATGTCAGTTTTGACAACATGTGTAGCTCTATCAGTGCTTTCCAGTTGATAATATACTTACTTGTAAGTTAAGATCAAATTCTTAAAATATAACAGGAAAGTTTTCTTCCTGTGGTATGTTATCTAATTCAGCTGGCAATAGGCACAATTCACATGAAGCAAACCTGTAAACAAACCCTGGGTACTGAAGGATCCACTTCAAAGGCTCACTCAGGGGACTACCCCGGTGGTCCAGCGGTTAAGACTCCACGCTCCCAATGCAGGGGGCCTGGGTTTGATCCCTGGTCAGGGAACTAGATTCTGCATGCACGCCGCAACTAAGAGTCTGCATGCCGCAACTGAGGAGTCTGCATGCCACAACTAAGAAGTCCACATGCCACAACTAAAGATCCTGCATGCTGTAACGAAGATCCCATGTGCTGCAACTAAGACCTGGAGCAGCCAAAATAAATAAATATTAAAATAAAAAAAAAGTCTCACTCAAATGACGAAAGTTGATGCTTGCTGTTGGCTGGAAACTTCACTAAAGCTGTGGATTAGGGCCTTGGCTCTTCTCAGGCTTCTTGAGCTTCCTTACAGCATTGGTGGTTGGGTTCTAAGAGCAAGAGTTTCAAGAGAACCAAGAGGTTGCCTTTTATAATCTAAGAAGTCATACGCAGTGTCACTCATTATAGTCTCCTGGGCAGGGCAGTCACAAGGCCTCATCCAGGTTTAAGAAGAGGAGACTTAGATTCCACCATTCTATCAGAGGAGTGTCAAGGTCATACTTAGAGAATATGGCAAGGGACATATGGGAGAAAATACAATCTGCCACAGTGAATTTCTACTATATCTGTGATATCCATGGTCCATGCTGGCATGAGTCCCAAAGGTTTCTGCTGTTTTTCCATGTAGGGAACAGGTTATCAAGTATAACTGAAGAACTGGAGGATGGAGGGAAAAGTTTAAAATTTATGGGTGGGACGTCCCTGGTAGTCCAGTGGTTAAGGCTCCGCGCTCCCAAAGCAGGGGGCCTGGGTTCGATCCCTGGTCAGGGAACTAGATCCCACTTGCTGCAACTAAGAGGCTGCATGCCGCAAATAAAAGATTTCCGCATGCTGCAATTAAAAGATTCTGCATACCGCAACTAAAGATCTTGCACGTGTCAACGAAGATCCTGCGTGCCGTAAGTAAGACCCAGTGCAGCCAAATAAATAAATAAATAAATATTTTTAAAAAATTTATGGCAACCAAAGGAAGAAATAAAGCTTATTTATTAAGCTCCTACTTAATAATGTGGCAGGCATTGTGCGAGGCACTTCTCATCAGATCTCTTTACTCATCTTCACCACAGTTATATGAAGTAGGTTCTGTTATTACTACTTCATAGATGAGGACATTAAGGTAGAAGAGGTATTTAGCAACTTGTCCAAAGTTACACAAATAGTAACCGGTAGAGCCAGGATGGCAATACTGGTCTGCTTGACTTCAATACTACGTTCTTTCTACTACACTGTGCCTCAGTTTAGAACAGAAATACAATCTTCAAACTGTCCCAATTTTGTCTTCACCACATAGTTAATTTCGTTTCTTCTAATACATATATAAGAGATCTCCTCTTTCACTTCTCAAAAGGGTTAGAGTAAAATATTGCAAATAAGAGAAATATATAAATGGACTTTTTTCCCCCCTAAATAACCAACAAAGTCTTCTCAAAGAGCACATTAGATAACTTCCTTATCAAGTTATGCCCAAGTTTATCATTTGATAATAATCTTGTAGGCATTACCATCTGGGGGATTGTATACAAAACCCTAACTAATTATTAAGACTAATTATATTGTGAGTTAATGTAAATTTTAAGACATACAGTACAAATTAGAAGAGTTCAGTATGGGAGTTTATTAAGTACAAAATGATGTGTAAATTGTGACAGAAACACAAGTGAAGCCCCAGGAAGTTTTGCACAAATGTACTTTTGAAATATGTATTAAGGCTAAATATACCATGGGGTCCCTTTTTTAAAGAAGATGGACATTTCTGTTGCTACAGCAGGGATTTCCCCATAGTGGGGGACAGATAATGGAAACCTCCCTGAGTAGTTCAAGGAGCACAGCCAATTACTAACTAGGTGTGTTTAATCTGGGCACAAAAACCTTGGTTGCTATAATCAGGGAGGTTTTCACCCAGATCTTATTTATAGTAAGATCTGGCATTGGTGACTGGTGATTTTACTTGGGGCTAAATATCAATACAAACATCCAAAGGAGTTGTTGTAAATGACAGAGACTGCAAGGACTATGCATATTTACCATATTGTTAACCTAAGCATAAATGCGATTCAACCATAATACAGCATGTCTACATAAGGCTACAGGGAGGCTTTCGGCACAGACTTGGGAATGAAATTTCTACTGAGAGCTACTCTTTGAAATGAACAAATGATTGTTTAGAACAGGGACATGCTAAGTCACCTGAAGGAAACAGAATGGCTTCCAGGCTGGTAGGACTCTGCAGTGATTTAGTATTTTAAGAAAAAACTGGGTTCATTGGCGCTTAGGTGGTGTTGGAAACAAACAAAAATGGAGTCACTGAGGCAAATATTGGTTGGATCTATGTGATCACCGCTCAGGAGAAGGGAGCCTTAGTCAGTCTTTCCATTGGTCCATTCCTATTCATTCATTCACTCATTCATTCATTCACCGAGTGCCTACTTGGCCAGGCACTATCCCACATGCTGGAAATACGGAAGTGAAAAAGTCAAAGTCCTCATGGACTTTACATTCTTGTGGGGAAAGCAGTCAATACAAAAAATAAACACACATACTAATAACATCAGATATGTGATTCAAAAAGAGCTTAACAAGGTAGGAAGATAGAGAACAAGGGAGCTCATGGGGAAGGAATATGGTATTATTTTAGATTGAAAGGTCAAGAAAAGTTATCTCTAAGGAGGTGACATTAAAGCAGAAATACCTGAATAAAGTGAGGAAGTGAGCCATATGAAGATCAGAGGGGAAGACTTTTATGCAGACAGAACAGCAAATGGAAAACTCAGAGGCTGGAATGAACTTGTGCGTTCAAGGGACAGAAAGAAGGCCAGTTTGGGTACTCAATAGTGCTGTTTGCCAAATGTTCTGGTTCTCTCTCATTCCAGGCACAAGGTAGATCTGCACTACCTGGTTCTTCTGTGGATGGGTAGGACCATGTGACGAATTCTGGACAGTGAGTCAGGAGCAGAAATGACACGTGCCAGTTCTGAACAGAGCCAATGCAAGACCCTCTAGATCTCTTTTTTCTCTCTCTCTGGCATGATGCTTGGTAACGCTCAAGACAGTGACTGCTCCACCAGCCTTGAATTAGGAGTGAGGAAGAAAACAGTGTGGGATCAGAAGCCCGAGAAGCCTGATCTTTAATAGGCATGAATGTGAGCAAGAAATCAATTTGTACTGTGTCAAGGCTCTTGAGATCTGGAGTTATTTGTTACCTCAGTATGGCATAACTTGTCCTGACTGATAGTGTAACTGGTGGGGAGAAAGCTAGAGGGAGAGTATCAGATGAGATTTTAGGGATAAGCAGGGGAACAGATCATGTACAGCCCTGTAGACCATGATAAATTTGGATTTCATTCTGTGTGAAGGAAAAACCTTTGGAAGACTTTGAGCAGAGGAATGACATGACAGGATTTGCATTTTTAAAAGAATCATTCAATCATGTAGGGGAAGTCCTTGTTCATGGTAAATACTTACTGAGGTATTTAGGGATACAACTTGCTTTCAAATGGTTCAGTAAAGTGTGTGTGTCTGTGTGTGTGTGCGCGCACATGCACACATGCACAAAGGGTAAAATGGTAATTGATGAATCTAGATGAAGGATTTGTGGGCGTTTGTTGTGCTTTTTTTCAACTTTTTTGTGGAGTTAAAACATTTGAAATACGAAGTTGGGGGGAAATCACTCTAGGATAAAGTACAAGGTGAGACAGAGGCGAAGAGGACCATTAGGAGGCTGCTGCAGGTAAGAGATGAAGTGACTTGGGCTGGAAAGGCAATTGTGAGAAGTGGGTGGATTTGAAATCCACTTTATTTGTGGGGCCAGCAGGATTTGCTGATTGGCTGTGGGATGTGAAGGAAAGACTGGAGCCAAGATGCCTCTCAGGTTTTTGTCTTGAATGAGTGGGAGACTGGTGATACCATTAACTAAGATGGGACAGCAGGGGAAAGGCCAGGTTTAGGGGATGGGAAATAGAGATCCTGTTTTGGACATGTTAAGGGTAAGCATCCACATGGAGACTGGGTTGGGAGTTGGATAAATGAGTTGGGAGTTGAGAGAAGAGGTTGGCTGGAAATACAAAATTTGGAATCATCAGCATGTAGTGGCACCCAAGCTATGGACGTGGATAGAATCCCACAGGAAGCAAGTGTAGGTGTAGAAGGCCAGGACCGAGCACTGGGGAACTGGAGCATAACTGGCTGGGAGGAGTTAATTTGATTCCTCTTGTTCTGATTCCATGCTTACTGAGCAACCACCTGATTATTACTTCCCACAGGAAGTAATAATACAGGTCCATACATAAAGGAAGGACTGGTCAGATGGACTTGGAATATTCTAGTTCCTGGGACAGTTCTTATTGTAAATAAATTGATCACTCTCACAAGTTTGGTTTGACTCAGACCCTGAGACAGAGCCATTCTCAACGTGCTGACAAAATCTGATGGTGAGTCTGCATAAGAGGAAGCCAGACCCAGGACTGAAAATTCCATGAGGAAGTGAATGCCACACTGCTTGCTGGCACTTCCTTGGCTCATAGTAGCCTGCTAAGGGAGAATGTTTCCAGAATTGTTGAGAAAACCCTTAGCCAATTATAGTTAAGAGAATATTCCCTCTTTTGACTGTATCCTTTCTTCCATTGTAAAAGTACTGATCCATCACTGTGTATCTCTCATCATTTTTCTTCCATTCTTATCTTGTGTTTCCTTAGGCCAGGATCCTTATTACTTTATTACTATTTGGGGTGCATTCTATGTGTTTGCTCTAAACCTATTTTTAAAAATTTTATCTCATTTGAATAAGTAGTATTCAAATGGTTCAAAAATCAAAATGCCATAAGGTATACACTGAGAAATCACCTTTTCACCTCTTCCCTATGCATGTTTCCCCGCCAGTCACTGCCCCTATCCCATTTAGTTTGCGGATCCATCTAGAGTTTAGGTTGTTACCAATCTCTTGCTGTTTACAAAACTGCAAAGTATATATATATTATATATATATATATATATATATATATATTATATATATATATATAAATATATATATATAATATATATATATATATATATATATATATATATATATATATATATATATATATATATATATATATATATATATATATATATATATCCCCCTCCAACTGTAGTTTTTGTTTTCTCTGCTGTGCTGTGATGATAAGAAAAACATATTCCATTCCTTTTGGGAGGAGACGAGTAATTTCTGATAAAAGTTCAGGCTCAGGACTTCCCTGATGGCACAGTGGTTAAGAATAGCCTGCCAATGCAGGAGACACGGGTTCGAGCCCTGGTCCGGGAAGATCCCACATGCATCCCACAGGCAGAGCAACTAAGCCCGTGTGCCACAGCTACTGAGCCTGCACTCTAGAGCCCACGAGCCACAACTACTGAGCCGGCGTGTCACAACTACTGAAGCCCACGCGCCTAGAGCCCGTGCTCTGCAACAAGAGAAGCCACCACAATGAGAAGCCCACGCACCACAACAAAGAGTAGTCCCTGCTCGCCGCAACTAGAGAAAGCCCGCGCACAGCAACGAAGACCCAACGCAGCCAAAAATAAATAAATAAATAAGTAAATTTATTAAAAAAAAAAAGTTCAGGCTCAAATTGAATTCCTCTTCCCCATCCCTTTTAGTCTAAAACATGCATACCCTAACATTTCCAGTGTAACATGGTTAAAGAGCTCCCTGGTTAAAGCAGTTCGGAGATATTCAACTATTCAATGCCTATTGTTTTGGGAATAAAAATGGCTTGTGCTGGCCCAGTGAGAAAAAAATAAGGAGTTCATAAAAGTTATTGGGGAAAATGTGTTTGTGGGAGGTGGACTGACATGTAACTTCAGAAAACAATAATAAAAACCTCAGCTGAGAAGTTGTCCTCCTTTCTCTCCCATGGTGTTGCAGATTGTTTTCCAAAGATAGCTGACTCAATATATCTCATCCCACACGCTCTTCTTATAATGTGTCATTGACACTTTCCATTGAGTGGTGGGGCCTGTGTTCCCTCCCCTTGAACTTCAGCTGAACTGCATGACTGCCTCACCCAACAGAATACAGGGAAGGTTGTCCAGCTAAATCCAGGCAACTCTCAGAACCATGAGAGGTAATAATACAGTGATTCCAATCAAGTAAATTTTGAGGTTATTCATTATGCAGAATAAAAACAGGAACATGGTCTTGACTTTTAATCATTTTTACATTTTCTTTGCTCTTGATTCTTTAATTTTTATTTAGATTTTACTTTAATTTCATCTATTTTTTGTTGCAGGTCACCTCAAATTCTTTGTGTAAGTGGGTTTAAGTATAACGTAATTACATTTTTGAAGTGCTCTTTTATCTAACTCAGTAATATAAACTCCCTAGTGTCATTCTGTAAATGACAAGGATGACCCATGAAAGCTTTATCACCATTTTTGAGGATTTTTTTAATTAAAAGAAAAACGATTGCTTTGTGCAGATTTGTTCTACATTTTTTGCTTCTTTCCCCCGCAAACAGATCCTTTTCCATGAAAGTTTGATAGAAATAATTAGGACCTCATCCATGAGGACCAGAGTTTCTCAACAGACATTTATTGACTACTACCGTGTGCCAGATATCAGATGAGGTGCCACACACAAAAAGACCCACTCCCAGATTACAAAGTGGCTCCTGGGCTAGTGATTATTTATAGTTATAAAATGCCTACCATACGCAAGGCACAGGCATACATTGAAAAGTCTTTGAATGCCTTCAATGATGAAGTATTTAAAACAACAACAAAATAAAGCAAAGCTATCAAGTGACCTGACAGGCAATTTAAAAAAGTGAATGGAAAAAATTATACAACAATTTTACAGTACGTTTATATATCTATGAAATCCGTATAAGAAGCAGAGCTAATACATTCTCTCCATAGTCACAGAAGTGAAATAATGTTATCATATATGGCATAAACCTTACAAAAATGAAATTATATTTAATATAAAAGATCATGAGATCTGCATGATGGAATATTATAGTTCTTAAATACATTAGTCATCGCTTTTTCAAGTTTAACTGTAATGAAATTTTCATCAGTTTTCCTAAATTTAATCTCGATCCAAGTGGTGTCATTATCTACTACCCATTAACCTTTGAGGAAAGGTGCATGAAGGTAGGAACCATATCTATTTGTTTACCATGGTATATTCAGCACCTGGCACATAGTAGGCACTCAATAAGAATCTGCTGAATTAGTAAACTGGAAACACAAAATTAGATCAGATTAAAGATAACAGTTTTATTCAACAAGCACTTCCGAATACTTGGTATGAACATAGCACTGCCTGGGGTGTTACAGAGAACTACTAAAAGTAGAAAACACTGTCCTTATTCACAGCTAGGTGCACAGTATTATTTGCATTTATAAACCTTTAAGATAAAATATAAACATTAAAAAATTCATATTAGAAATAAATACAGTCGTCTCTTGGGATCCAAGGGGGATTGGTTCCAGAACATTCCCCCCCCCCCGAGGATACCAAAATCTGTGGGTGCTCAAGTCCCTTGTATAAAATGGCACAGTGTTTGCATGTAACCTGTGCACACTGTCTTGTGTACTTTAAATCATCTCTAGATTACTTATAATACCTAATACAATGTAAATGCTATATAAATAGTTGCCAGTGCACCTGGCAAATTAAAGTTTTGCTTTTTGGAACTTTCTGGAATTTTTTTTCCTGAATATATTCAATCCACAGTTGGTTGAATCCACCGATGGAGAACCCAAGGATTGGAGAGTCAACTGTAATTCTCAAATTATTATTATTATTATTTTTTTAACATCTTTATTGGTGTATAACTGCTTTACAGTGTTGTGTTAGTTTCTGCTGTATAACAAAGTGAATCAGCTATCTGCATATGTATATCCCCATATCCCCTCCCTCTTGCATTACTACTGAACTCTGGCTATGCACCAAATACAAGAAAACTCAGCAAATATATGAATTAGTTTTGCAAGCTCTTAGAGGACAGGAGAAAATGATAGTATGAATTTCATATCCTTTCTGGAATTAACTTTCAACTAAAGAAATGAAAATAAGTTTACAATGCACAAAGCCATATTTATGGTGACATACTCATTGGTGTATGAATGGGGAAAAAAATCTATCCAGGCTCTAAACAAGGGGCCACAAAAAAGTAAAAACTAATTTTACTCACACACTGTTTGAGAAAAAGAAAATGAGCCTTTTACTCGTTGCTATAGAAATTATGAGTAGGGAAAATAAATCATTTTAAATAAAGCAAATATGTTTTATATTACAAACAATTAAAGTAGGATGGCATTTGAAGACCACATCCAAATCTGAGATTAAATTACTCTATTAACTAGATACAGAAAGGCAAGGGAGAAGGGATGAAGAGTGAAAAAAGATACAGAAAAGTAAAAAGGAGCTATAAGGAAATACCTTCCCCCAAACACACAGACTAACACACAGCAGACACAGGGATACTGAGGGGGAAAAACGATACGCTTACTCAGATCTTGGCTTCACCCATCCAGAAGGATTCCTCCTCAGAACTGTGCCATAATGTAGTCTCTAATATTTGTGTCTGAATGTGTGCTAGCCTTGTGTACTTCTAAAGACTTAAGTTATGCTGTTTTCCTAACTAGACTGAATTAACTTGAAAATCAGTGGTCACATGCCTGCCTTGCTTTATGGCTTGAGCTGGATTAAAACTTTGGTTAATAAAAAGCTTCCAACTTTATAGTTCTTCTTCTGAATCTTGATCATAAATTTCCTGAGGCTGTCTCTTAATATTGATTACCAAGTCAATGGTTAAAATGTTTGTCAAACACTGAAGAACTGAAGTTAGTAACCGGTATTTACCAGCAACTGATTCCAAACCTGTCTGGTTGCTTATCATGGGTTGATTGGTTTGCAGTGCATGGAGAGCTCTTATATATATTTGTGGAAAGCTGTAATTTCCTTTCTTAGACTTATACAAGATTTTGGGAACGCCTAAAAGTGCATTAGCTATTATCATACTAACCATGGTTTCTTCTGATTGCCGGCACTTTTTGGCATAGTTGAGAAGATAGTAATGCAACAAGATCTCAAAATTACCACCCACTGGCAAAACACAACCAGCTGGTACAGATGAGAAACAGTAACTCTGGGAAGTACACATCTCTAGTGACTTGTCTCTCACTGGTAATATGCTCCCCTTTCTAGCATTTTTTGTGACCTGTAAATTTTCATAAGAAATTTCTCTTCTAGTATTTTCTGTTGTTGAGTTAGCAGAATTACTCTCAATAAATGGTTCATGGTCATCCATTATCCTGGCTTTGTTTGGAGAGAAACATCTCAGTGTTGCATCTGTCTGGTATGTAGCTGTTAGTGTCACTGTTGGTGTTGAACACAATATATTTGTTTCTAATTCTACACTTGGAACTACCAAATTTGAATATGCTTTTAAATATGTTTGCGTTTTTGCCAGTTCATCCTTGTTCTTTACAACTGTGTCCTGATATGGCCTTTGTATTGAGCCATTAACAATTTCTGGTAAGTCATTACTTTCTCTACTATTCTTATAAATAAGAGGACTTGAAGTACAATTTTGGTCACTGGCTTGTGTCACATAATTTAGATCAAGGTCTTTAAATAACTGCCGAAGCATTTTAAATGCTCCATGTAAAGCATCCTGGTGTTGTTCAACAAGACCCTGCACTGGACCACAAAGAACTATACAGTGTGGTGTAAACGAACATGTGCTAATCAAGCCAAGATGAACATACCTTTTGGATCTAAGAATAAAGGGCTTACAAAATTTCACCATAGCAGTGTTAGAGAGTTCATACTGAGAAGAGGCCTGTGGTAGTACAAAGGGAGAGAGACCAGTGACTCTCTGGATAAGAGAAAGTTCTTCAGATGATAAACACTCCACCACAGATATGCCATTCAGTCCTGCACAATAAATTACTAAGTCTGGTTGTTTCACAGTAGATAGGAGCAATTTTACATTCTGCTTCTGTAAATATTTCATTATTGCTTTTGTCCTTTCTGTAATCCAAAATTGAGATGTCTGAAACTGTGCTTCTGAATTTAGAATAAACTCTGATCCAAAAGTTGAAAAAGGAGGCTGAATGGTTTCTATTACTATCACTATTCTTATGTCACCGTCTGCTGGACAGTACACAGAAAAGTCTCTGGGAAGCACAAGCCCAGCTATGATCCTGGAATCGGAAACAGGAAGGCCGGTGACACCAACTTTCAACTCGACAAAACAGTCATCCACTAACTCAAGTACTTCTTCAAACCCACTTTCACAAGCTGTACACTTGAAAAAGTAGTCACACATCAACTGTGATACAAAGTTGTGATTATTTCTTCCCACTCTTCCACAAAAGTATGCTCCTAAGAGCATCTCTAAAGAGCTCCTACACAATGGTCTCTCTTTGGTGGATGAAGAAAAGATGGACAAAAAGTGTCTACTTAAGTAATGGTCCATAACGTAGTCTAATATTTGTGTCTGAAATGTTAGAAGAGCTTGGGAAATAAATTTCCACTGACAACAATTTTTCCAGTGCCTTCCATGGGTTTGAATATTTTCAGAAAAGAAAGAATCCTTTTCCTTGTCTGTGATTGCATGAAGTTCTCTGAGTAAATGGCAAAGAAAGATAATAAATGTTTTAGCACCATCTCCTGTTTTTCTTATATGACTGGAAACACATGCCACCATCATCCTGTACAAGAAAGAAATAAAGCAACTCAGATTCTCAGAGCGCTGCCTAAATCAAGTTGAAACCATGTTTTTACAGCTACAGGCATATAACGAGAATACTGTCTCTGTGATATCCCTAGTTTTAGTTTTTTCCTTTTTTAAGTTACTTTGTTCTACTTCAAGATTCTAGGGGTTGGGTCGAGCAGGAAGGAAAGGAGTGAGAAATGCTCTCGGCAGTTGTTAATGATTCGATGTCTGGGAATGTTCCCTCGGGCAGCGGGCAGCGGGCAGCGCTCTAACTCTGAGCGTACACGGGTCTCGTCCAAGGTCAGTTCTTCCAGGAGCATAACCTCAGGGACAAGAAGTTCAGGGAGATGGCCTGAGGGCTGGAGTGCGGGACCTGAGTACCTGGTTATAGGATGCTCTAACGGGCTGGAGCGTGACACGCAAGTACCTGGCTATGGGATGCTCTAAGTGTAGCGCCTTCAGGAGGCGGCCTCCATCCCGGCTGAGCAGCACCTCGCCAGTGGGCTTGGTACACAGAACCTGCCGCCCTTCGGGCCCCAAGCAGCAGCTCACGACGGTTTCTAGCACTTCCGCCACCTGCAACGCCGCCCTCACAGATCCCGCAGCGGCCATAGCCCTTTAGCTTCTGACGGCTTCGGGTCGCCGCCTGTAGAAGCCCAGAACGAGCAGGAGCGAGGCGCAGGCGGAAGCGGAAGAGGCGGGGAGGAGGCCGGAAGCCGGTGCTGCTCGGTTTCTTGGTTGGGCGAGCGTCCGTCTTCCCGCCCGCTCAGCGGGAGAGCCGTGCTGTTCTGCCAGTAGGAGCTAGCGGTCCAAAAGCCCGCGGAGATGGGAAAGAGGTCGGGGCTTCTCGGGAGCTGTCCCCGGACAGGAAACCGCAAGCCCTTCTCCCCCTCCTAGGTGAATTCATTCCTCTCTCTTGGAGGCTTTAGCTGCCACCAGATCCCTCCGTCTCCCAGGAACTCGGCACGAGAGCGGAGGGACTGGGCACCGCGGCTAGAGCTCGGTTCGTTCCCGACCGCCGTCAAAAGTTCACCGTTCCGTAACAAAAACCTCTGCCTTGGACTCGTGCATGTCCTGTCCACACTCTGCATCAGCGGTTCTCTTTCGGGATGTAGGACAGATGAGGAGGCCCTGGCCACGGTCACGAGCTGCAGGCTTCGTGCTTTCTGCTGGGGGCTTTGCCACGTTTCCTGGGCTTAGGTATCACTATGAAACCCACCACGGTTTAATTTTTCTTTAGCAGAGGTGATAGATGTGAACACTTAGCCACATTGGTAAATCAATAGGATGCTTTAAAAACACAGTGACCCAAGATTATTGGACACAATCCGACGGCAGAAAAAAACATACTGTTAAGCAGAAACAACATACTGTTTCGTATATTGACACACACATACCCTCTCTCAAGGATGAAACGGTTAAGAGCATAGGCTTAATATTTAGACCTGGGTTTGCTGTGCCATGTACTTACCTGTGACATTCTTTTGTATCCGCTTTTCTCATCTTAAAAAAAAATGGTGATAATAGATATGTAAAAAAAAAAACAACAAGGTTTTAAGGAGGGTGAGAATGTTTACAAAGTGGTTTTTTTAAAAAAATTGAACAGTAATTTTTTTTTTTAAAATAAATTTATTTATTTATTTTTGCTGTGTTGGGTCTTCGTTTCTGTGCGAGGGCTTTCTCTAGTTGCGGCGAGCGGGGTCCACTCATCGCGGTGCGCGGGCCTCTCACTATCGCGGCCTCTCTTGTTGTGGAGCACAGGCTCCAGATGCGCAGGCTCAGTAGTTGTGGCTCACGGGCCTAGTTGCTCCGCGGCACGTGGGATCTTCCCAGACCAGGGCTCGAACCCGTGTCCCCTGCATTAGCAGGCAGATTCTCAACCACTGCGCCACCAGGGAAGCCCTAAAGCGGTTTTTTTGGTTTGTTTTTGCATGGTGCCTCGTAGGTACTAAGCACTCAACAAGTACAACATACTCAACAAATTACTGTGACGTGTCACCACTGTAGGGACCCACTATCTCCACAAGAAAGGGATATTTTGTAAGGTGCAAAAGAGTTATAACACAATACAGGACACCTATTAGAGTGTGGTCAACACTAGTAAGAAAATTATTTACCTTGCAGATGTTTCATTGAGGTTGAACAGTGAGGGCCTGTTTTCCCTACCCCTTATTCCTATGCATAGGACAGGAGAAGCCTGTCAGCCCTCCCCTTCCCCCCAGTAAGACAGAACCAACTCACTATTAACCAGAAGGAACTGGATCCTGAGGGGTGCAAATATGGGAGGGGAGGATGATGGAGGAAAAGAGGAAAACTAAAGAGGAATGATTTCTTGGAACATATGTGATGTTGACTCAGTATGGACTAACAGGTGATTTCCGGGGGGAAACACTTTTTCATGTGGGTTTTGTATATATGCTTGTGTAATGGCAAGTTTCTTTTTCTTTTTTTAGGCCGCACCAGGCAGCTTGTGGGATCTTAGTTCCCCCACCAGGGATTGAACCCAGGCCCGAGCAGTGAAAGCACCGAGTCCTAACCACTGGACGCCAGGGAATTCCCAAGTTTCTTTTGTTCTTACCCATCACAAAGGGGTTACTCGATTCGAGCAGTGGATTATTACAAACATTTAGAAGTCAAGTCAGAGTTCTATTTAAGTGTACAGTGGAAAGATAATGGACATTGAAGTCAGACATGGATTCAAACTTGGGCTCGCTGTCACTCTTACTATGTAGCTTTTAGAATCATTTAACTTCTCTGAGCCTCAGAATCTTCATCTATATGTAACTTCCACTTATCTGAAGGTTATGAGTATTCAAGAAGAATGAATATGAAGCATCACGTAAAGCATACATTAAGGATTCTAGCTGTTAAATCCCTTCCAAGCCCTTCACCATCCTTCACAACTACCCCCCCCAAAATGATTTTTAATTAAAAAATTAAGACTAAATAATCTAGTCACCATATGTTATATTCAGTCGTTTGATCAGTTTGCTTTTTAAAAATTTTATTTAGAATACCTACTTGTCGAAGTTAGCATCATTTTACAGATTAGAAAAATTCAATTCTTTTGTCTCTGCAAACGTTTATAATAGGTTAGGAATAACAGATTAGAAATGTAATACATTACAAAACACTTGCCTATGACTATCTGTACATTTACTATGCACCTTAAGGAAAAGAATTTGACAGTGTGCTGTACTTACTCTGCAGATAACATCCTTTTATTCTATTTCACAAAACTGACCAGTGGTAGTGTCTGAATTTATAAATGGCCATTAAACAGGATATTTAACTTAAATGAATAGTTAGCATGCTAAAAAGTGAAAATTTTCAACTGAAGTTCTGTGGCTCATCAGTTCAAATGTTTCATGGCATTTTTTCTTTAAATAAATTTCAATATTGTAATACTAAAATAATTTTACATAATAAATGCAGAAAGATAAAATTTTCTAAATATTTTAGAAAGTATATTCACATTCATTTTGTCATGGGTTTCTTGTGGTTCTTCTAAATATGTTAATCATATTAAGGAGACACTGGTCCTATACAATTTTAACAGTCCATCTTCAATTAAAAACTGTAACGAAACAAACAGTATGTTAAGAGTAACAAACAGCAAATTAAATATACTAAATTCACACTACAGGTAAACAGAATGAAAGCAAATTACATAATAGTGGCAGGTTATATACATTTTAAAGAATCTTTTTCTTTTTTTTTCATAAATTTATTTATTTTTATTTCTTTTTGGCTGCGTTAGGTCTTTGTTGCTGTGCGCAGGCTTTCTCTAGTTGCAGAGAGCGGGGGCTACTCTTCGTTGCGGTGCGCGGGCTTCTCATTGCGGTGGCTTCTCTTGTTGCGGAGCACGGGCTCTAGGCACGCGGGCTTACTTGCTCAGCGGCATGTGGGATCTTCCCGGACCAGGGCTCGAACCGTGTTCCCTGCATTGGCAGGCGGATTCTTAACCACTGCGCCACCAGGGAAGCCCAAGAATCTCTTTTTCCATGTAGTCAAATAAGATAGAGGTTGAAATGTAAACTTAGTGATTTGTGTGGGGTTCCCCCCGACCCCGCTATGGTTCAATTTGGAAAATTTGGTATAAATGCTAATTTTAATATTTTATTTCTATACATTTAATATAATTCAAAATAATCTGCAGCATCATGTATGGCTCATTATCACTGTATATCAAACAAACAAACAAAAACCCAAATATATTCATTGCTCACTAGAAATGCTAAATACTGGAAAAAATGGAATTTTATACATTTTTTTCTTAAATATTTGACTAAGATATTCCTCAGAAAGTTAAAACTGCCTTCTCCACATAATTTTGTGTGTATATGGCACGAGTTGACCCCTAAAACAGTGTGAATCCCATTGAAAAGGCACTGTTTACAATATGCAGAATAATCTGACAAGTCTACTTCAATGATGTCTGAAAGTGAAGGATATATTTGAGATAGGTAAATAGACAAACCCTTATAAAAGTACAGCATTACTGTTTAAATATGCTATAGCTATATAAAAGGAAATAAAGTGACAGAGAAATGACCCTTTTGTGATAATTAAGACTATAAACACTTTGAATCATATTATAGTTCTGTAACACAAAAATGACAAAAAGTATTTTCTTAAAGGCACAAAAGCGTGAATACTAAATGAGGGTTTTATTTTACAAGGCCAATTGTTTCAGTGGAATGGTAACAAAGATTACACTGTATAAGTAGTACAAGAAAATACTGACATGAAATATAAGTAAAATATCTATTGCTGAAACTTATTTCGCATGCCCTATTTATTATCTTTTCCTGGGCCATCTATGTCTCACTAAATGGTAGGTAACTGAAGGCATAGTATATTTAACAACTAAAACAGAAATGCACACATCAATAATTATTACTCATTTAAATTTTCAAGTGAAAAAATAAAATTTTTGATCAAATGAAGAAAAAACTGGTCATAGGTCTTAAATCCTAAAAACCACCATGAGGCTCTCAGACAACTGGGAACTGTAAATCACAATTTTTATGAATCCATTGTGAAGGAAGATTAATCTCAGGTGGAGAACATTCAAAGTCAACTACATATATGGCTAAATACAAAGTTAATTATGTGTTTTAAAGTATTCACATACTAAGCCTAGTATAAGCACTGATCTAAAACTAAGCCACCAATTCCTGAGTTTTGTGTTCAATTCACAGAAAGGAACTCACACAACTAAAAGCATAAGAAGACTATTAGATTAGATATATGCTTTTAGTGTATAAGAAACAGTCATGAGTAACCCTGCTCTTTCTCATGAAATAGTTTTTGACTCCTTGAGTAATAAGAGCCCATAACACATTTGCCCTAACAAGAAAATATACAAAAGTAAATAACTACCTCTCCAGTCTTAGAAGGTAACCATACAAATAAAACACTGTTTAGACCAAATGAAAGGAACATACAAGTGGATAAGACTAAAGTCCCAAAGGGGAGTTGCCAACAAAAAATATAAGTTTTCAGGGTTTAATAATGAAATTATTTTGTGATCAGCCAATCAACTTATATAAATTAATACTAATTTAAACCATAAAAAAAGGATCAAGTCGTACAGTATTTACAAAATATATATCAATGAATAGGCAGTAGAGCATAACATTGGTAACAGAAAGTGAGTGTAAAAATTATATCAACAAGTATGAAATACAAACAAAAACCCACCTATTCTAGTGTAGTCATATTATACCTATACTTATACTGGGTGTAGGTATATGTTATTTACGTATAATCTATTTAAAAAATGTTTTCACACGTACATATGGAATACAGCATTGTTTTGCCAAAAATACAGGGGAAATAGCTCTTCATAAAATCTAAGGATATTTAAGATAGCTATATTGGTTAGGTGGAAAAAAGCAGGCCCTTTTAATCATTTTCAGTTTTCATAATTTAGCAATCATTCCTTGATTTTATACTTAGCATGGCATAAACATTTGATTATATTTTTACTAGTGTCTCACAGTCTCTTCTTAGTCGAAGGCAAGTGTAGCCAGAGCAATTATTCTCTCTGACCTTCATTTTCATTTCAAAATCTACTTTCCGAATTCTAAGATACATAAAGGAAAAACATTAAACTGAAAAAAATATTTAGGAAAAATGTTTGCCTGAGCCTGAACAAAAGGAATCTTGAGGAATTGTGGTTTTGCCACAGACTGCAGTTACTGAGACCAGAGGAGGATAACAGAGAATTAAACTTGAGAACTTGATGCTCTTCTTAGATGCTCAACTTATTGCACATTTTAAAGAAACCAATTTTAACGTACACATAAATACCACCACACAAAGTGTCTTTTCTCATCGTCCTTCTCTTTTTGGCTTTTGAAGTAAAATATTGGTTATATATATATTTTCTATTCAACTGTTTCACTGAACACACTAGAATCTAAATGAAAGCTAAAATAAGTTTTTCATAATGAAAAATCATGACTATCAGCATTTCATACACCCTATAATTCCATCTCTAAAATTTGGCCTATGTTATTGGACCGAGTTTTTAAAAAAAAAAAGAAAGAAGGACAGCAATCAAGTTTGACCACACTTTTTTCAGCAAGTGCTTAAGGGGGTGTTATACAGGTATGATAGGAAAGATATAATCAGTAGATCTGAGAACCAGAGTTTTTTTTGTTGATATACACATACATATATTTATACCTGTATCTATAAATATTAAATTCTAGGGGTTAAAAAAAAATCTTGTGTAAACTTTTGATAAAAGCAGTTTGCCACCTTGTCTCTCAATAAATCAATTTTGACCACAATTTTTTTTTTTTGCTGTTTCTAAGAAGACAATTGAGCTGAATGCTTTAGAAATGATTTTTTTTTAACAGTACAGTGCATTGAACTATTTATGTCTATTATCCCATCATTTCCCATTCTGTAATTCCTTACTGATAAAAGTTTTGTGCCGGTTTTATGAAGAAAATAGATTGCTACACATATATTTATAAGATTGATAGCATTTTTGTTATGAACGACATTAATGCTATATATTTCATAACACGAACATACCATAGACTACAAAGACTACTGTAAGGTATACATAAGACACAATTGTGTATACATGTGGATTTGTTATACTCACATGTAGACACAGTCTCACAAAAGCTAGAAATGTTCTGGCACTTAACACATAGTTCACTTTAATAACCAAATAGAATAGCTCTTATTTCAGGGTTAAGGATAGAAGGTAGGAAAAGTCAACAGTTCTACATATATTTCTAAGGTTTTCTGTTTTAGAAATATTGTGATGTTTTAATAAAGACCAAAGCAACTTCAACATTGGTCCCAGGCCAAATATGATCATTCCAGTTCATTGATTCAATGGTAAAGGACTTCTACTTAAACATGAAGTTTATTATAACTTGAAGCAAAATCAGGAGAAAAATGATGAAGTAGTCTTTTTGTTGCAGAAAATAATCCGTGGCAGGTGTGCTTGAAATTAAATGATTTCGAAGAGCCATAATATTTCTACAAAAATAAGCAACAATAAATTTAATAATTATTTACCAAAAATGTTAGCAAAGAAATCACAATTTGATATATGGTCACAGAATTCATTGTATAAAATTCAATTGTATAAAGTTCAATCAATTACTACCACCTGAACAGGGACTGATTATGCTATGTGGAACCACTATTAGGTCTTGCCTAATCTATACTCTACACTGTACCAAATATATTACTTAATGATGTGTGTTAAACATAATTTTTAAAGTTCGATTACTTTAAAATATATCACTTTCTTTGTTATCACAGTGGTTTTAAAACAAAAAGTTTGCTTCTTAGTTGGCCCACTAAGGTTCTTTTATCTTTCTTTAGGAGACAAAGGCAGAGTTGGAGAAAAATCCTTAATTCACCAGGAAAAAAATAATTAATACAACAAATTTTGTGACATTCCTAACTTGAAGAATGCTCTGTAGGCATTTCATATGCTAACAAAAGTAAAATGTTAATTTAGTCATAAAATGAGCTTACATTATCCTCATGCCACTCTAAGTGCTTTTGGCTAAAAAGAGCTGATTACTGAAGACGTTTTTCTTTTTCTGACTTCTATTAAAGTGTTTTACGAGTATAGCGAAAGAAAGGAGGCATGTATGAACAAGTAGGCTCGTTAATTTATAAATATAATTAAGTTAGGAAACTCGAGCACTTTATATAAGGGCTGATGATACCAAGATGCAGAAGACACGCTCCCTGCTCTGAAGAAGCTCATGGTCCAACTGGGGCAGGGTGCAGTGAGGCAAACAGACACACACAATTAGCAACTCTGTAGCGCAGTAAGCACTCAAAACGACTATGTATAGGGAGCCGTACAAGCCAAGTGGAAGGATTAATAACTACAGGGCAGAGTGATTAGAAATGGTACAAAAAGGGTGACATTTGAGTTATATTCTGAAGGATAAACAGGGATTTTCTTGAGGGGCAAGGTGGGAGGAAGGGCAATCTAAAAAGTGGATTCAGTGTGGGTAAAGATCCAAAGACGAGAGAGCACAGTATATTCTGGAGATGTGAGCAGCTTCATAGGACTAGAGCATGGGTAAGTGTAGAGGAATGGCAGGAAATGAGGCTGTAGATGAAAATAGCAATTAAATGTAAGCCATAGATCACCAAGAACAGAAAAAAATATCTTAAAAAAAAAATCCTCCAGAACATCTAGCACTGTGCTGAATACACAAAAGAAGGTTGGCTAATATTAAAAAAACTTAACATCTGATATAGCAATGGGAGACAACCAATCTGAACTCATGCTAGCCTTACCAGTGGAGCAGGATCACGACCCCTTCCCTTCCAAGGAACTTCCCTAGGTGTTATGACCTTTAGTTGCTGGATCTTGGAGAGGTGAGTGAGGGGATGGGTCTGGGAGCGCACAGGGAACACTTGAAGGTCTCAGGGTAGTGGCTATTTGCCCACTGTTACGGGAAGTATTTCAGTATTTTAACAACTGGTGCATTCCAATTAAAATCAGCCATGTACAAAGGAGACTGTGGAAGCCTTTGTTAACTGACTTTCTCAGGAACCACCCCACTTCCGCATTCAACCCAGCTACATTCCTAGTATGCTACAGCAGTAAGATGAAGAGATCCCAATTCTAGTCTCACAGATGAGACAAAACAACCTCCCATCTCTCCCAAATATTTTAGTGCTGAAGGAATTTCCTAAGTTTCAGTAATCAGGTGACAGATGCCAAGGTTCTATTTTAGCTTAGCAATGTTATAAAAATGTAAAGTTAGCATATGATTTCCTACATAACAGGATTCTTAACTCCTCTAGACTCAAATGAATAGTCACTGTCATATATATTACCTTTTAATTTCTTCCTGTGTTTGTTTTATAGATTCAATGGAAGTTTGAATGTCTCCCAGTTCTATCCCTTTCTTTCTTCTTGCACTTGGTTTTACTGATTGAGCTAAAAAGACATTTAGAATAAACTTGGTGAAAACAGTGAACATATTTAATTATAAACAATCTAAATTTCAGATTAATGATTCTCATGTAATAATTTTCCTAGGCATTATTTTTATGGCTTAGAGACTAACATACTACTCCTAATACTTGGCATTTTTGAAGTTTCAATCATATTTCAAAACTAGAACACTATAGATATATTTAAAGTAACCAAGAATTAGTTAAATTTTGGATTGAATCAGCTTTATTTTTTAACCAATTAAAATAGACAAAAATATTTCTTTAAAAATACATATATTAACTTGGGGGAGGTATTACTCTCTTCTGTCTCTTGCCTATTTGCCTATATCTGAAGAAGTCAGCTTTTTAAGCTCCCTTTTCAGTTTTTTTATTAATTGTTAATGTTATCTTTATTCCTTTAGTCACCCAAACTTTAAACCTTTTCAATTGGTTTTAATATCTCTTCTACAAATTTTTATTGTCAACCAACAAAGTGTATGGTATTTTTTAAAATCCCTTCTCATATCCATTCCTTCCTTTCCATTTTTGTTCGGAGCTTAACCTCTCTCCAGATCTCAGCTTTCTCATTTGTAAACTTGGGATAATAATAATACTCAAACTTCACATGGTTGTAGGAAGGTATGTTTAACCTCCAGTTTGGCCCACATTAAATACTCAGTAAATGTCAGCTGATACATTATAGGTTATATAGTGGAGTGGATAAGAGAATGAATTAAGGAGCCAAAATATCTGCATATATAACATATATATATATATATGTATATACATACACTGCCTTATGGGGTATACAACCTTGGGCAGGTTAACCCGCGTCTCACTTTCCTCTTCTGTGAAATGGGAACAACAGTATAACTAATACTCCTTTTGAGCACAACAGTACCATGTGACTCCTGCTTTTAGAACTTTATTCATTTTATTCCTCTTTTATTCCAGTATCTTGTCCACTCACCAGCATCCCTCAAGCCTAGATTGCTATAAACCATTAGAAATCCTCATAATTGATCAGGGTTCCTTTCCTCTAAGGACCTTCCCTCAAGCTGAATTCAGCCCCCTTTCCTTTAAACTCTTTACTATTTGTCATATACTAGTTTCTTAGCATTTACCATTTATTCACCTCTAGTATTATCTCTGTAAAATTGAGTTCCCCAGCTTAGTGTGAGCTTAGTAGAGACTACAGTTTTAAGAAAACTTTATTTTCTCATAATGTCTCAGACATTACCTTAATCCTTGATTATATCTCAGTGCAGTTCAAGACAGTTTATACATTATCTGACTTAAACAAGAATGGCACACTAGTAAATTTAGTTCATAATTTGATAGTTATATTTTTACTTCTCTGTGACCGCTAAACACCACAATAATTTATTATGAGAATAAAAAACTTTTCTGAAGCATGGAACCGAGAACAAAACTCAAGAAATGCTGCCTGCGTTGAATCTAGGAAACCATCAACAATTTTTCAGAAGCTAACAAGGCATAAGAGCTAGCACTACAGTGTGGTTCTTGATTTGCATGTTTCCCCTTTTTTCATTTCCCATGCCTTTACCCTGTGGCCTGGTCTTGAAATTTATAATCTGAAATAGCTTTTCTTGTACATCATCCCTGCCCCCACCAAAACTTACAAATCTCCTTGAGTTAATATGAAAAACCATTTTCTTATATCAAACATAGTAATATACTTTTAAAAACTTTGACTCGTATTGTCAATAGTCTACAATAAATATTTTTACCTTCACTTCCAGATGAGTCCTGGATATCAGGTTCTGGGGAGGAATAGCCTTTTGCCACTTTCTTCTGTTGCCTGGTTGGCTTATGTTTCATTTTTGGGACACTAACCTGAAAAAAAAAAAAAATCATGCTATTAAGTGAATTTGCACTGAATTTTGTAATTAAAGACCAATGTTGTACAACCGTCAAAACTGTTCATGGGCACAGTACTTAGAAATAAAAACAAAGATGAAATAGTCTAATTAAGACTTAACAAATATGATACACTTATACAAATTGTTTAATTTTAATAAGAAACATTAATTTGGCACAAACATCAAAGAGTATAAGAAAATATACAATGAAGAGTTTCCTTCCCACTCCTGACCCATATCCACCCAGTCTCTCCCTCACTAAAAAGATACTCAATGCTATTAGTTTGTATATCCTTCAACAGACATTTTTATGCACACACAAATAAGAATATAGATACCTCGCTTTTCTAACTGCACCAGTTAGTACATCTAGTTGAATGTTAAAAATAGTGCTCTTTTAAGATCATACTTGTCTTGTTCCCAACGTAAGAAACATTCTCAGTGAATGATGTTGGGTTTCCAATAAAATTATTTAGATTGCTTACTTTTAATAATATCTGGATAATGTAGAAAGCATCTTATAATAAATGGAAATTATATTATTATCTTTTCAGAGCATAATTTAAACTTACTGAAAACATTTGAGTAAATGTACAAAATTCAAGAGTATGTTTAACCATCAATTAGGATTAAATTTTCCTTAGGATAAAAAAACCAAATGCAAGAGAAGAAACTAGAAACAGAAGGGCAAGGTAATTTACATGCTTAGAAAAACAGGGAACCAGTGGTCCTAAGTCTTTAACTCTGTTCTTACCTGTTTATTGTTCTAAATAGGAATTATCCCCAGTTAACTATTCCTTGAAATAATTTTGCAAAATCTTACTCATGGGCTTAAAATTAAAATTTGTATAATTTTATTACAGAAAGTAAATAACAAGGCAGGTTCTAGATTCAGCCTACACTGTGCCCTCCTACTTTAAGTCATGGAAACTTAAGATTTTATAACATTTAGAATCCAAATCCACATTCTTAGAATAGGTTCAGATTGCAGATTGATAAAGCCTGGTGAGAAGTTAGTTAAAATGAGAAGGGGAGTCAGTAATCTAACTGTCAGTATACAAAGATTTAATGTGATCAGTAAACTCTACTGTTAGGAGGAAATTTGGATGCCCTGTGTGTCTCTATCATGACAGTGTTGTTAAAGGAAGAAACAAAATTTAAAAATTTTTTAAAGTTTCTAAATTGTGATAACGTGTGTATATGTATAAACACACACATATATACACACAAAGATAAATTTTGCCATTTTAACCATTTTAAGTGTACAATTCAGTTGTATTAAGTACATTCATAATATTTTGCAACCATCACCACTACTTCCAAAACATATCCATTATCCCAAAGACAGACTCTGTAACAATTAAGCAATAACTCCTTATTCTCTTCTCCCCTCAGTCCCTATTAACCTCTAATCTTTCTATGAATTTGCTTATTCTAGATATTTTATATAAGTAGAATCAAACAGTATTTATCCTTTTGTGTTCCACTTATTTCACTTAGCATAATATTTTCAAAGTTAATCCATGTTGTAGCATGTAGCAGAACTTCATTCCTTTTTATGGCTGAATAATAGTCCACTGTAAATATATACCACATTTTGTTTATCCATCTGTTGATGGACACTTGAATTGTTTCTACATTTTGGCTACAGAGAATAATGCTGCAATGATCACTGGTGTACAAGTATACGTCTGACTCTGTTTTCAATTCTTCTGTAGTGGAATTGCTGGATCATATGGCAATTCTGTGTTTAGCTTTTTGAGGAACCACCAAATCATTCTCCACAGCAGCTGCACCATTTTATATTCCCACCAGCAATATACGAGGGTTTCAATTTCTCCACATCCTCACCAACACTTATTTTCTATTTTTAAAATTATTATCATTCTAGTAGGTGTGAAGTAGTACCTGACCTCCTTGTGGTTTTGATTTGCATTTCCCTTATGACTAACGATGTTGAGCATCTTTTCATGTGTTTGTTGGACATGTGTATATCTTCTTTGAAGAAATGTCTATTCAAGCCCTTTGTTCATTTTTTACTTGCAATGTTTGTCTTTGGTTGTTAAGTAAGGAGTTCTGTATATATTCTGGATATTAAACCCTTACCAGATAAATGATTGCAAATATTCTCTCATGTTGTCTTTCACTTTGATAATGTCCTTTGATACACAAAAGTGTTTAATTTTGATGAAGTTCAACTTATCTATTTCTTCTTGTTCCACATGCCTTTAGTGTCATATCTAAGAATACGGTGCTAAATAAAGGGTCATGAAGATTTATCCCTGTTTTCTTCTAAGAGTTTTATGGTTTTAGCTCTTATTTCAGGTTGTGGGTCCACTTGGGAGTTAATTTTTGTATATGGTTTGAGGAAGGGGATCCAACTTCATTCTTTTACATGTGGAAATCCAGCACCATTTGTTAAAGAAGCTTTTCTTTTCCCATTGAGTGGACTTGATAACTCTGTCAAGGGTATCATTTTTTTAGAGTCCACATATAAGTGATATCATATGATATTTGTCTTTCTCTGTCTGACTTACTTCACTTAATATGATTATCTCTAGGTCCATCCATGTTGCTGCAAATGGCATTATTTCATTCTTTTTATGGCTAAGTAATAGTCCATTGTGTATATATACCATATCTTCTTTATCCATGTATCTGTTTTGTTTGGAGGTTTTTGATTACTGGTCCAATCTCTTAACTTGTTACAGGTCTGTTGAAATTTTCTATTTCTTTTTGAGTCAGGTTATGTAACATATGTGTTTCTAGAAATTTGTCCATTTCATCTAGGTTACCTAATTTTTTGGCATACAAATATTCATAATATTCTCTTATAATCCTTTTTATTTCTGTAAGGTCAGTAGTAATGTCCTCACTTTCATTTCTGCTTTTAGTTATTTTCGTCTTCTTGCTTTTTTTCTTTCTTAGTCTAGCTAAATGTTTGTCAACTTTGCTGACCTTTTCAAAGAACTAACTTTTAGTTTCATTGATTCTATTGTTTTTCTATTCTCTATTTTGTTTATTTCCATTCCAAATTTCCTTCTGCTGGCTTTGGGTTTAGTTTTTCCCTTCTATTTCTAGATCGTCATTGTCAAGTTAGGTTATTGACTGGGCATCTTTCTTCTTTTTTAATGTAGGTATTCACAGCTGTATATTTCCCTTTGAGCGCTGCCTTTGCTGCATCTTATAAGTTTTGGTATGTTGTGGTTTTTGTTTTTCTTTTTTTTTCATTCATCTAAGTGTTTTCTAATTTCCCTTATGATTTCTTCTTTGATTCATTGGTTGTTTAGAGTGTCTTGTTTAATTTCCACATATTTGTAAGTTTCCCGTTTCTTTCTGTTATTGATTTCTAGCTTCATTCCAGTGCACCTGGAAAAGATACTTTGCATGATTTTAATTTTTAAAAAATTTATTTAGATATGTTATATGGCTTAACATATGTTCTATCCTGAAGAATGTTCCATGTTTACTTGAGAAGACTGTATATTTGTTGTTGTTGGGTAGAATATTCTATATGTATCTGTTAGGATTAGTTGGTTTATTGTGTGGGTCAAGACTTCTGTTTCCTTATTGATCTTCTATCTAGATGTTCTATTCATTATTGAGAGTGACACTGAAGTGTTCATCTATTGTTGTAGAATGGTCTATTTTTTCCTTCATTTGGTCAATGTTTGCATCATACATTTTGGGGCTTCATTGATTAGTACACATATAGTGATAAACTGACTCTTTTATCAATACATAATGTCTTTTTCTATCTCTTGTAATAGTTTCTGACTTGAAGTCTATTTTGTCCAATATTAGTATAGCCATCCCAGCTCTCTTTTGGTTACTATTTGCATGGAATAACTTTTTCTATCCTTCCATTTTACTCTATTTGTGTCTTTGGATCTAAAGTGAGTCTCTTGTAGACAGCATATAATTGGATCATGTTTGTATTAATCCATTCTGCCAATCTGTCTTTTGAATAGAGTTTAATCAATTTACACTTAAGGTAATTACTGATAAGGAAGAAATTCTGCCCTTTTGCTGTTTTCTGTATGTCCTATACCTTTTTTTGACCTTCATTTTTTTCATTACTACTTTCGTGTTTAATTGATTTTTTTTGGAATGAATTGTTTTGATTCCTTTCTCATTTCCTCTTGTATATGTGTTTTAGATATTTTCTTTGTGGTTATCATGAGAATGACATTTATACCTAAATTTATTACAGTCTAGCTTGAATGGATACCAACTTAATTTCAATAGCACACAAAAACTTGGTTGCTAAACAGCTCCATTGTCCCTCCCTGTATGTCTTTGTTGTCACAAATTACACCTTTATGCACTGTATGCTCAATAACATAGATTTGTAATTATTTTTCATTCATTTAATCTTTCAAATTCTGTAAAAAATAAGAAGTGTAGTTGTAAACTAAAACTACAGTAACACTGGCTTTTATATTTGCCCATCCATTTATCTCTACTGAAAATCTTTATTTCTTCATACAGCTTTGAGTTTCATTTCAACCTGAAGGACTATTTTAGCATTTCTTATATGGAAGGTCTAGTGGTAATGAACTCACTCATCTGGAAATGTCTTCATTTCTCCCCCATTTTTGAAGGACAGTTTTGCCATATATACAATTCTTGTTTGACAAGTTTTTTCTTCCAGCACTTTAAATATGTCATCTCATGCCTTCTGGCCTCCATGGTTTCTAGTGAGAAATTGGCTATTATTCCTATCAAGGATCGCTTATATGTGACAAGTTGCTTCTCTCTTGCTGCTTTCAAGATTCTTTTTGTCTTTGACTTTTGACAGTTTGCTTATAATGTCTTGGTGTGGGGGTCTCTTTGAGTTTATCCTATTTAAAAGTTTGTTGAACTTCTTGGATTTATAGACTTATATCTCTCATTAAATTTGGGGATTTGGTGAACTTTTTTATTTAAATATTATTTTGCCTCTTTCTATTCTTCTTCTCTTTCTGGGACTCCCTTAATGTATATGATGATCCACTTGATGGTGCCCTATAGGTCCCTTAGGCTCTGTTCACTTTCTTCATTCTTTTCTTTCTGTTCCTCAGACTAGATAATTTCAATTGTCCAATCTCTGAGTTAGCTGATTCTTGCGTTCCACATTCTCCAAATCTGCTGTTGAATATCTTAGTGAATATTTCACTTCAGTTATTGTATTTTTGAGCTCCAGAATTTCTTTGGTTTCTATGTATCATTTCTCTTTATTGGTATTCTGATTTTGTCTATATACCTTTTTCTTGATTTCCTGTAGTTCTTTGTCCCTGTTTCCTTTAACTCTTTGAACATACTTAAGATAATTGTTTTAAAATCTTTGGGGGCTTCCCTGGTGGCGCAGTGGTTGAGAATCTGCCTGCCAATGCAGGGGACACGGGTTCGAGCCCTAGTCTGGGAAGATGCCACATGCCGCGGAGCAACTGGGCCCGTGAGCCACAACTACTGAGCCTGCGCGTCTGGAGCCTGTGCTCCGCAACAAGAGAGGCCGCGATAGCGAGAGGCCTGCACACCGCAATGAAGAGTGGCCCCCGCTTGCCGCAACTAGAGAAAGCCCTCACACAGAAACAAAGACCCAACACAGCTAAAAATAAATAAATAAATTTATTAAAAAAAAAAAAACTTTGCTAAGTCTGGTGTCTGGACTTTTATCGGAAATGGTTTCTGTCAACTTACTTCGTTCCTTTTAATGGGTTCGTATTTTCCTGTCTCTACGTATGCTTTTTAATTCTTTGTTGAAAACTACACATCTAAATATTATAAGGTGGTAACTCTGGAAATCATATTTTCCACTTTCTCCAGGGTTTGCTGCTTTCTGTATTGTTGAAGGCTATTGTACTCCATCTGTTCAGTGAATTTCCCAAACTATATTTGCAAAGACTTTTCTCCTTGTTGTGCATGGTCACTGAAGTCTGAGTTCCTCAGCTTGTGTTTAGCTAGTATTTTGACATAGATTTCCTTGAACACCAATAGCTAAACAAATAAGACACAAAAACAAAAAAAAACCCCAAAACCCAAACTCTCCTAGTCTTAGCAGACAGGCTCTGTGTAGGGGCACTCCTTCAACATTTCAAGCCTAGAAATTAGCTTAAGGTGAAAGCTGAGGGTTTTTGCAGGTCTTCTCTGAGCATAAGCATCTTGCCTTGGGCATTTTCATGGCTTTCTAGATTCTCCTGTATACATGGGGCTATTCAATGCCCTAATTTCCCAAAGAACCTCTCCCTAGCTTTTTCTCCTGGGCCTTACATGGCCTATTGTGTGTTTTATTGGTAATCTTTTGCCCCAGGTATCTGCAGGTTGTTAGTTTGGCTTGTAGTACTTTCAAGCAATGCCTGCAGCCTTTCTGGCTCAGCTCTGAGTTAGAAAAAAAAAAGATGCATGCCCTGCATAAATCCTTCAGGTAGCCCCCAGACAGGTTACAAAAGACATACAGAGCCCTGCGCGCAACTTTCTGGAGCGGTCGACCCCAGTGCACCCCCCTTATGGAGAGGTCGGCTCCCGGTACTTCCCACTTCTGGAGAGGTCATTGGCGCTGAAGCCAGGCAGGATTTTGGGAACACTCAGAAGCCTTCTGATGGAGCTCTGCATTTGAAGCCTGGATGCAGGAATTTTCAGAAGAGCATGGTGCTGTGCATGACGGCTCTTTGGCTTGAAAGACAGACCCCTGAGTCACAAAGGACACTTTGATGCCGCCCATGGATTTCCCCGTATGCTGCACTGACACACGGCATGGTGTCCTCCTTTTCAGAGAGGAGAGTTCAGAGGATTCTTCTCTTGCTGCCATCACTGAGATGTTATAGGCCACTGCTTTCAAGTAGACTGAAGCTGGGGCACCTTCAAGATGGTGAAGGAGTAAGACTTGGAGATCACCTTCCTCCCCACAAATAAATCAAAACTACATCTACATGTGGAACAACTCTTATAGAACACCTACTGAACGCTGGCAGGAGACCTCAGACTTCCCAAAAGATGCCCTCAGGCGACCTACACGCAGAGGTGGGGCCAATCCAAAGCTGAACCCCAGGAGCTGAGCGAACAAAGAAGAGAAAGGGAAATTTCTCCCAGGAGCCTCAGGAGCAGCGGATTAAATCTCCACAATCAACTTGATGTACCCTGCATCTCTGGAATACCTGAATAGACAACGAATCCTCCCAAAATTGAGGCGGTGGACTTTGGGAGCAACTGTAGACTTGGGGTTTGCTTTCTGCATCTAATTTGTTTCTGGTTTTATGTTTACCTTAGTTTAGTGTTTAGAGCTTATTATCATTGGTAGATTTGTTTACTGATTTGGTTGCTCTCTTCCTTGTTTTATTTTTTTTATATATATATTTTTTCCTTTTTCTCTTTTTGTGAGTGTGTATGTGTATGCTTCATTGTGTGATACCATCTGTATAGCTTTCTTTTGCCATATGTCCTAGGGTTCTGACGTCTGTTTTTGTTTGTTTGTTTGTTTTTTAGTATAGTCTTTAGCACTTGTTATCATTGGAGGATTTGTTTTTTGGTTTGGTTGGTCTCTTCTTTCTTAAGCTCTCTTTTTTATATTACTTTTAAATATTTAATAATTTTTTCTATTTTAATAACTTTATTTTATTTATTTATTTTTTCTTTGTTTCTTTCTTTTTCTCCTTTTTCTTCTGAGCCGTGTGGCTGATAGGGTCTTGGTGCTCTGGCCAGGTGTCAGGGCTGAGCCTCTGAGGTGGGAGAGCCGAGTTCAGGACATTGGTCCACCAGAGACCTACAGGCCCCACGTAATATCAAGCAGTGAAACTTCTCCCAGAGATCTCCATATCAATGCTAAGACCCAGCTCCACTCAACGACCAGCAAGGTACAGTGCTGGACACTCTATGCCAAACAACTAGCAAGACAGGAACACAAACACATTCATTAGTAGAGAGGCTGCCTAAAATCATAAGTTCACAGACACCCTAAAACACACCACTGGACGTGGTCCTGCCCACCAGAAAGACAAGATCCAGCCTCATCCACCAGAACACAGGCACCAGTCCCCTCCACCAGGAAGCATACACAACCCACTGAACCAACCTTACCTACTGGGCGCAGACACCAAAAACAACGGGACTATGAACCTGCAGCCTGCAAAACGGAGACCCCAAGCACAGTAAGCTAAGCAAACTGAAAAGACAGAGAAACACACAGTACATGAAGGAGCAAGGTAAAAACCCACCAGACCAAACAACTGAAGAGGAAATAGGCAGTCTACCTGAAAAAGAATTCAGAGTAATGATAGTAAAGATGATCCAAAATCTTGGAAATAGAATGGAGAAAATAAAAGAACGTTTAACAAGGACCTAGAAGAACTAAAGAGCAAATAAACAATGATGAATAACACAATAAATGAAATTTAAAATTCTCTAGAAGGAATCAGTAGCAGAATAACTGAGGCAGAAGAATGCATAAGTGACCTGGAACATAAAACAGTGGAAATAACTACCACAGAGCAGAATAAAGAAAAAAGAATGAAAAGAATTGAGGACAATCACAGAGACCTCTGGGACAACATTAACACACCAACATTCGAATTATAGGGGTCTCAGAAGAAGAGAAAAAAAAAGGGACTGAGAAAATATTTGAAGAGATTATAGTTGAAAACTTCTCTAATATGGGTAAGGAAATAATCATTCAAGTCCAGAAAGCACAGAGAGTCCCATACAGGATAAATCCAAGGAGAAACAGGCCAAGACACATAATAATGAAACTATCAAAAATTAAATACAAAGAAAAAATATTGAAAGCAGCAAGGGAAAAGCAACAAATAACAAGGGAATCCCCATAAGATTAACAGGTGATCTTTTAGCAGAAACTCTGCAAGCCAGAAGGGAGTGGCAGGACATATTTAAAGTGATGAAAGGGAAAAACCTACAACCAAGATTACTTTACCCAGCAAGGATCTCATTCAGATTTGACGGAGAAATTAAAACCTTTACAGACAAGCAAAAGCTAAGAGAATTCAGCACCACCAAACCAGCTCTATAACAAATGCTAAAGGAACTTCTCTAGGCAGGAAACACAAGAGAAGGAAAAGACTTACAATAACAGACCCAAAACAAGTAAGAAAATGGTAATAGGAACATACATATCGATTACTACCTTAAATGTAAATGGATTAAATGCTCCAACCAAAAGACATAGACTGGATGAATGGATACAAAAACAAGACCCATATATATGCTGTCTACAAGAGACCCACTTCAGACCTAGGGACACATACAGACTGAAAGTGAGGGGATGGAAAAAGATATTCCATGCAAATGGAAATCAAAAGAAAGCTGGAGTAGCCATTCTCTTATCAGGCAAAATAGACTTTAAAATAAAGACTACTACAAGAGACAAAGAAGGACACTACATAATAATGATCAAGGGATCAATCCAAGAAGAAGATATAACAACTGTAAATATTTATGCACCCAACATAGGAGCACTTCAATACATAAGGCAAATGCTAACAGCCATAAAAGGGGAAATCGACAGTAACACAATCATACTAGGGGACTTTAACACCCCACTTTCACCAATGGACAGATCATCCAAAATGAAAATAAATAAGGAAACACAAGCTTTAAATGATACATTAAACAAGATGAACTTAATTGATATTTATAGGACATTCCATCCAAAAACAGCAGATTACACTTTCCTCTCAAATGCTCGTGGAACATTCACCAGGATAGATCATATCTTGGGTCACAAATCAAGCCTTGGTAAATTTAAGAAAACTGAGATCGTATCAAGTATCTTTTCCGACCACAACGCTGTGACACTAGATATCAATTACAGGAAAACATCCGTAAAAAATACAAAGACATTCAGGCTAAACAATACACTACTAAATAAACAAGAGATCACTGAAGAAATCAAAGAAGAAATCAAAAAATACCTAGAAACAAATGACAATAAAAACACGATGACCCAAAACCTACAGGATGCAGCAAAAGCAGTTCTAAGATGGAAGTTTATAGCAACACAACGCTACCTCAAGAAACAAGAAACATCTCAAATAAACAACCTAACCTTACACTTAAAGCAATTAGAGAAAGAAGAACAACAAAACCCCAAAGTTAGCAGAAGGAAAGAAATCATAAAGATCAGATCAGAAATAAATGAAAAAGAAATGAAGGAAATGATAGCAAAGTTCAATAAAACTAAAAGCTGGTTCTTTGAGAAGATAAACAAAATTGATAAACCATTAGCCAGACACATCAAGGAAAAAAGGGAGAAGACTCAAATCAATAGAATTAGAAATGAAAAAGGAAAAGTAACAACTGACACTGCAGAAATACAAAGGATCCTGAGAGATTACTACAAGCAACTATATGCCAATAAATGGACAAACTGGAAGAAATGGACAAATTCTTAGAAAAGCACAACCATCCAAGATTGAACCAGGAAGAAATAGAAAATATAAACAGACCAATCACAAGCACTGAAATTGAGGCTGTGATTAAAAATCTTCCAACAAACAAAAGCCCAGGATGAAATGGCTTCACAGGCGAATTCTATCAAACATTTAGAGAAGACCTAACACCCATCCTTCTCAAACTCTTCCAAAATATAGCAGAGGGAGGAACACTCCCAAACTTATTCTATGAGGCCACCATCACCCTGATACCAAAACCAGACAACGATGCCACAAAAAAGGAAAACTACAGGCCAATATCACTGATGAACATAGATGCAAAACTCCTCAACAAAATACTAGCAAACAGAATCCAACAGCCCATTAAAAGGATCATACACAATGATCAAGTGGGGTTTATCCCAGGAATGCAATGATTCTTCAATATATGCAAATCAATCAATGTGATACACCATACTAACAAATTGAAGGAGAAATACCATATGATCATCTCAATAGATGCAGAAAAAGCTTTCGACAAAATTCAACACCCATTTATGATAAAAACCCTCCAGAAAGTAGGCATAGAGGGAACCTACCTCAACATAATAAAGGCCATATATGACAAACCCACAGCCAGCATCGTTCTCAATGGTGAAAAACTGAAACCATTTCCACTAAGATAAGGAACAAGACAAGGTTTTCCACTCTCACCACTATTATTCAACATAGTTTTGGAAGTTTTAGCCACAGCAATCAGAGAAGAAAAAGAAATAAAAGGAATCCAAATTGGAAAAGAAGAAGTAAAACTGTCACTGTTTGCAGATGACATGATACTATACATAGAGAATCCTAAAGATGCTACCAGAAAACTACTAGAGCTAATCAATGAATTTGGTAAAGTAGCAGGATACAAAATTAATGCACAGAAATCTCTTGCATTCCTATACACTAATGATGAAAAATCTGAAAGAGAAATTAAGGAAACACTCCCATTTACCATTGCAACAAAAATAATAAAATACCTAGGAATAAACCTACCTAAGGAGACAAAAGACCTGTATGTAGAAACTATAAGACACTGATGAAAGAAATTAAAGATGATACAAACAGATGGAGAGATATACCTTGTTCTTGGATTGGAAGAATCAACATTGTGAAAATAACTATACTACCAAAAGCCATCTACAGATTCAAGGCAACCCCTATCAAACTACCAATGGCATTTTTCACAGAACTAAAAGAAAAAATTTCACAATTTGTGTGGAAACACAAAAGACCCCGAATAGCCAAAGCAATCTTGAGAAAGAAAAACGCAGCTGGAGGAATCAGGCTCCCTCCCTTCAGACTATACTACAAAGCTACCGTAATCAAGACAGTATGGTAATGGCACAAAAACAGAAATATAGATCAATGGAACAGGATAGAAAGCCCAGAGATAAACCCATGCACATATGGTCACCTTATCTTTGATAAAGGAGGCAAGGGTATACAATGGAGAAAAGACAGCCTCTTCAATAAGTGGTGCTGGGAAAACTGAACAGCTAAATGTAATAGAATGAAATTAGAACACTCCCTAACACCATACACAAAAATAAACTCAAAATGGATTAAAGACCTAAATGTAAGGCAAACCACTATAAAACTCTAGTGGAAAACATAGGCAGAACACTCCATGACATAAATCACAGCAAGATCCTTTTTGACCCACCTCCTAGAGAAATGGGAATAAAAGCAAAAATAAACAAATAGGACCTAATGAAACTTAAAAGCTTTTGCACAGCAAAGGAAACCATAAACAAGACAAACAGATAACCCTCAGAATGGGAAAAAATATTTACAAACAAAGAAACTGACAAAGGATTAATCTCCAAAATATACAAGCAGCTCATGCATCTCAATATCAAAAAACAAACAACCCAATCCAAAAATGGGCAGAAGACCTAAATAGACATTTCTCCAAAGAAGATACACAGATTGCCAACAAACACATGAAAGGATGCTCAACATCACTAATTATTAGAGAAATGCAAATCAGAACTACAGTGAGGTATCACCTCACAGCAGTCAGAATGGCCATCAAAAAATCTACAAACAATAAATGCTGGAGAGGGTGTGGAGAAAAGGGAACCCTCTTGCACTGTTGGTGGGAATGTAAATTGATACAACCACTATGGAGAACAGTATGGAGGTTACTTAAAAACTAAGAATAGAACTACCATACAACCCAGCAATCCCACTACTGGTCATATACCCTGAGAAAACCATAATTCAAAGAGTCATGTACCACAATGTTCATTGCAGCTCTATTTACAATAGCCAGGACACAGAAGCAACCTAAATGTCCATCGACAGATGAATGGATAAAGAAGATGTGGCAGATATATACAATGGAATATTACTCAGCCATAAAAAGAAACGAAATTGAGTTATTTATAGTGAGGTCGATGGACCTAGAGACTGTCATACAGAGGGAAGTAAGTCACAAAGAGAAAAACAAAAACCGTGTGCTAACACATCTATATGGAATCTAAGAAAAAAAAAAAAAGGTTCTGAAAAACCTAGGGGCAGGACAGGAATAAAGATATAGACATAGAGAATGGACTTGAGGACACGGGGAGGGGGAAGGGTAAGCTGGGACAAAGTGAGAGAGTGGCATGGACATATATACACTACCAAATGTAATATAGATAGCTAGTGGGAAGCAGCTGCATAGCACAGGGAGATCAGCTGGGTGCTTTGTGACCACCTAGAGGGGTGGGATAGGGAGGGTGGGAGGGAGATGCAAGAGGGAGGAGATATGGGGATATATGTATATGTATAGCTGATTCAGTGTTATACAGCAGAAACGAACACTCCATTGTAAAGCAATTATACTCCAATAAAGATGTTTAAAAAAAAAAAAAAAGACATACACAGCAATTTGTTAACAAGGTCTACTCTACTCCCTCTGGAACCAGGGCTCACACTGGGAATGTGGGGACCCTTCAAGACTGCCACTGCACCAGGGAGGCATTAGGACAAGAGCAAGTAAAAATGCCATAAAGCCTTCTCGCTGCTTTGAAGTCACCTGATTCTTGATTCAGCTCTCACTTAGTTGCTGCAAACCTCTGACTGTTTTCCAGAGTTCAGGCAAATTTGGTTATGACAGTTTCTGCTTGATTTTTTATGTTTCTTTGGGGGCACAAGAGCTTGGAGCTGCCTACTGTATCATTTTTGTGACCTGAAATTTTAAACTGTGGAGCCAAATTTTAAAGGTTGGTAACCAAAGATACTAAGAATTTTAAAAATTTATATGCAGAGCAGGGTCTAGTTACTTTTTTATTACATACCATTGGAGTGCGATGTTTCACTTTGGTCTGGATAACACCATCTTTTTCGTACTGTATCATATCGTTAAGTGGATCCCAAGGTCGAGTACTACATAAATGAAAAAACACCACTTGTTTAATGACTAAGCAAAATGCTCAGAAACTTTTTAAAAAACTTTCTACTCTATGATTAGATTTTCATTGGTAATTATAAACTTAGCTGTAAGATTAAGATATGTCATATCTAATCTGATTCTCGGCTTATTTTATAGGCTAACTACTATCATGGAGTCAAATTTATAATGAATGGAACATCAAGGGTAAAATCTCACACATACTGCTTAATTTAAAAACTATTCATACTAACAATAAAAAAAACTAGAAATGAAGGCAAAAAACTATGAGATACTGTTTGTAATATAATTTTTAATTACTTACTCTGCAAACTTGTAATGCCATTCTCCTGTGAGTGAGTCAAGTTCAAATAACTTGCAAGTCCACTCTTCATTTTTTGTTTTCCGATCTCTCGCAGCTTGTCTTTGAGCTTCTTCTAAAACATACTTTTCTTGAGTAGCTTCTGTTTGGTCTTTGGCATTTATGGCTCGAGTTACCCGCTGCCAGAGTCTAATACATGTGCAAAAATAATATTGAAAAAAACAACAGAAAATCAAATCTGCATACAATAGGCTTGAGTCCCCTTGAGAGAAAATGATGCCATGTAAGCTTTTGACAAAGCTTATGCTCGGATGCTTAGAAACAAGTCAAGATATAAAAAGTGATGCCTTGAATAGAGTGAGACAGTGGAGACCAATTTTTTTTCTTGGCCAGAGAAATTTATTACATGGGTTCTTAAACATACGGAAATGAATGGTTCTGATCCACAATGGTAGAAATGTAATGAAGGCTCAAGAATCTACATTTTTAACAAGCTCCCCAGATGATTCTTGTATCTACTGTTTAGGACCCACTGGCCTCAAAGATCCAGAAGTATACTGCCATGTTTCTCAACCTTGGGTGTAGGATTTGTCAGGGAATTAAAAAAAATCAGAATCTCCGGGAGTGGGCCCAAGTATGGCTTTTTTTTTTTTTTTTATCTTTCCCAGGTGATTTTAATGTGCAGCCAGTGTTGAGAACCATTGATTTAGCAGAAAAAAATACTGAGGTAAAATCTTTTCCCCTACTAAAGTTTAGTTTTTTATTAGATACTTAAAAATATATCTGTGTTCTACCCATCTGGGAAGATAGCATGTTGGGCTCAAAGAATAAAGGCTAGGGAATCAGATAGACTTGGGTTTAATCCTAGATCTGCCACTTCTTGGCTGGTGAACTTAAAGTTACTTATCTTGTCTAAGACTCATTTTCCTCATCTTTAAAATACATTAAATTATACCCACATCTCAAAAATTGTCATATGCCTTGGCAAAGTTTCACTCTGGATGGAGAGCATCATGTGGTTATAGCTGAAATAGAATTTTTAGAACTGGTGCGTACGTAATCTTCCATCTTTGAAAACCTCAATTTTGAGTACAGAAGGAAAGTGCACGTGGACTTGAATCCTCATGAGAAGAGAATGATATGCATGTGGAAACATGTAGTGAGAACTAAACTGCATAATGTGTATAAAGTACCTAGTAGAGTGTCTTCTACACAGCAGTCCCCTTCTCCTAACACAAGGAAAGAAATAGAAGAATACGATTGGGCAATATGTATACAATATTTTTGGTGTAAAAGTATAGGAGATCCAGGAAGAATTTCATGATTTAAGAACATAAATTATGGCCTTAATTAGTCCCCAACTAATATAAGTCCTCTAGAAGCCTGCACATCCAGTGGCGTGATTTTTGTATTTTAGAAAATAAAACAGAAGTAGATTTTGTACCACTTCGCCTAAAGTTCTACATGCCTAACCCAGGTTAGAAAACAGCTGCCGGATAAAAACCAAGAATCATTAGTCCCACCATTTTATGCAAACAAAAAAGTTTCTTCTTCTTCTTTTTTTTTTTTTTAAATAAGCCCTGGAGCAGATAAGAAGAGAAAGGAAAAAATAGGAAGTTTTAGTTTAGAGCTGCAGAAGAGCAGCATGATTTGTGTTATAACTATTTGATATTCACATACACCAAAACTTGTATCTTGTATCATCCCACAAATGCTGAACTATTTTGCTGAATTAAAACAGAGAAAAGTGACCATACTGTTGAGCGATTACAAAAAAATACTCTTTGATTTTCATGAAGTGAGCTGAAAAGTGGTATACTTACTTCTCTGATTCAAAATCTCCTTGCTCTTCAAATTTTACAGTGTGCCTTATTAATCTCCACTGCTTAATGTCTGGTGTTGGATTCCAGAAAACCTCTGAATTATCAGTCTTTTTGTCAGTAATAAAAACTTCACTATCCTATATTTAAGGAAATTAAAAATTAATGTAGAGAATTATCTTTATTTAAAAGGGAATTTTGTAGTTTAGTAATATAATAATAATTTCTTCCTGACAATCCCACAGTGAAACACATTTTTAAAACAAATATAACTAGCACTTTTCTAAAAGCCCCAAATCTCTTCTCATTCTTATAAAAACATTAAGATTAAATATCTAATACTTTTCATTTAAAAACTTGGTTGACTGCACAGGAAGTTTGTGAGATTTCACAAGTTTCACTTAATAAACAAATTTTAGACAATTACATGCAAAGCCTCAACAGCTGTCTCTGAATTGTCAAAGTAGAGCATAGTGTTTGCTATAGCTACAATGAGATGCTGTAGACCATCTACGTATTCAAAATATGTAGAAAAACCTAAGAGCCTTTCTTAGCATTAAAAATCTTAGCACAATCTTATAAAATTTCATTTTTAAAAAAATAGTTTTATCTTTTTTTCCAAATGATATTCAGATAGAAGTAAATTTTAAAAATAACAGAGCATTGTAGCCTCTTAGTTGAGTCTCTAGGTCCGTCTTCATTTTCTCATCATATTTCTCATCATTTTCTGATTATAATGCAGAAAAAAGCATATACTGGTGTTTACAGTGAGAGTGCATTTGGCAGTAGCATGATATGATCCTTTTTATTAATATAATAAGCTCCTCTTAACAAAATTACATAAATGTGAATTTAGGTCAGCAGAGAAGTAAATAAAAGCCACTGCTCTCAAAAAACACTATCTTTTCCATGGTCCTCCAAAGGAAATATAACCCTAATTGGAAATGCCTCTTCTGGTGAGAGGCAGTATACTGTTGTGTGTAAAAGCACGGCATTGGAGCCAGAGTGCCTGGGCGGAAATCTTACTTCACTACTTTGAACAAATTATTTAAACTCTCTGTGCCTCAGTGTCCTCCTCTGTAAAATGGGGACAATAATAATACTCATCTCATAGGGTTATTATACTAAATATTAAATGAGTTAATATGAGTAACATTTTTAAACAATGCAGTACATAGTAAGTGATATATAAGTGTTAGCTACTTTTACTGATTTAAAGTTTTGGAAAGAGCAAATATTACATTAAACTAAATACTGCTGATACAGAGCAATACCAAAATATTTGTTAAATTGAAACTTATGTTGAATAAGTTATGTTGAATGCTTTTAGAAATGGGATAAGTGAACTTATAAAATTTGATTTTTAATTTTTTTCCCATAGAATAGAATTCTTTTTGTAAAGCTACAATATAAAAATACTTACCCAATGTCCTTCCAAAGTAGCTAGGACTTCTTTTCCCAATTTTAGTTTCCCTGATATTTGATTAACACAGTCACTACTACCTAGAAATGGCTTTTAAAAGAAAAAATGTTGAAGAAACATTTTACTTTTAACTTATATTTACATATAATATAGACAAAAAAATAACCAAAAATGTAACTGTATAGTTACAGTGCTGTTAAAGGCACAAATGGTGAAATGCTGACTCAAATTTTAGTCAGAAATGTTCAATAAAAAGAAATTTAAATTTGTTGCTGTGGAAAAAATAGATAAGAACAGACTAAGTGAAGCCCAAATAAACATATTAAGAAAGATCACACTGAAGTAACTGACTGGTGTCCTGTGCTCTCTCCTGATTCAAGACTGCACTCTATCAATGTTGCAATATTTTAAGCAGTAACAACTCAGTAAACATAAGGGACTTAACTCATCTATTGAACAGCAACCCCTCCTTTAAAAACAAAACAATAAAACAATACCCAATCAAAAAAAACTTCCGAAAATTAAATTAGAAGAAATATATTTTGAGTTACTATATTGCCTTACTGATGTTTCTCCTCACTGACAAAAGTTTGATGCTCCAATCTAATCTTTAAAGGTGTCATAAATTACTTAAGACCTCTTCAGTCATGATTTTCAAATATCATCATCACCATACAAGCAAAAAATCTGCTAAGAAGAAAAAAAAAATCAAAGGGCATTGAATCAAATAATACTTAAAGAGATCCTTTTTATTAGAGCAAAGTTGCTGATTAGCTGGATATCAACATAGGAGCAATTTAGTCATAAGTATTAAATAATTCATAGAAATATTTTTATCTAAACGTAATGTACTATCCTACACCAACAATGACACTGTGAAAAGGTCTTAAATTTCCCTTTTATGCTGAGGCAGACAGAATTTTCCAAAGATGGCCTCAATTATAGCTACCCTTCCTCCTTCAGCCCACATGTTTTTCCTCAATGAGATCTTGTCACCCTCTCACTGAGAAGTGGGATCTACATCCCTCCCCTTTGAATTTAGGTGGGTTTGTAACTCTTCAACTAGTAGAGAATGGTGGAAATGATGTAATTTGATTTCTGAGTCTAGGTCATGGACAGCAATGCAGCTTCTGCCTTGCTCACAAGGACACTTGTCCTTGGAACCCTAAGCTGCCAAGTAAGAAGTCTGACTACCTTAAAGTTCCCATGATGTGAGGAAGACAAACCACATGAAAAAGTCATGTTTACAGGTGCTCAGATCTGCAGTCCTAGACTTTCAGTCATCCCAACATGTGGTGACTTACATGTCATCAGACATGTCATCAGTCATGTAAGTGATGACTTACATGTCATCAGACATATGATGACTTACATGTCATCAGTCATGTAATGTAAGTGATGACTTACATGTCATCAGACATGTAAGTGATGATCCTTCAGATGTTTCCAGGCCCCAACTGTTGAGTCTCTCATAGCCTGAAAGTCTTCCTAACTGTTGCCCCAGCCATTATGTAGCAGAGATAAGCCATCCCCAATATGCCCTGTCCAAATTCCTGGCCCACAGAACTCCTAAGGAACAGAACATAGCTGTTTCTAAGCTCGTGAGTTTTAGAGTAAATTGTTAGGCAGAAATAGTAAATAATAAAACTCTGTTAGTGTACACAGCATAGCTCAAGCTGATACATACTTTTCTTGGGGGGTACATACTGTTTGGTATTCTATAAAGCAATGTTTCAATTTACTAAGAAATTTCCATTCATCCTCTTCTTAAATCTCCTATTATAGTGCCAACAGTTTTATTAATTAAAATTAAAAACAACAAATCATGGCTTTCTGTTGATTTGGATCTTCCAAGGCTGCCCTTTCATGAATTCTATGCTCTTATATTTAGTTTTTAATTAGAAACTAAATCGTGCTTTTTGTTCAATATACACTGTATAGCTCTTGTTTAATTAGATGATACCTCCTATCATTCTCTACTAACCTTTAGTTTGAATTCAAGTATTGCACTGTATCCAGTTTTTTGACATGTAATATTGACTGTTCCACCAAGCTCCAGTGTCATTGTGCCATAAAGAATTCCTAAAGAAAAAAAACAATTTTGACAAAAGGTTAAAGAGAGAGAGAGAGAGACTGGCTAATAACAAGTAGAACTTTATAATCTAATCTTCTAGGAGAAACGAATAATTCAAGAGGATTCTGTCCTACTCAATAACAATCTATAATATACACATAAAGTTGGTTCTGTAGGATTTGAATAGATAACAGTTGATCCACATTCTTTCCAGTCTATATTTACAAATTAATATTCTCACTAAAATATATTAGTAATCCCAAAATCAATACCCACAGCATTTCTGCAGTCATTCGTGGACGTGTGCAGAGTTGTCCAATGTGCACACTGAAGCTGAAGTCAAACAAGGTGAGACTCTTGACTTCTGGCTTCATTACTCATATAGTAAACAAGTGTCTTTTCTGCAGTATATTTAGTGCCGCATTTTTGTGCTTTTTGTTGGTGATTTTACTATTTACAATGGCCCCCAAATAAGTGCTATCTGGTGTTCCTAAGCACAGAAGGTTGTGATGTACTTTATGGAGAAAATATGTATGTTAAAGCTTGGTTCAGGCATGAGTTACAGTGCTGTTGGCTGTTAGTTCAATGCTAATGAATCAAAAGTATATATGTAATATGGTGTCTTTAAAAAGAAACAAAGTTATGCTTTGACTGGTTGATGAAAATGCTGTGACAAGAGGCTCACAGGAACCTAACCATGTGTTTCCTCAAGGAGCAATAGTTTAGTATTCATTAATTCAGTGTCTGTGGTGACTTTATAGAACATAAGTACTACAAATAACAAGAATCAACTGTATAAGTAAGATAAATTTTAAAATCTCCACATTTTAGTTCTTGACTAAAAACAGTTGGGGAAATTCTGAGTTTGACAAGTTAAACAGGCTTTGTGTGTGTGTGTGTGTGTATCTGTTCTTGGACTAAACTTTTTTTTTTCCCAATGTTCATCATTCCCATAGTTTGTATATGTTTACTATGTATACATAGAAACCATATAAGCTCATTTTACACACAATCATACTATATATATCTTTCTCCAATTTGATTTTTAAACTCAACATTTTAGATAGGATTTTAAGTTTTTTCAAAATTTTTAATATAATTTTTAAAGGTTACTTTCCATTTACAGTTATTACAAAATCTTGGCTATATTCCCCATGTTGTACAGTACATCCTTGAGCCTTGAGCCTATCTTACCAATAGTTTGTACCTCCTAGTCCTCCACACCTATAATGCACCCCCCTCCCCACTGGTAACCACTAGTGTGTTCTCTATATCTGTGAATCTGCTTCTTTTTTTGTTATATTCATTAGTTTGTTGTATTTTTTAGATTCCATGTATTGAATATAAATGATATCATACAGTATTTGTCTTTCTCTGACTTATTTCACTTAGCATAATGCCCTCCAAGCTGGACTAAACTCTTAAGGCAGCCTTTAATATGCAAATGCAAAATGTTAATTTTCAAGAGAGGAAAAGACTATGCAATGCTTCTCATATTTATTTGGCTATGGAATTCTTATTTTATAAAACAATTTGAGACTAGTGATTTGGAGAACACATCTTAGAAAATACACGAAGGTAGAAACTAATCATTTCCTCATTCACAAGGGGTTATGATCTCTCCTTTTTTCCGTGCAATAAAAACATTGCTATGAAAAAAATTTTTCCCTGTTGCTATTTGGGTATGGCATTAGGTATCTCTCTACATGAAATATCATTTTATTTATTCTAAATTATTTAAAATTTAAAAATATACTTCTTATCAATTCATTTCATGATTTCAGATATTTCACTTCATGTCTATTTCAAGAACCACACATGAAGCTCAAAGAATTACCTAGCCTGAGGCCACAAGTTGGCAGTCTTGCACAGTGGATGGGAGACAACAAGCCTAGAGTTTAGTCTCAGCATTCTTACTAACTAGCTGGTCTGGCTTTAGATAAGATTCTTAACCCTCTTGGTTTTTTCATCTGTGAAATGAGGTCATATTAAATAATTTCCATGTTTTCATGAATCAGTTCCTAAAATATAGGATAATTACTCTAAAAAGTTATTTTTAAGAAATGGGTTGGAAAGGAGGATGAAGATAATGACCAAGCTGAGTGTTTAAGGTGATGCCATATAGCATAGCAGTGCAGATTGCAGAGCTGTGTGATCTCAGGCAAATTAACCTCTTTCTGCCTTATTTTCCTCGTTCATAAAACAGGGATAATATTACCTACTTTATAGGGCTGCTGGAATGATTAAATGAGTTTATAAATGTAAAGTGCACAGAATAGTTGGGTGCCTGGTCTGTTTTAAGTGATAGTTATTATTTAATACCTTTATCTGTGTACTAAATAATGGGGAAAAAGCATAATACATTAATTTTTAACAAACTGCCAAACAAGGATGAGAAAAAATTTTAAAGAACTTGTTACAATGAAAAGCAGTACATTAAAATTTTTAAAAGGGGTGGTGGTGCAAGAAGATAAAAATCACTTTTGAGGATTCTGAAATAACGGGCAGTTTCATCAAATTTTACAACTTGCAGACAAGGAGAATGAAATTCCATTATTATAAATCAGACTCTTCCAAATAAAGTATGTGTCACAAAAAAATCCACTGTGGTGAATTAATTCATCATAGAAATATTCAGCAGATGATAACAATGATCTCAAGTATCTGTAAACCAAGGACACTTTCAAACAAAAGGCTGACTCCATCAATCTCAAAACATAAATTACAGTCAAATACACTTACTTAAAAAAAAACCTAACTCAAGTATGGAAAATATTTACCTTTACAATGAGCATATGGCATTGTCATTACATAATCTTCGCCTCTATTCAAGAAAGTTAACCGTGCTTCTCCTTCTAATATTGCAGATAATGAGTTTCCTGAAATAAATATTGTTTATTAAGTTTCACAAAAATAATCCAGCCAATTCAAAACAAACAAAACATATTTAGGACACCTATCAGATATCTACAGTGGAATGTCTTAAAAATGTCTCAGTCTCAATGTGTCCAAACATGTATTTGTTGTCTTATACCCAAAACATATTCAATCCATGTTCCTATTCTTACAAAATGAGTACTTTTAAAAGGTACTCATTATATGTTTGTTGTGTTATTTTACATGAGGCTCTTAAAAAAAATCTTAAACATGTAGAACATGCAGTAAAACACTGTTTCACTGTATAGCTTAATATGCCCTTTTTTGAATAAAAACATTATTTCTTATCTGTAAGACACATTACGTCGTTAAGTCCCAAGCTTTAAGTACGTATAATTGATATAATAATACTATGGCTAATTTAGAAAAAATTTAAAATATGCATAACCCACCAAAATGCAATTGATGATAAAATTTCATGGTATTTTCTTCTAGCTTTTCATATATATATATATAAATATATATATTTCCCCCATTGACAGTTTTATTGAAGTATAATTTACATACAGTAAGTGACCCATTTTAATGGTGCATTTTGATAGTCTTAGCAATTGTATCCAGTCATGTAACCTCCACCACCACAATCCTTGCTCCTTGGCAGTCAATCCTTTCCTCCAGCCCAAGGAAACCACTGGTCTGGTTTCTATCACTATAGTTTGGCCTATTTTAGAATTTTGTATAGATGGCATCATAGAATATGTAGTTTATTGTGTCTGACTTCTTTCATTTAGCAAAATATTTTTCAGATTCATCCATGTTATTGTATCATCATTTCATGCCACTTTAACAATACTGAAAAATCTAATGTATGAACATAGTATATCTCTCCATTTACTTGTCTTCTTTAATTTTCCTCAGCAATGTTTTGTAGTTCTCAGTCTACAGGTCTTATATATCTTTCATTAAATTTACTCTTAAATATTTTATTTTTAAGATACTATTGTAATCAGAGTTGTTTTTTAAATTTCATTCTGCAAGTGTTCATTTCTAGTATATAGAAATACAATTGACTTTTGTATTTTGATCATGTATCCTACAACCTTATGAAATTCACTCATTAGTTCTAGTAGTATGGTGGTATATTTTTGAGGATTTTCTATATAGATCAGGTATGTATGTGGTTTAACTTCTTCCTTTCTAATCTGTATGCTTGTCCTTTAACTTGCCTACTGCATTGGCTAGGACTTCTAACAGAATTTCATACAGAAGTGGTGAGAGTGAATATGCTTGCCTTGCACCTGATCTTAAGTAAAAATTATTCTATTTTCAACATAAGAGTATTAAGTTGGCTATTTATTTTTCATAGATACCTTTAATCTAGTCCTAGTTTGTTGAGAGCTTTTATCATGAATGGGTATTGAATGTTGTCAAATGCTTTTTCTGAACCTATTAAAATGATATGATTTTCCTTTATTCTATTAATATGAATTACACTGATTGATTTTCAGATGACATGCCAACCTTGTATTTGAGATACACCCCACTTGATCATGATATATTATCTTTTAAATATATTGATCATGACATATATCATTTTTAGATATCCAATTATGTGTGTGTATTACCGTTTATATATATTGATTTGTTACTAACTTGTTAAGGATTTTTGCAGGTATATTCAAGAAAGATATTGATCTACAGTTTTCTGATAATGTCTGGTTTGGGGATTAGTGTAATGCTGGCCTCATAAAATAGCTGAAAAGTGTTTCCTCCTCTTCTATCTTCTGTAAGAAGCTGTACAGAATTGGTATTATTTCTTCCTTAAATATTTACAAGAACTCAAAATATCTGGGCCTGGACTATATCATTTTTATAATTTTTTAAAAAATTAATTTATTTATTTTTGGCTGCATTAGGTCTTTGTTGCTGTGTGTGGGCTTCCTCTGGTTGCAGTGAGCGGGGACTACTCTTTGTTGCAGTGCGCCTGCTTCTCATCGCGGTGGCTTCTCTTGTTGCGGAGCACGGGCTCTAGGCGTGCGGGCTTCAGTAGTTGTGGCATGCGGGCTCAGTAGTTGTGGCTCGCGGGCTCTAGAGCGCAGGCTCAGTAGTTGTGGTGCATGGGCTTAGTTGCTCTGCGGCATGTGGGATCCTTCCAGACCAGGGCTCGAACCCGTGTCCCCTGCATTGGCAGGCGGATTCTTAACCACTGTGCCACCAGGGAAGCCCTGGACTATATCTTCGAAGGAAGACTTAAAATTACTAATTCAATTTCTTTCACTGATTTAAGGCTATTATAACATTACATTTCTTCTTGGGTCGGTTTTGGTAATTTGTGATTTTTAAGGGATTTGCCCGTTTCATCCAAGCTGTCAAATTTATTGTCATAAAATTATCCATAATATTTCTTTATCATCCTTTCAGTGTCTGTAGGATCCGTAGTGATTCTGCTCATTTTATTCCTGATTTGTATTCTTTATTCTGATCAGTCTAAAATCAACTCTTGGGTTCCCTGATTTTCTCAATTGTTTGTCCACTTTCTACACTGATGTCTGCTCATTATTATTTCCTTCCTTCTACCTACTTGAAATTTAATTAGCTTCTTCTAACTTCATAGGGTAAAAAGTTAGATCACTGATTTGGTTCTTTTTTTTTTTCTAATTTAAAGTTATAAATCTCCCTCTAAGCACCCCTTCTGCTGTATCCCACAAATTTTGATATGCTGTATTTTCATATCATCTAGTCTTAAATATTTTCTAATTTCTCTTGTGATTTCTTCTTTGGCCCATGAATTATTTAGAAGTGTGTTATTTAATTTCTAAATATTTGGAGTTTACCTCGATATCTTATTTATTTCTAATTCTATTTCATTAAGGTTACAGAACATATTCTGTATGATTTCCATCTTTTTAAATTTATGGAGAGTTGTTTTATGGTCAAACATGTTATCTATACCAGTGAAAAACCATATGTGTACTTGAATACAATGTGTATTCTGTAACTGTTGCCTGTAATGTTCTAGAAATAACAATTAAGGTAAGGTGTAGATAGTGTTTTTCAGGTCTATATGTCTTTGCTTATATTTCATCTAGTTGTCTTATCATCTGCTGAGGAGACAGTGTTAATCTAAATATGATTTTAGAATTGCCTATTTCTCCCCTTAATTCTGTTTTTGCTTCATGTGTTTTGAGGTTCTATGATTAGATATACATTTGTGATTATTATGCTTTCTTGATGTACTAAACCTTTTATCATTATGAAATAACTCCTTTTTTTATCTCTGTTAATACTTTTTGTCTTAAAATTTTATTAATATAGCCACTCAATCATACTTGAACTTAATGTTCGCACAGTTTAGCTTTTAATTTTTTCTATCCATTTACTTTCAACCTATTGTGTCTTTACACTTAAAGTAGATCTATCCTTGCTGTTTTATTCAATCTGACAATCTGTCTTTAAATTGGATTATTTTGACCATTAACACTGATATAATTACGACGGGTTTTTTATCTGCCATGTTACTGTGTATTTTCTATTGTTCCTCTCTGATTTTTATTCCTTGATCAAGCTTTCCTGCTACTTTAAAAAATAATTTGAATTTTTTTTTTAGAATTTCATTTCAATAATCTTATTGGCTTTTTACTTATCCTTGTCATTATTGTGTGGATGTGTGTATGCTCATGTGCACACGCACATGCTCTAAAATAGCGCTTCTCAACAGTGGCACTACTGCTATTTTGGGCTGGATAGTTCTTTGTTGTGGTGGGTTGTCCTGTGCATTGTAGGATATTTAGCAGCATCCCTGGCCTCAACCTACTGGATATACCAATTGGAAAACCAAAATGTCTCTGGCCATTGCCAAATGTCTCCTGGGCCCCAGAGTTGAGGACCAGTGCTTTAGGGATTACAAATATTTATCTTTAAAATTTCACACGCCACTTACAATTAAATTAACCACTTTTATAAAATGTAGAAACTGTGCAATCTGTATGTCCACTCTCCTTTAAGCCTTTATGCTATAGTTATATCTGCATATGCTATAAAATTCACAAGACAATGTTAACATTTTTTGTTTTGAACAGTAATATATATTATAAACAAATTGAGAGGAAAAGGTAAGAAAAAATGTCTTTTGTATTTACTAGATACTTATCATTTCTTACAATCTTCTGTCCATTCTGAGGATCTGAGTTTTTATCTAGTATCATTTACCTTTAGCTTGAAGAACTTTAGCTTTTCTTGTGGTATGACTCTTCTGGCAACAAATTCTTTTAGTTTTATTTTATCTGAAAATGACTTTATTCTTGAAGAATATTTTCTTTCAACACTATAGAGATGTTCCATTTTCCTGAGTTCTTCACAGATTCTAATAAGAAGTTGGCCATTACAGAATCATTATTTCCCTGAATGTATTATATTGCTTTTCTCTTTTTGTTTTCAAGATTTGTCTTTGACCTTTGGCTTTAAATAGTTTGAGTACATTGTGTCTTGGCTTAGCCATTTTTTTTTTCCTAACCACTAGACTGCCAGGAAATTCCCTGTATTGCCTTCTGTAGGACATTGGTGGATTCCCACTCCACCAGTTTTCTAGAACTTGAAGTTAAAGAAGTGGGAGTTGGGAACTTCCCTGGTGGTCCAGTGGTTAACACTGCACTTCCACTACAGGGGGCATGGGCTCGATCCTTGGTTGGGGAACCAAGATCCTGCATGCATTGGTTTAGCCATCTTAATGTTTATTCTGCTTGGTATTCTTTGAGCATCTTGAATGTGTAAATTTATACCTTTCGTTAAATTTGGAAAACTTTTGCATCAACTCATTTTTTTTTTTAACATCTTTATTGGAGTATAATTGCTTTACAATGGAGTGTTAGTGTCTGCTTTATAACAAAGTGAATCAGCTATACATATACATATATCCCCATATCTCCTCCCTGTTGCATCTCCTTCCCACCCTCCTTATCCCACCCCTCTAGGTGGTCACAAAGCACAGAGATGATCTCCCTGTGCTATGCGGCTGCTTCCCACTAGCTATCTATTTTACATTTGGTAGTGTATATATGTCCATGCCACTCTCTCACTTCGTCCCAGCTTACCCTTCCCCCTCCCCGTGTCCTCAAGTCCATTCTCTACGTCTGCGTCTTTATTCCTGTTCTGCCCCTAGTTTAGATTCCATATGTGTGTGTTACCATACGGTATTTGTTGTTCTTTTTCTGACTTACTTCACTCTGTATGACAGACTCTAGGTCCATCCATCTCATTACAAATAACTCAATTTCGTTTCTTTTTATGGTGGAGTAATATTCCATTGTATACATGTGCCACATCTTCTTTATCCATTCATCTGTCGATGGACACTTAGGTTGTTCCATGTCCTGGCTATTGTAAATAGAGCTGCAATGAACATTGTGGTACATGACTCTTTTTGAATTACGGTTTTCTCAGGGTATATGATCAGTAGTGGGATTGCTGGGTTGTATGGTAGTTCTGTTTTTAGTTTTTTAAGGAACCTCCATACTGTTCTCCATAGTGGCTGTATCAATTTACATTCCCACCAACAGTGCAAGAGGGTTCCCTTTCTCCACACCCTCTCCAGCATTTATTGTCTGTAGATTTTTTGATGATGGCTATTCTGACCGGTGTGAGGTGATACCTCATTGTAGTTTTGATTTGCATTTCTCTAACGATTAGTGATGTTGAGCATCATCAACTCATTTTTTTCCTGTTCCATGTTCTCTCCCCTTCTGGGACTCCAGTAACACATGTGTTAGACCATGTGATATTATACAACAGATATCTGAGGCTCTGTTCATCTTTTAAAATAATTTTTCTCTGTGTTTTCCACATTGGATTTCTATTTATCTATTTACAAGTTCACTTATTTTCTTCTCTATCATCTCCATTCTGCTGTAAAGTTCACTCTATGAATTTTTAATTTAAAATACTGAATTTTTCAGTTCTAGAATCTCTATTTAATTTTTGAAATATATCTATTTCTACTTTTCTTCTAAGCTGTACAATTTTTTCATTCACTGTGACCGTATTTTCTTTTACTTATTTAAGGGCACTTATTTTAGCCACTTAAAAATCCTTGTGTGCTACTTCCAACAGTATATCCTGGGGTTTGTCTCAGTTGATTTTCTTTTCCTTTGAGAATATGTTCCATTTTCCTGGGTCTTTAAGTTAGGTAATTTTGGATTTGATTCTGGACATTATAAATGTTGAGTTGTAGAGACTCTGAATTCTATTATTTTTCTCCAATGAAAGTTGTTCTTTTGTCTTAGCATGCAATTATTCAGTTGGACTCAAATTACGAACTTTGGGGTTTTTTTGGGTGGCAGTTTTGTTCTGGATTTAGCCAGAGAGGTAGGCAGAGAGAATTTGGGATCCCCTCTCTGGCTCTTTTCCTTTTCAGGTTCCTGTTCTCTGTCTAGTGGCCACAGTTTCTCCAAATTTAGTGTTTGGTTCCCCAGGTCAGAAAGGCTGCAATGTTTCTACCAGTTTACCCTGCTAACTGTACCTGACCTGAGGCTGAAAGTCATGGAAACGAGGATTCATTCTGTAATTTCTGTTCTATGACTGTGGACTTCCCACTGAATTGGCCTGCAATTGTTCTCTCTTTAATGTTTTCACGTATTAATAGCTGCTTTCTGTATTAGGGCCAGATGTCTAGAGGAGAAGGACTGGTCTACTAGGACCTTATTCAGACATTGTTGTCCACATACATTTTTAACATAAAACCACATAGATTTTTGTATCCAACTTTATACATGTATTGGTATACCATAAAATCATTTCTCTCTTATTATATAGTATTCATAACCATACTATATCTTAAAATAACTGAATGTTCCCTTATTTTAAAGGAAATACTTGCTCTTTGTGGGAAAGTTGAAAAATCCAACGATAATTACCCATAATTCCATCATTCAGGTTAATCATGAAATCTTGATATAATTCCTTGCATCTTTTTTTCCTATATATGGATGTATACATGTTTTAAAGCAGAGTAGACTCAGAGCATATATGTACTCTGCTTTTCACTTAACATTATATCATAAGCCATTTCAAATTTTAGTGCACATTAGAATTACCTGAGGAGATCGTAAAAATGTATATTCTTGGGCTTCTCTGGTGGCTCAGTGGTTAAGAATCTGCCTGCCAATGCAGGGGACAGGGGTTCAAGCCCTGGTCTGGGAAGATCCCACATACCGCAGAGCAACTAAGCCCATGCACCACAACTACTGAGCCTGCGCTCTAGAGCCCACGAGCCACAACTACTGAGCCCGTATGCCACAACTACTGAAGCCCGTGTGCCTAGAGTCTGTGCTATGCAACAAGAGAGGCCACCACAGTGAGAAGCCCACGCGCCACAACAAAGGGTAGCCCCCGCTCGCCACAACTAGAGAAAAGCCCACGCGCAGCAGCAAAGACCCAACGCAACCAAAAATAAAATAAATAATATAAATAAATTTATATAAAAAAAGTATATACTTGAGCCCAGTGATTTTGATTTGGTAAGTCAATATTGGGATTCAGGATTCCAAAATTTTAACTGATACTCTGATTATGAAATTGATGGTTTATGCATACTGTTTGAAAAACAAGAGCAGTTCTCCCAAATGATGATAACTTATTCAACCCATAGCAAAGTGACTAAGTACCTATATTTTATCTGCTTTGCAGAATATCAGAAAGCCATTTAAAAATGAATGGTTCTTAGGGCAAAGACTAGTGGTACAAGAAAAAACAGATCCATAGATCTGAGAAGATAGCCCTTGAGATAGAAAATAATGGCATTAAAAACCAGTGATAAATAAACCAAATACTGAGAAAATTTATTGGCTATTGGGAAGAGAAAGTTGTGATCTTGCTTCACTTCATACACACTATATACAAAGAAATAAATTTCAGGCAAACTAAAGAGCAGTGAAAGCATAAAAATATGAGAACATGTAAGCGAATTATTATGTAAGCTGAAGTGAGAAAGGGTTTTCTAATCGTGACATCAAAAGTAAAAACCATCAAAGGAAAAACTGATAATTTAGTACATCAAAAAAATGTCAAGAGACTACTTAAGAGGAATATACTCTACCCAGATGTCATTAAATTTAACTTAATTTAGATTCAAGAAAATGAACTAATTCCTAAAACAATATAAACTATCAAACTCTCCTAGCAAGAAGTTTCCATATGGGCAAGTCAATAACCAAAGAAGAAATGAGGAAGTTACCAAAAAATTGTCCCTACAAAGTTTGAATTTAGTAAATTCTTTCAAATTATAAAGGAACAGATAGTTCTGATATACACAACTGTATGTACTATAACATAGAAAAAAGAAGGCCAGCTGCTGAAGTAATCGCAGAAGTGAGCTATGTACCTGGTATTCAATAAAAATTCTACAAGGGTAGAACACACATTCACAAAAGCCATTTAAACTATAGTGAGGGTAGGGGCATGGAGGGATGGAGGGTTCAGTAGGGAGGGAATAACCCAAATATACGTAACCTTCAGAAGAAAATGATCACCCTCTGAAACAAGCAAAATATAAAACTAGGCAAAAAAATCAAAACCAAAACCCAAACAAAGCAAGCATCAAGGGATGATTTGTTTGTTTGAATTGTCACAGATTTTAGATTAAGGTTTCCTACTGTACATATTTATTTTCCCTTGTACTTAAAAAAGTTTTTGTTAGTATGTTACTTGATCCAAGGTTAAATATCATTACTGACTGACCCTGGACTAAGTATTCTAACTGTATTTGGACTCTTTCTCCTCTTTTCAAAGACTAAATAAAAAGATCAAGCCCTTAGGTACTTTGAGATGAAACTAAAAACCTTAGTAGAGCTAAAGGCAAAAAAAAAAAAAAAAAAAAAATTACGGCCTAAAATGGTTAGCTGTAGTGGGCAATCATTATTCTGTCTTTTGATAAGTGGTGTTTGTGGTAAATTTACACGTACGTGATGAACACTTACATAACATGAGTCATACCTCTATTTATGAATGAGCAAAGAAAAACAAAAGGAAAAGGAAGGTCATTATCCAAGTAAAAATGATAAAATTACATATAAATTCCTTGCTGAAAACAGCCCAAGACATTGTCTGTATAAAAGCTCACCAGGAAATATTACCTCCCAGAAAAGCATATAGATTGAGACATGGGTAAACTCACCATAGAACTTGGACTTAGCCAGGATACTACCACTAAGGCAAAATCCATCTTTTCGGTTACTAACATAAAAGGCAGATATTGGTGGATGATGGGACACCTATTGAATACAGGAAAAATACATTAAAATATAATAATATAAGCATATTATTGTGATATTACCAAAAGTTCAAGTCTTAAAAGCATACTCTAATAATGAATTAAAAGAAACATTTGGTAAGTAGTAAAATTAAATATTGATGATTGTAGTAACCAATCTCCAAGATGTATCTCAAGGAAACCTACCTCCTGGTATTCACACCGTAAGGTGAGCTTCTCTTACACTGTACCAAAGTTAGTTTGTGTGGAAGTAATAGTATATCACTTCTGAAATTAGGTTATAATGCAGCATGTAAGGAACTGAGTTCTCTTGTCAAAAGCCATGTGATGAGCTTGGAAGCAGAATCCTCCAGCCCAGGTAAGCCTTCAGATGATTGCAAAGCTGGCTGACATCTTGACCTCAACCTCAGGAGAGACCCCGAGCCAGACCACCCAGCTAAACAGTTCTCAGATTCCTGAACATCACTGCATGAGATAATAAATGTTTTTGTCTTAAGCCATTAAGTTTTGAATTTGTTATATAGCAATGAATAACTAATACAGTGGCTATTCTTCATGTAGATTACTGAATAGACTGTAGGAAACTAACAAAAGCTTTAACAAATATTTTAATAATTAATATTGCAAAATGTATACATCATGTTTTCTGAAATGAGACAAAACTAAAATCAAACGCTTCTCAAGCTTCTCAACTTAGTGAAGAATTATAGTGAACTAAAATACAAGACAGATAATCATTAATTAAAAAAAATTAATACAGATAAGTGGTTTCAATCTGAGGAGTATATCAAAATCTCTTGGGAAGAGGAAGGTTTTTCAAATAACACATAGTCTTCTCATCCTCCTTACACTCTGTATATGAAAGGTAAGCAGGTCAGGATTTGTTTAGATGAAGAATAGCTGGGAAGAAATAATAGGGTGGGAGAATTAAATTTAAAAATAATGAGGCAAAAAGTGCAATATCAGGTTATCTAATCGTGAATGCACAGATTTGACGACTGTGGAGGGCTTAAAAAGGCATGTAATTTGAGATAAATTTAGAAAGATATGGAGGACCCTGAATGTCAGAGAAATGGGTGTAAATTTGATTTAGGAACTGGGGAACCACTGAAGTATCTGGTCCAAAAAAAGGAGCGGGGGCAGAGCAAGAAAAATAAAGATTTATTTTTTATCGTAGGATTCCATGACTGTAAGAGAGTATGTAACTTAAGAGTATGGTATTTAGTAGTAGTCAGTACTAAGAGGTTAAAATCTTACCAAATGTTCACTAATAAGAAAGGTTATAATCAACAGTGAGTTTACTGAGTTAATATTTTCTATAAAAAAATCTGAATAACTTCCAAATCAGTTTTATTTCTATAACATGCATTTCTAATACCTGTTCAGCAATATAAAAAGTTTTGCTGTTTGTTCTGGGATGAATCCACAAACAACGGAAAGTCTCACCAAGTATAGGATTATAAGGTTTCTTCAGTCCCTAGTAAAAAACATACAAGTTTCAAATTATAAATATGGAAGATTCAAAGTACTAACTTAAACCAGTCAAGATAGGCTTAACTGTATCATCTGCGAACTATCCTTATAAAATTTCCCAGTAGTGACATGAAATAAAATTAAATGACTTCAATCATAATACAGGTCTAAATAACCAAGTAGTTTGCAATTCTGCTAACTGAAAGAGGCCCTGCAATGCAATTATTAATAAATAATCTAAAGATAACATAAAGAATAAAGAACACATGTAAGGCTATAGAAAGTAAAACAAACATTACCTTTGGCTTTTTATAGAATCCTGACAAATACCATTTTACTACTTTCTTCAAACGGAAATAAGGATTTTCTTCAAGAGCAGCCCTAAAAAACAAAATGATATATGCAAAAATTTTACATAATATATCACAAATTCTCCCTCATATTAATCAAGTCAACAATTGAATATGAGATATGATTGGAAAGCATAATTCATTTTCAAAACAGATGGCAAAAACAACCATATAAATCAGTTTGCAAGAATCATTTTTCATAATCTGGTTACTTTTCTCCCCATTTTTAACCCCATCTTTAGCCTTCAACCTCCCCTATGTGCTACCAACTGATTTTCCAGAGTGAATTGTACCAATATAACAGATAATCAAAGAATAATTTTCATTTTAAAAGAGGCATTTTCAAAAGCCATGACTCACCTGTCCCCTTGCCCTTCTGCTAATGCTATGAACATTGCAAAACACTGATTGTGTTTTTCAGGTGAATTCTGAGAAGTCTATATATATATATATATATATATATATATATATATATATGTATATATGTATATATGGCAATTTATTTATATTACTCTCTTCAAGCACGTCTGAAGGTCCAATGTGGTGATTTTTGAAGATGAAGTGTGAGATGGAAGAGGCTAGGCCTAGGCTTGCTGACAACTGTGCCAAGTTGAAAATACTGAACTTTTCGGGAGTTAACATTCCTCTGATTGCTCTCTTCTTGGTTTAAATTCTCTTACTACACAATTTATTTACAGTTTTACATGTCTGTAGGATGCACAGTTCAAAACTCAAAGCAATATAAAGAAGTATACAGTCTTGCTATTGCCCCATCTCTCCATACTCTTCCTACTTAACCTCCCATAGGTAACTTTTTTTTTTAGCTGCTTTTTTTTTTTTTGGCCGCACCACGCGGCATATGGGATCTTAGTGCCCCGACCAGTGATCAACCAGGGATCTAACCCGCGCCCCCTGCAGTGGAAGCGCAGAGTATTAACCACTGGACTGCCAGGGAAGTCCCTAGCTGCTTCTTTTTATATAGTTTTCTTGAAGTATAAAGAAGCAAATATAAATATGTAGTCTTTTTTTTTTCTTATTTTTCTTTGGCTGTGTTGGGTCTTCATTGTGGTGCGTGGGCTTCTCAGTGCGATGGCTTCTCTTGTTGCGGAGCACGGGCTTTAAGCACACGGACTTCAGTAGCTGCAGCACGGGGGCTCAGTAGTTGTGGCTCGTGGGCTCTTGAGCGCAGGCTCAGTAGTTGTGGCTCACAGGCTTAGTTGCTCTGGGGCATGTGGGATCTTCCTGGACCAGGAATCGAACCCGTATCCTCTGCACTGGCAGGCGGATTCTTAACCACTGTGCCACCAGGGAAGTCCCAAATATGTAGTCTTTTTCTTAAAAAAAAGGGGAACAAACTAAATGCATTCTTCTGTACCTTGCTTTTTTACACACACACACATAGTCCTGAAGATCCCTCCAAATCAGTTTATAGAGTTCTTCCTTAGTGTGGATGTACCATACATTACTTAACCAGTCAACTGTGGCTGGACACTTGAGTTATCTAACCTTTTGCTATTCCAAACCCTGCTGCAACAATTTTGTATATATGTCATTTTGTACATGTGGAGTTGTATCTGTAGGAGATATTCCCAGAAGCAGGATTACTGGATCAAAGGATTGAATGCATTTATAATTTTGGTAGATACTGCCAGATGCCTTTCTAATGCACTGTGCTAGTTTGTGTGACCCAGCAGCAGTCTATGAGTGCCACACAACCTTGGCAACAGTGTGTGTTGCCAGAAGTGCAACCTTTCAATTTGGGAAAATGGTCATCTCTCAAGATCTTACTGTGATTCATAGGAACCTGCCTCATATTCTGAGGGAAATAAATTTCTAGATAGGTAAAAGAAAGCAGAACTGGGGTATAAAACAGAACTGGGGTATAAAAGCGTTTAGATTTTTGGTCAAAGTGATGGATGGAAAATAGATCTTATTATGGTTTGAATTTGCACTTTTCTTATTTTAAGTGAAGTTTACACGTTTAAGGACTATTTTTATTACTTCATTTTTAAACTGCTTGGTCATTTCCTCCACTCCTTTTTCTATTAGGTTATTGATCATTTTCATTCACTAAGAATTTATTTTCATTCACTAAAATAAAAAGAGCCCTTTTTATTTTAGGGAGCTTAACACTTCATTTATGACTTAATTTGTAAAACTCTCCCACAGTTTACAAATTATCCTTTGAATCAGCTTGTTTTTTTTGTTTTTGTTTTTTTTGCAGTGTTCATTAATGCAACTAGTAGACTAATAATGCAACTAATAAACTGAATACAGGTATGAATGCAGAATCTAAAAATCAGGTCACAGGGCCAGAACCTAGTATCTTAGAAAACACAGCGCCTTGAAACTGCTGCTGGAATGGGGGCAGCAAGTGAAACCTGGAAAAGTATGATTCTCCAAGAAACTGCTGGGAAAGAGGTAGGCAGCTCCTCCTCCACCTCCTTTATGCCTGCCTTCTTCAGAATTACTCCCAGGATCAGCTGGCAGGAAGAAAAGCAAAGATGAGAGTGGGGATTTATGCCATGTGCCAGCAATTAGTAGGATGTTCCAGTTGTGATAAGCTGCACACGCCTCACTGCATGCAGAGAGGATAAGCACAAACGAAAGCAGAAGCCCCAGGACGGGACCTGAAGGAGCACTTAGGTGGGGGGAGAACAAAGAATGCCAACCAGCTCTCCCTGCGTTAGGTCAACGCACAGGTCAGGGAGCCTGTGATGGCAGTGCTGTCAAGGCAGGGGCAGAGTTCCTGTCTTCCTCAAGCTTGTGATTTCTCCATCTGACCTCATAAACGGAAACATTACAGCAAGGTATTAAACCTGCTTCTTATTAAGGTCAACTATAGAAATGGTGGAGAAGAGAGAGTGGTATCTCATTTGAGCCTGATTTTGGTACAGCATTACCACTGAAATCACACTCTGAAAAACTCGAAAACCATGAAGTATCTTTTATTTTAAGAAATGAGAATTTACTTACTCAGATAGGAAATCTGCATGATAGTAGTAATCTGAAAGTTTATCCAGGAAAGAACGGGGTTCCAAAATAAATGTAGGCAGAACCACCCTGGATAGGTCCATGCCAGGACGGACTTGTTTCAGTAGTGTCCAGATAAGGCTTTTGTTTTCTTCTGACACAGTTTCTGTTTGAGAAGCCTCACCTGCCTTTAGCAATTAACAAAAAATACTGAAATACTATATTTATTTCGGACACATAAATATGTAGATAAGACAGCTAATACTGAAAATATGAATTTTCTCTAAGACTATTCCAAGCAATCTTAAAATGTGAAAATAACCCATTAGGTAATAAGTCAACACGTATAAAATTTAGTAAAAGGGTTGTCACAAGAGACACTAAAGTGAATGATATATACAAAGAATCCATTACAAAAAACATTATACTCTATTATTTTATACTATGTTTACTTCTATGCATTAGCAATAACAAGAAAGTTATAAATTCATGTTTCCCTACAATTTACTTTGTACCTGGCAATAACATCAAGGAGTATCTTATTTCAAAAGCAAACCTGAAGAAGATGTAAACTCTAAATTTAATAGAATATATTGGTATTTGTGCGAGTATATGTGTTTAATTGTTTACAAATCTTGATATATTCATATGTATGCAACTTTTAAAATAAAATAGGTATTATATAAATACTATTCTCTTTCAGGAAAATAAGCAATAGGTCATACAAATATCTTCAATTTCATCTGTAAATTTCCAAGAATTAGAAAACCAAAATCTCTGAAAATCACAGACTGTTACCTCTCCGAGTTCTTCATGGCTCTGTTCAGTGTAGGTAGTCTCCTTTAAAGGCTCAACCGGCTCAGGTTCAATGTATGAGTCATCTTGCCTTTCTGATGTATCTGTGTCACTTTCTTCACTTTTCCCCATCACCTCATTGTCAGACTCATCATGCTCTTGATCATTTTCTTTATCAGATTTATCAGAATACATATCTTGGTCCTTAAAATGCTGTCGTTCAATTTCACTATCATTTAACCTTAAGAGAAAGAATTATTAGGAGGAAGGATAAAGGAGGTTAAGAATATTTAATTTATAAATAAGAAGGATACGTAACACTTACTGAGAATTTACTATGTGCAGGGTACCATTCTAAGTGTTTTATATAATTTAACTCATTTAATCATACAATAGCCCTATAAGTAAAATTATTACTCTCACTTCACAGATGAATAAATGGAGGCACAGAGAAATTAAACTAAAACCTGGAAAATGTTAAAAGATGACACTCTGAGCTCTTTGCTTCTCTATCCTTTAGGTCTAAAATTTTCCAAAAGCAAAATTTTAGACTATTTCTTGCTAGATTTTTTTCTTAGTTTTACAAACATCATCACTTGAATCAACCTATCACTTCTGGTCTAAAGAAAAACTTCAAGCCAAGACCACTAGATTCTCAAGTGAACACAAATTAATTATGATTTTCTACCTGTAAAGGTCTCCAAAGTCACTCATAATAAGTCCAAAAATAAAAGGAGAAATGTATAAGGTAATTATATCGATTTAATACTGGACTGAGGACTTCCCTGGTGGCACAGTGGTTAGAAATCTGCCTGTCAATGCAGGGGACATGGGTTTGATCCCTGGTTCGAGAAGATCCCACATGCTGCAGAGCAGTGAAGCCTATGCGCCACAACTACTGAGCCTGCACCCTAGAGCCCGCGAGCCACAACTACTGAGCCCCTGCCACAACTACTGAGCCTGCACCCTAGAGCCCGCGCTCTGCAACTACTGAAGACTGCGCGTCTAGAGCCCGTGCTCCGCAACAAGAGAGGCCGCCACAATGAGAAGCCCGTGCACCACAACCAAGAGTAGCCAGCCCCCACTCACCACAACTAGAGAAGGCCCGCGCGCAGCAACAAAGACCCAACGCAGCCAAAAGAAAAAAAAAAAAAAACAAACTAAAACTGGATAGGCTTAACCTTGAAAAAAAAATCCATGGAGAACTGGAAATGGAAATTTCAGCTTAAGGAAATGAACCTATGGCCTAAAATTGTTAAGCTGCCATACCCAACCTTATTCTTACTTACAAGACAAGGGTTACTAATCTGCACAAAAAGGAAACAATTCTTTTTAAAAAGTCACTTCCAGAATCAAAAATTTTTTTAGAAATTTCTCATTTAAGAAAGTATCTGTGGGTTTCGTTTGGTATAAAAAATTTGTAAAGTACTTTACAAATGAATACTTGGTGCCGTTATATATAATAACTGACATTTTAACAATGCTGACATAAGTTTAACAGAGCAGAGTAGTCCTATTTGATTCTCTTTTAGTCTCTATTTTTCCAAAATCTTCTTATGTTTGGATTTTAATCAGAGAACTTCTAACAGAAATACATTTTTTAGAATACTTTTCTTTTTTTTCCTTTACAATTGTATATTTTTAAAAACGTAGTCTAAAATTGCTGTCTTTGCTTTCTTACCATCTAGTCTCTCCTTAATCCCTCACAATCTGGTTTTTATTTTCTCTTTTATTTTGTTTTATCCTCTCTCTCCCCTTTGGCAACCAGTCCAGTTGCAAGACTTCATCATTTCTATTTGATGATTTCTGTTTGATTATTTCCCACGCATGCAAGAATAAGCTTCAGATTCATGTTTTTAAATGCTTGGTTGACCACATCTATATATACTGGGACCACTGCATCCTCAACATGTCCAATATTTAATATACTATCTCCCAAATATGGTCCTTTAAAAAAATTTTTTTTAAATTTTTATCATCTTCCCAGTCACTCAGGCTTAAAACTTGGTAATCTTTTTTTAACTTTACCCATTTCCTGTCTCTTACATCCAAGGAGATTCTAAGTCTCGAAGGTAGGCTCCCATCCTTCCTCATCTCTGCATCATCAGTTCCTAGCTCATTTTCTGTCATATATCCACATGAACGTGTTGATATGTTGATTCTACTTAATGGTAAAATCTGTTATATTGATCCTCTCCCTGATTCCCTAGCTGGATATTATGTTTTCATCCTCTAAATTATCCTGATCCTATATTACCCTAAGACATCTCTCCTTTGGTTGTTTATGTCATTCTTTTCCTCCTACTATTTATAGGTGCCTGGCATTTTATCACTTTCAAGCAAAACAAAACAAAACATCTCTCTAGGATTACATAGCTAGTAAACTGTTATACTGGATTCAAATTTAGGATCATATCTGATTCATTTTCCTATTCACAATGTGGTGAATTACAAAGAAAAGTGTATGGTATCTTACACAGAAAAGAGACTCAAAATTTTTTAATGAATAAATATGTGAAGTAGATGAATTTTAAGATCCCCAAATAAGAGCATTTAAGGATTACCTGGTATTCTATAACACCAGGGGAAAAGGCCCCAACAAAAACCCATTCCTATATCAGGTGCACCTCCCTCCTGCTCATCCTATCCCATTCAGACTCCTATACTAGGATAAAATAAAGCTCCAGATTATAGATCTGCAAAGAAAGGATGTAAAAGATAAGGTAATGGTGGTTTTATTTATTTATTTATTTTTGGCAGTTTTAAAAGCGAGTAAAGAAAAAGAGTCAAACAAAAGGATAGGGAAAAAAAAAAAAGTTCATCTCAGCTTACAGGGAAGCGAGGAGAGAAGCAGTCTAACTTTGAGGAGGGTAACCTCAATGCTGACAGAAATAAGTGGCTGCAGAGAAGCTGAGGGTTGAGGCCAGGGAGGAAAAGGGGAAGTCTATTTTTCCTGCAAAGCAACAGAAGAGATCTGAACCTCAACCTTCGTTTCCTTGAAGAAAATTTTTTTTAGTACTAACTACAATGAATGCTTCAGGGGAAAAAAATCCCCCACAAATAGGATACAGTTCCAATTTGAAACACAATATAATAAGAGAATTCCACAAATACCAGGTAGAATAAGTCAAGTCCATTATAGAAAAAACAAAAAAGTGCTATAGAACAACAGTAGAAGGACAGATTACATCTCATTTTTATGAGGCAAAGAAAGGCTTCGCATATGATATAATATTTGAGATTGAGATTGGCCTTGAAGAAAACACAGGAGTATGACGGAAGAAAAGAGCAAGGAGGACTAGAGGTCATTCTTAATTGAGGGAACACCAGGCACAAAGACAAGGTAGTTAGCATGGTTGTATTTAGGAAAGAACAAGTAATTCATATTAGCTGGAATCAAGGAAATAACTTTCTACACCTCACCATAGCAACTCAACAAATTTTAAACCAGGCCATAGGGGTTTAAAGACAGCTAAGTTTCAATCCTAGATACAATACAAAAATTCTAGGCCTGCCAACTAATCTAGTGAATAACATAGTCTCGAAAATAATCACCAAATTAGTGGCAATATCTACTTACTGGAAGTTATCACCACTGTGGAGACTGTTAGCACGTAATAAGCCATACAAAGTCACATGTGTGCTCTCTGATGAGATGCTCAGGTCATGTTCCTTTCCTTCCCTGATCATTGTACGTTTCAGAAGACTAGAACATTTCAAAGCCAACTCCAAAGCATCCATCCAGCACCTTCCTAGAAGAAGACAGATTCATAAATAGTATAATTCAAGAAACTAGAAAAACTAGCATCCATCTTAATTTAACACTGTTAACTTTTAAACATACTATTATTTCTCTCAGAAACATGCACTGTAAAAGTTAATTAGAATATAAAATCCTGCCAGGATGTCTTAATGCAATTTTTCAATTTAATAAGTGCTTTTTACATTCTAAATATCTAGAAACCACTGGTAAATAAATAGCATTAACGTGCATTAGAAAATACATCTAATCTAAAATAAGTGTACTTTATTTTTAAAAGCTTCAAACATTAACATGTAGAATAACTGAAGGTACCAAAAAGGTACATGAAATATACCTAAGGGATTATGTTTCTACTATAAACAAACTATCTAAAATAATATTTTGTTGTTGACAGGACATCTATCCCAGGTTTAGCACCCAAATTTTAAGTCAAAAAAATGCCTGTCTAATACTGTTATTAACTGCCATATTAGTTAGTGGAAGCATCAATAACTTAATTTTTTGTGTGTGTGGTTGACTATATATATTTTAATTTTTATTTATATTCGACTATAGTTGATTTACAATGTTGTGTTTCAGGTGCACAGCAAAGTGATCCAGTTATACATATACATATATCTATTCTTTCTGAAAATTTTTTTCCCATTTAGGTTATTACAGAATATTGAGCAGAGTTCCCTGTGCTCAACAGTGCTCAACAGTATGTCCTTGTTGGTTATCTATTGTAAATATAATAGTGTGTATGTGTCAATCCACAAACTCCCAATTTATCCTTCTCCCCCAATAACTTTATTTTTTTTTAATTAAAATTTAGAACAGTACTAGCAGAAAAAAATGTTAATTGCTCTTTAAAAGTCATATACATTTGTTTCAAGATATGGTGGCAATATCAGCCAAATAAATCATTTTCATAATGAAAGCTCATGCCTATGATATTTTAATTTAAAAAATAATTATCTAGTGAAAGTAAAGTTTAGGTTACATGATTCCCTAGGCTAAGCTAGTCTACACTATAAAACATAAAAGTGAAGAAAAAATCCATTATCAATTATTAAAGTTTTAAAGTTACCTTGCTTTGATACAAATTATACCCTCCCTATATTTGTTTCAGGAATTAAGTATTCAGTAATAAAGTACAGAATAGAAGTTTGTGTTTGAATGTCTTATGCAAAAAAACAAAAACAAAATATTGTATACAGTGTTATGTTAATATTTAATGATAAAATATAAATAGTATTAAATGCACTTCTAAAATGACAAAACTTAATGAGTTACCACAGAGAATACTAATGAAGTCAAAAAGGTGTTAATATGTCAATAAAGGATGAAGAAGAAAACTCCAGGCTGCTAATTTATCACTTAATTATATAATGCTTCCTTCCTATTAGATTTCCCTATTTGGGAACCAAGTTGATGATATATTTAGTGTTCTAGGCAATTTATGATTATAATACCTCTGCTGCAAATTCCATACTAAACACAGATTTCCCAAAGGAAAATGCAGTGCTCTATAAAAGTATAGATCTATAAAAGTATATAGTATATTTTTAAGTGAACCTTAAAAATAAGGACCAAAATCCAATCCATCATTTGTATTTACCATCTGACTCTGAAGTAGCTCGGATGATCAAATAACTGCTAGGTAAGGGCTGAGTTATGGATCCAACTGCTTCACCTTTTGGACCCTTAAAAGCAGAATAAACAAAATAAATGGTGTACAGTATTATGAGATCTCAACATTATATTATTCATTATTATCTGTAATAATCTAAGTGAGGCATGGATTATAATTTTTAAAAACAAACAAGCTTTAATTTCATGCTTCTTGAGAAAGCAAATGTTAAGTACTGGGGAAAGCTTTCCTCTTTCACAAAATTTACCTCCTTACCAGAAAACTGAACTTATAGTTAACATTAAGCATTATCTCTGCATATTGTTCACATATTAAAGAGAAACCTAAAATTTCCCATACGAGACCAAATTTTAATTTAACAGAATTTCCATACCACAGAAACTATTAGATAAGAAATACTAAATGTCTGGAAACCTAAAGAAACAGCTGGAAACTTACAAGAAAAAGAGAAATGAATTTTTACTAGGTCCAGGGGAAAATAATTTTTTAAGTTGTCAGATCAAAGAATAAAATGGATTTTAAGAAGCATAAACATTAGGAAGTAAAGATGGACATTTAAAGTGAAAAAAGTAGAAACAAATCAATACGATTTTAACCAATCCTATAATATCCCTTGGGTATTTTCAAATGGCTTTATAATTTATGGTCTAGTTCCTAGAACCAGTAGAGTAGGACCTTGAGTCAGACTGCCTGGGTTTCAATCTTGATTCCATACTAGAAAAATTACTTAAGTAACCTCTTTAGGCCTCAATCTCTTTATCTGGGTAATGGGGGAAATTTGTATCCTCCTTATAGGTACGAGAATTAAAAAAAGATTCCATATAACATGCTGAAGAGAGTCCCTGACACAAAGTAAAAATTTATAAACATTACTCTTTCCTAATCATAGACATTGACTTTTAAGCTGCTTAAACAATGTCCTAAGTAGGTTTTGCTTGTGAAGAATATTCTGATGTTCATATAATTGTACAAATTTCCCTCCCGCCAATATTTGGAATGAAATAACTTGACATTTAAAGTATTTTTTAACGATTTAAAAATTCATTATAATTCTTACAATGCCTAAAAATAGTAGTAAAGAATAAATAATATACATATAAAAGATTTTGAATGTAATTTTTTTTCACTTCAGAATGACATGATACAGAAATACCAGAGGTTTCATGGGTTAAATTCTTTCCCCTGTGGGAAGTATATAATCTCAGAATAAAACTAACTCTGTAATCCTAAATTTATTCCTGCTATGATTCCAGACTACTGAAATAAAGGTTAAAAGTCCAGGTCTTTTCCTAGGTGTATGTATATTGCCTAATTAAGCAATACCCAACAAATTAAAAAGGTGAAGCTACTTTTAGTTCTAATCTCATTTAGGTTGTTTACCTAAAGGAGGAGTCCTAAAACCTTTATTCAAGTGTAATTGACTTTAGAAACTAAAACAATGATCGCTTTGTAAAAACTTAAGCTAGACTCATTTATTCAGTTAGCATGTACTGCCTGTCTACTGTTTGTAGAATTCCTTACTATAATAGTTTATCAAATAGAGCATTTCTATTTTCTTGATTGTTTTTAAAACAAGGAGTGACCACGGTAATGCTTTTTAGTTATAAAAGCATTAGAGCTCCATCTTCAAAGAAAGCTGCCTCTCAAAAATATGCAGGACTGCTTCTGCTTATAGGCTTCCTATCACGTATTTACATCACTACAGGAAAGACCACCAAAATAAATGGCAGCTTCTGTTCTAGGGAGTCTGACAATTTGATAAAGAGAAAAACACTCACAGTAAACAGGATACAATATTACAAAGCAAAGCTGGTAATTGCAAAGTAAAAGAACAGTACAAACAATCCCTACAGACAAGAGGTAATAAGGTACAATATAAATTTGGGAAGCATTTTCTGGAGAAATTTTTAAGTTAGATCTTAAAGGTTAACTAAGCATTTTGGTGCACATTTCATTGTGGGTAGAAACAGAAAGAGGAATAATGTGATTGAAGACAAAAACAAATTTATAAGTTCTGGCAGAGGACAGCAATCATTAATCATTCATTGATTTATCTCAGTTCTACTTATAGATTGTCATCTTTACCTCTCACCTATATAACAAGTGCTTACTTACCTTCACTGCCCAAATGGACTGCTCCAAAGGATGGAAAAGTTTAAAACAAAAGCCATCCTTTTTTGATGGACGCTCAATGATCTCACAGGCATTCAGAAGGACTGTTCCTACCCATTGACCATTTTTTTGGGTTTTATAGATCAGTAGCACACCAGGTTTCAACACACACCACAATTTGGTCCAGCTCTTTAGAGTACCACGAATCTACAAAAATATAAGTTTATTTAAGAAATAAACCTTTGTTTCTCTGCTCCACAAGATACTAACCAAATAGAGGCAAATAGGGTATTTTAATCTAAAATTTCCATAAAGTGTACACTTTAAATTCACTAGATGTATGTTTGTTAAGCTACTAAATAGCAAGCACTGGAAATAAATGTGCAAACAGCATGACTCCTGCTTCTGAGGAACTTAAATTCTAGTGGGAGACTGCATCAACAATTTCAAAATAATGTACCAAGTAGAATGGTTTTCCTAACTTTCCTGGCCAGGTCAGGGGCCATTAAAATATACTTTCCTAGTACCAAGATCTGGAGCTTAAAGACTTAGTAAGTAGAGCCAATATAAGTCAGAAGGTGTTTTCAGAATAAGATCGAAGAAGACCCCCATATTACTTGAACTATCAAGGAAACTATCACTAGACTTCTATTTTAGTAAGAGAACTTCCATGACAGATCCCATAAGGATTTTAGGTTGGAGGTTGTACCTACCCTTGGGGAAGGTGGAAAGCTTTCAGTGCTGGGGTAATTTTTAGGTGAAAGCCAGGTACTAAAACTTCCTGGGAGTCAGGGTCTTACAAGACCATTCTCAAAGTTAGCATTAGTCTAAAATATTCCTACCAAATATCCTACAGATAAGAATGATAAAGAGGATAGAGTGACTAAGATGACAGAAAATAAAAATAAGTGGAAATAACCAGAGGCTAAAAGAATAAGGAATAGAAATAGCAATCTGTATGTTGTTCTGCAAATCAATGCTTTTCAAATGGTAACTTTTACACTAACTTTGTCTCATATCTTCTCCAAAATGCAAATATACCAAGTCTACAATAATACTAAATGATAATTTGAACAGCAAACAAAAGATTTCTTTACAGCACATCAATTAGACCAGCGGTCCCCAACCTTTCTGGCACCAGGGATCGGTTTCGTGGAAGACAATTTTTCCTCAAGGAGGGGGGATGGTTCAGGCGGTAATGCGAGTGATGGTTCAGGTGGTAACACAAGCGATGGGGGGCGGCAGATGAAGCTTCCCTTGCTCGCCTGCTGCTCACCTACTGATGTTTGGCCCGATTCCTAACAGGACGCGGACTGGTACTGGTCCGTGGTCCGGGGGTTGGGGACCCCTGGATTAGACTATATCATGTCACACAAATCAAAAAGCCTTTTTAAAAGAATTGCTATCCATATTTGATGTTATTGTCAAGAGGGACAACATTAAGGTTTCTTCTCTCCATTAAGACTGGAACATAGATCCTCTGGGATACAATTAATAGTTTCTTCATCAGTGAAAAACAATCAACCTAGGAGATGTTTTTGTCTTGCAGGCTTTTAGGTGCACTCTGGGCTTTCCTATTCCAGTTGGTAAATATCCAGCATTTGAATTCAAGAGTCAATACAAACTGACCTTCAACCAATCAGCCATAACAATAACAGAGGGATCTGTGATTGTACTGAGTAACTCCTTTGTGGCTCTTTTCTTTTCTTCTCGGTAATTTTTCTTTTGTACCTATTTTACAGAAATAATGGAAAAATTAAAAATTCATTAGAAATAGGCAATTTCTCTCTTTTTTTAGCTCCATAGAATGTAAAAAATTTTACACTCTAAAATAAAATTCTAAACCTCTTTTAGAATTCTAGCATCTTAGGACAGAACTTTTTTTTTTAAGAGCTGGTAGAAATTTTTAGAAAAGCAAGATTAGAATCTAGTTTTTCTGATCACTAGTCCAGTTCTCTGTATATTTTTAAAGAATTTTACGTTTTTAAAATTACACAGTACATGAATACAAACTCAAGGTAAAAATTTCAAACAACACAAAGCTAAAAGCCGTTTTTATTATACCCTCTCCTATTCCGATTCCAAGAATTGATCACTGTTAACCTTCAGGAAAACACTATCCTTTCAGGCCTCTTCTATGTACACAACCTATAGAAATATACAGCTTTTGTGTTTGTTTTTGTTTTTTTGAACACATAAAAAAGGTTCTCTTATTCAATATTTTTTGGAACATTTCAATTCTCTTTCCATTCCATGTCTACCTCATTCTTTTAACTGCTACATAGGATTCCTAGTATGAATAAAATAATAAGAGGTAACATTTACGGGACACACTCTGCACACCAGTCACTGTTGTAAGCACTTTACATGTATTACCTCATTTAATACTCACAATAACCTTGGGAAGTAGGACTATCATTATCCTTATTTTACAGATGAGAAAACTGAGGCACAGAGAGTAAATGGCCCAGGATCACATAGTTAGTAATTCATGGAGGCAGAATTCAAATAGAGGCAGCCTGGCTCTAAAAGACATGCTTTTAAGCACCATGCTATACTGCTTCTATAATTTTTCTTAATATATTCTCTTACGGATGGAAATCTACTCTGTTGTCAGTTTTTCATATCACAAACAATGCTGTAGTTATTTAGGACTGGCAATTTTCCTCTCTTTTCTGACACTAATATATAAGATATAAATAACTAAGAAACCACAACATTGAAACTAATTCATTCAAATTATCAAAGTTTTACCCTTCATAAGTCACTCCTGAGATAATTTGGGAAAGCAGCAGTGAAGCAATCTTATTATTTATTGCTTTGTTGTTGTTCACGAAGGGGAGAAGATAACCTATCAATCAGTGACTTTTTTTAAACTAAAACACAAAATTTTCCTAGTTGCATTTAATGGTAAAGAGACTACATACACACAAGAAATTTTAATAATTATACAGTCAAAAAGTTTTGACTTTGGTCTTTGTTAATATGCATATCTGAATTAACAGATTTCACATAGGATTGTAAATGCAAATACGTATAGGATCAGATATGGAAAAAAAGAGGGGCAAAACAGACTATATGGGAATCAAGAATCAATTGGAAAGCATGTGTTCCTTAAACTCCAGGATCTGTGGCCATTCTGGAAGGCAGGCCCAGTATTACCTATTTCTTAGGAGAAGCTGGAAATCTGGACTTGTAATTGTTGGCTCAAATTTTTAAAACACTGTGTAGGTCAAACAACATATATCTACCTGTGGGCCAAATTCAGCCCATGACCTAGCAGTTAGTAAACTCAAATTTCAAAGGGCAGCAGAGCTTCCCATCAGGTGTTCCATAACGCAGCGGCGTGCGTGACTCAAGTACAGCTGTGCAGAGATATCCAGTCCTCAGCACCCGCACCCCAGCTGAGGGCCAGAGTAGCACTGGGACAGTCCTCAAAGAGTCCTTTCAGTTGACTCCAGCATGTCATACAAACATTAACATTTTTTTTCTTCCTTTAGGAATACAAATATTTATTTCTTTATCTTATTTCAAAACTGTGGAAACTAACCTTGAGAGATTCTTTTTTTGTAAGCTTGCTTGAAGCTGAACTATCCTTCTCCGAGCCATTATAAAGTTTAGATTCAGACTGAAATCACATGGAAATGAAGAAAAGAGAAATAATAATTTAAACCGCCACTTATCCTACACACACATATGGCACATAAAAACTAATGTTAAAACTATGTTTGTGACATTCTTCCCATTCACTGCTGTGATTTAGGCAAATGTCAATTTTCAAATACCGATTTTCCCTTTACAGTATTTGGGTTTGAAAACTAATCCACATTAAAGCCACAAAAACACAAAAATAAAAACTTATCAATAAATTAATTTACAATGTGAGGTTAAATAAGATCATTTGTAAATCTCTGCATTCTATTTTTCAGAGTATTTCTGAAAAATACAATTATTTTATACAATTATTTAGTTATTCTTAGGACAAATGTATCCAAAGCAGTGTAATTTTTTAAGTTGAAATATTCTAAAAAACAAAAAACTTCTAGCAAGTTGCTGCACACATTGCCCTGTTGCTACTCCTTCTCCAAAGGGAATAAGTACAAACATCTTCAGAAACTAGTACTGAAACACCCTAATTTGTACAGTGTTTAAAAATCAATATTCCTAGCACCTACTTCTTCCTAACTATCCAGTGCCCCTAAATTATTATCAATGTCTTAAACTTGTTTCCAGACTTTGTTTATACTTGATATTTCAATTTGATCCTCATAAGAACCTTGAAAAATAGGCGTAACAAGTGGTTTTATCTCCATTTTACAAATCATGAAAGGGAGGCTCAGGGACGTTGATTTTCTAAACAATCAATCAACAGCAGGAATCAGAACCTGGGTCTCCTAATCCAGTACTCTTTCAAGGAGACTACTTTCTTCCACCAGAGTAGAAGAATATAGAACTAAAAGCTGCTTCTATAAATCCTGGAACAATAAAATTAAACATATTCCTTCACTGTTCTATGATTTTCATTTTTACCTATTATTAGACATGGGAGAAGGTACTTAAAGTTTGTAGCATTACTCCCAGTGCCAGGAAAGTATATGGGGCTTGATCCAAATGGTAGCTTTCAACTGTTTAATGGCCAGATCTACATAATATCACTAGATGTGATCAAGGATGAAGAACTTTGGGTACAAACTCCCTCACTCAATTTTAATATCCATGAGGACAGGGACCATGTTTATTTACCGATTGTAGCCAGCTATCACCTGGGGAAAAGGAAGGGCTCAATAAATACCTTTGGAATTAATAAAATGAAAATGAAACTAGCCTTTGCAGCTCATCTCTCCTAAAAATGCCTCCGCTACTTAGTACAAAATACGAATTATTATGTTGATGGTAATAACTGGCTGAACTGGAAGGGAACTGCACACTACACTCAATGTAGAAGGTGGGGATTAACCTAATTAAATTTTTGTTAAAGTTACTCCTTTGAGAACTGGACTTGAAACATCATATTGCTTACTCCCATGATGATAGGATATATTGTGATACTAAAACCATTCCACAAAAGCCCTCAAGCCAAACAGGTCTCTGTCCTCTCCTTGCCACTGGAAACTCAAAGATGACATGGCTACTGTCAGAGGAATGTAATGGTTTCTATTTCCCACAGCTTAATAGGAAAATGTGTATTATAATGTACTTTTTATTAGATACTATTAAGTGAAGAATACTAATAATGTTAGCTTAAAAGTTAATGAAAATGAATGGCTGTTTAACTCTTTACCAAGTACTATGTAAATACTGTATATGTTCTGCTTCATTTAATCCTCAAAGCAACCTTATGAGATAGGTGTAGTTCCTCCTTTTGCTAATAAAGAAACTAAGACTAACAGATTAAATAACTTCCCAAAGTCACAGAGTCATAAGTAGACGATCTGGGATTTGTACTCTGGTGTGCCTAATTCTCAGTCTCATGCTCTTAGCCATCTCACCACATTTATTTCTCACCTTTTAAAACTGTTCATATAGAATCTTAGACTCAAATTTAAGACTTATCTTTATGAACAACAGGAAATCTATTTCCCTAGACATGACAAGATCTGGCTTGGAGATTTCTAAACGATTCTAGTATATAAGGGACCAGCAGGCCAGATGGCTGTCACATGAGCTTGGTAAATTACAGCACACATACTTCAAGGAATCCTTGCCATACTGTGTAGCTAGCTCTGAAAAAAAAAAAAAAAGGATCCAGTGACCAAGTTCTATAGTCTTTTTAATGAAATGCTACCAAAGTTTTCTGAATCAACAAGTTACCTTTTAAATACCAAGAATCATAAACTGTTTTTGTGTTGGAAATATTTCACTAAACTAAGTTTCCTCCTTTTATAAACTTACTGACCACTATTTTAATGATGATACCTTATGGGCTGTGCAACTATGGGAATTTATTCAATCTCTTCCAGTCTTAGTTGCTCATTTATAAAATAAGGATATTCCTACCAAGTCATAGGGTTGCTTTGAGGGGTAAATGAGGTAGTGTGCATGATGTGTTTAACACAGTACTTGGTACACTGTGTTTCAGGTTTGTGACTATCCTCTAGATTGCAAGTGCTGACAAAAATACGACCTTTAGATAAATGGAACATTAACATATGAGAATACTTTCGACTTGCTTTGGAAACTATAAAATACTGCAGATATAAGGAATAATAACAATAATGATAAGTTACTATGACTCTATCAGATATTTTGATTTGGAAAGTTTTTTTTTTTTTTTTTTTTAATGTCCAAGGAAATATATTTTTTACAGCAAGAGATAGATGATTTAGCAAACCTACAGGTAAGCAGATTGATGGCTGGAGAATCAAGTCAAGATCTCGGCTCAGAAACCCCTTATTCTTGTAATAGCATTCCTTTTATCCCACTAGAAATATTATTCATGCTGGCAATTCCTTTCATTGAGATGGACAATTAAAAATTTATTTAAAAATGCTAAAAGGAACATGGGATGATCTGATTAACTGATTTCTCCAATTCACTCATTTACAGGATGCATGAGAAACAGGAACTGCCTTTATTTTTAAAATGGCGGGGGTTGGGGGGAAGAAGGATACCGCAAATTCAGTTACCAAAATGACAGTACTGATACTTTTTGCATCAAATTCATAAAAGTATAAGGTTAAAATTATTTAATGGTCTCAGTTATGCAGATCGATCATAGAAGGAATAATAAGATTTTGCTTCCCAAAGTTACTTAGGTAAGAACAAAATCTTCAGAATTCCATGAGAATAAGGTTTGATGATAAATGTATAAATTTTAGGATTGTTCTGAAAAACAACAGAGTGGAATATATGTTAAAATATATAAGGACAAACTAGTGACTACGTGTCTCTTAAGCTAACAGAATAAACCAAGATTAAATCTAAGTTAAGATAGAATCAATAAGATTCAGCTCTTGGAAAATAACAGAATGAGTACAATTTTACTTACACCAAATAGTTACCATGTCAAGAAGCCTATTCATTCACTGTAGTTCTTTATTCAAAGTAAGAAAAACGAATTCTCAAACACCTATTATTAATCAAGTACTTCATGAGGCACTTACAGCATCACAATCTGAGAGTTAGATCTTACCTCTTTTGTACAGATAAGAAAACTGAAGCCACTTTGAATTCTAGCTCTACCATTTTGACCCTTGAGAGTTATTTAACTTCTCTAAGCTTCGGTTTGTTCACTAATAAAATGGGGCCAATAATACCTGTCTTCTAGTATCCTTAAGAGAGTTAAAAAGACACTTAGCAAGCTCTTAGTACAAAGTAGCTATTAATGTCATTATAATTAGCATCTAAGAAGTCATAGGTATTATATGACAGTCAAGATTCAAACTCACTTTTTTGACCCTAAAGCAGTGAATGCTTGCTGTGCGGTAGAACCTTCTGAATAACAGAAATATTCTATATCTGAGTAGTCCAATATGGTAGCCACTAGCTATATGTGGCTAGTGAGCTATTGAGATGGCTAGTGTAAATGAGGAACCAAATTTCTAATTTTATTTAATTTTAATTTAAGGTTCATACACAACTAGGTGCTATTGTACTCAAGGTGCAGCCTGTGTTTCCTTTTTTTTTATTAATGCACACTGCTTCATTAAGGTATGTAAACTTGCTTTTCAGGCTCCCTGCCCTCCCCACTCCTCCTGCCCCTCCTTCACCCTCCCATTTAGAGACTACATGTAGATGGCTGTGGTAGGTAGATCTGGAGTTTAGGGTTCTGAGTAGGAATACCACTATTCCATACATTCACCAATTCTGGTATTAACTGCTTGAAAATAGGTTTTTAAAATTCCATAAATTTCACTGTATTTCTAACCATGGCAGAACCAAGATAAATCATCTCCTCGTTAATTATGCATCTCATATAAAACGATAAAGGTATTTCTCATGCATATGTTATATACATACAAAGGCCTACTAAATTTTCACCTTATGTACTTATATACATATAAGTACAGGATGGACCTTTATGTAATGAATACTTGAAAAGTTAAGTGTGAATAAAATCTGTGTAAAGCATATCATGGAATATGATAAAAAATATATCATGGAATCCTCTCAACCACTTACAAGAACAGGAACAAAACAGGTAGGGTTTTACAAGCCAAGCCTACTGCTGAGAATAGCAGAGAATTTACTAGCTTAAGAAATAGATTTTCGGACTTCCCTGGTGGCACAGTGGTTAAGAATCTGCCTGCCAGTGCAGGGGACACGGGTTCAAGCCCTGGTCCGGGAAGATCCCACATGTCGTGGAACAACTAAGCCCGTGTGCCTAGAGCCCGTGCTCTGCAACAAGAGAAGCCACCACAAGGAGAAGCCCACGCACCGCAACGAAGAGCAGCCCCCGCTCACCGCAACTAGAGAAAGCCTGCGCACAGCAACAAAGACCCAGTGCAGGGCTTCCCTGGTGGCGCAGTGATTGAGAATCTGCCTGCCAATAAAGGGGACACGGGTTCGAGCCCTGGTCTGGGAAGATCCCACATGCCGCGGAGCAACTAGGCCCGTGAGCCACAATTACTGAGCCTGCGCGTCTGGAGCCTGTGCTCCGCAACAGGAGAGGCCGCGATAGTTAGAGGCCCGTGCACCGCAATGAAGAGTGACCCCCACTTGCCGCAACTAGAGAAAGCCCTCGCACAGAAACGAAGACCCAACACAGCCATAAATAAATAAATAAATAAAATTTAAAAAAAACAAAAACAAAAAACCGCCAAAGGGGGGAAAAGAAAGACCCAATGCAGCCATAAATAAATAAATAAATTTATTTTTAAAAAAAAGAAATAGATTTTCTTACAGTCATTGACGTTTGATTCCACAAACATAAGCTTCTCCTGCTACTAAACCTGACCAGAAATAACAGTCAAAAGTCAAATCCATTGACAAATTATAGAAAATCTAGTGAATTACAAACCCATAGGAAAGTCAATGCATCATACAATACTTTTAAAATATGAACAGTACTCTTAAAGACAAAATTCTCAACACACTTAAGAATATGTACAAGTATCTCATTTGAAAATTACTAATTTAGGGAACTATGTCTTATTCTAAGAAAGTGCCTTTCAATTGCACACTATCATAGCAAGAGATGTTTGGCCTTTAACTGGTAAAATGTACATGTTTTGATTGTCATTTGAATGAACCCACAACACTTAGAAATTAAAAAACAAAACAAAACAAAACAAACCAATGAACCCTGACTATCTCTAGTTCTCTACATGGAACTTCAGTCTGAGATATACTGCTATAGCAGACACACCAGAACAATATCACTCAGGAGAGAACCCTGGTTACCAATAGGCTGTATTTCCAAGTAACCAACAGAACCTAAATCAGCCCCAGGGGAACTTTCCTTTCTTCATATATACTACATGGTTTAGATATACCAACATAAAAACATCCCATAAAAATCTGATAGGATTTCAGTGTTAGTTCACTCGTCTTAAATATTAGAAAAATGTTGTGATCATGTATTTGAGGACAACAGTATGCTTACCTTGCTCTTTGACATAGAAAGGGAAGATTCATCTTTGTGTTGAGAAATGTCTTCCTTTCCTCTTTCAAAACCTGTAAAAACATAGTCATTATTTCAGTATTACCACATTTGAACACATATAAGCATTAAAAAGCAAATGCAAATAAGTTATTCAATTTCAAATATATACTATACAATATTTGATATACATCAGTGCAAGAAGCCTAGACTCAACATACAGTTTTAAACTATTATAGTTTAAAGACTACTAAGGGATCATGTCTAGTATAGTAATTCTTTAGAATAAATCAAGGTTTACAGAGGCACTGGTGTCTTTCCCTGAACCCATCAACATAAGCTAAATACCTCTTCTCTGCTCATTCACTTGGCATGAATTCAGGACTCATGGAATTTTTATTTCAGTTAGCTGTTTTCTAACAAAGAACCAACCCAACATACTTTTCACACCTCTTGCCAAACTGGAAAACAACTCCAGAATTGGTGATAAAAGAATACTGGGGAAATAAATCTGAATTGAGGGACAGACTTTAAAAAAAAAATCTAATAATGTGTTTATTGTGAGAATTAAATGAGCATGCATAGAAAGCAATTAGCATAGTATTTGCACACAGTATGTATTCAATTAACATTGACCCTTAATATTATCATTGTCACTGACTATTGTTATATAAATTCTAAAAGGATAAATCTAAAATATGAGTGCATTGGGATATATGCACACATCTTTCCTATCATGTAACACATTAATATAGCACTATCAAAAGCAATTAACAAGTTAATGTTGTAAGGGTACAATTAGAGTAACGTTAATGCTGAGATTTGTGTGGCAGGCATAAGAGGGCCAGTGCTCAATTTAATGAAGTTCTTTCTACTTTTGAGGAGTAATATTAAGTAATATTAACTCTTCCCTACAACTATTTGTTCTGAGTCCAATAAAAGCCTATATAAAAATATATATATAATCATTCATAAAGCAGCGTTTAAAAAGTTATCAGTAGTATCAGTGCCTGAAGCATTTAAAAATCATTTCTAGCATATCAATGAGATAGTCTCATTGATTTATGCATTTATTCTGTATTTGATTTATATTAGCTAAAACAAATCCATTCCATTTTCTTAATTCAGAGATTTTGCTGATTATTATTATTTTTTTTGTAATATGAAGAAGGAATCTTTTTATTTTCTTTTCCATCTCTGGTAAGGAGAAAGATCAGGCAATCCTAAAACCAAGGAGCAAAAAAAAAAAACCTGTTTCATAAATCTAACATGGAATTTTAAATGAAAACTTACCGGGATTTGAAACTTTAGTGTATAGCAAACCAAAGTTACATAATTCAGTTTAAAAATTCTAAACTATTTATTCAGAGTAATAAACATTTTGTAATAAGTAATTCTTAATTCTAATGCATTAACACAAATTATTTCAAAGATCTTGTAAATACATGTACAAGAGAACAAAGATTTTCTAAAAGTATATATTACGAATGGAAAAAAGATGATGTTTTCCTTTATTCTCGTAAGAACTGAATTTTACTTTAATTTCTCTAGTTTGGTTTTGGTTTCAGCTCAATCTAGGTCAATCCATTTATTAGACTAAGAAAAACGCCCACTTCACTGTGTCTACATTCACATATTATTTTAAAAACAGAACAGTAAATTAAAACAAAGTGGAAGTTACAAATCTGAATAGACTTTTTTTGAACATGCAAATATGTCTTGCAGAAAGTTTCAAATGTTGGAAAAGGATACATACAAAAGCAAGATGAAACTAAACAAAAAAACAAAAAAAAGGGCACTCATAAACATAGGTTGTATATTATGTCAGACCAATAAATGAATCCCATTTTACAAGATTTTCTATACCTCAAACTAGCAACTCAAATCATTATTTTAAAAGCTGGCCCTGATGACTTCCAAGTTATTTAAAATTACAGCGGATAAAGCAAAAGGCTAAGTCTGGTCCAATACTTTTGAGTTTCAGCTAAGTGCAAATAAGCAGATGAGTAGCTTAAAGTGCAATGACCATATAAAAGTGTTCAAAAGCCTTAAACAGAAAATATTGCCATACTGTACACTAAGTTTTCAAGGGTAATTCCAAGGTAAGCAAAGCAAAAAGCAACACATGAAGGACTCTTTCTTTAGACTGGATAAAGGTGGCTTCCTAAAAACATGAAAAATAATCGTTATCTTAAAATGTCAGAGAAAGTATTATATTTGTTAGAAGCCAAAAAGGGCTCAACCAAAATACTTCTTAGACTTTTATTTGTTTTCCATGTATAGGGATTTAAAATTACTTTAAAATTACTCCTTTATTTCTTAAAAATGTGATATTATAGATAAAATCCTGAAGCCTACATTATTGACCATTGTCAATAATGCAGAACAGTTTCAGATCATGACTTTTTACCAAGTTTGCTTATTAGTGATATTAGGTAGTAAATTCTCTTCCTACTATCCTCCTCACTGCTACCATGAGATAGAAACCTACATCCCCACCCAAATGGCTAAGATCAAAAGGACTAAGACCATCCAAATACAGGTTAGAATATAGAGCAACCAGAACTCTATTCACTACTGGTGGGACTACAAATAGCATAATCACTTTGGGAAACTATTTGACAGTATCTCCTAAAGCTGAAAGTGCTCATATTCTAAGACAGAGCACTTCTGATCCCAGATATACCCAACAGAGTTGAATGTGTTCATGTCCGTTAAAAGACAGGTACAAAAATGTTCACAGCAGTTTTATTCATAACAGCAAAATCTGGAGCCAACTCAAATGACTATTAATAGTAGAATAAATGAATACATTATATTCACACAATGGAATGATACACAGCAATGAAAAAGAACCAATTACCAATACACAAAACAACAAACAGAATAATGAGTAGAAAAAGCCACCTCTCCCCATCAAAAAAAAAAGCACATATCATATACCATATGATTCCATTATATAAAGATCAGGAACTAGCAAACCTAATCTATGGTGCTAGAGGTTGGAACAGTGGTTTATCTTTGTTGTAGGAGGAACTGACTGGGGTGGGCATGAGAGGGTCTTCTGGGGAACTGGGAAATGGTTACACATATTGATACACAACTAAAAATTCAAAAAGTTGTGCACTTAACTATGTGTAAGTTATGCCTCAATAAAGAAATTTTTTTAATTCAGATATCCTTCCCTATTCTTCTAGTTTATGAGACCTCTCCTGCTATGACATCCTTTCTTACTTAGTCTACATGCCTTTAACATATCCTGCTCTGGGTTAATTCTGATTCATTCATCAACAATGATGATAATTATGGGGATAATTAACATAATAATATTTATGAAAACAACAATAAAGCAACCAATATCCACTTGTAGGAACACTTGTGATTTTAAGACACTATGCTAGATGGTTTACTACTTCTAATCTTTAAAACAATGCCCCCCGCTAAATATTAGGAATATTCTATATAACTGAAAAAATTGAGGCTCACAGGAATTAAGTAACTTGACAAATGTCAATAAGTGACAGTATCAGAACTAATTCAAACTTCGGTCTAACTTTAAAATTCATGCTGTTTCTAGAATGCCAGGGTGTGTCTCAAGATCCAAGGCCAACTTCTTCTGGGAGCCTTGCTTAGATTGTGTAGGCATAGAGTTAGCTATCTCCTCTGAGAGACAGCACTTGGTACATTTGTACTACCATATTTATCACAAGGTACTTCAATTATTTGTTTTCATGTTCATGTCACATACTTGACTGTGAGTTCCTTAAAAGAAGGGTCTAATTCTTATTCATCCTTTCAAATACGAAGTTTGATAAACTGATCCAAAAATTAATAAAAATGGACTCTACTTTTACTTGTAGCGGCTTTTTAAAATAGGTGAAATATAGCACACCTTCAGAAAAATGCATAAAATGTAAAGGAATAATTTAATGTATACAGTGACTATCTGCATAACCGCCACCCAAATCAAGAAATACAGAATTGTCAACATCCCATAAGAACTACTCCCCACCTGCCTCATGACATTCTTGATCAAAATCTATCTACTCTTCTTTTCCTCAAAGGTAACTACCTTGACTTTTGCGATTATTATTTACCAGCATGTCACAGCAGGTATTTCATTCATTATCATTGCTGATTAGAATCCTACTGCATGACTATATCACTATTTATCCATCTATTGTTTGGGCTGTTTCTAGTTTGTCCCTCTTACAAACACTGGTGATACGAACATTCTTGGAAATGTATCCTAGTAGACATATATATCCATGAATATCTCTAGGGTTTAAACCTAGAAGCAGAACTCCTAGGTCAGAGTATATGTGGGTCTTCAACTTTAAGAATACCATATTGTTTACCAATTTGCTTATTTTTCCACTAGCACTGTGTGTGAGTTCTCCTTTCTCCATATCCATGGTAACACATCAATATTGACAGATTTTTAATATCTTTGCCAATCTGTTGGGTGTGTGTATCAATGGTAAATCAATGAGATTTTAGTTTGCGTGTCCCTGATTACTAATGATATTGAACACTATCTCATATGTTAATTACCATTTTAATTTTCTCTTTGTGAAGAACCCAGATCTTTTGCACATTAAAAAAAAAAAAACTCATTGTCTATCTACATTAAAAAAAAACTCATTGTCTATCTTTTTCTTAATTTATATAGGAATTCTTAATGTTTTCCAATTATTGGTTCTTTGCCAATTAGATTTATTACAAATATCTCCCCATTCTATGGCTTGTCTTTTAATTCTCTGCATGGTCTCCTTGATGAATAGCTCTTGATTTTAATGTTGTCAAATTTAGCAATCTCATTCTTTTAAGTTAGTGCTTTTCGGTCTTAAGAAAGTCTCCCCTAAATCTGTGGTCATGAAGATATTTTCAAATAATGTAGTAGTAAACAGAGTTCACTTTCTCCTACTAATTCAATGGACTATGATTCCTGAATAAATTAGCACTCTGTCCCTAATTCTAATTTGTTAACAGAATACGAATGTTATCAGCATTGATAAGGTATAACCTTTTTATATACTTCAGTAAAATTTGGTTCATTAATGTTTAGATATAATAAAGCAAGTTTTATGCTGCTTTAATCTTGTTTAAATGAGATTATATACACATATCTACAAATGCAGATTGAATAAGTATTTACAAAATATAGAATTGCTACATAAACTATACTGAATACAGCCAAGAATCAAGAAATTGTATAAGAAAAAAATCTCCGAGAAGTCAAAACATACTAAACAGATCTATCTATGTACTAAAGCTTACACAGAGTGTCTATAAACATCTTTGTTCAAAGTTTATTTATTCCAATTTCTAGGTACCTGGACAAAGGGTATCATTTCTATTTTATAACTCATCATAAAGAAAAAGGCCATACCAATATATTCCTTAAGGTAGAAGTAACAAAAAAAAAAAAAGGGGGGTGGGGAGGGAGATTTTCCTAAGGAAAACTAAAATGATAAAAGGGTTGTGGTCATAGTGGTAAAACGAAGTTATCTTTAAATATCACTAATGTAGAACCTCTCTTTCTCTAATGATGTCAGATAAATCAATAAAATGTCCCAGAAAAAATTATATATTTTACTTTTAACTTAAAAGAAATACATAAAAAGCCACTTCTTTGAAGTACCTAATTCTACTTCTTAGCTGATAAAATAAAACATATTTTAAAAAGCTTTTTATTATGGCTGGTTGTAATAAAACTGTTGGTTGTATTAAGAGGAATATGGAAGCATCCCTATGAATATGATTTTTCTCTATTTCAAGAATTAGAAAACAAAGCCAACCATTTACTTTTCCATTCAAACAAATCTATCTAGAATGACCTTCAATATTTTCTTTGACAAGAGAAACTGACAGTTCTGTCTTCAATTACCTAATGAAGTAAAAACCAAACTTCTAAACAGTGAAGTTTTCTATTGTTTAGTAAGGTAAACTGATTATTCTTTATATTAAGTAGACTCATGGCATGAAGGTCAGCAAACATGTACTAGCAAGCTTGCTGGCTTAAAAAAAGAAAAACAAGAAGACAAAGGCAAATACAAAAATGGAACTAAGTCACTGTAAAAGCAAATAAGTACAGTATTTAACAACATTAAAAAAATTTCTGTGTGTTGTATTTTCAGAGCCACTTCTGAACATAGACAAATAGTAAAATTTACACCAGTTTGAGGACATTAAGAAAGAAGCATGATAGTAATCATGCTACACTAAGAAGACTAAATATGGACTATGAATGTTGTTTAAAGCTTATGCTACTTAGGCAACAGTTCAGGACTATGGTTTCCAATTCTTTTCGGAAACCCTGTTAGAAAATAAAATGAAATCAGTGAATTTACAATAATTTACTTAATTGCCCAAGTAACACTTTCTATAAGTTGTTGCACTATCTCAAAAGAATGCATATACTGCCTAGTGGCATGAATATTCACAAAAAGCTAAGAATAAAGGTTAGTGTGAAAAATGAAAATATAATTCGAATTTCACAAAATGTGTGTCAGAAAAATATATAAACAATTAAAACAAGCACCAGTTTCAGTCAATACTTCTTTGCCATGAGTATTAAAAGAATATTTTCATTTTAAAAGAAAAATACAACCTTAAAAGAGTAGATGATTATGTAGCAGCTTAATATTTTGAAAACAAAACAGAGATTATTTATATTTTAAAATCTATAACCAAATATTTGCTACAATAAATCTTTTTCAAGCAATAAAAGATCAGCTTACATCTACATCTCATCGACCAACTGTTTAATGTCTGAATCATAGCTGTCAATGCCTACTTTCATTTAATAAATACTACCCTAAAAATAACATTTTTTAAGCAAAAACTTATCATACCCAAACACATCTAACAACACAGAGTAAGGCATTTCAAAAATTATATTTAGGCAGAAAACTTCACGTTAGTCAGGATTTAAGCCATTAAAGTTTAAACTAAACATCAATTTTCACATAGTTATTATTTTGCTTGAAATAGTCTAACAAGTATCAATATTAAATATATGGGTTTCATTTGCAATTGGTTTATCTATAGAATTTTATCTGAAGTCTAGAAACGGCTTTATTTTTATCAAAGGGTTATAGTATTTATTTCAATAATTAAAGCAAAAATTTATGCTATCAGCACTCAAGATTCATACTTCACTGAATCATTAGTTTTCAAGTTCAAGCTTAAAGAGACTGTAAAAGAAAATATGGAAAAGCCAAGCCATATAGCAGCAGTTACTAAAATCTAACCTTTCACTACAGAATTGTTTTGTTTAAACAAAAGCAGTTTTAAGATGTGAAAACGTCTAGTTTATTTTAATAAAAAATCTATAAGAAATTAAGAAAAGAATGTAAGATTAAACAAACAAACCTGGCAACGAAGGAGAAAGTTCATTGTATCCTCCAAATGAAGCATTCCGGACCAGCTTTCGGCCATCAATTCGTGGAGGAAATAAAACAGGCGAAACCACAGCACAGGAAGAAAATCTACGTTGCTGTGAGCTCCCTTCCTTCATGGCTTAGAAAGTCTATTTAATGTATATGCTCACCCAGAAGCCTAATTAGACGAGTATGGCAATGACAGGCTTTTCTCTCACATCCAAATATAGCAAAACCCACCAGCACAAACAAAGGACACACACATTTAGCAGCAAAGGAGAAGGACCAGAGACTGTCAAATCAGCAATAAACAGATAGAGAAAGAGACTGACAGAAAAGGCACTAAGTCATGCTGCTGGGTTTTTTTTAAAAAAATGAACTGATAAACAAGAAAGGTTATTCCACCGTTTCACCTTTTTATCAAACCAGTAATGCCCTGCGTTGAATTGCTGCTTTAGGAAAACAAAGCAAGATCAATACTTAGAGATTCAGGCTGAAGTAATAAGATCAGTTTCTCTTTTCCCAAAAAACGCAATCCTCTTCTCGTATCCATTACATTTTTATAGTATCCGCCACACTTCCCACCTCTTCCAATTCTTTCCTTTCCAGTTTTTGCTTACTTTAAAAATGGATATAAACATAACACTTTATCTTTCCTGAAGCTTCTAGATTTATATCTAATCTACTGCTTGCTTCAGCCATGATTAAGAATTCATAAGGAAAGATATTCTTTCACATTCAGTTCTGAAGGATTCCAGCAGCTAAAGCAGAGAACAAGCATTTAAGTTTTACCTCTAGTAGGGATATATGCATCATTAAGACAGTGTTAATGCAAACCAATCAACAGAAAAGATTAAAAGGACACCATTAATAATGCTGCATGCCCCAATATATGTTTCTTTGAAACAGCTGCTGTAGTTCCTCTTCATTACATTTAAACTTTTCAAAATATATAATCTACCAACAAGTATTTTCCACTTAAAACTCTCTTATTAAAAAAAATGTAACTTTATTATCACAGTAACAAATGGAAATATCTTTCTTTTCTAGGTTAAAACTAAGTGACTAGTATGATCCCACATCATTAAATCTAACAGGAAAGATCCATAGCCAAAATGATACACTATGTCGTCTCTTTATTCCTAATCTTTAAAACTCCAGAGAATTCTTTCCTACTTATATTAAAATCCATTTACCTCAGCCACACCTTAACTAAAGTTAAAAAGCTCTAAGTCAATTACTTTCTCTATATACTCTAGACTGCTTTTTCCGATCACAGTTCTTTTGACCTGGAAATACACCTCCTTAGCTCAACAACAACAATTCAACTACAACTGATTTGGTTGTTCATTTTATAGACCTTAGTATAAGATCTCAGTTTCCTTCCTTACTATGCATACACTTCAAGGCTGGTTCTCCACTCATATACAACAGCACCCCATATAATCTAAGACTGTTTCTCTTCACAAGAAAGGACACTTAAAGATAAACAATCTCAATATATACATAACATATTATTTCTTTGACAAAGGTATTTCAAAATCAATTAGTAGTAAAAACAGTTTATGGTTGATACCTACAACTATAACAGGTTTTGTGTGTTTGTTTTGGGGTTTTCTTTTTTCTGTTTTCTCCACGTCATGAAACATAGATTACCATTTAATATAGGCAAAAGAGAAATAATTATAATTAATTCATGCAATGGTACTTGGCTCTCAAGACATGAAGAATATAACATCACAAAAGGCAGTTATAGTATAATGGCTAAACAGGATTTGAAATTAAAACTGCCTGGGTTCAAATCCTAGTTCTATCCTAGCTGGATGCATTTGAGCAATTGACTTAATTTCTCTGGGTCTCTGTTTCCTCATCTATAAAATGCTAATAATATTACCTATATTACAGGATTGTTGTAAGGATCAAATTGGATAATATATATGTAAAATCAAGAAAGGTTCCAGATTAAAAAAGATGCTGACCTAATGTATTCCCTCCTAAAACTTGACAAATATTACAGGAAACGAGTATTTTTTAAAAAATATAAGCAGGTATGAGTATGTATCCCACAAGTATGTACAAAGGAGAAGATACAACAACAACACAAGTTTGACGGTGGAGAGCATGAAATGAACTTGTAGTCACTGTCCTGCAGATTCAGGAAAGCTCAACCACAAACCAGCAGTGGTAAAAACTGAGAACTAATCCTACTTATGGCAAAGAATCCTTGTGCATATAATTTACAGCACCAAGATCAGGAATCAGACAAGTTACTGACATCAACAATACTGAAATCAAGACAAAAATACAGGCAAGGACTTCAAACTTAGAAGGAAATGACTTCCAATTTAGAATTCCATACCCAGTCAAATTATCAATTACATATTAGGGTAAAATGAAGATATTTTTAGATATACAAGGTCTTAAAAATTTACTTTCCATGAATGTTTTTAAAGAATTTACTAGAGTAGCCATTCTCACCTGGGGTTCTACTATAGAATTAGGCCTAATGCACTAAAACATCCACTCTTCAGAATGAATTAACTTTCTTCTCCCATGCATCTATAATGGCTCTAATCATGTACCATATACTTGGGAGAACTGAGAAAATATTCACCTATATTATTTTCCACAGGCCTTCCTTACTTCCCTCTAAGAAACTTCCTTGAGAAAGGCTATACAAAAATATATGCTCTAGGGCTTCCCTGGTGGCGCAGTAGTTAAGAATCCGCCTGCCAATGCAGGAGACACGGGTTCGAGCCCTGGTCCAGGAAGATCCCACATGCCGCGGAGCAACTAAGCCCAGGCGCCACAACCACTGAGCCTGCACTCTAGGGCCCGAGAGCCTCAACTACTGAAGCCCATGCTCCTAGAGCCCGTGCTCTGCAACAAGAGAAGCCACCGCAATGAGAAGTCCACGCACCGCAATGAAGAGTAGCCCGTGCTCGCCGCAAGTAGAGAAAGCCCGCGCAGCAACGAAGACCCAATGCAGCCAAAAATAAAATAAATAAATTAAAAAAATATATATGCTCTACCAAAAAGTGATGGCAAATTAAGAATGCATGGAATACAGGAAACAGGATACTGAACTTAAAAATTTGTCATTACCAAACGTCTCCTACTATCTCTTTTTGACCCAAAAGACAAATTCTGTGGGTGAGCTTTGCCCAAGTTCTTTTTTGACCTTGGCTTGTCTTGACAGTATGCTGATGAAGCTTTTTCTCTTTCTCTCATCCCCTGATGTCTGGATAAACTGAGGATACTTCAAATACGTTGAACTGTTTTTTCTTAAAGACTTTATTTTTAGAGCAGTTTTAGATTCAAAGCAACATTAAGAGGAAGGTACAGATATTTCCCATATACCCCCTGCCTCCACACATGCATGGCCTCTCCCATTATCAATTTCCCGCACCAGAGTAGAACATTTGTTACAACTGATGAATCTGTATTAACACATCATAATCACCCAAAGTCCACAGCATACTTTAGGGCAGCAGTACCCAACCTTTTTGGCACCAGGGACCGGTTTTGTGGAAGACAATTTTTCCACAGACCGGGGCGGGGGGCCGGGGGGGGATGGTTCAGGCGGTAATGCGAGCGATGGTTCAGGCGGTAACACAAGCGATGGGGAGCAGCAGATGAAGCTTCGCTTGCTCGCCCGCCGCTCACCTCCTGCTGTGCGGCCCGGTTCCTAACAGTGGAAATGGAGTATTTTCATTGCCCTAAAAATCTTCTGTGCTTCAACTATTCATTCCTCCCTCCTCTCTTAACTCCTGGAAACCACTAATCTTTACTGTGTCCATAATTTTGCCTCTACCATAATGTCAGGTAACTGGTATCATACAGTCTGAAGCCTTTTCAGGTCGGCTTCCTTCACTTAGCAATATGCATTTTAAGTTCCTCTATGGCTTGATATTTCATTTCCTTTTTGTTTTTGTTAATTTATTTATTAATTTTTTGGCTGTGTCAGGTCTTAGTTGCGCACGCAGGATCTTTCATCGTAGCGTGTGGGCTCTTTGCTGTGGTGCATGCAGGCTTCTCTCTAGTTGTGGCACGCGGGCTCCAGAGTGCACGGGCTCAGCAGTCGTGGCACTTGGGCTCTCCAGTTGTGGCACGTGGGCTCCAGAGCATGTGAGCTCTCTACTTGTGGCGCGCAGGCTCAGTAGTTGCATCGTGAGAGCCCAGTTGCCCCGCGGCATGTGGGATCTTAGTACCCCCACCAGGGATCAAACCCACGTCCCCTGCATTGGAAGATGGATTCTTAACCACTGGACCACCAGGGGAGTCCCGATATCGCATTTCTTTTTAGCTCTAAACAATACTCCACTGTCTGGATGTATCACAGTTTATTTATCCTTTCACCTACAGAAGGACAAAACTTGGTTGCTTCCAAGTTTCGGCAATTATAAAATAAAGTTGTTATAAACATCTTTGTGTAGGTTTTGTGAGGACATAAGTTCTCAACCCCTGTGGATAAATATCAAGCAGTGTGACTGCTTGACCATATGGTAAGAATATGATTTAGTTTTGTAAGAAACCTCCAAACTATCCTCTGAAATGATTGTACCATTGTGCAGTCCCACCAACAATGAATGAGAGTTCCTGCTGTTCCACATCCTTGCCAGCATTTCACGATGTCAATGTTCTAGATTTTGGCCATCCTAATAGGTGTGCAGTGGTTATCTTGTTGTTTTAATTTGCATTTCCCTGATGACATATGACATGGAACATCTTTTCATATGCTTACTTGCTATCTGTATATCTTCTTTGGTGACGTGTCTGTTAAGGTCTTTGGCCCATTTTTTAATCGAGTTGTTCGTTTTCTTATTGTTGGGTTCTAAGAACTCTTTGTATATCATTGGATAAGTCCTTTCTAGGTGTGCCTTTTGCAAATATTTTCTCCCAGTCTTTGGCTTGTGAGCTCATTCTCTTGTTACTTTCTTTCACAAAGCAAAAGTTTTTAATTTAAATGTTCTATTTTCTACCTATTCTTGGTAGGACATGGTGAACTAAAAGGCAGAAAATACCTTTCATGACCATATTACTGTCAGGTATCTAGTACCTAAACTGCAAGCTATGATGAACCCTATGTATCCCAGGGCTCACTTGCCCAGTGCTTTCCAAAGAAGAGATTCCTGTTAAACTCTCAAAGAAATCAAAGCCAAACTATAACCCAGAGACTCTGTTAAGCTTATCTTTTCCTGGGAATCGTTATGACTGACAAGGGCCTAATTTCCAAAACATACAAACAGCTCATACAACTCAATAACAACAACAACAAAAACCCAATCAAAAAATAGGTAGAAGAGCAAAGAAGACATACAAATGGCCAATAGGCACATGAAAAGATGCTCAACATTGCTAATTATTAAAGAAATGCAAATCAAAACTACAATGAGGTATCACCTCACACTGGCCAGAATGGCCATCATTAAAAAGTCTACAAATAACAAATGCTGGAGAGGGTGTGGAGAAAAGGGAACCCTCCTACACTGCTGCTGAGAATGTAAATTGGTGCAGCCACTATGGAAAACAGTATGGAGGTTCCTTAAAAAACTAAAAAGAGAGTTGCCATATGATCCAGCAATCCCACTTGTAGGCATATATCCGGAGAAAACGCTAATTTGAAAAGATACACACACCCCTATGTTCATAGCAGCACTATTTACAACAGCCAAGACATGGAAGCAAGCTAAATGTCCATCAACAGATGAATGGATAAAGAAGATGTGGTATATATACACAATGGAACACTACTTAGCCATAAAAAAGAATGAAATAATGCCATTTGCAGCAACATGGATGGACCTAGAGATTATCATACTAAGTAAGTTAGACAAAGAAAGACAAAATTCATATGATATCACTTATAAAAATATGACACAAATGAACTTATTTACAAAAACAGAAATAGACTCACAGACATAGAAAACAAACTTATGGTTACCGAACGGGAAAGGGGGTGGGAAAGGGATAAATTAGGAGTTTGGGATTAGCAGATACAAACCAATATACATGTGTATATATATATGTGTGTATATATATATATATATATATATATATATATATATGTAGCTGAATCACTTTGCTGTACTATACCAAAACTAACAAACTAACACAGCATTGCAAATCAACTATACTTCAATAAAAAATCTTTAGGACTTCCCGGGTGGCACAGTGGTTAAGAATCCGCCTGCCAATGCAGGGGACAGGGGTTTGATCCCTGGTCCGGGAAGATCCCACATGCCGCAGAGCAATTAAGCCCGCGAGCCACAACTACTGAGCCCATGCGCCGCAACTATCGAAGTCCACACGCCAAGACTACTGAGGCTGCATGCTGCAACTACTGAAGCCCGCAAACCCAGAGCCCATGCTCCTCAACAAGACAAGCCACCAAAATGAGAAGCCCGCGCACTGCAGCAAAGAGTAGCCCCCACTCGCCACAACTAGAGAGAAAGTCACGCAGCAACGAAGGACCCAAATGCAGCCAAAAAAAAAAAAATTAATTAAAAAAAATTTTTTTTAAAGACTTGCAGCATAATCACATTTACTGTGTCTTGCTGGCTAGTTTCAACTACTGTAAAACTTATAGCAAAGCTGAACATTCTTCAAACATATCTGGGTTAACATTTGAATTTATCGTCTCTCTCATTTTACACTACATTATCTATGTATGAAAACAAAAAAAATTACAAAAAAAGAATGTTGTAAGATCATCAAAATAGCTTTGAAAGTCATGTGAAACACTTATATTAGAAATAGATTTTGACCTATGGATAAACTTACTTATTTTGAAAATGCTTCTCAAAATTCAAGTTACCACTCATTGGTAAGTTGAAAATCAATTTAGTGATTCACAAATAGCATTTAAAAAAATGAAACAGAAAAAGCCAAGATAGGAAATATTAGAGTACATCATACTCTGATATTAAAAGGCAAGTTGTTTCATCAATCATTTGTTTAAGACTTTTTATATAACTACACACACACATATTATGTTTTGGGTAGTGACATAAAATGTATTTCTTACATGGATCATTGTCAAAATAGGAAAACACTGACATAAATGATATTATTCCTTTTGAAATTCCCTAACACTAAAAAGAACTAATACCTCCTTGCCACTAGAGACCAACTACATATATTATCTTTGGTCTAGGGACTCTTTCCATATTAAAATGGCAGACGTTTGAGCAGAGGAAAAAACCACAAAAGGCCATAATAAGGAGATCTTTATATGTTCCTGCTATATGCCCAAAGAAAATGCCCAGCTTCAACTTCTTTCTATAGAGCCAAAAGATTAGGACTGGAGAAGGCATCTCACTGTAATAATAGAACTCCAATGAGTTCCCTGGAAAAATTCCAGACCATCTTAATTTAAAAAACAGATGAAGCAAACATAGCTGATATTCTGAAATAATCTAATTTGGTAGTTGGAAAATCCATCCAAACTCTATAAAGTTCCATATGCACACTCATGACAAAATATATTGATTTAAATTATGATGAAAGTATTATAAGAGCTATATACTTTATCTTGAATCCCAAGATAATAAACTTAGGCTTTAAGAGATTTTAAAATCCTTAAAGCAGCAAGAAGAGTTGGAAAAAGATCAAAATACTGAAAACAAAAATCAACCAATAAGAATTTAAGGAAGTATTATGTCCAAACATGAAGAGAACCACTGCCTTAAAAAATGAACTAAATATCTGAAGGTGGTACTATACAAATTCAGCAGTAAGTTTCCTTATAGAGCATGAAATTTAAAAAATAATATAGTTATTTACTACTATTTAAGCAGCACAGGCTTAGCAAAAAGGTCTATTAATAACCTTTCAAAGAACATACAAATTAAGATGGTTGATAATGACCTTTGCTTTAAAATATAAAACATAACAATAAAGTTCTCAGTCAATTTCCATCCTCCAATATGACAATTAATTTCTTAGCTGTAATTAGTAAAATTTCATTGATGATTATATGGCTTGAAAATTATACAAAGCAATCTTATTATCCCACATTACCTCAGAAAATAACTGTAGCTTCTCAGCATTAAATACGTTCTCAACTTAACAGCACATGCAAATGCACATACAAAATTAAAAGGATGGCCTAATGTAATTTTAGACTGGATAGCATTCTTGTCTATATATCCATATTCACAGCAATAAGTGTAAGACAGTACTTTCCTTTGGATGAAAAGTTCTCTGTAATTATATTTGTATATTAGATAATCATTCATTCATTCAATAAAAATTTAATAAGCACCTACTTTGTGTTAGGAATTATGTTAAGCACAAGAGAGTTATGAACATAACAGTCCCTAATTTCTGCTCTTACTGAGCTTTCAACATATGTGAGTACATGTTCATTAAAAGTTGATTGAACTCGGAGAGTCTATTTCCACAAAGTAAATGTTAAATGAAGTGCTTAGGTTTCTTTCTAAGACTGTTCACAAGAATCTAACTGAAAATGTACTAAGAGTACCTATGAATGTAACCATCATAATGTTACCTAATAATTATATAGTAATAAGCTTTCAAAAGTGTTTTCACATATGTTCTCAATAGATTCAAAGAACAACAATATGACATACAAAAGGAGTAGTATCCTGGTTTTACAGGTAATCAAGCTCTGAGGCACATAGGCTCAAAGTCACACAGTAAATGAGCAATAGAGCCAATATTAGAATCCAGCCGTGGGAGTAGTGTTTACTTTCCCCCGTCTCCTCTTTCTGCTTTCCCCAAGCCTGCCAACACAGATGCCAGCATCAAACCATTTTGTGGTAAGGCGAGACTCAAAGATGGGGGATAAAAAACATGATCCCAGGCTACAATAGGGTCGGTGGTGGGAAGGGGTAAAATGAGAAAAATCTTAATGATAGTGAAGAAGAAAGGGGAGCCTATAGGACAGAGACCACTCAACTAGATCATCTTTCACATATAGGGACAGTTTGTAAATCAGGGATTCAATTAAAAACTTTAAAAAAATCTGTTTCAAAAATTCTTCCACTAGAAAGCTGCGCAAGTATCATGTTAGAAAAAAGCTACTACACTCTTTCCTTCCATACAACTGAGTTCTCAAAACGTAACAGACAAAGAAAATCCCACTCCCCACTGTACCCATTTAAATATGTTAGTGTTCCACAAGTAACTAGTCTTCCAGCCCTTCTCTCCAAGCATGGGAACCAAGTTATAAGACAATATTGCTTGTTTTAGGATGGCAGGAATGGATACTGATCTCTCCATTCCCTCCCTTCGCTGATGTTCAAATATTGGTGCCAATGCTCACATCTTTTTACTTACCCACCAGAGACTCTATCCAACTCTATGCAAGTTTTGGAGTTGGATATAAATTAAATAGGCTGGCACACTCCAGAAATTTCCTAATGATGAGCCTAACAAGGTCCTGAAGAAGCTATTTTGATTCCACAGTTGTAACCACATATCTAACTAACTTCATGGTCCATTACTCCATCCAAAATACAAGGATTTCCTTATCTTTTTACCCTATACCCACAATCCCCTCACATAGGCAGATGATATAAACCTATGGTTCACAGAGTGTGAATTTGGGAACCAGTAAAATTTCCCCCCAAAACTGTAGCACTGCTATCAGGGTTCTCATCTTGATAAGACATAATATTTTTTTTAAACCTATAATTCACAGTCTTCATCAATTCACAAAGGGATATTAAATATCATACAGCAGGAAGACTATAATCTCATAATAAAGGACGGTCCTTTACACTGAAGGGATTTCACTTAGTGAAAAATCATAATAGTGTATTTATTTTTCTCATCTACTTACAGAACTAGGAAAGCACCACATGCACCAGCACTAGCCCACAGACTATACCATTAAAAAAAGAGAGATGCATTTATTTATTTATTTATTTTTATTTTTTTTAAACCTTTCTTACAACACTTCTTAATTTTTATTTATTTATTTATTTTTGCTGTGTTGGGTCTTCGTTTCTGTGTGAGGGCTTTCTCTAGTTGTGGCAAGCGGGGGCCTCTCTTCATCGCGGTGCGCGGGCCTCTCACTATCGCGGCCTCTCTTGTTGCGGAGCACAGGCTCCAGATGCGCAGGCTCAGTAATTGTGGCTCACGGGCCCAGTTGCTCCGTGGCATGTGGGATCTTCCCAGACCAGGGCTCGAACCCGTGTCCCCTGCGTTGGCAGGCAGATTCTCAACCGCTGCGCCAGCAGGGAAGCCCCAGAGATGCATTTATTCTAAGGACGTATACACAAGAGTGAATATAACATGTGTACATTTTAAACATTATTAATAAAAATGAAAACATAGGTAATGACCACCAACTTGAGAAAGAGAGCATTTCAAGTGCCTTTGATGGCTCCCATGTATGCTTCATTGTACACATCTCCCTTCTAATCAGAGTTAACCATTAACCCAAATTCTATTTTATTCCTTCTGTTGTTCTGTCATGTATCTATCCCTACACAATGCGTTGATTCTCTTTTTTGGCTGCGTGGCGCGGCTTGCAGGATATTACTTTCCCAACCAGGGATCGAACGCATGCTTCCTGCAGTGGAAGTGTGCAGTCTTAACCACTGGACTGCTAGGGAAGTCCCTTGATTCATTTTTTTTTCTTTTTCTTTCTTTCTTTTCTCTCTCTCTCTCTCGCTCTTTTTTTTTTTTTTTTGGCTACACCATGCGGCATGCAGAATCTAGTTCCCCAACCAGAACCCGTGCCCCCTACAGTGGGACCACTTACCTGCCAGGGAGGTCCCATGCATTCACTCATTTTACTTATTTTTAAACTTTACATAAATGTCATCATACTGCATGAACTTTAATTTGTTTTGTATATGCTTCCACACTGATGCCTGTAGCTTTAAATCATTCATTTCATTGTTGCATAGTATTCTACTGTATGAATATAACTATGATATTTATTCATTCCACTGATGATAGACATTTGGGTTTTCCCCATTTCTTTTTTTTCTATTACAGACAATTTGCTGGTACACATTTGTGAGAGTTTCACTAGGTCTAGGATACACTAAGGAGTATGCTCATCTTCAACTTTACTATGTAATATGCCAAACTGTTTTCCAAAATCACCAACATATGCATTCACTACTAGTAAATGAGAGTTCCTGTTGTTTCACATCCCCATTGACACCTGTACTTGTTGGACTTTAAATCTAGTGGGTATAAAATGGAAATCCACTGTAGTAGTAATTCACTTTTGCCAGTTTCCTAATGTTAAACTTACTTTCACACTTACTGGTCTTTTGTGTTACCTCTTCTGTAACTAGCTATTCATGTCTTTTGTATATTTTTCTAGTGGGTTTTGGTCTTTTGGGTTGATACATAGGAGTATTTTATTTTTCCTAGATATTAATTCATTGTCAGTTGTATGCATAGCAATTTGTTTCTTCACTATTTTTGTGGTATCTTTAGATAAACAGATATTCTTAACCTCAACAAGGTAGAATGGGTCAATCTTCAGTTTGAGAGGTGTGTGTGTGTGTGTGTGTGTGTGTCTTGTTAAACCCTTCTTTACCTCAAGGATATCAAAATATTTTTCTATGTTTTGTAAAGTTTAATAGCTTTATCTTTCACATTTAATCTGGGATTGATTTTGTATATAGTGGAAGAGATCTATTTTCATTTTTTCTCATACAGATAACTAATTTCCCCAAAACAGTTTATTGAGTAATATGTCATAAACTGAGTTTCCATACATGCTTGAGTCTGTTTCTAAGTCTCTATTGTGTTTCATTCATCTCATTGTCTCTATCAGCATGAATACCACCTATCTTATTTACTAGAGCATTATGTTAAGTACTAAGTAAGCCCTGACCCTTGTCTGGCTCTGCCTCTTCAGGAATGTCTTGACTCTTCTTTGCCCTTTGCTCTCCCTAGAGAGTTACGGATTACCTTATCAAGTACCATGAAAAAAATCCTGTTGAGATATGAATTCAAAACACATTGAACACACAAAATCAATCTGAGAAGTGACATGCTAATAACACTGAATTTTCCTATCAGAAACATGGTATGTCTCTCCATTTATTGAGAATACATACTCTTAGTATTATACTTTTCTACTTAAAGGTATTTCACACCTCTTGTTAGATTTATTGCTATGTACCTTATTTTCTGTTATTTTAAGTGGTTATTTTTTAAATTGGCTCCCTTCTCTCAGTAACTCTTACTAATTCCCTTACTCTACCGACAGGTCAGTCACACTCTAAAAATAAATTTTTAAAACACCATGTCCAGCATTCTGATGTTCTTACTAGGAAGGTTTTCTCTGAACATTTAGTTTGCCATGTTACTGGAAGTGAAAGTTCAGCTACATGTCTTCATGTTTTCTTATGTTTCCCTACTTCTTGTCCCTAAACTTCTTAATCACAAATTAAACTCCTGAAGGCAGAGGCTACGAATATCATTTTTTGTTTGTTCTTGCTCTCTAGTACAGAAGAACTAGGTACCAAGCAGGCTAAATAAAGGCTGGCTTGATAGAGGAGACCCTTGGAAAATCCTGTACTCCCCAGGTGGTATTTGTCCTTCTGTTACAAACATCCTTCCTCCACCTGGAAAAAGATGAGTTTGCTAAACTTTCAGTGTTTCATCCTTAAATAAAATTTAATATATGTTCAAAGTTACCACAAAGAAATGGAAACAGAAAAATTTCTATGAAATTACTGTTTATCTTCTCTCAGAAATTATACAAACATTACTTGGTAAATTAAATTGATATTATCTTGCTATATATTCATTAAAAATACAGAAAGCTTGCCTCCACATGCCTCAAATGTGGAAAGGAAAATTGTAGCAGCTAACTCTACAAATGAAACTCTTTTACCATTCTTGCTAAGAGGGAGATCTCAACCTCTCAGACTGTGAAAACAATTGGGGGGGGGGGGAAATCCCACCAGAAAAGAGCTGAGAAACTAGTGCAGGTATTCTGTGACAATCCTTCACTGTTATCTTAATAAATAAATAAATTGGGGGGGGAAGGAATATATGAATGTATATGCTTATGGGGAGAAAAGCATCCTTTAGCGTTCTTAATGTTCAACTTACTGCTTTGTTAAAGAAGCAATTAGTAAGGACTGGCAAGGATAAGACAGACTCTCTCACCTTTGTAAAGATGCTTAAAACAAAGCTGAATTATTCATTCTCACTTTTCAATAAGTGATTTCAAAGTATTTCAGTTTCCCCTGTAGGAACAGCCGAAGAACACAGATATTGCAACATTTCACAAGAGAGATTTAGAAAAATATTTTATTCTTATTTTCTTAACTTGCCAAATATTATATTCTCTTTCATTACTTAATAGGTACTTTCATAGCTCTATGAAGCAACTCCCCAAACACAAGGAATTTCAAAACAGAAAACAACCGTGTCTTAAGAAATAACGTCAGAAATCTAACTTATTGAGGGCTCAGAAACTTAGAAGAAAATCAACATAACCTCTAATTTATACTATTTCTAAAGAAAACAATCTACCAAAGCACAACATCTAGGGAAAAAAAGATAGTGGGGGTGGGGAATAAATTCAAGTTTTCTTTTAGGTAAAACAATTTTCATGAAATATAACACATGTATTCAAGAACACACTTGTTAGTGTGTGTATGGTCTCATATATGTTCAGAATTGACCCTAGAAATGTCTTGCCAAGGAAGGAGGAATTGCTTCCGTTCAGGGAGGAAACTGACTTCTAGGTCTCCTTTGGTCTGTGAGCCACTCTACTGAAGGTACTCAGCATTAGTCACCTGAGATTTTGTTAACAATGTCTAAAATTGTCACCCTGGGGAATCTGGTACGATATCTTCACAACACTACACTCTCTGTTAAAGAAAATCCCCCTTTAAAGTTTTCTATTAAGTTAGAAATATTAGATATAGACCCATCACTCCGCGTTTAATGCTGCCAGAGCATTCAAGGTGAAGGGACTTCACAGGTTTAACAGAATTTACTAAAGGATAAGAGAAACACAATACTAAGTGTAGACATTTTAATTCAAGCCTAGATACACCAAACATGGCCTAAATTAACTTTGATAAAACTGATTGAACAGGTAAAACTTTTAGTTTTCAAAGTTTTTAAATTTTAAACACAAAAGTTAGTTTGAAATGGATTCATATAAGTTTTGGCACAGCAACATTTTACATTCTCTCACAAAGCACTACAATTGAAAGATGGTTTTTTAAAAATAGAACTGTGAAAATAGCTTTTTATGACCAGAGAAAGAAAGGGTAGATACAAGATAAAATTCAGTAACTCATCAAGCTTTGATAATAATCTCAAACGTGATCCAGGGGGAACAGAGCATCTGTCTGTGAGATGAGCTATAATTTAGTCTCTAGGCTGCCTTAGCATTGTCCTTATTCAAAAGTACAGGGAAAAGGGAGACAACAAGCCTAATTAATCTACAAGTCTTTTTTTCTTGATAAACAACTGAAATACATTACATTCAAACAAGTCAGCCTAAAACAAATACCATCCTACTTAAGAGATTGTTATCATACTTAAGTTAAAACTACTTTGAAGTAAACTGGTACTTAGTCTTCAAACAGGGAAAAAAATCTGGAAAATACAATTTTTGGAATAATCCAAATAATTCATCATCATAATCTAAACAGATAACAAATGAAAGATTATCTTGACGTGTGTGGGTGGGCTTTAGTGAGGAGAGCCAGAGTCTCCCTAGTTCCTCCAAAAAAAAAGAAAAAAAATCCTAAAATGATGTAAGGAAACCACAGTGCAAAAAAATAAACTTAAGTTGTTTTTAAGGGAAAGTGACCCACATTAAATTGGTCTGAATCAATATGTATAAAGGAGACTCAGCCAGAAAACAGGAACAGTAAGAATCTCTGCCATTCTAAAGCACTCGCAAAACATAAATTTCTATCACCATACCATGTATAAAACAGAAAAAGAAAATAGCTGGTCTGTAATTCACTCCAGTATAGTTGAAGAGTTAAAGACTATGGGCTTTGACAGTCCTGAATTTGAAACCTGCCTCTGACACTTACTAGTTTTGTGAATTGGAACAAATTTCTTAACATCCCTAATCCTCAACTGCCTCACTTGTAAAGCAGACATAGTAACTGTGCCTATATCTTGTGGGGTTGTTTCAAAAGTTAAATATAATTCGGCATATAAACCTTTTAGTATAATAGCCAAACTCAGAAAGTGCTCAATAAATGGTAGCTATTAGTATGAGTCCAGCAAATGTCAGCAAAACGAATGTCATTTTAAATGAATGAATGAGTGAATGAATGAATGAATCAATCAACCTGTCTGTCTGCCTGGTCATCCACTCTCTCTCGTTAGCAAACACAGGAACAATATGACACATGAGGTTCATGTCAGAGAAGGGGCTACCAGCACATGAAGATCACCTCCAAAATTGCATTTATTCATTAAAAAATGAGCCTATAAGCTTCACAGTGGCAGGAACCAGCACATAACAGGTACTCAATAAAGATATTTATTCACATATTCACTTATTATAAACATAAAAGTACCTACTATGTTGCAGGTACTATGCAAGGCATGGGGGAATATATACTTATAATATATAAATATATATATATATATATATGACAAACAGACATTTATTTACGCTCAACAACTCTCTTCCTTTTACACTAACCCGCAATTATTTTATCAGTTCAGTATTTGTCTGTAAGAGAGCCCTTGCCCCTACAGCCACTTAACACAATGCTTCCAAGCCATCTACTGATCCTGGCATTGCCTCCTACAGATCCTACCCCTCCACCAAAGCAGTCCACCAAGCTCATCCACCAAACTCCACTCCCTTGCCAGCATCCCACACTCACTCTGCCACCATTCTTTTGTTGCATACACCAAGCAAAGCCTAACGTTACAGAAGAAAATCCCATACTAGGTCAGATTGATACCAACCTAAACGCTACTTAGCAATCCCACTATCATGGTTCCTCCACTTTCTAGCTGTATTCCTAGTCCAGTCGATCCCTTAATCTTCACAATGGATCCCATCCCTGATGCCTTCTCTGAGAACCTGCCCTATTAATTCTCCTTTCTACTATAGTATTTCTCTCTACTGACTTTCCCCTGTCAATGTCTGAACATGCTCAAATATCTCATCTTAAAACAAATCTCCTTTTTGTCCCATGTTCTTTTTCTATCTACCCTACACATTCCTCCCCTTCAAAGGCACAATTCCTAAGAGTTTGCTATCTTAACTGTCCCCAATTTCTTATCTTTCTTATTCCTCATCCTATTGCCATCTAGCTTCATCACTGTTTCCAAAACTGATTTCACAAAAGTTATCAAAGATATCTTGTCAATGGATAATTTTTCAGTTGTCTTAATTGGCTTTACTTTTGAGTTATATATAAAACTGTAGGTCACTCCCCTTCCTTCATAAAACCCTGTTTCATTCTCCTGGGATATAACATTCCTTTACAAATCTTCTTTGCCAATCCCTTCTCCAACAGATCTTTAAATGCTGACACTTCTTAGGACTGTGTTCCAACTCCTTTATTTTCTCAAACTACAATTCTTTCCAAACTTTTCACAGCTCACAATGAGAACTATATTTTACATCAAGTGTGTGTGTGTACACATATGAGTATCAGATAACAATTTCACAGATCAGATTACATAAACTCTGATCTTTTGATCCTATTCTATTTCATTAAAAAAAAAACCAAAACTGTACTGTCTGAGAATCACTAAACTGATCTACACAATTGTTTTAACTCTGTCGTCAATTACTATATTTAAGCTGATGACTTCCAAATCTACATATCTAGTGTGTAAGTGTCTGTTAAATTCTAAACCCATAAAGCCAATTTCCTCCTCAACAGCTCCACATGGATAAAGTCCTTCAAACTCACCATGTCCAAAATTGGAGTTCTCAGCATCTTTCCCCCAAACATAGTCTTCCTCCATAGTCCCCTATCTTGGTAAACTGCTTAACTAGTTTCCCAAGCAAAATATCAAGGAGTCATTGCTGAGTCCTCCCTCTCTTTTTCCTCTGTCACCCCCCAACCCAATCAATCACTAATCCCTGACAAATTTTCCTCTATATATTTCTCCACTTTTTTTTTTAAAACTCACACAACTGTCACTCTCATGCAGGCTGTATTCACCTCGCCTGGGTGGTACAGTCTAGTAATGAGTCTTCTCTCATATACTGTATTCTTCCAAATTTATAAATGCAATTCTAATCATTTTGTGTTGCCTACTCTTACAGTTATCTATTGTTGTACAATAAACCACTCAACACTTATTGGTTTAAAACACTAAAATTATTTGCCCATAATTCTACAATTTTGGCAAACTGGGGGAGGGGGGCAGATGGGGACGGCTTGTCTCTAATCCACATAGCATCTGCTGGAAATCCCAATATGCTTTCCTCACTCACATGTCTGGTCCTTTAGCTAGGTGACTAGAACAGCTAGGGGGTGGCCAATTTGGGCTTTCATATAGCTGGTAGTATGTGGATGGTGAGACTTTTACATGGAAGCTGACTTCCTCCAATATACAAAAATACAAGTTACCAGATCTTTTTAATGCCTGGTCTCAAAAGTCCTAGAATATCACTTCTACTACATTCTATTGGTCATAGCCAATAGACTGGCCAACAGACATGGCCAGCCTAGAACTAAACAGAGGTAGGGGTGGAAGAGGAATAGACTCCATTTCTTGATGGGCAAGTTGTAAGGACACATAGAAAAAGAGCATGTGAGATGAAAGACACTGGTGCAGTCACCTTTGAAAATGAAATATACCACTGTCCACCTAATTTACATTCCTTCCACATGCCAAATATACTCAATGCCCTTTCCCTAATCAAAATGTCATCCTATTACAGCACTGGCTGTAAGGCCAGGATCTTGTTATCTAAATCAGGTTCAAATGCACATGTACTCCTTGGGTTTAGTTAGGCATATATGGTTCCTTTTTTTTTTTTTTTTTTATTAAATTTTTTTTTAAAATTTCTGGCCATGCAGCATGCAGGATCTTAGTTCCCTGACCAGGGATCAAACCCATGTCCACTGCAGTGGAAGGGTGGAGTCTTAACCACTGGACCACCAGGGAAGTCCCCATATGGTTCCTTTGATACATTTCCTCTTAAATCAAAATCCCATTGCCTCAAAAGATAACTTATCTGCCCCACTGCAGTAAGCCAGGGATAGAATTGCAATAGACACTTGAGTTCAAAAGCTGTAGGGAATAGGGAGTTACACAGAAGGCACATATCAGTACCATAGCAATTGTGAAATCTGCTAGGGACATGTCATCAGCAACTTGACTAGAACAACAGTTCTGCTCCCTGAAAACAGTCCTCTGTCACTGTTGACTCTACCCTCTGGGCTCCAGCTCCATCCTCCAGGTCACTCTTCCTGTTTCATAAGAAATGGTTCACGTTTGCAACAGTGTAGCTTTCTCAGCTTGCTCCCTGCCCGTATAAGACTGGGACTCCGGGCTTCCCAGGTGGTGCAGTGGTTGAAAATCTGCCTGCCAATGCAGGGGACACGGGTTTGAGCCCTGGTCTGGGAAGATCCCACATGCCGCGGAGCAACTAGGCCCGTGAGCCACAATTACTGAGCCTGCGCATCTGGAGCCTGTGCTCCGCAACAAGAGAGGCCACGATAATGAGAGGCCTGCGCACTGCGATGAAGAGTGACCCCCACTTGCCGCAACTAGAGAAAGCCCTCGCACAGAAACGAAGACCCAACACAGCCATAAATAAAATAAATTAATTTAAAAAATATATTAAAAAAAAAAGACTGGGATTCCCCACACATACAAAGGTTCTTTTTAGTTGAACTTTGTCTATCCTTTTATGTCTAGGCTGCTGGTGCTTTGATTAGTACCATCCTTGTAACAACTTTGTGGGTTTCCTATGAATTTTATTGGAAATAACTCCATTAAACAGACGTCACACCCACTAATCTCTTTGAGATAGGCCACTCTCTTCTTTGGGCTGTCTGTCATGGTACTGTAGGACAGCAGACTTAAGAGCCTTGAAGCTCTTTGGACTAGGTGAGACATTCTTATAAGGTATGCCTTTAAGACTCTTTTCAGTGCTTTTTTCTAGCTGAAAGGCTCAAAGAGGCATTGTCTTAAATCTTTCTGAGGTCTCAACCAAAAAAAATCTTACAGAAGAACTCTTGATCTGATCCTTATTTTGAGGTCATCTTTTTGCACCCTGGGATTTGAGAAGAATTAGATAAGCAGAGGGAAGGGAGAGAATGTTCCACAATGGAGAATGAGAATAAATATAAGCACAGTCTTATGGGGAACAGGGAAGAAAGTCATCTAGCTAGGTTCATGATGGGGGAAAATATAAAATGAAATTGGAAGGGAAGAATAAAGTCAGAAATACTAACAGCTCTAACTACAAGATTATGAAAACTGTAATTTATGCTCTTTATTCCTGGTTTCTGCTTGCTGATCCAAATGTTGCTATATCAGATACACTTGGAGAGCTACATAAATACACAGACTCACCCTAGAGATTTTGAAAGGCTGGAGAAAAAGCTACATCTAAGCAAAGAAAGCTCCCAGGTGATTCTCAGATACAGCCAGACTTAGGAGCCACTGCTCTAGGCAACAGTCAACCACTGGCTTTTTGAGAATGGGAGTGTCGTAAATGCAGATACCTAATGAAGTTTTCAGTTATAAGCTTGAATAATAAAAATCTGTATTTTCATTTATAATTTTCTATTTCTCTTTATTCATATAATTTCCCTAAGAGACCTACTTCATAGGATCCATGTTTTCTCTGACCATATACATCTATAAGAACCCTAGTCCCATCACAGTCTCACCTTAACATGTAACAATGATTTTCTGTTTGGTTGTCTTGTTAAGAAAGATGAGCCTGGTATATTGGAAGGCAAGGTCCTAAGAGGAGTTAGGATACTATGGTACTAAGTAATGTAGGTATGGAATAATAAGGACCTGACCTAAGACGATGATAGTTAAGAAGGAAAATGAAGATAAACACCAGAGCTGCGACACTTTAAACTTCTAGAAGAAATCACAAAAAATGTTCTTTGCAACTTTAGGGTAGACAAAGATTTCTTTAATGGGGGGGGGGAAAGCTCGAGTCATAGGGAAAAATTGATAAATTGGATTTCATCAAAATTAAAAACATCTGTTCTTTGAAAGAAATCATTTAGACAATGAAAAGGCATGCCAAGACTGGAAGAAAATACAACATATACAGCTAGCAAAGGATGATACTGAAATATATTTTAAAATTCTTAAAACTCAATAAGACAAGCCAAATTTTTAAATGGGCAAAAACATCTGAACTGACACTTCAGATATACAAGTGGCCAATGAGCATATGAAAAGATGCTCAACATTATTAGTCATCAGGGAAATGCAAATTAAAACCACAATGTGATATTACTATACACCCACTAGAATGGCAAAACTAAAAGAAATCAAGGTTACAGAGCAACTGAAATGTTCATACACTGCTGACAAATGTAAAATGGTATAACTACTTTGGAAAACAGTTTTGGCCATTTCTTATAAAGTAAAACATACACTCATCATATGATTTCACAACTGTACTCCTATATAGTACTCAAAGAAAGAAAGAAAAAAAAGACTCCACATAAAGCATTGTACACATAATGGGGTTATATCGAAAGACACAGGAGCCAGAGTTAAGGTTTGGAAAATTTGAGCCTCAAAAATCTAATGACTAAATTGATCAAAACTTAAAAAATATAAACGTCTGGAGTCATATCTAGGTTCAAATTTTAGCTCTATCACATATTAACTGTGTAAACTACATTAAGGAAATTACCCTTACCAACTGCTCAGTTTCTTCATTTGTGAAACAGGGAGAATGATTTATATACCATAAGGTTCTTATATGAATTCCAGGAGCTAATAATGCATGTAAAAAGCACTTAAGAGACACAGGGAACTTTAAATGTTAGTCATTATTACTATCAATAAGGTTTTAGAATTCTTTCCATTCAGAAGTTGAAATACTGATCTAGAGTACTTGAGTTAAGGCAGACCTATCAAAGAGGTTTTCTAGATATTTGTTAATCTCCAATAATTTATCTTCACCATAACCAAGAGTTAATGGGTTTATCTTATTTCAAACACACCTCTGACACCTGAAAACTATGATGTGGAATTTCAGTAGGTAAACCAGAGGGAGGTATTATACATTACAAAAACCCAATAGGTTGACTTTAACAAAGAAGTACGTTCAGTATGTAATTCACTCTACAAATATTAATTTACCCATAACTTACCCAGGAACATTTAGGTGTAAATCAAGATATAACTAACACTACGGCCGCTGTAAATGCAAAAGTTAGAGGTTGTACATGGCCATTCATACTAAAAGAATTTCCAAATGAGCCTCTATAAGATGGTGAAGTACAGCAAAAGTCGAAATATCAGCCTTCAACTCAAATAGAATCATTTATTTAAAATAATAATAATAGTAATAATATTGTTGTTGTGGTTATTATTAATCAGCTATCATGAGTGGTTATCATTTACCAGACTATGTTCTAAGCTTTTTATATGTATTAACGCATTTTAAGCCTTATAAAAATCTTATGTGCTGGATAGATACTATTATTATCTTCAATGCATGAGTTCTTTACATTAAAAAATTTTTAAGCCAAAAAAATGTGTCACCACCGGAAGTAGACTTTATGTCTTCTTTTTAATCTAAAAAACTGGTACTTAGGAGGCAATAATCATTTATCCTGACTTTCATATAGGTACTATATTTCAGTGTTTACTAGGTAGCCTTAAGATAATTAAGATCTCTTTCTTACAGAAAAACTTCAAGTGTAAAAAGAATGACAGAATTAGAAAATCACCATTTTTCCACCCTAATGTTGTAATTGATCTTGATCATCAAAGAGTGCTTACACCTTTAGGTGAAAAGTTGATGGGGAACAGAATATTTACTAGGTGCCAACTGTCTTTTACTTTCAGGTTATAAGGGGAGAAAAGATGCAACTTTCAATTGAAGAGGATCAGGCTGTCACCACCTGAACTTACTGATCAATCTCACATCACTAATAGTGGGACAATCGTATGTTGAGTGAATTCTCATGCGAGGAAGCATGAAGTGGTACACATCCCCTAGAAAACAATCTTGCCAAAAATGTTCAACCTGAATGTAATCAAGCCTTTGCATTTAACTTCCAGTTCACAGAAAATACAAAAGACAGGGGGAAACAAATAAAACAATACTGCAAGGAGGCAATCAAATCCAAAAGGTCAAACACTCTGTAGGGACATTGACCTAGTTTCTTAAAAAAGTCAAAGGCACAAGAGAAAATAAGAGTAAACAAGGAGGCTCTCTGGGATTAAAGGAGATATAATTATATAACAACCAAATGCAATGCATGAACTTTTCTTGGATCCTGGTTTCAAGAAGCTTATTGCAAAAAACTTGGGGACAATTGGGGAAATTTAAATTTGAGCTAGGTGTTAGCTTATATTAAATAATTATCATTAACTTTGTTAGATCTAATAAAGGTTTTATGGTTATATAAGAAAATGTTCTTAATTTTTACAGATGGATTAAGTATTTGGGGATACAACATCATGAGGTCTATGATTTACTCCAAATATTCCAGCCCCACCCCCAAATAAATAAAATAAATCCAAAAAAAGGTTAATAATTTCTTACATCTACCTGATGGATTTATTAGTGTTCATTGCACTATTCTCTCAAATTCCCTGTTTGCCTGAAAATGTTCGTGACACATATGATAGTAGTTTTAATGATTAGTAACTAACCTTTTTGTTGCTTCATTAAATTCCAAGTTAAAGAATTCCTCTAAATATTCTAGTACACAGATATATGAATCAGATGAACCATATTTATTACAGTCAAAATTCTGGTGCACAGAACAAAAAAATCACGTAAGCTGCATCCTTTCAGAATTTTATCTTAATGAAGCTTATTTATACCATTGTGTACCATATATCCATTTTCAAAAAAGCATTTAGAAACAAAAATACCAATTTTCCAAAATATATTCAACAACCAAGCAATAAATTTTAGCATAGTAGTAATTGTTTTTATCTTGTTAAAGTTTTTCCAATTCCTGCAATGCTATGTAAAAATGTCTCCATCTAACACGACTAGAAAAGCATTTTCCACTGGAATAAATTAGAAAATGATCATGTAGCTTACTATTAACCAGTTAATATTCATTTAAAAAGAAGTAACTAAAGCATACTTCAAGGAATAATTCATAAAGTAACAACACTAAAACCTGTCTAACTATGCAGACAGTATAACATAATTGTTAAGACTAAATTTTTAAAAATACTTGATAACCTAAGTACATATTAGCTTTCAAACACCAAATTTAAGTTCTTAGTTTTAAAAGCAGAAGTCTTTCCACCACAGTTACCAGTAGTACCACAGGAGAGTTCAAAGCATTTGATCAAATAAACTTTAGCTAAGAAGCAGAATCCAATATACAAAAGGTATCAATTATGAATTAGGAATTTCATAATCCCTGGAAGTCCCCAAGACTCTTTTAAAGGGTCTGCAAGGTCAAAACTAGTTTCATAATACTTTTTCACTGTGTTGACATTTTCACTGATAGTGCAAAAGCAATGCTGGGTAAGACCACTGGCACTTCAGCACATATCAAAGCAGAGGCACCAGATTGCAGTAGTAGTCACTGATTTCTTCACTGCCATGCACTTGCAGTAAAAGAAGGCCAGTTTCACTTACAAATGTCCTTGATAAAGCTAGACATAAATTAAAGAGATTTGCAAAAACTGTGTAACAGTAGTTCTCAGCCAGAGACAATTATCCCGCAAGGGACATTTGTCAAGATCTAGAGCTATTTCTAGTTGTCACAATCAGGAAAAATGCTATTGGCATCTACTGTGTAGTGGCCAAGGATGCTGCTAAATATCCTACAATGCACGGGATATCTCCCCTCAACAAAGAACTATCCAGCCCCAAATGACAATAGGGCCAAGGTTGAGGGACCCTGAGGGAAAAGAATACTACTCTTCTCATTCTCACTCAACTTTTTATTGGTGGGGGAGAGGGGGACAGTTATTTTTCATAAAAATATTTTAATCATATTAACCTGTGATAGGTTTATTATTTAATTTTAAATGAATTAAGAGTAAACATTTTAAACAAACTATTACATATAAAATAAGCTACAGGATTTATTATATGACACAGGGAATATAGCCAATATTTTATAATAAATATAAATGGAGTATAACCTTTAAAAATTGTGAATCACTATATTGTACACCTGTAATGTGCATAATATTGTACGTACATCAACTATACTTCAATTAAAAAAATAGAGTAAACATTTTTTTAAGGTTTTAGTTTTAATTTACAATACAGTAAGTATCAAGAGGTTACCTAACCCACATAAACGAAAGTTCTTTGGGGGCCTCAGTAATCTTTGACAGTACAATGGAGCCCTGAGACCAAAAAGTTTGAGAATCACTGAATTAGAAGAATGATACAACTAACCAAATATGTTGGAGAACATAAGGGGAATTAAAGGACTCTAAAGGAAAATGCACTCATTTCAAGAGTATTATGAACGATCAAAACAAACATAAACCTTTATAAAACCAAACAGTCCAAAAGAAAAGTCATGACAGACCCCCAAATGTCATTTTCTCCCTAAACACACACACACACAAACACACACCACACCATTAACAACAACAAAAAACACTGAAAGTACAACTCCTTACCCTGGCTATGAGGACTTGCTGGACTAAAAGATGGCTGATACAAATCTTTGGTTGGCGTTGGAAAAGCTTCTTTCCCTGGGCGCTGACTCATCTTTCCTGGTGTCAGGTGTTGAGTATCGTCACTGTTTGCTACCACAGCTCAAGGAAAGAAGGGAAAAAGAATTAGTACTTAAGTCATAGATTTACGTAAAGGCATAGTTAATAACATGGAATAGAACTATGATTGAAATGGCCTAGGTGGTTATATTCATTTTACCAACTCAATACTTTAATAAATTAATGTAATTGTTTTATTTTTAGTTTGTTATCAATTCAAGATGAATTTATAGGTATGAGTCAAATTATACAAATTATAGACCTCATAAAAATGAAAGTACATATTCTGATAATGAAAGTACTCCAAGGTTTACTGTCAACCTTTCATTGTGTTATTAACTCTATATATTTGCCAATAGAGCAGTAAGCAATAGACAACGTCATTTCACAGAAGAAATACAAATGGTCAGTAAACACATGAAAAGATAGTCAACCTCATTAGTAATGAGAAAAAAAATACAAATTAATAGCAGTATAAAATGGTTAGAATTTCTACTCTAATTTCTAATTTTCATGGAAAGTAGATGTGATTCTTATTTTAGAGATGGAGAAACTTTAGGTTCAGAGATTGTCTTGCCTAAGACTAAGTAATAAAGGTAAGATTCTAACTTAGGACCATTTGGTTTAAAGTCTGGTCTCGAAAGCTTGCTGCCCCAACAATCAATCTAGTGTTTAAGGCTGCTGTTCACCCATTTGACCAAGCTACTAATAGAGGAGAGCAATGCCCAGTTCCAGAGAGGACAGAAAAGAGAAAAATACTCATTGAAGGAGTAGGGCAAATCGTGAGCAAGTCCACAGTGCCCCAGGATCTCCATCCTTTCATTTTATATAACTGTGCTTTTCAGTCTATGAAAACTTTAGTTTTATCTTGAGAAAGGATGATTCTGTCTTCAGTCTAGATGTAATTTTAAACTTAATGAGAACTTAATATTCACATTTTTAATCACCTTATCTTTTTTTTTTAAATTTTATTTATTTATTTACTTATGGCTGTGTTGAGTCTTCGTTTCTGTGCGAGGGCTTTCTCTAGTTGCGGCAAGTGGGGGCCACTCTTCATCGCGGTGCGCGGGCCTCTCACTATCGCGGCCTCTTCTTGCTGCGGAGCACAGGCTCCAGACGCGCAGGCTCAGTAATTCTGGCTCACGGGCCCAGTTGCTCCGCGGCATGTGGGATCTTCCCAGACCAGGGCTCGAACCCGTGTCCCCTGCATTGCCAGGCGGATTCTCAACCACTGTGCCACCTGGGAGGCCCCCACCTTATCTTTTAAATCGAATTGCTTTAACATGTTTTCAAATTGTGCTAAAGTTATCAAAATTACATTTTAGCTCCTTAAATTTTAAAGTAAAAATTCAAAAATACTTTCACTTACCATCCAAGTAAAGATATAAAAAATTTATTTTCCCATCAAGTCCATAAAAAAGAATCCTTACACTGATGACTACTAATTTTTACCTCCTCTTAAACTCAAGAACTCACATATCCAACTACCTGCCTTATAATCACCTCCATTATTTTACAGACATCTCAAATTTATCCAGAACCGTTCTTGCCTTTCCTTATCCTCCAAACCTGCCTCTCTCCCATCTGTTAATGGAATCACTATTCCCCTCCCCCACTTTCTTAGGCCAAAAACCTTAGATGTATTCTTCGATTTTTCTCTTTCTTTCACATTTCATATCCAATTCATCTGTGAGATCTTTATACTCTATCTTCAAAATTTATCTGGAATCCTCCTACTTCTCCTCACTTCCACAACTACCACCCTGTTCCAAGCCACCATTACCACCATTATCACAGCAGCAGATTTCTATTTAGTCTCCAGACTTAGCATCTTGCTCCCTGCCTTGTGTAGAGTTCATTCTCTATACAGAAGCCTGAGTAATCTTTGTAAACCATAGATCAGATTTGTATTAAGCAGAAATATCCACAATGGCTTTCCATTATATTTGCAATAAATTCCATGGCCTAAAGATTCAACAGTCTGGCCTTTGCTTATCTTTCCAACCTCATTCTCTACTATTCTCCTCTTTATTCACTTGGTTCCAGCCATAATGGCCTTCTTGGTATTCCTCAAACATGCCATCTTGCCCCAGTCGCAACCCTTATATCTTTTCTCCCTTCTACCTGGAATACTTCTACCCCAGATCTTCATATTATTGACCACTCTCATCATTTGTTGTCTGTGTTCCAATGTCATCTCTTTAGAAAAGCCCCTCATTGTGTTTTTTGATAAGTCAGTTCCTAATTTTAATAGAATACAATTTATCAATTCTGGTTTTGAGTTTTTTTTGTTTTGGTTAGTGCCCATTCTACCACAATTATATTCTGTCACGTTACCCTACCTGATTTTCACTGTAGCTCTTATCAGTACCTGAAATTATATCATTTATTTGTCTATTACCTGCCTTCTACATGAGACCATAAATTCCATGAGAAGGGAGTTTTGTCTGCCTTATTTTTCCATAAATCCTCAAGTCCCAGTGCGATTCTGGCATACTGAAGGTGTTCAAAAGAATTTTGTTGAAGGAATTAAATCAACAAATTTTATATTTTTATGAAACTTCATTATCATAAAGTATATGGTGACTTATTCAGTTACTAAATCCAATATCCATTTAATACCTAAAAATTATTACTGAAATTTAAAATGTATGGTACTGATATAGAGAGAGACAAATTGATCTAAAGACCTTAACAGAGAGCTCTCTGAGACAAACCCATGCATATGTGGAGCGGTATATATGCTAAAGGTAGGAAGACTATGCAATTAATAATATTGATACTAGGAAAATTGGTCACCCATGTTGGAAAAATAGGTCCCACTCTCATACCACACACAAAGAAAATTTTTTATGAAATTAAAAACATAAATGCAAAAAGCAAAACTTGAAAACTTTTTAAAGAAAATTTAAGAGAATATCTTTATAAATTTGGGGTAGGAAATGATTCCTTTAAAACCCATGCACCTATGGTCAAATAATCTATGACAAAGGAGGCAAGGATATACAATGGAGAAAAGACAGTCTCTTCAATAAGTCGTGCTGGGAAAACTGGACAGCTACATGTAAAACAATGAAATTAGAACACTCCCTAAAACCATACACAAAAATAAACTCAAAATGGATTAGAGACCTAAATGTAAGACTGGACACTGTAAAACTCTTAGAGGAAAACAGAGGAAGAACACTCTTTGACATAAATCACAGCAAGATCTTTGTTGATCCACCTCCTAGGGTAATGGAAATAAAAACAAAAATAAACAAATGGAACCTAATTAAACTTAAAAGCTTTTGCACAGCAAAGGAAACCATAAACAAGACAAAAAGACAACCCTCAGAATGGGAGAAAATATTTGCAAACGAATCAATGGACAAAGGATTAATCTCCAAAATATATAAACAGCTCATGCAGCTCAATATTAAACAAACAAACAACCCAATCCAAAAATGGGCAGAAGACCTAAATAGACATTTCTCCAAAGAAGACATACAGACGGCCAAGAAGCATATGAAAAGCTGCTCAACATCACTAATTATTAGAGAAATGCAAATCAAAACTACAATGAGGTATCACCTCACATCAGTTAGAATGGGCTTCATCAGAAAATCTACAAACAACAAATGCTGGAGAGGGTGTGGAGAAAAGGGAACCCTCTTGCACTGTTGGTGGGAATGTAAATTGATACAGCCACTATGGAGAACAGTATGGAGGTTCCTTAAAAAACTAAAAATAGAATTACCATATGATCCAGCAATCCCACTACTGGGCATATACCCAGAGAAAACCACAATTCAAAAAGACACATGCACCCCAATGTTCATTGCAGCACTATTTACAACAGCCAGGTCATGGAAGCAACCTAAATGCCCATCAACAGATGAATGGATAAAGAAGATGTGGTACATATATACAATGGAGTATTACTCAGCCATAAAAAGGAATGAAATTGGGTCATTTGTTGAGATGTGGATGGATCTAGAGACTGTCATACAGAGTGAAGTAAGTCAGAAAGAGAAAAACAAATATCTTATATTAACACATATATGTGGAACCTAGAAAAATGGTACAGATGAAATGGTTTGCAGGGCAGAAATTGAGACACAGATGTAGAGGACAAACGTATGGACACCAAGGGGGTAAAGCCGTGAGGGGGTGGGGATGGTGGTGTGATGAACTGGGCGATTGGGATTGACATGTATACACTGATGTGTATAAAATTGGTGACTAATAAGAACCTGCTGTATAAAAAAATAAATAAAATTAAATTCAAAAATTAAAAAAAAGACACAACAAAGCACTAACCAAAAAAGAAAGGAAAAAAAATTAAGAATCTAACCAAAAGATATAAAGAAATCGACAAAAAACAAGAGAAAATATTTGCAACACATATAATTAACAAAGAGTTGGTATCCAGAATATGTTAAAAAAAAAAAAACTCCTATAAATCAATTAGAAAAAGGCCAAAAATGCAAAAGAAAAATGGGAAGATGCATCGAAAAGAATGCCTGAGAATAAACTTAACCAAGGAGGTGAAAGACCAGTACACTGAAAACTGTAAAACACTGAGGAAAGAAATTGAAGAAGACACACACAAATGGAGAGATATACCATGCTATGGATTGGAGGGATAGTATTAAAATGTCCATACTACCCAAAGCAATCTACAGACAATGCAATCCCTCTCACAATTCCAATGGAGTTTGTGTGGAACCACACAAGACCCCAAGTAGCCAAAGCCATCTTGAGAAAGAAGAACAAAGCTGGAGGCATCACACTCCCTGATCTCAAATTATATTACAAAGCTACAGTAATCAAAACACTGTGGTATTGGCATATAGAGGGACACATAGATCAATGGCACAGAATAGAGAGCCCAGAAATAAACCTACACATATATGGTCAATTAATTTATGACAAAGAAGCCAAGAATATACAATGGGGAAAAGGCCAGTCTCTTTAATAAATGGTGTTGGGAAAACTAGACAGCCACATGCAAAAGGATGAAACTGGACCACTTACTTTCTGACAAAAAAATTAACTCAAAATGGATTAAAGACTCAAATTTAAGACCTGAAACTATAAAACTCCTAGAAGAAAACTGGAAGTGACCTTTTTTTTCTTTTATTTATTTATTTATTTATTTAATTTATTTATTTTTGGCTGTGTTGGGCCTTCATTGCTGCACGCAGGCTTTCTCTAGTTGCGGCGAGCGGGGGCTGCTCTTCGCTGCGGTGCGTGGGCTTCTCATTGCGGTGCACAGGTTTTTCATTGCAGTGGCTTCTCTTGTTGCAGAGCACAGGCTCTAGGTGCGTGGGTTTCAGCAGTTGCAGCACACGGGCTCAGTAGTTGTGGCTCGTGGGCTCGAGAGCATAGGCTCATTAGTTGTGGTGCACAGGCTTAGTTGTCCTCGGCATGTGGGATCCTCCCGGACCAGGGCTTGAACCCTTGTCCCCTGCATTGGCAGGTGGATTCTTAGCTACTGCACCACCAGGGAAGTCCCTAGAAGTGAGCTTCCTGACATCAGTCTTGGCAATGATTTTTTAGATTTGACACCAAAAGTAAAGGCAATAAAAGCAAAAATAAACAAGTGAAACGACATCAAACTAAAAAGCTTCTGCACAGCAAAGGAAACCATCAACACAATGAATGGAATAAAATGCTTGCAAATCATATATCTGATAAGGGGTTAATATCCAAAATATATAAAGAACTCATATAGCTCAATAGCCAAAAGGTACATGAAAAGATGCTCAACATCACTAATCATCAGGTAAATGCAAATCAAAACCACAATGAGGTATCACCTCACACCTGTTAGAATTGCTATTATCAAAACGACAAGAAAAAACAAGTATTGATGAGGATGTGGAGAAAAGGGAACCCTTGTGCACTGTTGGTGGGAATGTAAATTGGTGCAGCCATTATGGAAAACAGTATGTAGGTTCCTCAAAAAGTAAACCTATGTAGAACTACCATATGATCCAGCAATTCCACTTCTGGGTATTTATCCTAAGAAAATGAAAACCCTAATTTGAAAAGATATACACATTCCATGTTCACTGAAGCATTATTTACAATAGCCAAGATATGGAAACAACCTAAGTGTCCATCAATGGAAGAATGAAATCTTTTCATTTGTGACAACATGGATGTCCCTTCAGAGCATTATGCTAAGTGAGATTAAGTCAGAGAAAGACAAATACCATATGATCTCCTTTATATGTGGCAGCTAAACAAATAACCAAGAACAACAACAAAAACTGAACTCACAGATATAGATAACAAATTGGCGGTTTGCCAGAGAGGGGGATGGGGTTGTGGTTGTGCAAAATGGGTCAAAAGGTACAAACTTCCAGTTATAAAATAAATAAGTCATGTGGATGTAATGTACAGCATGGCAACTAGAGTTAATAATACTGTATTGCATATTTGAAATTTGCTGAGAGTAAATCTTTTTTAAAATTGAAGTACAGTTGATTTACAATGTTTCAGGTGTACAGCAAAGTGATTCAATTATATATCTATATGTATATAGATATTTACCTACCTATCTATATTCTTTTTCAGATTCTTCTCCATTATAGGTTATCACAAGAGTAAATCTTAAAGTTGTCATCATAAGAAAAAAAATTCTGTAACAATGTATGGTGATGGATGTTAAGTGGATTTATTGTGGTTATCACTTCAAAATATATACAAATATGGAATTATGTTGCACACTTGAAACTAATACAATGTTGTATGTCAATTATACCTCAATTAAAAAAATTTTTAATTAAAAAAAAAAAGAAAAATGGTGGGAAAACGTGAACAGTTAGTTCATGGAAGAAGAAATGCAAATGGCCAATAAATGTACAAAAAGATTTTCATCCTCTTTAGCAGTCAGGAAAAAACAAATCAAGATCACAATGAAATAAATATTTTACACTCAGTAAAACTGAAAAAAATTAGTAAGTCTGATAATGCCAAATACTGGTAAGGATGGGATCAGTGAGCCATCTTAAGCATTGCTGGCAGAATATAAACTGATATAAGCACTTTGGAAAACCATTTAGATCTTATAAAAGTGAATTTCAGCATATCCTATGGGTCCAAAAATTCCACTCTTAGCTTTATACCTAGAAATACTCTTATATGTGTGTACCAAGAGACAAAAATAAGAATGTTCATAGCAACGCTGTTCATAATAGCAAAAATCAAAACAACTTAAATATTCATCAATTGAAAACAATATGGATATTGTGGTATAGGCATATAATGGAATAGTATATAGCACTAAAAACAGATGGTCTTTATCTATACCCAGTAACATGGCTGAATCTTGGAAATCCAATGTTAACTACAAAAAACATGTCCGAGAAGATGACATACAGCATGATACCATTCTTATAAAATTAAAAACCTAGCAAACCTTAGTGATACATATGTAACTTAAAAATAACCCAAAAAATCTGTTTTTGAAAAAGCAAAGAATAATAAACAAAAAAATACAAATTAGTCATCACCCCTGGGCAGGTAGGCACAGGGAGAGGAAAGAGAAGAAGCACATAGATAGACATGAGGCATTTGTAGGATTCAAGTTCTTTAGTTGAGTGGTAGGTTCAATATGTACTCACTGTATGATTATGCTTTATAATTTACATATGCTTCATATATTCTTTTGTAGTATTAGTACATTTAGGGCTAATTTAAATACATTATAAGAACAGCTAATAGAATTAAAGTATGCTTTAGTATTCCATCAGAAAGACATACATATCTAAGTCTTGAATAACTTCACTATATAAAAAAGGAAAAGTGTAAACTTAGTTCTATTCACCCCTTTCTAACTCCTTATTGATTGAGGTATTACTGTTTATTATTTTGATAACCTTGAAATGAGAGGGTTTGTAGATATAGCAATACACAGAGTATATTACCTTAAAAAAAACAGAAAGCATTTTTTAATTTTTCTCTCACCCCATTCACAAACATTAACTATACAGAAAATCTGCATAATATAAAAATCATTTTGATGTCCTATATCATTTGCACAATAGTAGACTATGCACATATAAACTCAAGAAGGGCAGTGACTTTATTTTCATTTGTATCCTTTGGCATAAAACTGACAATAAGTACTTACTAAATGCCTGGATCGATATTTGACCAATGAATCACTGCAGGATTCCAAAATAGTTTCTGGTAATTCAATCAACTGCCTCACCTTCTAAAGATATTAGCATTATAGTGCCCTCTCCTGGTTCTACTTTGTAGTCAAAGTAAAGCAAAGCAACCTACTTTGCTATTCATATTACTTTTAAATATGGTAAAAACTAATCACACTGGAATAATTAATAGTAATATAATTAACATACTGTAACTTCTAAGAGAATATGATTCTATAACTACCATTCTTTCTGAATTCAACTCATCAATACAAAATCTGAAGAATATTACAAGCCTCAAAGTCTGGTGTTTGCTTTTAATCTAAGTGAAAACTAAGAAGCAAAGCAATTGTTTAAAGTCATACAAATCTCTATGAAAATCCTAAATATCCCCTTACAGATGGTATACCTTTTCTCAAATACATAAGTAATTTGAATATGATCTTCATAGTTTTTTCATTCAATTGTACAGATCCTAATGAAGTACTATGTGAAATTACTTTTCACTCAAAAAGATATATGGTCTGCAGTAAATAATTATACAGTCTCGGTCTTTTAACAGTTGGCAGAATACAGTATAATCTCATCTCTACTATATGTTGTATATTTTAATTTACATATGCTTGAAATATATAACCACAATAAATTTCTAAAAATGCAATTCTATTTGTAAAGTTCAGCAGTGCCAATCAGTTCACCTGAGCCAACATCTAAATATATGAGGTAATTAAAGTAACAGAAAAATGCATTGAAAATATCTACCAGGTATCACAAGTAAGGCTGAACAAGAAAGCATAAAGATGTTTTGGGATTTGTATACTTTTTCTACTTTTAAATTTTACTATTCTAATAATGCTAGATGTATAATAAACAATATATTTAAAATACTATGAATTGTTGCAATTAGAATAAAAAAGGAATTTTAGCATATTACTTTAAATTACCTCTCTTCTCAGAAAACAAAATCACAAACATACTATAACCATTATTAGAGACAAACAGCAACTGATCTAGACCAAAGTATTTTACAAGTAGAAGAAACTTGGCCATTATCTTGCTCAGTCCCCTTCTTTAGCCAATAAAAAAAAATGAGCCCCAAAGTGGTGAACTGACTTACAACAGTCAATTATTTAGGAATAAATACTAAAACATCCTAAATTGATATAATTTCCACATTGGTCTTGAATAAAGTTAAAATCTTTGTCTGATTTATGATGCAGTAATATCTTAATTATTTGGTTAGACTTGAATTCAGTAAAATGATAGTTTCATTCTGATTTCTGAAAACCAGAAGATGACATATTGAACTAGCAACCAATTCTAACTCCTTAGATATTTAAGTTCTTAGCTTCAGGCTCTTCATCTACAAAATTAATGCTTTATTAAATTATCTCTGAAGTTTCATTCACCTCAGTAATTCTATGACTTTTAATATGTCACAAAGCTTTGAAATTATGTATTCATGGGTCTAACTCCCCTACTAGTATGTAATGATCTTAAGGGCATGGCACATGTTTTATTCATCGTGTATCCCCTGAAGCTAGCACAGCATCTGGTCAAAAAATTTTTTTTGGACATAAATTTAAAGGGTGTATCTTCTAAATCCCTAGATAAAACAGGTCACTTATGAAATCGCCAAAGTATACATAAAAACTTTTCATAACCAAATTATCTATTATGTAAAAATTCTGACAAAATAAGACAGTATTTCTCACTTTCATATGACAGTGAATTTGTTGTACTATATCCAGCCTCAAAGTACTCTGATCTATGCTTTGTGATGATTGTAGAAAGGATACTATAAAGAAGTATTAATTCATAACTTAGGAATTTTGAATTTATAAATTATGAATTAGATAACTGGCTAAATAAATAATCCATCTTCAGATAATCAAGATGTAAATATACAAACACTAACAATCTCAGATGGACACTGACAACAGAGGCGTACTGAATGATCATTTATATTCTTTACTTTATATTTCAATGCCTGGAAAGAAAAGCAGAAGACTCAATAACCAAAATGGAAATACCATATGCCTTTTCTAAGTACACATCAAAATATTATCATGTCTCCAAACATGCCATTCAAACTTTAGCTACTTACTTGATGGCCCAAGGACATCTTTGCTATCACCAAGAAGCTTTTAATGCAGGGTAATTGAGCAGCAAACAAATACAATCCAAACCAGGAAGAAGCAAAATGTATCAGGATTGAAGCAGCAGTGAAACAAAAGGACAAGGAAAACAGCATTAGTTTATAAGTAGAAAGCACATGCATATCAATTCTAATAATCATAATTCGCAAGGGATTTTCTTTTCCACACATAAAAAGACCTTGGATTAGGCACTGTTTGCTTTAATTTTGGAAAATGAAGGTGGAAAGAGAAAAATGAAATCACTCAAGTATTTTGTTTTGAAAATTACTCAAGTGAAAAATTACTTTCAACTATAATTCGAGATATGGGTTAGGAGTGACAAAAAATTATTTAGAAATGTAAAGGACAGCCAGAAAGTTATTCATTCTTTAAATTCAAGTGGCTTAAAAATATATAACACCCATGCACTATTAAATATTAGTTCTGCATGCCATGAAAGCACTTAACACTACATAGAAATTCAGGCTGCTTCTTCTACATAAAGAAAGGAGTTTACTGAGTGCTTATATTACGCCAAGCATGTGCAAAGAGCTTTTACAGAGACATCAACAAAGTGGAACAAATTTTTTTCTCAAATGGCAAAAAAACAAAGAGGAGTATTGATTAGAAGAACAATAAATTTTATTAAGTTAGACAAAACTTTCTTAGGACCCACTAATATCAAGCATATAATCTAGAGCTACTAGTCTCTAGGAAGTCAGAAGATCCAATTCTTAAATGATTAACTTGCAATCAACTAAAAGAAACAGGAAAAAGACTGCTGACCTTTGTGTAGTAACTATTTTAATAAACAGCATTACACTAAATGTCACCTATAGACAAGTGCTTTGGCCTCCCTTGGCAGGAACAGAGTCCTTAGTTCTCTCCTTCATTTCAAATACCAAACATGGAAACGTATCAGAAGTGAAGAAAGAAACAAACAAAAAGTTCCCACCACTAATGACATTGTTGGTTTGGTCTTATTTAAAGGGAATGGGGAATCCTAACTGGTTTTGACCAAAAAAAAAAAACAAAAAAAAAACAAAGTAGCAGTTGTTTGCTTTGGGGCTTCTGTTGTCTCCTAGGGAAAAAAAAATATCTTGGCCCTGTTACTTCCCTAAAGTATGGTTATTTCACAACGCTTAAAATTATGTTCTAATGCCTTTAAAGGCATTTGCTCTATTCATTTTTTCTAGTTGTCCATTTTAATTCATTCTTCTATAAACTGATTTCAGTTTCACAGATAAACTAAAAAAAAATACAGCTTTAGTGACAACGAAATAATTGTGCTCAAATCCATTACAGCTAGCAAGCATGTGGGAAGAGATTAAAGTATTTGTGGCAGGCAGCCTCTAAAATGGCCCCAGTGATCCCCACTTTTTGGTGTATAATCCCCTCTCTTTGAGCATATACTGGACTTGCTGAATCACTTCTAATGAACAGAAAATGGCAGAGGTGAAAGGATGTCATTTCCAAAATTAGACTGTAATAAGACTATGACTTCAATCTTGTTTGCGGTCTCTTGCTCTCTCCTAGATAGATCATCCTGGGGAAAGCCAGCTGCTGCATCATGAGGCAACCCTGTAAAAAGGCCCATGAGGCAAAGGAACTGAGGTCTGTCCACAAACCCTAAGTGACCTTGGAAATGACTCTCCCGCCTCCCCTGACCCCCTCAGCGGCAGCTCCCACTCTCCAGTAGCTTGATTGCAACCATATGAAAGATTTTGAGCTAGAGACACCTAGCAAAGCTGCTCTTAAATTCCTGACTCACTGAAATTGTAAGATAATAAATGCTTGTTTTCTACCATTTAATTTTGGGATGATTTGTTATATACCAATAAATAACTAATACAATATTGGAAAACTGAAGGAAGTTCGGAACCTGACAGAGACAACTATTGCAAACTTTACAAATCCTTCATAGACATCTTTTAGAAAAATCTTCCTGTACTGATATGAATAATTACCAGTTTCCCTAGATTTACGTGTAACTTCCTAAAGGAAAGCAATGATTCTAACCATATTTACATAGTTAAGAGTATTTAATTTCACAAGGGCCAGTCACATTTGAAGCTTTTGAGCTGGTCTTCTACTTAGGATAAAAGATCAAGTTCACTTTCATTGTACAGTTCTGTATGATATAATTCTCAGATTTTGTTGATTAAAAGCACTATGTCATCTTCTGTGCAGCTGTACTCCTTATATATTTACTCCCAGAAAATAATCCCTAGCATATACAACAGCTTCTGAACATTTATTTCAAATTATGCTTTCAACATTATATCCTCAGGCATATTGGTGTCATATAAACCTGAATGTATTGTATTAATCCAATATTTTTCTCAGACTGAGGCACTGGAGAATAATCCAAGTAAACACTGTCTATTCTTATCATTGATCCATCATCCATCCATCCATCCAAATATTCACTGAGTACCTACTATATAGACAGGTACCATTTTAGGCACTGAGAAATATAGCAGTGAACACAACAGACAAAAATCCTGTCCTTGTGGTAGTTATGTTCTAGTAGGGAAGATAAACAATAACATAATCAACAAGTAAAATTTTGATGTATATTATATAGTATAAATACTAAGGAAAAATAAGCAGAAAATGAAGACATAAAATGTTAGGGAAGATGGAGTTAAAGTTTTAGATAGGGTGGCCTAAGAAGGCTTCACTACCAAGCTGACTGAACAAAATGAGGAAACTTACCATAAGGACTTAAAGGGGAAGAGTACTCCAGGGAGAGGGGAGGATCAAGTACAGAGTAGAGTACTTGGAGAGCAAGACTGGAGTGTTTGGAGAATAGGCCAGAGGGCTGGAAACAAGGCAAGTAGGAGAGTAGCAGATGAAGTCAAAGAAGCAAACAACTGTAGGACTTTATAGGACCTAGTCAAGGCTTCTGTTTTATTCTGGATGAAATAGGGGGCCACTGGATAGTTCTGAGAAAAGGACTAACATACATGATTATGTTTTAACAGGACTGCTCTGACTGCTATGTTGAGAATAGACCAGAGGGACAAGGGTATTATCAGTTCAGAGGTTACTGCAATAATCTAGGGGAGAGATGAAGGAAACTTGGACCAAGATGGGGGCAGTGAGAGTGATGAGAAGTAGTTAAGTTCTAAATATATTTTGAAGGTAAGGTCAACAGGATTTCCAAACAGGCCAAGCATGAGGTAAAAGAAAAAAAGGAATCAAAATGATGTCAAGTGTTGGAGTCTGAGCACCTGGAAGGATGAACTGCCATAATCTGAGATGGAAAAGACAGTGAGACAAGTTAGTTTACAGGGAGAAATATAGGTACAATCATCCCTTGGTATCCAGAGAGAACTGGTTCCAAGACACCTCCCACACCCACCCCACCACAATACCAAAATCTGTGGATGCTCAAGTCCCTTATATAAAATGGTGTAGTATCTGTATATAACCCATGTATATCCTCCTATATATACTTTATATCATCTCTAGATTACTTATAATATCTAATTCAAAGTAAATGCTATGTAAATAGTTGTAAATACAATGAAAATGCTATATAAATAGCTTATAGCATGTGGCAAATCCAAGTTTTGCTTTTTGGAACTTTCTGGAATTTTTTTCCCCCAAATATTTTCCATCTGCAGTTGGCTAAATCTGTGGATGCAGAACCCTCGGATATGGAGGGCCAACTGTAGCTCAGTTTGGAATAGGTTAAGTCTGAAATGCCTGTCAGACATCTAAGTAAAAATGTCAAGTAGGAAGCTAGACACACAGACCTGTACAGGGAAAGGTTTAGGTTGGTAAGAAAATAGTATAAATTACGGTATGTGTGATAGTTAGGGTATATGATCTGAATGGCTTCATCACAGGAGATTGAAAAATGCCACAGGATAAAAGAACAGCCTCCAGATAACATATATTATAATGGAACAACAGAACTAAGAATTAAGCTGAAACACTACAAATAGAAGCAGAAACACAATGAAAAATAAGCTTCACTTCAGAAACCTTTCCCAGAAGGATGTGGATAAAAAGGCATTAAGTTGAGATGCAAGTGAAATCATCCTCCCAGAATTATTTGCAAGTGATGCTAACTGGGAAACAAGATATAAGTAATTGAAGATTCCATATCAATTTTACCAAGTAACTGACATCACTGAAGTCTCCGACACACTGCTGAACTGCACACTACACTTCTTATTCTTACTGCTTGTAGGATTGGGTCTAATTTGTGCAGTTCCATGTTGTATGACCCATGAATAAAGACGATGTGGAAGTACTGATGTGGAAATGCTCTATACAAGTACCTTTTAAGATATTTTAAAAAATAAAAAGCTAGCCGCTCTTCTTGGCTTTTGTTAGAGAACCAAAATACTACTAGAATTTCAAAGAATCCAGGAAATTTCTCCTCAGCTTGTTCAGAAAAAGAGCATTTAAGATATGACAGAAACATTTTCTCTCTCTGAGCAACTTATCATGTTTACAATTATCCCTTGAACAATGTCCATACAGTCATCTCAAATTTTTTATCATATAAATAAATTCTCTACTTTGGCAGAAAGCATGAGCTGAAAAATAATAAAATAGTAACATGCTTAGAATTTTTCTACTTAGTATTCAATAGCATACTACCAGTACTCTAAATAAAAGCGTGAACTATAGCCATTATCTAAATCTTTACTGATTTTAGTCTACAAATATCAGGAAAAGAGCATAATACAAAAAATGTGATTTTACTTTAATGTACTTCTAAATATTTGCCATGCCATCTATAATTAGCATAAAACTTGTGATCTTTAAGAAATGTAAACGAAGAGGTAGAAGTTCATAATCACACCCTTCAACCCGAGAAACCCCTCAGTCCTGAGCAATCCAGGACAGATGGCCACCCTATATATATAATACAGAAACAAAACCATGAGGTCTATAGCTTGATTTCATTGCCTTTAGCATGGCACCTCCCTGTTTTATTGATTTGACTTACCTGTTGAGCTTAAGAGAAAGTACAAATAGCTTATCAAGCACTGATATGAGTAGAGCTTAAAAATAAAATTTCAAGCAGATGGTACCTCTTCTCCCAATACAGTTGATCAAGTTGTACTCAGAGAAGCAATCCTACTTCAGTGGGCTCTCGGAAGCCACAATTCTGAAGAAGAATTATATAAAACATCTAAAGAGTGCTTGGACTTCCCTGGTGGTGAAGTGGTTAAGAATCCACCTGCCAATGCAGGGGACATGGGTTTGAGCCCTGGTCCAGGAAGATCCCACATGCTGCAGAGCAACTAAGCCCGTGTGCCACAACTACTGAAGCCCACGCACCTAGAGCCCATGCTCCGCAACAAGAGAAGCCACCGCAGTGAGAAGCCCGCACACCAACACGAAGAGTAGCCCCCGCTCGCTGCAACTAGAGAAAGCCAGCACACAGCAGCACAGACCCAGTGCAGCCAAAACTTAAAAAAAAAAAAAAAGTAGAATAAATTTTTTAAAAAACAGAAAATTAAAAAAAAAAAAAAAAAGAATGTTCTACTTAGTGCTATCTTTGGCTCTTCGAGTAAGAAACTTCAATGAGGGATATACAACGCAGCTGAGATCTGTTTGTTCTTTAAACAGGAGTCATCACTCCACACTTAAATGAATTTTTTCATATTCCTGCAATCGTTTGCAAAACACACATGTGCACATTTTATCCCTGAGTTTTACAGGAGAGATTTTAAGGGAATATTTTTCTGGGACTAGAGTTTATCGCTGTTAGAGAATATGATCTGATCTGCCAAGCAGTTACATTTTTGATACAGCAATTCCACCACTACAAATGTATACTAAAAGATGTGTTCAAGGATACTTATAACATCATTTATAGTAATCTACTTAAAACAGGGAATTAAATAAATAATAATACATTCACATAATAAAATACTATGTAGTCATTATAGTTTGGTTTTTTTTTTCAGGGACTGAAAAACATTCATTATATATTGGCTTTTAAAAGTAGGTTATATTGAATCACTTTGCTATACAGCAGAAATTAACACAACATTGTAAATCAACTATACTTCAGTAAAATAAATTTTTTTTAAAATTAGGTTATAAAGAAGTTTGTATGATATGACTCCACTTTTATGAAATTTCATATGTAAGATATACACTATGAACACACATATGCCACCAAAATAAAAACAGTGGTTACCTCTAGAAGGTAGAATTTTATTTATTATATTTTTCTTTATTGTTTAAATATGCCACATTGGTATGCATTATTTTTATAGTCAAAAAAGATTAAATCTATTTATATATTGGAAAAATGAAAACGCAATTTTCAAAGTGGTCTTTTCGATCTATATTAGCTATGTTTTATAATGGCATAATCATCTATGATTAAACATAGTGGAAAATATATTTTAAGAATCTAACTTGAAATCCTGAAAAAAAATACAAAAATGTTAACATTTTGAACATAATACCATACCATATATTACTCTCTGTCTCTTGAACTTCAGCAACTTCTGTAAATGGCAAGATCTAAAAAAAGACAAATTTTCTCAGGAGTGATTTAATTTCGTATACCTGAATCTGAATCTAGAGAGCACGCACACTTTATCAAATGAATTAAGTGGTGCATTAATCTTTTTAAAAGTAGCAAAAAAAAAAAGTGCAATAGTATGTTTACCAGTATGTGTACACTGGAAACTAAATCCTTAAAAAAAAATCCCGAGGCTTCAGGAAATTACAATCAATCTGCCAACCCATGAAGTCTTCTCAGACATGTTCTGGGGCTTTTTCACAGTTCTTATCCTCCTTGCATATATTTAATTACATCAGCCCTTCCACCACGCAAGCCCTCTCCTCCTTTCCACGCAAGCCCTCTCCTCCTTTAGTTTCTAAAATACTCCACTGCTCTGGCTTCCTTTCTCCTAATTTCCTACCTCCACTTGGTCCTCCAATTCAATAAGTGAGTGACCTTAACCAATGCTCAATCCTCAACTATTGGTTGTTTTCTCTCTACCTGCTCTCTTCCTGCAGATTCCATTCTTAATCAAGGCTCATTTGCTACCTTTACTCAGACAACTTTCAAGTTTCTTCTTCAGACCTAGCCTATCTCCAAAACTTCATCCCAACATATTCCTACCTGTATGTTTGGACATTATTGCAAATTAACTTCTGGTTCTAAAATTCTGTTAACAGGCCCTGAACCAAGATGGCGGAGTAGAAGGATGTGCTCTCACTCCCTCTTGTGAGAACACCAGAATCACAACTAGCTGCTGGACAATCATCGACAGGAAGACACTGGAACTCACCAAAAAAGATACCCCACATCCAAAGACAAAGGAGAAGCCACAATGAGATGGTAGGAGGGGTGCAATCACAGTAAAATCAAATCCCATAACTGCTGGGTGGGTGACTCACAGACTGGAGAACACTTATACCACAGAAGTCCACCCACTAGAGTGAAGGTTCTGAGCCGCACATCAGGCTTCCCAAACTGGGGGTCCGGCAGTGAGAGGAGGAATTCCTAGAGAATCAGACTTTGAAGTCTAGTGGGATTTGATTGCAGGACTTTGACAGGACTGGGGGAAACAGAGACTCCACTCTGGAGGGCACACACAAAGTAGTGTGCCCATTGGGACCCAGGGGAAGGAGCAGTGACCCCAGGGGAGACTGAACCAGACCTACCTGCTAGTGTTGGAGGGTCTCCAGCAGAGGCGGGGGGGGTGGTGGCTGTGGCTCACTGTGGGGACAAGGACACTGGCAGCAGAGGTTCTGGGAAGTACTCCTTGGCGTGAGCCCTCCCAGAGTCTGCCATTAGCCCCACCAAAGAGCCCAGGTAGGCTCCAGGGTTGGGTTGCCTCAGGTAAAACAACCAAAAGGGAGGGAACCCAGCCCCGCCCATCAGCAGTCAAGGGGATTAAAGTTTTACTGAGCTCTGCCCACCAGAGCAACAGTCAACTCTACCCACCACCAGTCCCTCCCATCAGGAAACATGCACAAGCCTCTTAGATAGCCTCATCCACCAGAGGGCAGACAACAGAAGCAAGAAGAACTACAATCCTGCAGCCTGTGGAACAAAAACCACATTCACAGAAAGACAGACAAGATGAAAAGGCAGAGGGCTATGTACCAGATGAAGGAAAAAGATAAAACCCCAGGAAAACAACTAAATGAAGTGCAGATAGGCAACCTTCCAGAAAAAGAATTCAGAATAATGATAGTGAAGATGATCCAGGACCTCGGAAAAAGAATGGAGGCAAAGATCAAGAAGATGCAAGAAATGTTTAACAAAGACCTCGAAGAATTAAAGAACAAACAAACAGAGATGAACAATACAATAACTGAAATGAAAAATACACTAGAAGGAATCAATAGCAGAATAACTGAGGCAGAAGAACGGATAAGTGACCTGGAAGACAGAATGGTGGAATTCACTGCTGTGGAACAGAATAAAGAAAAAAGAATGAAAAGAAATGAAGACAGCCTAAGAGACCTCTGGGACAACATTAAACGCAACAACATTCGCATTATATGGGTCCCAGAAGGAGAAGAGAGAGAAAGGACCTGAGAAAATATTTGAAGAGATTATAGTCAAAAACTTCCCTAACATGGGAAAGGAAATAGCCACCCAAACCCAGGAAGAGCAACGAGTCCCATACAGGATAAACCCAAGGAGAAACAAGCTGAGACACATAGTAATCAAATTGGCAAAAATTAAAGACAAAGAAAAATTACTGAAAGCAGCAAGGGAAAAACAAATAACATACAAGGGAACTCCCATAAGGTTAACAGCTGATTTCTCAGCAGAAACTCTACAAGCCAGAAGGGAGTGGCATGACATATTTAAAGTGATGAAAAGGAAGAACCTACAACCAAGATTACTCTACCCAGCAAGGATCTCATTCAGATTCGACAAAGAAGTCAAAAGCTTGACAGACAAGCAAAAGCTAAGAGAATTCAGCACCACCAAACCAGCTCTACAACAAATGCTAAAGGAAGTTCTCTAAGTGGGAAACACAAGAGAAGAAAAGGACCTACAAAAACAAACCCAAAACAATTAAGAAAATGGTCATAGGAACATACATATCGATAATTACCTTAAACGTGAATGGATTAAATGCTCCAACCAAAAGACACAGGCTTGCTGAATGGATACAAAGACGAACCCATATATATGCTGTCTACAAGAGACCCACTTCAGACCTAGGGACACATACAGACTGAAAGTAAGATGCTCCATGCAAATGGAAATCAAAAGAAAGCTGGAGTAGCTATACTCATATCAGATAAAATAGACTTTAAAATAAAGAATGTTACAAGAGACAAGGAAGGACACTACACAACGAACAAGGGATCAATCCAAGAGGAAGATGTAACAATTATAAATATATATGCACCCAAAATAGGAGCACCCCAATACATAAGGCAACTGCTAACAGCTATAAAAGAGGAAATCGACAGGAACACAGTAAGAGTGGGGGACTTTAACACCTCACTTACACCAATGAACAGATCATCCAAAATGAAAATAAATAAGGAAACACATGCTTTAACTGACACAATAGACCAGATAGATTTAATTGATATTTATAGGACATTCCATCCAAAAACAGCAGATTACACTTTCTTCTCAAGTGCACACAGAACATTCTCCAGGATAGATCACATCGTGGGTCACAAATCAAGCCTCAGTAAATTTAAGAAAATTGAAATCATATCAAGCATGTTTTCTGACCACAATGCTATGAGATTAGAAATGAATTACAGGGAAAAAAACGTAAAAAAGACAAATACATGGAGGCTAAACAATACACTACTAAATAACCAAGAGATCACTGAAGAAATCAAAGAGGAAATCAAAAAATACCTAGAGACAAATGACAATGAAAACACGACAATCCAAAACCTATGGGATGCAGCAAAAGCAGTTCTAAGAGGGAAGTTTATAGCTATACAAGCCTACCTCAAGAAACAAGAAAAATCTCAAATAATCTAACCTTACACCTAAAGGAACTAGAGAAAGAAGAACATACAAAACCCAAAGTTAGCAGAAGGAAAGAAATCATAAATATCAGAGCAGAAATAAATGAAATAGAAATAAAGAAAACAATAGCAAAGATCAACAAAACTAAAAGCTGGTTCTTTGAGAAGATAAACAAAATTGATATACCATTAGCCAGACTCATCAAGAAAAAGAGGGAGAGGACTGAAATCAATAAAATTAGAAATGAAAAAAGAGGAAGATCAGGAACAAGACAAGGATGTCCACTCTCACCACTATTATTCAACATAGCTTTGGAAGTCCTAGCCATGGCAATCAGAGAAGAAAAAGAAATAAAAGGAACCCAAATTGGAAAAGAAGAAGTAAAACTGTCATTGTGTGCAGATGACATGATACTATACATAGAGCATCCTAAAGATGCCACCAGAAAACTACTAGAGCTAATCAGTGAATTTGGTAAAGTTGCAGGGTACAAAATTAATGCACAGAAATATCTTGCATTCCTATACACTAATGATGAAAAATCTGAAAGAGAAATTAAGGAAACACTCCCATTTACCTTTGCCACAAAAAGAATAAAATACCTAGGAATAAACCTACCTAGGGAGACAAAAGACCTGTATGCAGAAAACTATAAGACACTGATGAAAGAAATTAAAGATGATACAAACAGATGGAGAGATATACCATGTTCTTGGATTGGAAGAATCAATATTGTGAAAATGACTATACTACCCAAAGCAATCTACAGATTCAATGCAATCCCTATCAAATTACCAATGGCACTTTTTACGGAACTAGAACAAAAAGTCTTAAAATCTGTATGGAGACACAAAAGACCCCGAATAGCCAAAGCAGTCTTGAGGGAAAAAAACGGAGCCGGAGGAATCAGACCCCCTGACTTCAGACTATACTACAAAGCTAGAGTAATCAAGACAATATGGTACTGGCACAAAAACAGAAACATAGATCAATGGAACAAGATAGAAAGCCCAGAGATAAACCCACACACCTATGGTCAACTAATCTATGACAAAGGAGGCAAGGATATACAATGGAGAAAAGACAGTCTCTTCAATAAGTCGTGCTGGGAAAACTGGACAGCTACATGTAAAAGAATGAAATCAGAACACTCCCTAACACCATACACAAAAATAAACTCAAAATGGATTAGAGACCTAAATGTAAGACCAGACACTATAAAACTCTTAGAGGAAAACATAGGAAGAACACTCTTTGACATAAATCACAGCAAGAGCTTTTTTGGTCCACCTCCTAGAGTACTGGAAATAAAAACAAAAATAAACAAATGTGACCTAATGAAACTTAAAAGCTTTTGCACAGCAAAGGAAACCATAAACAAGACAAAAAGACAACCCTCAGAATGGGAGAAAATATTTGCAAACGAATCAATGGACAAAGGATTAATCTCCAAAATATACAAACAGCTCATGCAGCTCAATATTAAAAAAATAAACAACCCAATCCAAAAATGGGCAGAAGACCTAAATAGACATTTCTCCAAAGAAGACATACAGATGGCCAAGAAGCACATGAAAAGCTGCTCAACATCACTAATTATTAGAGAAATGCAAATCAAAACTACAATGAAGTATCACCTCATACCAGTTAGAATGGGCATCATCAGAGAATCTACAAACAACAAATGCTGGAGAGAGTGTGGAGAAAAGGGAACCCTCTTGCACTGTTGGTGGGAATGTAAATTGATACAGCCACTATGGAGAACAGTATGGAGGTTCCTTAAAAAACTAAAAATAGAATTACCATATGATCCTGCAATCCCACTACTGGGCATATACCCAGAGAAAACCATAATTCAAAAAGACACATGCACCCCAATGTTCATTGTAGCACTATTGACAATAGCCAGGTCATGGAAGCAACCTAAATGCTCATCGACAGATGAATGGATAAAGAAGATGTGGTACACTTATACAATGGAATATTACTCAAGCATAAAAAGGAACGAAATTGGGTCATTTGTAGAGATGTGGATGGACCTAGAGACTGTCATACAGAGTGAAGTAAGTCAGAAAGAGAAAAAGAAATATATTAAGGCATATATGTGGAATCTAGAAAAATGGTACAGATGAACCGGTTTGCAGGGCAGAAGTTGAGACACAGATGTACAGAACAAACATATGGACACCAAGCGGGGAAAGCCATGGGGGGGTGGGGATGGTGGTGTGATGAACTGGGCGATTGGGATTGACATGTATACACTGATGTGTATAAAATTGATGACTAATAAGAACCTGCTGTATAAAAAAATAAATAAAATAAAATTTAAAAAGTAAAAAAGAAAAAAAATTCTGTTAACAAAGAAAAGGCTTTAAGCTTGTTTTAGAAGCATCTTTATGTCAAAAATCATACTCAGTAGCTTCCCTCAGAAACCAACTTGCATGCCAAGTTGCTCAATTCTTTCAATGGTACCATCTTTCTTTCAATCACTCAGACCTAAACCCTTGCGTCACTGAGACTCTGTTTTCCCCCCAACATCTGATTAAGTCATTAAATTCTAATTAATTTTACCTAGACAATATCTATCTCACATCTAGCCCTTTCTTTCAATTCCCATTAATACTAACCAGGCCAGACCCACATCACCACATTTCTCAACTTTTGCATCTTCCTTCTAATAGATGTCCCTGCACTCAGTCTTACCTTACTCATTTACCTACTACACTAAATACTGAAGTTCAAACACACAATAAAGACATGGTCCCTATTGCTAAGAATATCACCATATACTGAAGACTGTATATACTGTGGTACAGTAACTCATTTGACTTTAAGGTAAGTTATCTCCACCCAATCTACCCAATATTACTCATTATTCAAGCCAGACCTATCATTAGCAAGTCATTTAGCTGTTCTGAAGTTTATTTTCTCCTCTGTGAATACACAATTATTAAACCTTACAACTTTCCAAAGTTGTTGTGAGGCTTAATAATAGTTTACATGAGTGTACTTTATAAATTTTTGTTAAAGCATTGTACAGACATAAGGCAGAATTACTGAGTGGTACAATAAATGACAAAGACTAAGAAAGGACCAAGAAGGGAATGAATAATTTACCAAGTTAATTCCCTAACCTATCGCTTGGGCCATGTTGCTTCTCCACTTAAAAATATTTGATAGCACCCATTCTTTAGGAAAAAAAGCCCCAACCCTGATATTTAAATCGTCTACAATTTGACCCAATTATTCATTCCACAGAAATGTTTTGATCTCCTATGAGATAGCCTTGCAACTCCAAAATTTCACTCATCTAAATTATCTGTCTAGTAAAACTGATTGCTCAGAGCAATCTGCAATATTCTCCCTACATTGTTTTTGCTTCCCTGTTCAATAGCTCAAAAGTTCCCTGCCTTGAAGGCTCAACTTAAATTGCCAATTCTGCTACCAAAGTTCAAGCTGAAGTTTATCTTTCCCCAACACTGACTTTCTAATACCAGTTCTTTAACAATGCATAGTTATCTCATAGTATTTCCTCTACTGCTACCATAAATAGGTAAAAATTAATTTGTTATTTAACTTTTTTCCTAATATTACAATGGTCTAGTTACAGTGTTGTCAAATAGAACTATTGGACAATTCAAGTCTAGCACAACCTTACCTCTCCCCAACTCAAACCACTGACCACTCTCTAGCATTTGTCATTGTCACCACTCCTTTTCTCAAAACTCTCCCTCCTTCCTTAATTTCCAAGCTATTTTCTCTCCTTTCTCTTCTTTCCTCTTTCTGCCTGGCCACCTTCCCCTTCTTCTCCCTTAAGATAGTTATTTCCCAAGGTTGCAGCCTAGAATCTCTTTTGTCCCCATGCAACATGCTTTCCATGAATGATTCCACTGACTTGATTTTTATGCATTCTACTCACTGACAACTCCCCAAATTAGTTTCCCACCTTAACCTCTCCTGAACTCCAGCCCCTTAGGGCCATCCCAATCACTCTCCTGGTACACTCATTCTTATTATCCCAGAAAAAATAGCACATCCTTGGTAAGGGTATTCCTGACTTCCTACGCCAGGCATAACAAAGGGATACTCACTCCATCTGTTTTGTCACTGCATCCTTCTATCAGGCAGAAGTGCAGCGGGCAGCCATAGAGCTCCATGTGCTCCTAAGGACCTGCACTTCCATCTTCCTGAGTCAGGAAGTAGAAAGACCCCTCACTCACCTTTCCCCTAAACCTCAACACTTACAGCCCAACCACCAGTCTGCATAAAAGATTTGTAAGCTTCACACTTGGGTCTTACCTCTGCCTAGAAAGCTACTTTTAGGACTCTGTTTAAAAGTCACTTCATCAGAAGACTTCCATGATATTCCTAGAAAATAGCAACACCTATCTCCAATTCTGGTACTCTTTATCTTCCTTACCCTGCTTTATTTTTGATCACAACAATCATCACACAGCACAGTGTATATTTATGTATATTCTTTGTCCTTCTCCAATGGAATGTTAACTCCACTAGAGTAGGAACTTTGTCTATTCTGTTCACTGTCGAATCCTTTAAGATTAGAACAGAGCCTGGCACATGGTAGACACTCAACAAACACTGAATGAATGGAAAAAAGGCTCAGTCAGTATTATAACCCTAATACCCAGCAAAGAATTTATTATACATATGTAGTTCGTTGAGTTCCTCTGTTTATTAAAGGAATTCAATTCTCCTAAGACAAAAAACAAGTCTTGCTCATCTTTGTATTTTCCAAAATTTAACATTCTACATGCTTAAAATAGATATGCAGAGATATAATATGGGCTAGAAACACGAAATCTGAGTTCTAAACCTAAGTCGATCAGTATTTCCTAGGTATACTTGAATAAATATTTTGAATTTAGCTTTCTTATTTGCTCATGACGTCTGTTACAGTACTAAAATTCTGTTATACTAACAATTCAACATAGAAAATTACCTCAGTCCTAAGAGCATCCTTAGCTGTAATTTAAAGTATATTTGTATTTTCTTCCACTATTAGTCTTTGGCCATCATATGCCCGAAGTCCATTGCTAGAAATTCTCCCATGCTTTTTCTTAAATAATTCTGTCCTTCATAAGTGACACTGTTACAGATTCACCACCGGTTTTTGGTAATGGAGCATAAATTATATTTCTTCTGGTACTAGCGGTCTCTTGACAGGTTTAAACCAACCTCCTTCATCAAGATCTTCACATACAAAGGAAGTTCAAAATCAATCAATGTGATGTCAGTTGTAACTAATGTGAGACTGCTGGTGAAGTCTGTATTTATAAAATAAGAAAAAAGTTAACTGTCCACTAAAAGAATTAAACCGATGACCTTGGCATTTGACCTCATTAACATGTTCCTCTATATCTGACCTAACCCTCCACAGTTACCTGAAAAGGTTATGAAATAACAGCTCAAAAGAAACCATGTTATCACATCACTATCATGCCAGGCTAGGTATGACAGCTGGTTATATGAGGCAGCTCACGTACATAAATATTTCAGTGTATGAAGCTTAATCTTATGACCTGTTTACATAATTTCGAGTTTCAGTTTGAAATAAGAGCTTACATTACCTGCAATTTCGTTTTGACCAATTCTTTACACAGATACATGAGCCTACATTCTATAATGAATCATGACCAGGAATTGAATTAAGACATAAGAACTGTACAACAAATACCTTCTTTCCTTCTGAAGTTCTATTCTAACAAATCATTCATTAGTAAATTATGTTGATCAAGCCACAGGCAAGACTGCTAATGATAATATGGAAATGTCACCCTCCGTGACTCATAATATCTACCACATATAAAAATGCAGTCAGCAACTCCTCTCCATGTGTCAGCTACTATGTGGTGCCAAAATGCCAAAAAATTCACCCTGGATAGAAAAGTCAAAATTAGTTACAGGAGAACAAAACTTTGGGTTAAATAAAATACATCATGGATTGCACATTTTTCAAAGTATACATTATTTTAGGTAATGTATGGAAAAACTTTAAAGGGATGTTTAAAAGGCTAGGTGTAGGGCTTCCCTGGTGGCGCAGTGGTTGAGAATCTGCCTGCTAATGCAGGGGACACGGGTTCGAGCCCTGGTCTGGGAAGATCCCACATGCCGCGGAGCAGCTACTAGTGTGAGCCACAACTACTGAGCCTGCGCGTCTGGAGCCTGTGCTCCGCAACAAGAGAGGCCGCGATAGTGAGAGGCCCGCGCACCGCGATGAAGAGTGGCCCCCGCTTGCCGCAACTGGAGAGGGCCCTCGCACAGAAACGAAGACCCAACACAGCCAAAAATAAATAAATAAATTAATTAATTAATTAAAAAAAGGCTAGGTGTAATACAGATCAGTTTACAACATAAAAACATTAGCCTTACGTTCAATGACATGAATAACAGAGTATCTGTATTTGAATCCTAACATGGTCCACTGACGAGCTTATGTGACTTAGAAAAATTACTAACCCCTTTAGAGCCTCAGTTTCTTCATCTCTAAAAACAGAGTAATATCTACTTCACAGTACTATGGAGGGAATTAAATGAGAAAGTGTGTGAGACATCAAGCCCCGGTGAGGGCACATAATAAGACTGCAAAAAGTAATGTTTTTTCTCTACACAAATACAGTAACCCAAATAGGGAAAGTGAAGATTTTAGAAATCTAGGGGGAAAAGGAAAATCCAGAAGGGACATATTGTCTTGCTACTATGACCCGACACGTTTTAACTGTCTTTTACCTAGTTTACAAAACTGTATGCTAACTTGTTCCATGGGCTAACCATCTCTATTTCTATGGTTCTCAACCTTAGTTGGGCATTGAAATCACCTAGGAGACTTTAAAAAGTACTGATGTCTGTGTCTCACCCTCTAAGATTCTAATTCAACTGAACAGCCTGAGCACTGGGATTTTTCAGAACACCCCAGATAACTCTAATGTTCAGTTGGTTGCCCGTCCCTCCAATATCCATAATTCTGTCAAGATAATTTTCCTAAGCCACACTCTGAACAGGTTGTTTCCCTACTCAAAAAAAAAGAAAAAAAAATTCAATGGTTTGACATTACATTAAAAACAAAAATCCCAAACTGTAAAAGTAGTATTCAAGGTTCTGTATAATCTGATTCTAACATCATAGGTGAGATGCAATACAGGAAAAAGATTAAAGCTTACCCTCTGGAGACAAAATGTATCCCAGATCTGCCACTTACTAGTTGTGTGACCCTGAGCGACTTTCTTAACTCTCTGTGTCCTCATCTATTTACTACTGAGATAGTAAATTATATTATCTCATAGGGTTATGTGAAGATTACATGAGTTTATCTACAAAGTACTTAGAACAGCTCTGGCACATTATAGAAATTTAACAAATGTTAGCTGTTATTCATTTCCTCTAGCTTTATTTTCTACTAATTCCCCTAAAGCAGCAAGCGATATTGCCTCTGAGACCTAAAATATGCTCCAAACATGGTGTAGTCATAAACCTGGCGAGGTACTATGTGTATAGATATGTTCAACGATGGTAGGCTGTTTTTCTAGGCTCAATATATGTTCGGCTAAAATTAAATTTCACGTGTGTGTGTGTATACATGTACATACACACATACAAATATAAATTCATATACATATATGTAAATTCATTCCCTCTCTCAAGCTCTTTCTTGCTCCACTGCTGTTGTTTTCACCATATTAAACTTAAGGTGACTTCTGAAGTAGTCACAAGTTAATGAAAACCTACTAAGGTGAGGTCTGGATAAATATCCCTTCATTGCTCTATTCTCACTAGACAGTTGGACAGGTAGAGATTTTCTTGAACTTTTAATCAAACTTTATCTTTATGTATCTCCGACATGCTGAAATTCTAATCCTTCATATGTCTTTCTGAGGTTTTGTGGGACTCTCATTTTATTTTTTTAAAAAGCAGGAAGAAATTTAAGATTCTTAATGCACATAATTTTAATTAAGAGTTAAAGGTAGAGCTGTGGATGTCTTGGCTTTTACTGTCTCCTGCTTATAAGAAGCACCTGCATGTCTTAAAACTTAGTAGAAACAGCAAATGATAATGCTTATGAAAAATCTTCAAACCATACTTTTAAAATCTGAATGACTGCAATGTTATGGATATTGAAAGAAATAATAAATCTTTAAAGCCATGTTTCCACCTTAAGTCTAATTTAGCAAAACAAATAACTTTCTATTGGGTAAATGACATAATCTATTTACTTGGGAGTTAGCTACCTTAACAGATTTCTGATTTTTAAACTGTGGGCATGTCACAGCTGACAAAGATCTTAATATAAATGAACTGTCCAACACGGCTGCTGTTCTTTTGATGTTTTTGGTCCCCTTTCAGCCACCACCTCAGCCAACCTTCACACAGGGAACACAAAGCCAAAAAGAAAGTAACCAACGTTTTTTGCAAATGGGAACTGAGTTACTTACCAGTGAAGTAACTAACACCCTCCCTGAACCCATCACTAGAGATGGATGGATGGGGAGCAAGCTTCAAGCAGACAAGAGAGTACAGTACCACAGATGGAGGAAAGGCCAGGGGGCCAGAGTAGGAGGAAGACCTGGGAGCCATCTTTCTGGGCCTTTTTCTCTCTATAATACTGGACAGATCACTGCCCACTCTGTCCTTACTACCACGGCAGAACACGATTTAATACCAACCAGAGGCATTAAACAAAGTTTTAAACACTTTTGTTTTTAAATGGTTTTTAAATCAGTTGCAGTATGCACACAACAAGTGCAGGCAAAGACGCTGACCACTACCTTCCACTGTTCTTTCCCCCAAACGAGCTAACTGATTACAACTAGGGAGGCAGCTTGTTGAAAAGAATTATGCCCAAAGCAGAAATACGGAAAAATTCCCTAAGAAACAGAATATATGAGTGGAAGGAGCAAATGAGGAATAATGAAACAATGATTTTAACAAGAGATTCTTCACCCTAAGACATGTATTCCCTAGACAGACCAAAAAGTCCCTGGGTTCTTACCTTTCTATCTAGGACAGTATCAGATAAGGCAATTAATATTCCTAGGAGAATATTATTTCCAAGAAAGCACAAGCTCACAAACAAAAATAATTAATATCCTAAGAAGCCCAAGTGCTGAGAAGGAAAACTGAACAATCTCAGTAGAAGGAAAGAAAATTAGTAAACAAAAGCCATCAAAAACTTAAAATAACCACAATAAATACGTTCAAAATGATACTGGAGGATATTGTAAAAAAATGAAGCATGACCAAGCAATCACAAAAAAACAGCTAGTAATACTGGGTATAAAAATATTACGGTGAAATAAAGTATACAGCAGATTTGAACAGCAAAACAAATATGATACAATAATAAATTAGTGAGTCAGAAGAGTGGTACAGGAATTCAACAAAAAGGCGCAAAGAAAGGAAAAGATGGAAAATATAGAAGTTAAGAGAGATGAAAGAAGCAAAAGTGCTATATTCACAAAATAGGAGACCCAAACAAAGAATTTTTTAAATAAAAAATATTAAATCTTAAATAATTTTGAAACCTCCACAAAATGGATAAATTTCTGGAAAAATATAAAAGGCTTTAAAGACTCTTCCACCTCTCACCCCTAGACATACCTACACAAAACCACAGGCTCAGTTGTATAAAGATTGAAAAGAAAAAAATAACTATTATTTGCAGATGATATAAATCAGATAAAATAATAAATCTAATAAAACAAAATGCATAAGCATTCAACCAATATTTGTTAAATATAAAAATGAAAAAAGAAACAAAAACAAACAAAAAAACTCCTTGATATAGATCATGTCTGAATGCTAGGTACAATTATGAAATAGGCAAATTTTATCTCGATCATCACTCTCTCATTCCTAAAGGCTCTATCATAATTCTTCTTTCCAACCTCAACTCCCCCTGCACCTCCAACACACCCAATCAACTACTGGGTCCCTCTTTTCACATCATGTAAGCTGCCAATTATTTGTCCTTAAAGTGTTAGCTACTGAATGTTTAAATGAGCAATTCTCAAACTTTTGGGTCTCCAGATCCCTTTCCACTCCTAGAAATTACCAAAGACTCCAAAGAGTTGTTGTTTATGTGGATTATATTTATTGATATTTGCTGAATTAGAAATTAAAAGTGAGAAATTCACTATCTTTGCCAGGTGATCACAGTCAACATCAAAAGTGATAAGTCACGTTGATAGTGTATACTTTTCCATAATGATGTGATGAAATGGCATTTTACCTTTGTGGTCTCCTCCCAAAAACCCAGTCTAATCATGAGAAAAACATCAGACAAATTCCAATTGAGGGACACTGCAAAATATCTGACCAGAACTCCTCAACACTGTCAAGGTCATCAAAAACAAGTAAAGTCTTAAGAAATTATAACTGCCATAAAACTCTTAGATGAAAAACATAGGCAGAACACTCTTTGACATAAATCGCAGCAAGCTCTTTTTTGACCCACCTACTAGAGTAATGAAAACAAACATAAACAAATGGGACCTAATGAACCACAGAAGCTTTTGCACAGCAAAGGAAACCATGACGCAAAGACAACCCTCAGAGTGGGAGATAACATTTGCAACAAAGCAACTGACAAAGGATTAATCTCCAAAATATACAAGCAGCTCATGCAGCTCAATATCAAAAAACAAACAACCCAATCCAAAAATGGACAGAAGACCTAAATAGACATTCTCCAAAGAAGACATACAGATGGCCAACAAACACATAAAAAGATGCTCACTAATTATTAGAGAAATGCAAATCAAAACTACAATGAGGTATCACCTCACACCAGTCAGAATGGCCATCATCAAAAAATCTACAAACAATAAATGCTGGAGAGGGTGTGGAGAAAAGGGAACCCTCATGCACTGTTGGTGAGAATGTAAATTGATACAGCCACTATGAAAACAGTATGGAGGTTCCTTAAAAAACTAAAAATAGAACTACCATATGACCCAGCAATCCCACTACTGGGCATATACCCAAAGAAAACTGTAATTCAAAAAGACACACGCACCCCAATGTTCACAGCAGCACTATTTACAATAGCCAGGACATGGAAGCAACCTAAATGTCCATCAACAGAGGAATGGATAAAGAACATGTGATACATATATACAATGGAATATTACTCAGCCATAAAAAGGAACGAAATTGGGTCATTTGTAGAGATGCAGATGGACCTAGTGAGTGTCATACAGAGTGAAGTAAGTCAGAAAGAGAAAAAAATATATCGTATATTAGTGCATATATGTGGAATCTAGAAAAATGGTATAGATGATCTTATTTGCAAAGCAAAAATAGAGACACAGACGTGGAGAACAAATATATGGATACCAAGGGGGAAGGGGGTGGTGGGAGGAATTGGGAGATTGGGATTGACACATATACACTATTGATACTATGTATAAAATAGACAACTAATGAGAACATATTGTATAGCACAGGGAACTCTACTTAATGCACTGTCGTGACCTAAATGGGAAGAAAATCCAAAAAAAGAGGGGATGTATGTATATGTATAGCTGATTCACTTTGCTGTACAGTAGAAACTAACATAACATTGTAAAGCAACTATACTCCAATAAAAATTAATTTAAAAAAATAAAATAACGTTAATAGTAGGTTTTTTTGTAGATTATCATGTGAGGAAGTTCACCTCTATTCCTATTTTTCCGAGAATTTCTGTTGTGAATAAATGTTGAATTTTATCATTTAAAAAAAAAAAAAGAAAGAAAGAAATTGTAACTGCCAAGAGGGCCTTAAGGAGATGTGATGACTAAATGTAAAGTGCTATCCTGATGGGATTCTGGAATAGAAAAAGGACATTAGGTAAAAACTAAGGAAATCTGAGACAAAGTATGGACTTCAGTTAATAATGTATCAATATGGATTCATTAATTGTATCAAATGTACCATACTATTACGTTAATAATAGGGGAAAGTGGGTACAAGCTACACAGAACTCTGTACTATGTTCAGAATTTTTCTGTAAACCTAAAAATTGTTCACAATATTTCTGTAAAACTCTTCTAAATAATGAAGTTTATTTAAATTAAAAAAAAAACACTGCTTAGGAAAAAATTAAACTAAGAAAATTTGAAAACACAAGAATACACAGCATACACTCCATTAGCCAGCAGAGCAATGGCATAATCACACCTCATACAGTCTTGGGAAAAGTGCACTGTATGTTCACGAGAGAATGAGAAACAAAGCAAATAACATCAAGTACCACGGCATTACTACAAAAATAATTTCGACCTCACAGATTCTCTGAAAAGATCTTGAGTTCCATAGTCCTAGGAACACACTCCGAAAATCTCCAAGCATAATGGAAATACAAAAGATTTCTGGCTTGGAATTCTACTGATATACTGTGTAGACCACTGGCTAGTTCTTTTACTTTTTCAAAGCTAACCCTTTCTCTAATTTAGCTCCCCAAACTTATTAAAGAGTCCCATTATATACCTGCAAAATGTTTACATTATATTATTCAAGCCTCTAATAGAATCAAGAACAACTTTTAACATGTACAAAAAAAAAAAAGAAGGTACAATAAGAATCTAAGTGCTCAAACAATAGGAAATACTGAGTGATATTTTCCCACTTGGGAAGTTCAAACATTACAAATATTTAAGTACTGCTGTTAATTTATACTCCTATTGAATTAACAGATCTAAGCAACAATCATCAATGGCCACTATTATCACAAGAAGAGAGAAAATCAGACATTATGTGCCTCCTGATGGTAATACAGAACACCATCAATGAAGTATTCTTGTCATAAAAAATTGAACCTGAATCTGAGCAAGCCTCAGATTAGAACTGTCTACTGACCAATTTGCAAGAAATATAAGTAACTGAAGAACACATTAAACAATCACCATGGGGGCAAATCCAGATTGTGGGAAACGCTACAGGACAAATTAACCTTATTCCCTCAATAAATTGAAAAGGAAAATTAAAAATTGAAAAGGAAAAATCAAAAGAAGATACAGGAGAGACTTAAAAGATTAAAAAAGACTTAAGTGACTTACAAACCAAGTCCAACACAAAGACAATAAAAAGAAATTTACAAGACAATTAGGGACGTTTAAGCAATGACTAGTTATTTGACTATATTAACGAATTACTCATTTTTAGAGTAATAATGATATTAATGGTTAAAGTTTTAAAGAAAAGTCTATATATTTTAGAGATATATACTGAAATACTTATGAATAAAATGATGTATATGGGATTTTCTCAAAAAAATATGGGGTGGGGGCTTCCCTGGTGGCGCAGTGGTTGAGAATCCGCCTGCCGGTGCAGGGGGCACGGGTTCGAGCCCTGGTCTGGGATGATCCCACATGCCGCGGAGCAACTGGGCCTGTGCATCACAGCTGCTGAGCCTGCGCTCTAGAGCCCACATGCCACAACTACTGAAGCCCGCACACCTGGAGCCCCTGCTCGGCAACAAGAGAAGCCACTGCAATGACAAGCCTGCACACCGCAATGAAGACTGGCCCCCGCTCGCTGCAACTAGAGAAAGCCCGCGTGCAGCAATGAAGACCCAATGCAGCCAAAAATAAATAAATAAAATGAATAAATTTATTTAAAAAAAAAAATATGGGGTGGGAAGGCAGGAGTATACATGAAACAAGACTGACCTGAGTTGATAATGCTGAAGATGGGTGATGGGTACATGAGAATTCATTATACTAGTTCATCTTATTTATAAAAACATATTTGAAATTTTATATAATAAAGACTTCAATAAAGATATCTATTAACATTCTTGAATGTGTAATTAATGTAAACTGTTACAGTTAGCAAGCAGCTATTAGGAAGATGAAGTTATTTTAATATAAAAGACAATAAGTATGTAGGTAATAAATTGGTAACTAAAATGTCTAGTTATTTTATTATTTTACATAAGAAGATCTCTGCAACCTAAGAATTTACATAATTTAGGACCTTAATCTAACTGGCAACTCCCCAGGTGAGTTGCCCCAGAAGACTATCCAATTTTGGATTATTTGGCAACAGGACCCACTTCTCTAGACTGGGATGCACCAGAGGTTAGTACAATGACTGTGGCAGGCAGAATAATGGCCTCCCAAAGATGTCCACATCCCAATCCCTGCAACCTGTGAATGTTACCTTACTTGATACAAGGGACTCTGCAGAAGTGATTAAGTTAAAAATCTTGAGACAGGGCAGTTATTCTGGATTATCTGAGTGGGCCCAAAGTAATCACAAGGGTCCTTATAAGAAGGAAACAAGAAGGTGAGTGAGCAGTAGATGTGACAACAAAAGCCAGAGGTTGAAGTAATAGGAGGAAGTAGCCATGAGCCAATGAAAGATTGCAACCTCTAGACACTGATAAAAAGGAATGAATTCTCCCATAAGAGCCTCCAGAATGAACACAACACCTTGCTTTTAGACTTCTGATATCCAGAACTGTAAGATAATAAATTTCTGTTGTTTTAAGCCACTAAATTTGTGGTAACTTGTAGCAACAAGGAAACTAGCATAATGACCAATGGTAAAATTTAATAGAAAAGTCTACCTTAGTTCAAGTATAATGACTTGAGCTGCCTTTTGAGAAACTGAGTTACCTATAAACTACATGTGTTCATGCTGAGGCTGGATGACCTGCTGTCAGGGGATACTGTAGGTAGAATTCTTACATTAGTCAGATTGCTAGACTAAATGATCTCTAAGTTTCCCACAAACACTAGGGGAAAAAGTAGCCACAGGACTCAGAGGTTTGCAAAAGGCTCTGCTGGTAGCATAATCTTTGTTAAAGATGAAAAGGCCTCTACTAGGCAATCCTGAAGTATACAGCATTAGCCAAACACTTAGCAGGCAGGTCTCAAAGGATATTCAAATATTAGATGAGCATATGTACCAAATTTGTTGACCCATTTATAATAGATGAGATAAGAAACTTCACAGCCCTTCTCCATCCATTCCCACTTTAGGGTGGGGAAGGGGTATCTAATAAGAACAACCAAGTGCCATTGTGCAAGAATACTTTAAGAGGATTAGTAATTGGCATATAGATAATTTATCATTGAACTTGAATGCATAAATGTCTTAAAGGTCAGTTATTGAGAAACCGTACACCAAAAATACTGTCCTTATAAATATGCTATCACTAAAAACATACAATATACTAAGTCAATAATGATAATGATGAAGCTAAACTAATAGTACAGTTAACCCTTGAACAATGAGGGTCTGAACTGCACAGGTTCACTTATAGGTGGATTTTTTTCAATAGTAAATACTACAGTGCTATATACAGATCAGTGGTTGGTTGAATTGCGCATACCGAGGAACCACAGCTCTGCATCGAGGGTCAGAGACTCTACCCCACCCCACTCCCACTAATCATTCAATGGTCAACTATATTTAAACAAGAGAATAAAAATAGCAACATTTAAAATCTGTGACCCGCTGAAAAAATAATACTTGATGTTACCAAAAATTAGGCAATTCCATTAATTTACATGCCTATATACACAAGCTATATGATGTTGTCAAATGCTATATATAGTAGCCATACTTCTTAGAATATGATTTAAATAATAAATAATATTTATTATAAATAATAAATATGATTTAAAGCTCTCAGTAAACTCTAACAACATATCAATTTTACTTGACGAGCACTAAATCACAGTAATCATGAAAAATTCACCTAGTAAGTATGTAAAAATCAAAGTTTCAGGAAGTCGGGTCATCTCTAGGCCCATCAAGAAGATACTCATTTACTACATTCTGAGAATTACTGAACTAAATCACCTTTGCAGTTCCTTCCATTTCACAAGGCATCTGATTCGAAGTACCCAATTTAAATTAGAATCTTAAGCAAGAGTTCCTCAATTAAGAGTCCCTTATAATACTAAAAAGATTTATACATATTTTTAAAATTTTTATTCTCTTCTAAAAAGTCAGTTATATAATCAATTTTTAATACAACAGAAGATTTTGACCTCTAATAGACTTCATAAAGTAGTTTCCTCTGGTAACAGAAATAATTTATAAGATATTCAAAAGATATGACTTTCCTTAAGGTAAGGAACATATTCAATTTTTTTTTTAATCTAAAGGTATATTTTACTTATTTAGTTTACCTCAATCTATCAATAAAAATTTGACCCCTACACTTAAAGGATTTCTTAGTAGTTAATTTCCAAAGTGATATGAGTTCTGGACTTTTACAAAGTTTTTTAAGACATATATTAAATGTACACTTGTGTTCTGAAGTATATTAGTACAGTATAAAAATTCAATTCATATTTTTCAGTATTTACTACCTAAGACAAACAACACTACCACAAAAACAGAACTAAACACAACTGGAATAATAAATGAGCAAAAGAATTTTTTAAAAAATAGAAAGCATAATCTCATATAAAAGAAGAAAACTGAATAAATGGATACGAAAGTCAATTGAGTCCAAGCTTCCACTACCTCACACCAAGACTACCATAGTAGTCTCTTAATGAATATCTTTCTCTCTCACTCCTCTAAATCACCTTATATCCTGCTTCCAGATTCATCTTGTCCACTTTTATAAAAATATTCAATGACATACCACTGTCTACAGAATCAAGTTCAAAATCCCTGGTCTGGCACTCAAAGCCTTCCCTAAGTTTGGTCTCTACCTGCCATGTTGATCATTATTCTTGTAAACAACATTCCCTTCCAATCTACCTTCATCAATTTTTCTACTCATTTTCCCCTGAATAAACCCTGAACAATTAATTCCCTGTTTAGCCTTGCCTCTTGCCATCCTCCCTTCCTAGAATGCTCTCCTTGCTCACTCTCAATCCTATGATCCCTATTATCTATGCTATTCAGAGTTTGTGTTCTCTTAAGAAAGCTTCTCTAACTACCCCAGTGTATAGCAACCGCCCAATTGTCACAACTTGTATAACTATGCCTTGTTCATGTTCCTCATTTAACACTTAGTAAGTGCTATTATTGCCTTATCTATCCATCCCTCTATTTAGTCTTCTCAAAAATAAATATAATTCAGACAAACCACATTGTATATCTCTTAGCATCCCCTTCACTGGGCACAGTACTTTGCACAAAGACTGCATTCAAAAAAAGCTTACTAATAATATTCTGAAAACTAGTGCATGCAATCAGATTTTTTACAACACTGCTACCTCATACTGACATACTGCTTTATATTTTCAAAGAACTTTCTGGTTTCACTAGATCATATTGTCCCTCTCAAGCAGGAAGGATGAGTATTCTTGCTTCTATATTTTTTATTGAAGTAGAATATTTGCCTCAATATTTTAGGTAGCAAAAATGAGATTCAGAGAAAGTGTAAAGCAAAAATTACCCAATAGTGTTGGGCTTTTTTTAATGTGTTTTATTGCTTCTCCTGCCTCTTAACTTTATCTTTTTGGAGAGAAGGCTGAATATTAATAATTATATTAACAATAACAATAGTGGCTTTTATTTATTGGATATTTACAATGTGCACAGATGTGTAAGAGGCATTTTATAGATATATTATCTCAAATAAAACTCAACAACTCTGGGAGGTAGATATTACTATTATCTTTATTTAATAGATGAGGAAAACTGGAAACCCTGAGAATTTAATTAATTATGCAGGTCATACGACTAAGTGACGGAGCTCAGATTTTAACACACAGCCAAATGTCTATGGAGCCCATGTTCTTATCCACCTCTCCTAGATCTAAACAGTAACTAGCTTAGGCCATGCCGTTCAAAGGTGATATTTTATAAATAGATAACTCAAAGGTGGACCTCAAGATTAGTTTCAAATACAGACTATTTCAGTAGTTCAATTTTTGGTATTATTGTCTCTAAAATGAGCTACAATATTTCACAGAAGAAGCTTAATGAACAACAAGAAGAAAACTGCTCTTGCTGCTTTTTTTTTTTTAACATCTTTATTGGAGTATAATTGCTTTACAATGGTGTGTTAGTTTCTGCTTTATAACAAAGTGAGTCAGCTATACGTATACATATATCCCCATATCCCCTCCCTCTTGCATCTCCCTCCCATCCTCCCTATCCCACCCCTCTAGGTGGTCACAATGCACCGAGCTGATCTCCCTGTGCTATGGTCTCGCTGCTTTTTAAATAACTTGCTCTAATCTCTCAATATCAACAGAATTTAGAATAAAAAATGATTAAAACTTTATCCATATAGATATTCTGATACAGAATTTAACACTATCTACTTAGATATTTACTCTAAAAGGTACCAATAAATTTTAAGCAATTCTATTCAGAAAGACAGATACATAGTCAACATGTTAGTAGCAAAGGAAAGTATTCAGAGACAGACAGACCAACCTCAGTTCCATCACTTACACTGTGAGCTTTTAGAGAAGATAATTAACCTCCGTGAGCCTATTTCCCTATCTTTAAAAGTGAGGATAAACAAACATCTACCTTTAATGGCTGTTGTGAGGACAGTCTGAAAAAGTATACACTTAGAAAACAGCAGTTGTTATTACTGGTATTTTTACTACCACCAAAAGATTTTAAATATTTTAGCTAAAAAAAACTTAAGAAAGTCCAATAGCATTAAATAAGAAAATATTTACGGTAAAGTAAATATCATGTTCCAACACAAGGCTTAATCTGAACTTTTTTTTCTGAAGATATAGTGAAAACAAAATAACCTACCATCGGTTTTCCATTTAAAATCGCTGTTACAATAACCTTCTTCATAAACCAATTTACGTCCATGTCCATTTTATTCTCTATTAACAAGTTATCATTTTAAAGTTTAACTTTTCTTTGACCATTAAAGAAACAAGTTTGAACCAGAAATTCAAAAAAGGTTGGGACCAAGTTAACACAAGTAAACAAAACTGCATTTTGCTATCAATCATTAGACTGATTCTACATTTGAGCCTGAACAAAGGACATTCACTAAATTAAAATTCACAAACACCTCAATTTAGTAGTGACTCTCAACTTCATAGCAGTATGAAAGACAGAAATGTTGTCCTCTGCATTATTCCAATAATGTAAATTTGTCAAATAATCTACCACCTAACAAATCATAGAGCTATCCACCTGGCTACATTTTACTCACTGGCACCTTTACTTTAGGTAATACAAACATCCCTAATAGTCTATAAATCAATATTTAATGGAATCTTTAAAAAAGGAGAATTGAAAATGAAATGATCCTAGAGCAAAATGTTTTTGTACAGTGACAAATCATCATTTAATCCACACCCTACTGGTGAATTTTTATTTATTTTTTTAACTTATTGGATAAGGTACACTTAACCAGTACCCCCACCTATTTGTTTTAATTTCAGAATACAATTCAATCACAACACAAGGCAGCAATATTTATTAAATTGTTATACTTTTATATAAAGAATATATGTGGCAACTGCTCTTAATTCTGAATTATTTTAACTGTTTCATTCTATCTACAGCTGCACATGATGTGAGATTTACAGGCATTTAATTTCCTTAACTGTTAACAACCTCTTGATTTCAGTAAGGCAAAAAGTTTCTTGAGGAAAACAAACACAAACTTACATCAGTATGTCTTACACTATATGGCTGGGAAAGCAAGGGAAAAGAGGTAGGAGATAAGGCAGAAATAGCAGAAAACTGGGTTATGCCCTAACAAGCTTTAAACTATCTGTAATTTTCATATCAACAGAGGAATTAAAGTATTATTTTAAAATACTTTTTTAAAAGTTTGTTTTAAATACATTTTTAAAATAAAATGATGGCTTACATCAAACACTTTCCAGCTGTAGATGGTAGTACCTTATTATGCTGTATTTGAACCACTCACCAAAGTTCGGTCAGGTTCTCCATCTGCCAAACCAGCCTCCATAGTGAAAGAAGAGCGGTTTACACCTCTCTTTCCATTAATATTTAGTCATCCTGTAAATCCTAGAAGAAGAAAATCATATGTATTAGTTCTGGTATAAAACTGTGATAAGTGGGAAATAAAGCATTAAGTATATAAGGAGAGAGAAATCATTTTAGGCTAAGGTTATTGGGAAATCCAATAATGGGAAAAAAAAACCAAACAGATTTTGCCATGCACCTTGAAGAATGGTGAAAGTTCAGCAAAAATGAAAGAAAATATACCAAGTGAAGAGGAATAGCAAGAGCAAGGTTAAAGATATGAGACTGTTCAAAATTTGAAAAGATGACTGAATCTACTTATAACTAAGGAAATAAAATTATATATTTTTTCATTATTACATTGGCAAAAACTAAAAAGTGTGCTACCATCCAGTGTTGGTGAGAACATAGGAAAATAGATGTTCTCATGTACTTTTGTGATAAGAATATAAATCAGAACAATTGGGGAGAGGACAATTTAAAATATATATGCTTTAATCCAGCAATTGCAAGGCTAGGAATTATTCCACAAATATATTATACAAATGCACAAAGACATAAATAAACACATCCAACAAAGTAATAGGTGAGAAAAACTGGAACCAGCCTTAATGTCAATCATTAGGAGCTTGCTTAAATTATACTACATACATACAATTGAATAGCACGCTGCAATTTTTAAAAATGAGTTAATATCTGTATATACTAAACTAGAAAGAAGACCACAACACATTAGGTGGAAAATACAAAATGATAGAACATAATATATAAAATACTCTTTTTGTTTCTGAATTTTTCATTTTTACAATGAACATGTATTACTTTTATACTTCTTTTTATTTTGAAAAGTCTTAGAAGTAGGTCTTCATCACTTTTCTTTTGAGCTTTTTAACTAACAAAGCCTCCAAGATGAACTCCTACAGTAATTATATATATTCAGAAGTCTCTAATAATCTCTCTAATAATTCTTCCTTACAACAGCTAACAAAATTAAAACCAAGAAATAGGTAGACGTCTAGTCATTTCCTGGAGTTCCAAATCATTTTCTTGTTTTTGCAAGTGTAAAAGGCTGCACTGAAAGATAAATACAGGATGACCCATCCTGTGGATACGAGTCAGCCTCTTTCCCCAGCCAATCCTGCCATTGTCCATGGGCTCATGAACAAAGTAGCCACCATGGTAGGGATGCAGGTTATGCATGGGTTCAGCAACATGGACCTCCACTCACCAAGACCAACCTGGCTACTGCCACTGCTGAGTGCCAAATCTGCCAGCAGCAGAGACCAACACTGGGTCCCCAGTAGGACACTATTCCCTGAGGTGATCAGCCAGCTACCTGGTGACAGGTTGATCACACTGGACTGCTTCTATCATGGAACAGGTAGTACTTGATTCTTACTGAAATAGATACTTAGTCTGTATACAGATTTGCCTTCCCTGCACAAAATGCTTCTGCCAAAACTACTATCCGTGGACTTACAGAATGCCTTCTCTATCCCTACTATTGTTCTACAAAGCACTGCTGCTGATCAAGGAACTTATTTCACAGCAAAAAAAAGAAAAGAAAGTGTGGCAATGGGCTAGTGAATTCGCTAGTCTTACCATAATCCCTGTCATCCTGAAACAGCTGGCTTGATAGAACCGTGGAATGGCCTTTTGAGGACTCAGTGAGAGCACCAGCCAGGTGGCAATACCTTGAGCGAGGATCTCCAAAAGGCTGTATATGCTCTGAATGTCCGATATATGGTGCTATTTCTTGCATAGCCAAGATTCACAGGTTAGGACTCAGAGGAAGGAAATGGAAGTGGTACCACTGACTACTTATTGACCCCAAGCAAATATTTTTGTTTATTTATTTTTATTGAAGTATAGTTGATTTACAATGTTGTGTTAGTTTCTGGTGTACAGCAAAGTGATTCAGTTATACACATATATATACATATTCTTTTCCCTTATGGTTTATTACAGGATATTGAATATAGTTCCCTGTGCTATACAGTAGGACCTTGTTGTTTATCTATGTTATATATAGTAGTTTGTATCTGCTAACTCCAAACTCCTAATTTATCCCTCCCCCACCCCCTTTTCCCTTTGGTAACCGTAAATTTGTTTTCTATATCTGCGAGTCTGTTTCTGTTTCATAAATAAGTTCATTTGTGTCATATTTTAGATTCCACATATAGGTGGTATCATAAAGTATTTGTGTTTCTTTTTCTGACTTACTTCACTTAATATGATAATTTCTAGGTCCATCCATGTTGCTGCAAATGGCATTATTTCATTTTTTTTACGGCTAAGTAGTGTTCCATTGTGTATATATACCACATCTTCTTTACCCATTCATCCGTCAATGGACATTTAGACTGCTTCCATGTCTTGGCTGTTGTAAATTGTAATTAGAGTTTTCTCTGGATATGTGGCCCAGGAATGGGATTGCTGGATCATACAGCAACTCTATTTTTAGTTTTTTAAGGAACCTCCATACTGTTTTCCATAGTGGCTGCACCAATTTACATTCCCATCAACTGTGCAGGAGGGTTCCCTTTTCTCCACACACACTCCAGCATTTGTTATTTGTAGACTTTTAAATGATGGCCATTCTGACCAGTGTGAAGTGGTACCTCATTGTAGTTTTGATTTGCATTTCTCATACTTAGCGATGTTGAGCATCTTCTCATGTGCCTATTGGCCATCTGTATGCCTTCTTTGGAGAAATGTCTATTTAGGTCTTCTGTCCATTTTTTGATTTGGTTGGTTTTTTGTTATTGAGTTGTCATGAGCTGTTTGTATATTTTGGAAAGTAAGCCCTTGTTGGTCACATTGTTCACAAATATTTTCTCCCAGTCCATATGTTGTCTTTTCATTTTGGTTATGGTTTCCTTTGCTGTGCAAAAGCTTACAAGTTTGATTAGGTGCCAGTTGTTTATTTTTGCTTTTATTTCTATTGTCTTGGGAGAGTGACCTAAGAAAACATTGGTACAATTTATGTCAGAGAATGTTTTGCCTGTGTTCTCTTCTGGGAGTTTTATGGTGTCATGTCTTACATTGAAGTCTTTAAGCTATTTTGAGTTTATTTTTGTGTATGGTGTGAGAATGTGTTCTAACCTCATTGATTTACATGCAGCAATCCAGCTTTCCCAACACCACTACTAGCAAAAATTTTTGTTTCCTGTCCCTACGACCTTATGCTTTGCTGGTCAAGAGGTCTTAGTTCCAAAGGGAGGAATGCTTCCACCAGGAGACACAACAGTGATTCCACTGAACTGGAAGTTAAGCCTGCCACCTGGCCACTTTAAGCTCCCCATGCCTCAGGATCAGTAGGTAAAGAAAGAACTTACTGTGCTGGCTTAGGTAATTGATTCTAATTACCAAGGGGAAATTGGACTACTATTCCATAATGGTGGTAAGAAAGAAAATGTCTGGTTATCGGAGATCCCTAAGAGCATCTCTTAGGACTACCATGCCTTATGATTATATTCAATGGAAAACTACAATAGCCCAACCAAGGCAGGACTACTACTGACTCAAACCCTTCAGAAACAAAAGTCTGGGTCACTCCACCAGGTAAAGAAAGAACTATGGCTATCTGAGGTGCTTGCTGACGTTAAAGGGAATACAAAATGGGTAGTGGAAGAAGGCATTTATAAATACCAGCTACCACTACATGACCAGTTACAGAAATGAGAATTATAATTAGTTATGAGTATTTTTTTCCTAATTTTGTTATGAATATGTTTCTGTGTGTATGCATCAAATAACTGTTTTCTTCCCTCTCTTATCTCCTTGTCATATAACATAAGATACACTGACTTTACATTATAGTATTTAAGTACTGTTAAATATTTAAGTTATAGGATATCAAGGAGAGTGAACATCACCCAAGGACTTTGCAGCCTGCCCTGCAATTTCAGGCTTGTCAGCCCCCACAATCACGGGAGCCAATTCTTTAAAATAAAGCCACTCTTTCTTCCCCTCTCTCTTTCTGTATACACGTATATCCTATTGGTTCTGTTTCTCTGGAGAACCCTGACAAATACAATATGTATGTGTGCATTCATATCTTATCCATATAAATATAGATATATTTATCTCATTGTTCATTCTCACCACCTTCTGTGCTCTCCTTTGTATCTTCTTTATCACAAAAGCTAAAAGTATGAGAACTCCATTTTGCAAATATCTTTGCCCCTGGAATTCTGTATGTGATTTACATTCAGCAAATGCAATGCATCTGCACAATATTTGGAAGGCAGAAGAGAGACAGAAACAAGGTCATTTTTCTTCTGAATGCAGTAGACATCTGGACTTTAACAGACATGAGGTTTTACAGTAATCACCAAATGCTCCCCTGCCAGTTCCCTATGTTGGTACTACCAGGCAGCCATAATCAGCAGCAGCAATGACTAATCTGAAAGCTGAGAACAGCCTTCCAGGCTCTATACCTCCAGCTTTTCCAAAAAATTTTAAGAATCTAATTCCCCTTACTAATTTCCCTTTTGCTGTAAGTACCTATAGTGATTTGTTTTCCTCAATGAACCTGGCCTGACAAATTTTTTAAAAACTAATTATTTAAAATATATTGTACATTAGACAGTAATCAGTGCTGAGAAGAAAAAATTAGGAAGCGAGCAATTATATATGTCACAGTAGTAGGGAGAATTTTAGATAGGAATGACTGAGTCAAGATCTCAGTAACATGAGGGGTTGAGTTGCTCAAGTATCTAGAAGACCTTCCCAGGCAGAACAGGAAACAGCAAGCACAAAGACCCTAAGGCAGGAGTATGCGGCATGTTTAAAGAACAGCAAGGAGACTAATATGGCAAGTGGAATAAGGAAGAGAGCAGTTAGCAATGAGAACAGGGAGATAACTATGTTCCAAATCATAGAGAGCCGAATAGGACAGAAGGACTTTGACTTACACTCTGAATGAGATGGGAAGCTATCTGCAGAAAGGAGAGCAAAGAAATAACAGAATCTAACTTATGCAGGACCACTCTGGCTGCTGGCTGAGAATAGATTACAAATTGGAAGACCATTGCTATAATCCAGGCAAGAGACCATGGTGGCTTGTGCCAGAACAGTAGCAAGAGATGTGGTGAATAGTATCAAATTCTTTAAATACTTTGAATATAGAGTCAAAAGGATTTGTTGATGAACCAGATGTAGGGTGTGAATTTAAAGAGAAGGGGGGGTAGGGCTTAGGAGGTCTGTGCCCTGAGCAACTGGAAGAATGAAACTGCCAATAAAAGATATGGAGTACATTATGGAAAGACTTGAAGAGGAAAGAGATGAATATCAGGAGCTCCTTTTGGATATATTCACTTTGAGATGCCAGTTAGACATCTGCATAGAGATATCAAGTAGACAGTTGGACCTACGGATGTGAGGTTGAGGAGGAGAAGTCAGGCTAGAAATGTAAGCTGAGAGTCAGCATATAGATGCAATTTAAAACCTAAGACTAGATGAGATTTCCTTGGGAATCAGTGTAGACAGAAAAGAGGACTGAGTTCAGAGCCCTGGGGTAGTCAATATCAAAGAATCAATATTTATAGAATAAATGAATAAATCCCAATTTTTGCTTTTCAATTTTCAGGTCTACTCAACATAATTACCTTATGTAAAGACAAAATTACTCTATATAAAAAGCAATCTTGAGAAAGAAGAACAAAGCTGAAGGTATAATGCTCCCTGACTTCAGACTATACTGCAAATCTACAGTAGTCAAAACAGTATGGTACCGGCACAAAACAAACACATATATCAATGGAACAGAACAGGGAGCCCATAAATAAACCCACTCAACTATGGTCAATTAATCAACAAAGGAGGTGAGAATATACAATGGGGAAAAGACAACCTCTTCAGTAAGTGGTGCTGGGAACATGACAGCTACATGTAAAGGAATAAAATCAGAACATTTCCTCACACCATATACAAAAATAATTAAAATCAAAATGTATTAAAGACCCAAATGTTAGACCAGAAAACATAAATCTCCTAGAAGAAAACACAGGCAGAACACTCTTTGACATAAATCGTAGCAATATTTTTTGGACCTGTCTCCTAAGGCAAAGGAAACAAAAGCAAAAATAAACAAATGGGACCTAATTAAACTTAAAAGCCTTTTGCACAGCAAAGGAAACCACTGACAAAATGAAAAGACAACCTACTGAAAGGGAGAAAATATTTTCAAATGGGGTTAATCAGTAAGGGGTTAATAAGCTCGTACAACTCAATGTCACAAAAAGTAAAATAATACTACCCAATTAAAAACTGAGCAGAAGACCCGAATAGACATTTTTCCAAAGAAGACATACAGATGGCCAACTGGCACATGAAAATATGCTCAACATTGCAAATCATCAGAGAAATGCAAATCAAAACCACAAGGTATCACCTCACAATCTGTCAGAATGGCTATTATCAAAAAGACCACAAGTAACAAATGCTGGTGAGAATGTGGAGAAAAGGGAATTCTTTTACACTACATGTAAAAGAATTCCAACTAATGGTGGGAACATAAATTGGTGCAGCCACTAAGTAAAACAGTATGCAGGTTCCTCAAAAAACTAAAAATAGAACTACCATACGATCCAGCAATTGCACTCTGGTATACGTCCAAAGAAAACAAAAACATTAATTTGAAAAGATACATGCACCCCCATGTTCACGGCAGCATTATTTACAATAGCCAAGATATGGAAGCAACCTAAGTATCCATCAACAGATGAATGGATATGGTATATATACATACAATGGAATACTACTCAGCCACAAAAAAAGAATGAAATTTTGCCCTTTGCAGCAACATGAATGGACCTGGAGGGTATTATGCTCAGTGAAATAAGTAAACAGAGAAAGACAAATACTCTATGTTATCACTTATTGTGGAACCTAAAAAATAAAACAAACAAATGAACACAACAAAACAGAAACAGACTCACAGATATAGAGAACAAACTAGTGGTTACCAGTAGAGAGATGGAAATGGGAGGGGTAAGATAGGGATAGGGAATTAAGAGGTACAAACTACTATGCATAAAATAAGCTACAAGGATATACTGCACAGCACAGGGAATATAGCCAATATATTATAATGACTTTAAATGGAGCATAAGCTATAAAAGTTTTGAATCACTATGTTGTACCCCTGAACCTAATATAATATTGAAAATCAATTACATTTCAATGAAAAAATTTTTAAATAAAATATACAATGACAAAAAAGGAAATTTCAAGTATAAAAAAAGTCCAAACACCCTAAAAAAAAAATTCAGCACTGAATATGATAACAGTAGTTTTTCTGTAGTTATCTTCATCAAATTAAGAAACTTCCCTTCTATTATAATTTTCATGAAAAGTTTAATTTATATTTTTAATGACTGGGCACTAGTTTTTGTTAAGTACATTTATGACTCTATTGAAATGAATGCATGTATTTTTTCCTTTGCTATCTTTATGTGATTATATTGCTTGATTTACTGAATATTAAGCCTTTCTTGCATTTCTGGAATAAATCACACTGGAACATGGAAGAAAAAAGCAAAGAAGACTCACACATACACACACAGTAAAAATCAAATCATAACATGACTGAAAAAAGGGAGCAGTCCTCAAAAAACTCAAAATAGAACAACCAGGGCTTCCCTGGTGGTGCAGTGCTTAAGAATCCACCTGCCAATGAAGGAGACATGGGTTCGAGCCCTGGTCCAGGAAGATCCCACATGCCACGGAGCAACTAAGCCTGTGCACCACAACTGCTGAAGCCTGCGCTCTAGAGCCTGCGAACCACAACTACTGAGCCCACGTGCCACAACTACTGAAGCCTGCATGCCTAGAGCCCATGCTCTGCAGCAAGAGAAGCCACCTCAATGAGAAGCCTGCGCACCACAACGAAGAGTAGCCCCTGCTCGCCGTTAACTAGAGAAGCCGCGCGCAGCAACGAAGACCCAACACAGCCATAAATAAATAAATAAATAAATAAATAAATAAAATTTATTAAAATAAAAAAATAGAACAACCATATGATCTAGCAATTCCACTCCTGGGAAAATATCTGGAAAAAAATAAAAATGCTAATTCAAAAAGATACATGCACCCCAATGTTCATAGCAGCACTATTTACAATAGCCAAGATATTGCACTTGGGAACAACCCAAGTGCCCATCAACAGATGACTAGATTAAGAATATGTGTGTGGTGTGTGTATATATATATATATATACATATATATACAATGGTGGTATGTGTATATATATATGTGTGTGTTTACATGCAACGGAATATTACTCAGCTATAAAAAGGATGAAATTCTGCTCTTTGCAGCAACATGGATGGACCTAGAGAATATCATGCTTATTGAAATGTCAGAAAGAGAAAGACATATAATGTGTGATATCACTTACATGTGGAATCTGAAAAAGAATACAAGTAAATGTTTATCCAAAACAGTAGCAGACTCACAGATATAGAAAACAAACTTGTGGTTACCAAAGGGGAAAGAGAAGGGAGAAGGGACAAATTAGGGGTATGGGATTAATAGATAGAAACTACTATGTAGATACGCAACAGGATATACTGAATAGCATAGGGAATTACAGCCATTATCTTGTAATAACCTATAATGGAGTACAATCTGTAAAAATACTGAATCACTATGTTGTATACCTGAACATAATATTATAAATCAACTATACTTCAACTAATAATAATAATAAATTAAAAATTAAAAAGGGAGCAGGAAAAGAAAGATAAGTGCCCTAAATTCCTCACTGTTGAAAAAAGGGAGTTAAGATAAGAGACACTACTAACATATCAAGAAACAAGTTTTTAGTATTTCTTTGAAATCAAACACTAGAACTAAAAACGTGTAACAAAAAATCCTAGAGGGAGAGGGTGATTGACTGGAAGCTTAAGGTATAAGCATACTAATTTCCCCATCTTTCAGAGTTTAAAGCTAGAGATGTTTAAATGATAATAAATCTGGGAATAAAAAGGTATATTTTTTAAAGGTAAAACAGTAATTAAACACAGACCTAATGGTGGTAGGCCCTAGGGAGTAGGCTTGAAGAGAAGAAAGGCAGTCTCCTATTTTAACTCCTTTTAAACAGTGTATGTTGCTTCTATAACCAAAAAGAATGTCTAAGTTTTTTGTGAAAGAGTACAGTGCATCACAATCCTGAAGACTCCTTTCTCCAAACTGCCACGCTAGAGCTAGGCCTGCATCTCAATTTGAACATAATTACTAGCTAAATTCAAAGTTTAAAGAAGACTCTGTTCCCTCTTGTGTTCCTTTGTTATCAGTACTCTAGACATTGTTTAAGGAACTGGCGCCTCACTGTCTATTTACACTTTAACAAAGTTCCTAGAGAAAGAATTTTTATAAAAATCTTCTCTATTTTGGGCTTGAATTGTTATTTCAGTCACAGAAAGAACGAAGGAGCATCTACTTAGCAAGGCTAATGGCTTTAACGTATGTCGTTTAACCATAACAACCTCATGATGCTATATTGAATGATGGCTGTCTCAGTTACAAGTTGTATACAATTAGGCTGTGGCTTACTATCTCACAGGATGCCCCAGAAGTTTTTTGTTGTGTTTTCTTAAATGCTTAAGTTATAAAAACAAATATTCTCTAAAGGTAGAATGCCTATCAATGAATACACCATTCTTCTAAAGAATAGCACTACCTTCTTATCACTGGAAATTAGGATTAAATTCACCAATCTTAATATCATTCATTGTCAATTTGATTAAAAAATTAGATTGCAAATAAGAGTAATTTGGTCTAGCTAGTCTGAACTAATCTACAGTATTTACACTAGGTTAAATCCTAAAGGAAAGTCTAATATAATGAGAAATTAATTATACAAATGTGACAGGTCCCTGAAAGCAAGCTAGCACCAACATCTTATTCATAAGCAGTTTAAAAAAAAAAAAGTATATCTATATATATGCACACGCGCGCACGCACACACACACACACACACACGGACTGCTTTATTAAAGCAGGCTGTCTATTCAAATGGCTTTCATCAAAATTATTGTAAAACAGTGTAGTACCTATTTTTCATAAAGTATATTAATATTTTGGCACCTATGAATTAAGTTAAGATTTCCTCCATTCTAAAATATAACAACAACGATGATAATGATGGTAATAAGACTGGGAGACAAGCAAAAAGCTGGAATGGGCAAGGGGGAAACGGGATAGGATTGTGCAGGGCAAATCATCCTACTGTGGCTGTACAACCCCAGGGAGACAGATGAGGAAGACATGTGTCAGGGAGACAGAGAGAAGAAACAGACTGAATGAGTCAGACCAAGTCTTGGAAGAGGGAAAGGCATTAAATTACCTAAGGATATAAAGATGAAAGGAAGGAAAATATCTGGATGACTCCTCCTATCTGGATTTCTCTGGAGTATGTAGGTATGTAGGTATTCTCAAAGCACTGCCCCTCCTAAAAAAACCCTCATAAAAATTACCTTATTTCACAAATATACTATGCCTATATGTATGTCTATTTCACAGTCATTATAATCTAGTTTGTATTTATCTAATGACTGCTTGACAACATATTAAAGCCCAATCAATTACTTAAATTCTTAACTAGAAGGGTGTCCAAATACTTTTTCTATCTCTGATTTGGCAAATTCACTAAACAGTTCAACTAGATGCATTTTAGATAGTATACGTGTATATAGCTGTAATACTGTGATTTGTAAGAAATGTATGTATTTGGTCATTCAGATGACCAAATATATATATTTCAGATATACTTGGTCTTCATCCACAGTTCCTGGCTCACAGCTCCCAAAACCCTTGGAATCTTCTGAACAATAAGAATAATGGGATAATATTTGATCTGTTGTCCTCAGTTACTGAAGACTCTTCAGGGGAGGTGACTTTTGGATCCCACCCAAGGGTGGGGGCTGGTTGCCAGGAGACTCAACCATGTGATTAGAGGGTTGGAACTCTCAGTCCCACCCCTTGATTTCCAGGGAGGAGAGAAAGGCTTGAGATTGAATCAATATCCATTGGCCAATGATTTAGTCAATCATGACTACGTAACGAAGCTACCATAAAAACCCAAAAGGGCGGCTTTTTGGTCCCCATTTTTCCCCCCCGAGAGCTTCTACATCTGGGAACCAGACTCTTCCCAGTGCTACCATGCTGGGCTCCAAGCTCCGCAAGGACAGAAACTCCTTTGTTCAGGACCTTGTGCTACGTATATGTTTATCTGGCTGTTGATTCGTATCCTTTAATATCTATTTATAAAACATCAATAATCTAGTAAGTAAACAGATTTTTCTGAGTTCTATGAGCCATTCTGGCAAATTAATCAAACCCAAGAATGGGGTCACGGGAACCTCTGATTTATAGCCAGTGAGAACTCCAGGTAACAACTCGGACTTGCAACTGGCATCTGAAGTGGAGAATGGTCCTGTGGGACTGAGCCCTCTACCTGTGGAATCTGATTCTATCTCCAGGTATACAGTATCAGAAATCAGGAGAATTCTCAGACATCCTGCTGGTGTCAAAAAATTGCTTGTTGTAGTGGGGAAGCCTACACCCACACCCACACACACACAATGGCATCAGGTCTGGGAGCCCTTTTCAATTTTAATCATCCATACAAGTGACAACGGTTACTTATAAAAAGAACAAAGAAACATGTACTAAAGATTTTCTTGATCTGTTGCTTTACAAAATACACACTGTTTATGTAGAGTCCAGCCAAAATGATACTGTAAGCACTTTGCCCAGAGGAAAACCAGTGTTAGTCTAAGTTCAATGAAAACCAGGAAATCACTACTACCAAATCTCTGGCAAGGTACAAAACAAATTCCATTTTCCATTATCTCTGGACCAACCACTAATATACATAATTCATAAAATTTATGGTTTATAAACCCTTAATATCTACGATTGCTTCATCATCAGTTATATTTCCTTTGTAGGGCTCAAGACACATTCATCAAATATTTATTTACGTCTTGTCCCATAGGAGGCACTGTTCTAGATTCTGGACATATATAGAATACATATCCTGTCCTAACTGAAAGAGAGCAAAATAAACTAGTATACTACTATGTAATGAGCCTATGACAAAGGAATGTGCATGCTGTTACCTTCAGCAGCATATGAGGATATTAAAATCAGATTTCTGGATGTGGTAGAGTGAGAGTACCCCCTGCCCTCCCCCAAAAACCCTTGCAAACCCCTTTATATTAAAAGCAAAAAAATTAACTACCAGAAGTAAAATATATAAATGAACCTAACTAGTATTAATTAATGAAGAACCTTTCATAAATATTTACAACCTAAAGGGCTTTCTTATACAGCCTATTTTGAACTTAGGTTTATTTTTTTTAGGTTCATTTGTTTGCTTTTAGACTTAGTCACAAACAAAACTAGTTTACATTATCTTCCAATTGATATATAATTCTACAAAAGAATAAAGTAAAAAAGAGGGGCATCAGAGGAGATTGGTTCAAGATGGCAAAGTAGAAGGACGTGCTCTCACTCCCTCTTGCGAGAGCACCGGAATCACAACTAACTGCTGAACAATCATCAACAGGAAGACACTGGAACTCACCAAAAAAGATACCCCACATCCAAAGACAAAGGAGAAGCCACAATGAGACGGTAGGAGGGTCACAATCACAATAAAATCAAATCCCATAACTGCTGGGTGGGTGACTCACAAACTGGAGAACACTTATACCACAGAAGTCCACCCACTAGAGTGAAGGTTCTGAGCCCGACGTCAGGCTTCCCAACCTGGGGGCCTGGCAATGGGAGGAGGAATTCCTAGAGAATCAGACTTTGAAGGCTAGTAGGATTTTATTGTAGGACTTTGACAGGACTGGGGGAAACAGAGACTCCATACTTGGAGGGCACACACAAAGTAGTGTGTGCATCGGGACCCAGGGGAAGGAGCAGTGACCCCATAGGAGACTGAACTAGACCTACCTGCTAGTGTTGGAGGGTCTCCTGCAGAGGTGAGGGGAGGCTGTGTCTCACCGTGAGGACAAGGACACTGGCAGCAGAAGTTCTGGGAAGTACTCCTTGGCATGAGCCCTCCCAGAGTCCGCCATTAGCCCCACCAAACAGCCTGTAGGCTCCAGTGCTGGGTCACTTCAGGCCAAACAACCAACAGGGAGGGAACCCAGCCCCATCCAGCAGCAGACAAGCAGATTAAAATTTTACTGAGCTCTGCCCACCAGAGCAACAGCCAGCTCTACCCACCACCAATCCCTCCCATCAGGAAACTTGCACAAGCCTCTTAGATAGCCTCATCCACCAGAGAGCAGACAGCAGAGGTAAGAAGAACTACAATCCTGCAGCCTGTGGAACAAAAACCACATTCACAGAAAGACAGACAAGATGAAAAGGCAGAGGGCTATGTACCAGATGAAGGAACAAGATAAAACCCCAGAAAAACAACTAAATGAAGTGGAGATAGGCTACCTTCCAGAAATAGAATTCAGAATAATGATAGTGAAGATGATCCAGGACCTCGGAAAAAGAATGGAGGGAAAGATTGAGAAGATGCAAGAAATGTTTAACAAAGACCTCGAAGAATTAAAGAACAAACAAACAGAGATGAACAATACAATAACTGAAATGAAAAATACATTACAAGGAATCAATAGCAGAATAACTGAGGCAGAAGAATGGATAAGTGACCTGGAAGACAGAATGGTGGAATTCACTGCTGCGGAACAGAATAAAGAAAAAAGAATGAAAAGAAATGAAGACAGCCTAAGAGACCTCTAGGACAACATTAAACGCAACAACATTCGCATTATATGGGTCCCAGAAGGAGAAGAGAGAGAAAGGACCTGAGAAAATATTTGAAGAGATTATAGTCAAAAACTTCCCTAACATGGGAAAGGAAATAGCCACCCAAGTCCAGGAAGCGCAGAGAGTCCCATACAGGATAAACCCAAGGAGAAACAAGCTGAGACACATAGTAATCAAATTGGCAAAAATTAAAGACAAAGAAAAATTACTGAAAGCCGCAAGGGAAAAACAAATAACATACAAGGGAACTCCCATAAGGTTAACAGCTGATTTCTCAGCAGAAACTCTACAAGCCAGAAGGGAGTGGCATGACATATTTAAAGTGATGAAAGGGAAGAACCTACAACCAAGATTACTCTATCCGGCAAGGATCTCATTCAGATTCGACAAAGAAGTCAAAAGCTTGACAGACAAGCAAAAGCTAAGAGAATTCAGCACCACCACACCAGCTCTACAACAAATGCTAAAGGAACTTCTCTGTGTGGGAAACACAAGAGAAGAAAAGGGCCTACAAAAACAAACCCAAAACAATTAAGAAAATGATAATAGGAACATACATATCAATAATTACCTTAAACGTGAATGGATTAAATACTCCAACCAAAAGACACAGCCTCTCTGAATGGAGACCAATATATATGCTGTCTACAAGAGACCCACTTCAGACCTAGGGACACATACAGACTGAAAGTGAGGGGATGGAAAAAGATATTCCATGCAAATAGAAATCAAAAGGAGTAGCAATACTCATACCAGATAAACTAGACTTTAAAACAAAGAATGTTACAAGAGACAAGGAAGGACACTACATAATGATCAAGGGATCAATCCAAGAAGAAGATATAACAATTATAAATATATATGCACCCAACATAGGAGCACCTCAATACATAAGGCAACTGCTAACAGCTATAAAAGAGGAAATCGACAGGAACACAGTAAGAGTGGGGGACTTTAACACCTCACTTACACCAATGAACAGATCATCCAAAATGAAAATAAATAAGGAAACACATGCTTTAACTGACACAATAGACCAGATAGATTTAATTGATATTTATAGGACATTCCATCCAAAAACAGCAGATTACACTTTCTTCTCAAGTGCACACAGAACATTCTCCAGGACAGATCACATCTTGGGTCACAAATCAAGCCTCAGTAAACTTAAGAAAACTGAAATCACATCAAGCGTGTTTTCTGACCACAAAGCTCTGAGATTAGGAATCAATTACAGGGAAAAAAATGTAAAAAACACAAACATATGGAGGCTAAACAATACATTACTAAATAACCAAGAGATCACTGAAGAAATCAAAGAGGAAATCAAAAAATACCTAGAGACAAATGACAATGAAAACACGATGATCCACAACCTATGGGATGCAGCAAAAGCAGTTCTAAGAAGGAAGTTTATAGCAATACAATCCTACCTCAAGAAACAACAAACACCTCAAATAAACAATCTAACCTTACACCTAAAAGAACTAGAGAAAGAAGAACAAACAAAATCCAAGTTAGTAGAAGGAAAGCAATCATAAAGATCAGAGCAGAAACAAAGAAAACAATAGCAAAGATCAATAAAACTAAAAGCTGGTTCTTTGAGAACATAAACAAAATTGATAAACCATTAGCCAGACTCATCAAGTAAAAGAGGGAGAGGACTCAAATCAATAAAATTAGAAAGAAAAAGAAGAAGTTACAACAGACATAGCAGAAATACAAAGCATCCTAAGAGACTACTACAAGCAACTCTATGCCAATAAAATGGACAACCTGGAAGAAATGGACAAATTCTTACAAAGGTATAACCTTCCAAGAGTGAACCAGGAAGAAACAGAAAATATGAACAGACCAATCACAAGTAATGAAATTGAAACTGTGATTAAAAATCTTCCAACAAACTAAAGTCCAGGACCAGATGGCTTCACAGGTGAATTCTATCAAACATTTAGAGAAGAGCTAACACCCATCCTTCTCAAACTCTTCCAAAAAATTGCAGAGGAAGGAACACTCCCAAACTCATTCTATGAGACCACCATCACCCTGATACCAAAACCAGACAAAGATACTACAAAAAAAAGAAAATTACAGACCAATATCACTGATGAAAGTAGATGCAAAAATCCTCAACAAAATACTAGCAAACGGAATCCAGCAACACATTAAAAGGATCATACACCATGATCAAGTGGGATTTATCCCAGGGATGCAAGGATTCTTCAATATATGCAAATCAGTCAATGTGATACACCATATTAACAAATTGAAGAATAAAAACCATATGATCATCTCGAATAGATGCAGAAAAAGCTTTTGACAAAATTCAACACCCATTTATGATAAAAACTCTCCAGAAAGTGGGCACACAGGGAACCTACGTCAACACAATAAAGGCCATATATGACAAACCCACAGCAAACATCATTCTCAATGGTGAAAAACTGAAACCATTCCCTCTAAGATCAGGAGAGGTCCACTCTCACCACTATTATTCAACATAGTCTTGGAAGTCCTATCCACGGCAATCAGGGAAGAAAAAGAAATAAAAGGAATCCAAATTGGAAAAGAAGAAGTAAAACTGTCACTGTTTGCAGATGACATGATACTATACATAGAGAATCTTAAAGATGCCACCAGAAAACTACTAGAGCTAATCAATGAATTTGGTAAAGTTGCAGGATACAAAATTAATGCACAGAAGTCTCTTGTATTCCTATACATTAATGATGAAAAATCTGAAAGAAAAATTAAGGAAACACTCCCATTTACCACTGCAACAAAAAGAATAAAATATCTAGGAATAAACCTACCTAGGGAGACAAAAGACCTGTATGCAGAAAACTATAAGACACTGATGAAAGAAATTAAAGATGATACAAACAGATGGAGAGATATACCATGTTCTTGGATTGGAAGAATCAATATTGTGAAAATGACTATACTACCCAAAGCAATCTACAGATTCAATGCAATCCCTATCAAATTACCAATGGCATTTTTTACAGAACTACAACAAAAAAATCTAAAAATTTGTATGGAGACATAAAAGACCCGGAATACCCAAAGCAGTCTTGAGGGAAAAAAACAGAGCTGGAGGAATCAGACTCCCTGACTTCAAACTATACTACAAAGCTACAGTAATCAAGACAATATGGTACTGGCACAAAAACAGAAATATAGATCAATGTAACAGGATAGAAAGCCCAGAGATAAACCCACACACCTATGGTCAACTAATCTATGACAAAGGAGGCAAGGATATACAATGGAGAAAAGACAGTCTCTTCAATAAGTGGTGCTGGGAAAACTGGACAGCTACATGTAAAAGAATGAAATTAGAACACTCCCTAACACCATACACAAAAATAAACTCAAAATGGATTAGAGACCTAAATGTAAGACCGGACACTATAAAAACTCTTAGAGGAAAACATAGGAAGAACACTCTTTGACATAAATCACAGCAAGATCTTTTTTGATCCACCTCCTAGAGTAATGGAAATAAAAACAAAAATAAACAAATGGGACTTAATGAAACTTAAAAGCTTTTGCAAAGCAATGGAAACTACAAACAAGATGAAATATTTTCTCAGAATGGGAGAAAATATTTGCAAATGAATCAACGGACAAAGGATTAATCTCCAAAATATATAAACAGCTCATGCAGCTCAATATTAAAAAACCAAACAACCCAATCCAAAAATGGGCAGAAGACCTAAATAGACATTTCTCCAAAGAAGACATACAGATGGCCAAGAAGCACATGAAAAGATGCTCAACATCACTAATTATTAGAGAAACGCAAATCAAAACTACAATGAGGTATCACCTCATACCAGTTAGAATGGGCATCATCTGAAAATCTACAAACAATAAATGCTGGAGAGGGTGTGGAGAAAAGGGAACCCTCTTGCACTGTTGGTGGGAATGTAAATTGATACAGCCACTATGGAGAACAGCATGGAGGTTCCTTAAAAAACTAAAAATAGAGTTATAATATGACCCAGCAATCCCACTAATGGGCATACACCCAGAGAAAACCATAATTCAAAAAGACACATGCACCCCAATGTTCATTGCAGCACTATTTACAATAGGCAGGACATGGAAGCAACCTAAATGACCATCGACAGATGAATGGATAAAGAAGATGTGGTACATATATACAATGGAATATTACTCAGCCATAAAAAGGAACGAAATTGGGTCATTTGTAGAGACGTGGATGAATCTAGAGGCTGTCATACAGAGTGAAGTAAGTCAGAAAGAGAAAAACAAATATATTAACGCATATATGTGGAACCTAGAAAAATGGTACAGATGAACCGGTTTGCAGGGCAGAAATTGAGACACAGATGTAGAGAACAAACGTATGGAAACCAAGGGGGGAAAGTGGCAGTCGGGGATGGTGATGTGATGAATTGGGAGACTGGGATTGACATATATACACTAATATGTATAAAATGGAGAACTAATAAGAACCTGCTGTATAACAAAATAAATAAGATAAAATTCAAAAACTCAAAAAGAAAGTAATAAAGAACAACTGAAGTAATATCAAATTACTACACAGTTTATTTTTCTTAAAAATGGGTGTGGAAAAGGGATAAATTAGAAAATTAATTTCCTAGTTTGAAAATAAACTTTAGTTACATCAAGATTCTATCATATGTATAAAACACTGGACATTTTGTGGAGTTGGATACAGAGAAGAAATTATTTATGAATGACAGAACATAACTCACTTAAAGTCATATAAGCTTCTCTAAAGATATCAAGCAACCCAACCTTCAGAAAGCTGCATTAAGACCCCTCTTACTATACATTCATACTTCTGCTTTTAAAACCTCAAAAGAAAAAATCATACCAAAGTAAACTATGGAGCTCCATGTGTTTTAAAAGAAATAGCAAAATACAAATGAACTTATTTACAAAACAGAAATAGACTCACAGACACAGAAAACAAACTTGTGGTTACCAAAGGGGATAGTGGAGTGAGGGGGAGATAAATTAGGAGTTTTGGATTAACATATACACAGTACCATATATAAAATAGGTAAACAACAAGGGCCTATTCTATAGCACAGGGAACTATACTCAATATCTTGTAATAACCTATAATGGAAAAGAATCTGAAAAAGAATATATATATGTATATATACATATATAACTGAATCACTTTGCTGTACACTTGAAACTATCACAACATTGTAAATTAACTATACTTCAATTAAAAAAAAAAAGAAATAATAGCAAAATAGCCCATAGAAACAGTAACCAACCCAGTAGCACCCAGACCAAGACACCCAGTCTGTGGTCTCTAAACAACATTTCTCATTAAAAGACACCACGGCTTCTTGAAGAAATGGCATATTCCAGATCTAAGACAACAAATGTACGAGATGAGCCTAGAGTATCTTGTATTCCAGAGAGCAAGAAAGCTATCAAAGACTATTGGAGTCACATAATGAAGACTCAGGAGCCAACTTGAAGGGGCTACCAATAGCCAAAGAAGGGAAAAGTTAAGTACTGAAAAAAATGAAATAAATTAAAGGGATATAGAAGCTTTGAACAGTGGATTTAAAAACTTGATTAACTGACCTATAAATTTCACTGCACCCAACTACCACAATATATTCTTTTCAAATATACATATTTCCAAATTTGACTACATGTTGGGCCAAAATGCAAGTCTCAAATAACTTGCAAAATGTTGAAAACATGCAGACTGATCTCTGACCACAATGCAATTAAGCTAGAAATCACTAACAAAAACTTAACTAGAAAATCTCCATGTATTTTGAAATTAATTAAATATACCTCTAAATAAGCTATGGATTAAAAAAGTAATCACAGTGGCAATTAGGAAGCAACAAGGAAAATTAAGTTTTTAACTAAATGATAATAAAAACGCTATTTATCAAAACTTGAGGTATGCAGAGAAAATTTATAGCTGTAAAAGGCAGTTTGAAAACTAAAGAACTAATCATCATTTCAAAAAATGTGAAAGAGGAGCAAATTAAACCTAAGAAAGTAAAGGAAGGAAACGAAAAAGCAGAAATAAATGACATAGAAAACTAAAATACAAAAAAGGAAATCAACAAAGTTAAAAATTAGTTCTTTGAAAAGAATAAAATTAATGAATGCTAGGTGAGACTAAACAAGGAAAAAGAGTAGAAATAATCAATATTATGATTGATAAAGAAGACAAAACAACAAATCCTCCAAACATTAAAAACATCCTAAAAGGAAATTATAAATACCTCTATACCAGTAAATTTGAAAATTTATAATGGACAAATTCCCAGAAAAATTCAACTTACTGAAACTTCTGCAAGAAGAAACAGAAAATCAAAATAGTCCTATTGAAACCATAATAAAAAATAAAACTTTCCAAAAAAGAAATATTATCTGTTTACTAATGTATTCATTCACTTGTATTTTTCTATCATCTGGTACTTTGTTTGAAGAATGGTAATTAATACCTATTATAGTTCTATGTACCATACAAACAGATTATATTTGCTGAGATAGATGACAATGGTAAACTTCAAATATTTGGCTTCAAGAACCTAAAAAATCAAAATGACATACAAGGAGCTTATGAGTCTAATAACCACCAGAAACAAGAATGACAGTTTCCCCTCTCTACCTCCCACACACCCTCCTACAAAACATCTCAGAGACAACAACTTTAAACAAAAGGCTGCAAGACCCCAAATATGGGACATTTGTTTTGGAAAGCTTTGTTATGAACTTCCTGGCATAAACAGACATGCCAAATGTTTGAAAATGAATGAATGAACTTGAAAAATACATTCTCACACTAGTTCTAAAAAGGAACAGACAACAGCAAATAGACTCCATTTCTCCTCTAGTGCAGAGTTGTTTCCTCCTCTGTGCACTCAAAGTGCTTCTAGCACAGAACTGATCACACTGTATTTCTAAATATCTGTTTACCCACCTGCCTCCCCCATTTAGATCCAAAGCTCCATGATGACATTCAATTTATACAAATTAATGAGTTGCCTGATAGGTGTCAGGCATATGCTACCTTCTGGAGAATCAAGGTGCACCAAACACACATGGCCCATGACCACCAGAGGTCATGTGAATCTTCTCATGGGAAATGATGCTTTAAGCTGAGACCTAAAGGATGAGTGGCAGTTAGCTACACAAAGAATGGCAAGAAACAAATTCCAAGAAGAGAATATGCATAAGCCCTAAGGCAGGAGACCAGTCATATATTTTTCAACACTTCCAGTAGCACTACATATTGCATAGTAGATATATTACATTAGTGATAATCAGATGACTGAGGAGGAAGTGTGAAAGGATGGAAGAAAAAATTTAAGTCAATGTAAGAACAGCCCTATTTCATTCAAGTTTGTGTACTTTGGATTTGACAACTCACATTTAAACATGCTATTTAACTAGGCCTTTTTAAGAAATTAAAATAAACTACTGGTGAACCTGGGTCCATTCAGTAGTTGCTTCTCCTAGTCACTATACGATAATGTGGAAGAGAAGCAACTGGAGCAGGAAACATTTTGACGTTCCTCTGCTCCAGAAGAAAGCTCTCAAAAGAATAATGTGTTAGATAGAAACAGCAAAATATTTCTTTCCATCACCTTACTTAACTGCCATTCTCTTCTTAAAAGCTTTTCTTGTACTCTAAGAATCCAACAAGGTCCAAATCTTTCTTACACCCACTAAATCAGCACTTAACATAGAGTGAATGATAATATCTGTAACTGTTCATAACACACACCTTGGGTTTTCACAGTAGCCAAAACTCAATTCCTAATTATGCAAACATGTACGACTGTAAAGGAGTGTAAATAACAAGACTAATGTTTCTGCCTACTAAAAGAAGTACATTAAAAAGTGGTGTGTGGCAAATGTGGAGAAACTGGAGTCTTTGTGCATTGTTGGTGGGAATGTAAAATGGTACAAACACTATAGAAAACAGTTGGTGGATCATCAAAAAAATTAACAATAGAATTACCATCTGATTTAGCAATTCCACTTCTGGGTATATAACCAAAACAACTGAAAGTAGGGTTTTGAACAGATATTTATACACCCATGTTCATAGCATCATTATTCACAATAGCTAAAACACAGACGTGTCCCTTGACATATAAATGGACATACAAAGGAATATTATTCAGTCTTAAAAAAGAAGAAATTTCTGACACATGCTACGACATAGATGAACTTTGAGGACATTATGCTAAGTGAAATAAGCCAGTCACAAAAACAAACAAACAAGAACTGTATGATTTCACTTATATGAGGTACTTAGAGCAGTCAAAATCATAGAGACAAAGTAGAATGGTGGTTGCCAGGAGCTGGGGGAAGGGGAAATAGGGAGTTATTGTTTAATGAGTATAGAATTTCAATTTTGCAAGATGAAGAGAGTTCTGGAGATGAACAGTCGTATGGTTGCATAACAATATGAATGCACTTAACTGTATACTTAAAAATGGTTAAGATGGTAAATTTTATGTTATGCATATTTTACCACAATTTTTTTAATTTAGGGGAAAAAGTGGTATGGTTTTCCTATTTAGAAATACCATAATTAGAGATCAGATTTAAGACATATCAACCTTCCTCAAAGATAAATTTGTCTGGTTCTGTTTAGAAATAAATCAATCATGGTGGCATTGTGATCCCTTTCCATCATGCACTAGTTATTCACATTGAATCATTTAAACCTGATGATCTCTTCTCTCATTTGTGAGCAAATGACCATGTCTTTCCCATTAATAGGTTGTCTTAAATCTTTCAAGTAAACTGTGCTGTAAGTTTGCTGCTTCTTAAGGACTGCCCATAAATTAAGTAGTTCTAGAACGCTTAAAGTTTTAAAAAAAAAAAAAAAAAAGCTTAAATAAAAACAAATTATATCACCTGAAAAAATGTGTTATGGTTAAAGAACATGAACAAGGTCCTAAGCCAATAACAGTTATAGCACTGAAATGCAGCAGGTTCCTATCTTGAGTTTCCAGTAAGAAATTCTGTCATTCCCACTGTGTCAATATGTACTATCTGCTCAAAAATTAACCATAAACTTATTTTTCTCTTTCCCTAGAGGAAAAAAACCTTAAGAAGCAGGAGAGAGCTTACTGTTTTGTTCTTCCTTCCAAATTTCTAAAGTATCCCCTCCTTCCCCCAAAAAAAGCTGCTGAAAGAATAAGGGCAGAGTTCATAGAGAATGTAGCGCCTCTTTACAGAGTCAAGAGGAATATTTAGGGCATTTAAACAACATGTATTTTCTAAAAAGCTGATTCCCCACCCACTCATCTCTAAGAAAAAGAAAATTCAAAGTAGCATACGTAAAAGGTCAACATAGTATACCTCTTCATTCAACTCAAAAACAGAAGAACAGTTATGAATATGGCAAATTTTCTCAATGGAAAAGCATGATGACTCCATTTTTTAAAAAAAGGTTATGACGACTATAAATTAATATGGAATAGAGACTATGATATACTTCTTTTAGAACACAAAATACAATATTTAGGTACTACAGTGAATTACAACCACTTGAAGTATATATGTAAACAATAAAGGACTGAGAGAAAAGAGAATAAAATGGCCTCTGAGGTGAATGAACCCTTTAATGTTGTTAACAGACTGTTCTTAAGATAAATAAAACTGGAGATAAATAAGTTATAGAAGAATGAAAATGTCCATAAACACCAAACCATGGACCCAATTAAAAACTGGCTATGAAAGCAATACAATAGCAGGCACAAAAATTTCAATGGATAAACTAAGCACAGAATAATTTAAACAATCTGTAAAGGATTGTAAATATTTATTAGGAGTTGATAGGTTCAGCTCTGTTGGTCTTTTAGCATCTCATAACTATTGCTGGTACAACTACAAATTTAATCTGGAAAGCCAAATAAGAGTTGTAAGAAAAATCATTTATTAAATACAAAAGAAATGTCAGGGATTTTTCTGTATGCTTCCGTAAATCATCACTAATCTTCACACAAATCCTGAAAAATGGGTATAATAAGAAAGTCATGGTTTTGTTTTAAAAACAGAGAAAGGACAACCAGGTATTAATGCCTCCTGGTAGACATATACACTACTGTGGAGTACTCCTGACCAAAAAAAAAAAAAAAAAGAAAAATCAAACCTCATTCATATCAAGCCTCTGGATCTAACTACAATTTATGGGAACTGAAGCTAACAGAAGAACACATTAAACGATACCATGGAGATTCAATCTGCAAACTCCAGACTGTGATAAACTACAAAACAACCAGGCTTCTTCAACAAATAAACTGACAAAGGAAAAAAAATGTAGGAAAAACCTATGGATTAATAGATACTCCAGAAGCATATAAGCCATTGCAGGGAATTCCCTGGCGGTCCAGTGGTTAGGACTCGGTGCTTTCACTGCCAGGACCAGTGTTCAATCCCTGGTCGGGGAACTAAGATCCTGCAAGCAACGTGGCACACCCAAAAAATAAAAAAGAAAGGCAGAAAGAGGCATATGAAACATTGCAGTGTATGAAGCTTATTTGAATCCTGATATAAATAAACTGTAAAAAAATTTCTCAATAAGAATTAACTGAACACTGGCTGGACATTTGATGTTATCAAGAAATTTTTCTTGCTATTTTACAGGTGTGAAAATATGATTTTTAAAAATATGTTTCTAAAAAAGAGTAAAGAGAAAAGAAAAAAATATATAAAGTAATACAATCTCTGCAAATCTTTTAAAAAAGTGAAGAAAAAGAGTATGCATTCACTATTTTTATCAACATATTTATTCAACACAACCATTAGTTAATAGTCAAAGAAAGTTCAAAATCTAAATTTAAGGTTATTTACTGCTGTACATATCACACAGTATAAATAATTTTACTGGGAAAGCAATAATCATTCTGTACAAATGGCAGCACTTTAAATAGATATGCTCTAAACAACTGAAAATTGATTTATTTGAACTTTAAAATATCTACTTTCAAATTGGAAAAAAATAACTTAAGACCACAATAAAATTAATTGCAGATCAACTATGAATTAAATATTTTAGTTCAAATTATGAGAGGGGGATTAAAAGTTGAATATTTCAAAAAAAAGTTGAATATTTACCTAATGCATGAAGAAATAATTTATCTTTGAAGGAGCATAAGAAATAAAGAAAAACGGTCAAATGTAATAACATTTTATACATTTTAAAAAATACAAATTATAAAGGGAAAACAAACTACAAAGTTAATGATTACAATGTACAAAGAATCCCTTCAAGCATATAAGATCTTAAGACCTCATTCATTTGGTCAATATTTTTGAGCACTTATGTCCAACCACTGTTCTAAAGGCTTAAGAAGAATTAGAATAAGTGATTACCCTTGGAGGGGAGTTACTGACCAGCAGGGGGAATGAAAGAACCTACTGGGGGCTGGAAATATTCTTTATCTTGAGTTGTGGTGACATGCGTGTATACATACATTTACATAAATAAACATTCATTGAGCTGTACACTTATGATTTGTGCACTTTAGTGTATGTTAAGTTGTATATCAATTTTTTTGTGAAAGCTTATTCGTGTTGCCTTCCATTGTTGCTAACTGTTCTTATTTATACTATTTCAGTTTGAATTCAAAGAACCTTCAAACAAATTTCTGGCATAACCAGAGTACTACTACATGTCTCACTGTGATGACAGATGTTTTAAGTAATTCAAGAGAAGAAAATAGGTGTATTCACTAAAAAGAATATTACTTTCATAGGCAAATACTCCAATCACTGGGCTCTATTCATCAATATATAGCACAAAAGTATTAACTGATTTTTTTTCAAATGTTTATTTCTCCATCAGCTACATAATTTGCTACCAGATATGAACTTAACTATTTTTCTCTACATCAGTGTTTCTCAATAGTCATTGGTGTACCAACGTCACAGTTTTTGCCATGTGCTACTGAAGTCTTCTGAGGAGAGACGGACTACAACATGGGATTGTGAGTCCACTGGAGAATAAAAGGAGAATGTGGAAAGGAATTCACGTTTCATTCATTTAAAGCTCCTCCTTTTTCTTCTCACTCTCTAACTGCAGCTTCCTTTGGTGCACTGAGCAGTCTGAGCCTCTCCTGCCCTTGTTAATGTGCCTTTGCTCTAGTCTCTAGCTAATCTCATGCCCTTCTCCCATTTTTTCCCAAGCCAAACCTCTTGTCTCTTACATCATTTCTCTTACTCAGTTAAAGAGGTGGGCAGGAGTTGTTCCAGGAAAGCTGCCCTCCATTATAGGTCAAAGGGCATCAACCTTAAGGGAGAGGACAAGACTGTCCAGGACCTTTATCAATCTAGAGGGCTCAGTTGTAACTGGCAACGATTTTCTGATTAAATAATTTTTTACTGTTTTTTTTTTTTTTTTTGTCAAGTGGATGTGAATTTTAGTTTTAACCTAAAAACATGTGCCTTCTGGGAGAGATAAATTAGGAGTTTGGGATTAACACAGACACACTACTATATATAAGATAGATAATCAATAAGGACCTACTATAGCACAGGGAACTCTATTCAATATTCTGTAATAACCTATATGGGAAAAGAATCTGAAAAGAATAGATACATGTACATGTATAACTAAATCACTTTGCTGTACACCTGAAACTAACACAACATTGTAAGTCAACTATATTCCAATATAAAAATTTTTAAAAGAATATAAAAAAATAAAAACATGTGCCTTCTAAGTACCCTACCCACATTTAGATAAAGGTAAGACTGAAAAACAGATAATACCGTACTTATGTCAGGTAGAAAAATGAGATTCCAAATAGTGTCTTTCAACTGATCAGTTTTGCACTGACTTCAATATTCACTCTACTCTGACACCACGTCTTTTATCACAATTGTGTAAAACTTATGACAGAGAGTTAACAGAAGTAGAGTAAAACTCAGAAGAAACACGAGACATTCTTGAATTAATGGAAAGATGCCATCGGTCAGATCACATTCTCAAAACACAGCTCCACGCATTAAAAGGCCATAATAAAATGACTAACACACAACAAACATTAGTTCTGACTGCAACACTGGAACTATAAAAGAATGACACCTTTTGATCACAGAAGCATCCGGTTAAAAAAGTACAGAAGATTTTCTCCTCTTGGAGTCATCACAAATTTATTTCTGAATGGGACTATGGGGCATAGAAACAAATGGCTAAAAATTTAGTCCAAAAAGGTATCATACAGAATTTTTAAAACTTGATTAAAAACTAGTTTCATTCAAACTGATTTATATATGTAGACAGAACCAATGTTGTAAGAGATATAGATAGATAAATTATGGATGGATGGATACATAGATAATCCTCAAAATGTCATTGTTTTCACAATATTTTCTTCTTTGCATTTAATAGTATATTGGGATAGTAGGAAACATCAGGGGACAAGCAGAGTCTCAACAACAGCAGCAAGAGACAGGCTAATGTTTGATTTACAGCGGTGTTTCTCTAAGGATGGTCTGCGGAGCACCCCCATCATAAGTATACGGAGCACTTGTTAAATATGCAAATACTCAGGCCCCTCCTGGACATATTAAATCAGAATCTCCAAGAGTGCAGCCTGGGATTCCGCATTTTAACACACTTCACATTAAAACTTGGGAACTCCAGGTTTCAAGTACAGACTCTGGAGTCAGACTTTCTGGATTCAAAATTCAGCTCTACTAAATAGTTGTTTTACCACAGGCAAATTATTCTGCATCAGTTTCTTCATCTGCAAATTAGAGGTGATGATAATAATAGTACCTACGTCATAGGATTATAAAAGAACTAAGTGAGTTGACATAGAAAGTCCTCAGAACTGTGTTGGGCACAATATAAGTGCTCCCTATACAAATGCAACAGGCATAACTAAGTTAACCAGGCTCCAAATTACTATCAATTTTTTTTTAAAACATACAATGTATCTCTAAAAATTAAAACTGTTCATCAGTGTACTGGCACATCTCATACCACCATACCAAATATTGGTAGACATTGCCACAAACTGTTTCATCCTTATGTTCATTATCAAGGCATGCACTTTCCCTATCCTGATGTAGCATGATGAGGTATACAGAATATTAGTAAACCTCATTTCAAGTCCACACCTCTCTTGAGAACTAGCTGTGGACCTTTAGACAAACTATTTTATATCTCTGGACCTCAATTTCCTCATAAGTAAGATTATGAAACTAAAATGGCCATTACTAAGACTTCTTGCAACTCTAATATTCTACAATTTAACAGCCAGCAGTTTTACCACTTGTGTAACTACTGCTGACATAATCACTGCAATGTAAAAGAATATAAATTGTAAGGTACCATCTCAACTTTAAGGGCCATACTAGACCTTCCTTCAGAGTAATATATTAAGGGGAAAAAAGAACGTGAGGTAACTTACAATAATTACAACAAATCAATGAAGTACATTACAGTTTTCTAAGTTTTTTCAAATTCACCTGAAATCTTTTACCCTACATGATCAGTACAAATAGCTCCTCAAGAAAAAAAAAAAAATCAGGTCAAGTAGGTAATCAAAGCAGTATTTATCTATCTTACATATTTTATTACAACTGAAATACATTCTCTCTTTCTGTCTGTCTCTCTCCAAACCTTTAATGGAAAGGCATCTTCACTGAGTATGGATCTGCAGATTAGAATTGACCATCATCTTCCTTGCATAAACCACAGCTATAATACATTGTCTGAGATCGCTAGGGTCAGTTCTTTAAAATGAAACAAAACTTAAATGTACTTACAAATTCATCAGTTTAGAGACGCCTCCTAAATGTTTACAATTAGTTTTCCTATGTTTTCCAGTTATCTAGTTATCTAATGCACACCAAATCCCAAGGGAGCAATGTGGATGGGCCCAGATGGATGCCCTCAGAAGTAGTGGGTTACAACACAGAAGAAGAACTCTGAGCTTAGGAAGCCCATATTTCTTATGGGCTGCATAATGGGCAGTTAGCATGTGCGCCCTTTGCTCCAGAGGAAGACACCATCTCTGTGTTCCTAGGCTATTCACTATACAAACATCCTTGAAAAGATAGTCCAGAACAAAAGGCAGTCAGTGCTTTACTTGAAAGATACACAGAACTGCAAGACACCATGAGGGATTGTCTTCCAACAGTTTTTTCATCCCTATCTTATCCAATACAACACCCTGTAACATTTCACCTTGTATTATATGTGTTATTATTGATAGGTCAAATCACTAGTGATTCACAAGCCACTCCTAAGAGCACTTTGGCAAATGTCTACTGAGAGGAGTGATTGGCAGAATTTTTTCTGATTTTAAACAATTTGAAGAATCTTTTAATATATAAATCACACCTCATCAAGTCCAGTCTTAATTACTGAAAGAATGCTTCCTGCACTGAAGTCAACTACCACCCAAAAAAGATTCAGGGATCAAAATGGTAACATAGGACCCCCAGCCTCTGTCCTCCCACAAAGATCAACAATTAGACAGCTATTCATGAACAAAAACAGCTCTGGGAAAGATCTGGAGTCCACGTAAGAAACTTCAACAACATAATGGAACAACCACACAAAAAGGGAAAGAAAACAGCTTCATTTTGTTTTTATCATCCATCTCCTAGGCCGGCACTGTTTAGCACCAACGGGAAACTCCCCAGCTAGGAAGAGTTCCCATGCCAGGAAAGGGAGATCAGAGTAAGCAACAAGCTTCCCCAGCCTTTTCGGGCAGTGCACAAAGGACCTGCTTTGATTTCACCCCACCCAAAGACCAGCAAAGCTGAGATATGTAGAGATGGCTAGGAACCAGGAAGTATTAGCAGGGGTTACCAAGATCAGCCACAAAGTGGGTATAACCACAGTCTCACCTGTTCTTCAAAGGACCTGAATTTTGAAGCTTTCTCAACTGAAAAAACAAACGGCCAGCACAGCCGCCACAGATCACCTGCAGATTTCACCAGCTTTTGTCCCATAGTTATTTGTGTTCACCAACACCAGTTGCCTGAGTCCCTCCTCGTTCCCTCCCCTCACCTGCCCCACAGGAGCCCAGGACCCACACCAAATACCACCCCAAGCTTCTGTGGCTGCACGACTGCAAGATGCTGCCTAGACTCCCATGGCTGACCTCCACCGCCACGTGCACGCTCCAGGCTAGCCCACCAGCTGTGCACTTGCATGCCACTGACGCCTGTCATCATCTTCCACTGTCATGAGCATACCTGGGGAAGACCGTGCAGCCACGGAAAGTCACACCAACAGCTAGGGCCACCGCAGCTGCTTATGGGTCTAGATCACACTTTATTTTCTGTCACTGACCTGCATCACTGTGCTCACCTGCAGCTAGCCCCTCCAGCTGTGCACCTGCACTTCCTAGCCCAACCCCCATCACTGGTCTCCACTGTCATGCACCTGTGGCAAGACCCTGCAGCCATGGTAGTGTCTACTGACAGCCGAGGTCTCCCCAGGTGTTGGTGTACCCACAGATGATCCCCACCCTTACTGCCTACCCTGGCCCCCACCTACATATGTGTCAGCAACCTCACCTGCCATGACACAGGTACTTGCAGTTAGGTGATCCCTGCAACTGAGCATGTGCATACCATCAGTTATAGCCACTGCCACTACTTGCCCTAGATCCTAGACACTGGGCCTGAAGGCACTGCTGAGGACCCCAAAAAGCCCTTGAAGCCTCAGCAGATCCTTGCAGTGCTAACCAAGGACCACACAGTTCTTGAGGCTGTGGATCCCAAGAGCCTGAGCCAATCAGCCACCATGTCCCCTCAGGCCCCAGTGCTTCCACATGACCCCACCCTTGGTGCCATAGACCACTAGACTTGGGGTTCACAGCATGCTCCAGCATACCCCCAACTGCAGGTGAAAATCTTCCCTTACTGAAGTCAGTCCATGAAGTCATGAAGGGTAACTGCTTCTTCAAATGCACAGATACCTACACAAGGCAAATGGCAGGATATAGTAACATGAAATTAACACACTGGTAAAGGCAAGTATACAGTTAGATTCAGAATATTCTAATACTGTAATATGGTGCTGTGTTAACCACTTAACGTTAGTATAAAGGTTAAAGGACAAAAGTGTTGAAAATAGATACAGCTACAACAATTTTAAATGAATACACAATATTAAAAGATATAAAGTATGACATCAAAAACATAACACGTGGCAGAGGGGAATAAAAAAGCAGTTTTTGTATGAAATCAAAGTTAAGTTGTTATCAGCTTAAAATTGACTGTTATATCTATACAATGTTTCAAGCAAGCCTCAAAGTAACCACAACACAAAAACCTATAGAAGATACACACAAAATAAAGAGAAGGGACTCAAAGTATACCACTATGGAAAAGGATCAATTCACAGAGGAAGACAACAAGAGAGAAACAAAGGAACAAAGCAACTACATAACAGCCTGAAAACAATTAATAAGATGGCAAGAGTAAGTCCTTACCTATCAATAATTACTGTAAATGTAAATGGATTAAATGCTCCAATCAAAAGGCATAGAGTGGTTGAATGGATTTTAAAAAAAGACCCAACTACATATTGTCTACAAGAGACTCACCTTAGCTTTAGAGACACAGACAATGATAGTGAAGGGATGGAAAAAGATATTCCACACAAATAAAAACCAAGAGATCAGGGGTAACTATACTTACATCAGACAAAACAGACTTTAAGTTAAAAACTGTAACAAGAGACAAAGAAGGTCATTATGTAATGATAAAGGGGTCAATTCATCAAGAGAATATAACATCTGTAAGTATATATGCCCCCAACATTAGAGCAACTAAATACATTAAGCAAAAACAAATGATCTGAAGCAAGAAATAGACAGCAGTACAACAATATTAGAGGACTTCAATCCCCCAACAATGGATAAATCATCCAGACAGAAAATCAATACGGAAATATTGGATTTGAACTAAACTTTAGACTAAATGAACCTAACAAATATAGAACACTCCATCCAACAGCAGCAGAATACACATTTTTCTCAAGCACTTATGGAACATTCTACAGAATCAATCTTATATTAGGTCATCTTAGCAAATTTTAAAAGACTGAAATCATACCAAGTATATTTTCCAACCACAATGGATGAAACTAGAAATCAATAACAGGAGGAAAACTGGAAAAATCACAAATATGTGGAAATTAAACAACAGACTCCTGAAGAATCAATGGGTTAAAGAAGAAATCAAAAGGGAAATTTAAAAAGTATCTTGAAATAAATGAAAATGGAAATACAACATACCAAACTATAGGATGCAGCAAAAGCAGTGCTAAGAGAAAAGTTTATACGGATAAGAAACAAGAAAGATCTCAAACAACCTAACTTTACACATCAAGGAAACTAGAAAAAACAAAAACTAAGCCCAAAGTTAGCAGAAAGAAGATACTAAAGATCAGAGAAAAAAGAGATCAAATAGAGAATAGAAAAACAGTACAAAAGAAACAGTGAAACTAAGAGTTGGTTTTTTGAAAAAAATAAACAAAATTGACAAACCTTTAGCTGGACTTACCAAGAAAAAAGAAGACAAATAAAATTATAAATAAAAAAGGAGACAATACAACTGATACCACAGAAATACAAAGGCTCAATAAGGGACTACAGTGAACAATTAGATGAAAACATATTGAACAATCCAGAAGAAATTAATAAATTCTTAGAAACATACAACCTACCAAGTCTGTATCATGAAGAAACAGAAAATCTGAACAGAACAATAACAAGAAAGGAGAGTGAATCAATAATCAAAAACCTCCCAACAAAGAAAAGCCTAACCCCAGATGCCTTCACAGGTTAATTCTACAAAACATTTAAAGAATTAACACTGGGACTTCCCTGGTGGTCCAGTGGTAAATACTCCACCTTAAAATGCAGGGGAAGCAGATTCGATCACTGGTCGGGGAACTAAGATCCCACGTGCCGCAGGGCAACTAAGCCCATACGCCGCAACTACTGAGCTCGAGTGCCTCAACTAAAGCCCGTGCACCACAACTACAGAGCCCACACATTCTGGAGCCTGCGCACCACAACTAGAGAAGAGAAAACCCGCCCGCCACAACTAGAGAGAAGCCAGCGCACCACAACGAAGAGCCCACATGCCACAACAAAAGATAACGCATGCCTCAACCAAGATCCCGCATGCTGCAACTAAGACCTGATGCAGCCAAAAATTAATAGAATAAATAATAAATAAATCTTTTTTTTAAAGAATTAATACCAATTCTTCTCAAACTCTTATCAAAAATTAGAAAGGAGGGAACACAATTTAAGAGGTTAGCACTACCCTGATACCAAAGGCAGATAAGGATTCTACAAAAAAAAGAAAACTATAAGCCAATATCATTGATGATTAAAGATGCAAAACTTTTTAGCAAAATAGTAGCAAACAGAATTTAAAAGCACATTAAAAGATCACATACCATGATCAAGTGGGATTTATCCCTGGGATGCAAGGATAGTTCAACATATGCAAATCAATAAATGTCACACACCCCATTAAAAGAATGAGAGTTAAAAATCATATGATCATCTCAAAAGATGCAGAAAAAGCATTTAACAAAATTCAACATCCTCTCATCATTAAAAAAAAAAACTCTCAACAAATTGGGTATGGAAGGAACATATCTCAACATAAAGGTCATATATGACAAACCCACAGCTAACATCATACTCAACAATGAAAGATTGATAACTTTCCCTCTAAGATCAGTAAAAGACAAGGGTGCCCACTCCCACCACTCCTATTCAACATAGGACTAGAAGTCATAGAGCAATCAGGTTAAGAAATAAAAGGCATCCAAATTGGAAAATAAAAAGCAGAAGTGTCTCTGTTTGCTGATGACATGATTTTGTATATGGAAAATCCAAAAGACCACCAAAAAAACCATTAGACATAATAAATTAATTCAGTAAAGTTGTAGGATACAAAATTGCTATACAAAAATCAGCTGCATTTCTATATGCTAACAATGAATGATCTAAAAAAGAAATAAAGAAAATCTTATTTACAACAGCATCAAAAAGAATAAAAACACTTAGGAATAAATTTAGCCAAGGAGATGAAAGATCTATAGACAAAACTGTAAGACACTGAGGAAAGAAACTGAAGACACAAATAAATGGAAAGATATCCCCTGTTCATGAAGAGTTAATATTGTTAAAATGTCCCTAGTATACAATGCCATCTATAGATTCAATGCAATCCTAATCAAAATTCCAATGGCATTTTTCACAGAAATAGAAAAAGCAATACTAAAATTCACATGGAACCACTAAAGAGCCCAAATAGCCAGAGCAATCTTCAGAAAGAAGAACAAAGCTAGAGGCATCACACTTCATTCCAAACTATACTACAAAGCTATAGTAATCAAAACAATATGGTACTGGCATAAAAAAAAATAGGCATAGATCTATGGAACAGAATCAAGAGCCCAGAAATAAACCTACACATGTATGGTCAACTAATAATATTTGACAAGGGAGCCAAAAATGCAAAAGAGTGAAACTGGACCCCTATCTTACACCATACACAAAAAACAACTCAAAATGAATTAAACTTAACATAAGATCTGAAACTGTAAAACTCCTAGAAGAAAACAAAAGGAAAAAGCTCCTTGACATCAGTTTTGCCAATGATATTTTTGATATGGCACCAAAAGAACAAGCAACAAAAGCAAAAATAAACAAGTTGGACTACATAAAACTAAAAAGCTTCTGCACTGCAAAAGAAACAACAATGTGAAAAGGCAACCTACAGAATGGGGAAAAATACTTGCAAACCATATGTCTGATGTTGAATTATGTCTAATATCCAAAATACATAAGATACTCAAACAACTCAACAGCAGAAAAACAATCTGATTTTAAAATAGGCAGAGGACTTGCAATAACAATTTTTCTAAGTAAGACATACAGATGGCCAACAGGTACATGAAAAGGTGCTCAACATCACTAATCGTCAGGGAAATGCAAATCAAAACCACAATGAGATATTGTCTCACACCAGTTAAAATGGCTATTATCAAAAAGACAAGAGATAACAAATGCTGGCGAGGATATGGAGAAAAGGGAACTCTGGTGTAGTTTCCCCCAAAATTAAAACAGAGAGACCATATTATCCAGCAATTCCACTTCTGGATATATATCTGAAGAAGATGAAATCATTATCTTGAAGAGACATCTGCTCTCCCATGTTCATCTGTGGCATTATTCATAATAGGTAAGACATGGAAACAATCTAAAAGTCCATCAACAGATGAATGGTTAAAGAAAATGTGGTATATATGTACAATGGAGTATTATTCTGCCCATAAAAAAAAAGAAGGAAATCCTGCCATTTGCAACAATATGGATGGACCTTGAGGGCTAAGTAAAATAAGTCAGACAAGAAAAGACAAATCCTGTGTGATCTCACTTATATGTGGAACCTAAAAACAATGAACTCATAGAAACAGAGAGTAGAATGGTGGTAGCCAGGGGCTGAAGGAAGGGAGAAATGGGAAGATGTTGATGAGAATGTACAAACTTCAGATATAAGACAAGTAAGTTCTGAGGATGTAATGTACAGCATGGTGACTATAGTTAATGACACTTTATTGTATACTTGAAAGTTGCTATGATAGTAGAGCTTTAACGTTCTTACCATAACAATAACGAAAAAATGGTAATTATGTGAGGTAAGGAATGTTTATTAACTAACCTTTCTGTGGTAAATATTTCATAATATATACATGTATCAAATCATCACACTGTACACCTTAAACTTATACAATATATGTCAATTATATCTTGATAAAGCTTGGGGGTGGAGGGGAGCATGTTAGCTCTTATTTATTTTTGAAACCTTGGCATCATGATAGTACCTGTACATAGCGAACACTGAAAAAAAAAATTCATTAAATGAATAAAGGAAAAAAATATTTTTTAAGTAATTGACTCGATAATTTAAATCACTTATACAAATAAGGGTATGAACTAAAGACAGAGGAAAAGCAACTGAAGTACAAAGCAGACCAGTCTTAATAAGTGCTGTTTTATGATCATAGCAAACCTATAAACACTGAAAGGTCCCAAACCCAAGTTCAGCCAAGAAACAGTTAATACTGTATGATAAGATTAAAGAAATATTATATCAACCTAGAAACTGTAATAATATTGTTTTGGGTTTTTTTAACCTTTCCATATCTACTTCCCCTTCCTGTGATAATGCACCTTGATCTTCCTTTGAGGAAAACATCCCTCATGGAAAAGCAAAGAAGAACTATCTTAATGGAAGCTCCATAAAGATTATCCATTGCTTCCTGCTCTCTAGATCTCTGGAGCTGCTCAAGTGTCTGTGCTTTCTAAAACTCAGTTTTTCAGCTTTTACTTCAAGAGTACAAGCTTATCATTCTAGTGATTTATTTGTTAGCCAAAGAACCCTAAATGGACATAGATACTACTTCAGCCACTTGTAACCAAAATAAGCGACCTTTGAATAATAAAACAAAATGAAAGTTAACTTCAAAGTATTTTAAAATGTATTTACAGAAGTGAAATCAATGTCAGACCTAGAACATAAAACACCATATATGCAATACAATAGTGTAATATTCACCTATCTGTTTCTGGCTAGGTGCTTTAACTTCATTAAATAAGATCTATCATAAAAACATCATGCAAGATCAGGCTTTTATCAGAATCACAAGGAGAAAAGATTGTGTTTAATCAGAAATGTGATCTCTACCTCAATTTTAGTTTGCATCTTACTACCCAAGGTGCTTCCTCTGGAGCTCCCGCTTCAAATTTTCTCACCCACTATCAAATGAAAGATTTGTGGTCAACTGCATGATTAGTACTAAGAGGAGAAACATATCTAAAAATATCTATTCAAGCAGCTGACTGACATTTCCATTTGTCTGACTGATCTTGTAATCTACTGCAGTCTTTATGAAACAAACAAACAAAGTGATGACAAACCCTTCTAAGGCCCTGGACTGCAATCAACCTATAACAACAACTTAAAAAGGGAAAGCTATTAACATACCTCTACCTCATCACCTACCTGGTTTCTAAGATTCTAAGTTGTGTCAAGTGCAAAGCTAAGAAACATCTTTCAGAGGAGAAATGTGATTTCAGTAGGAAGAAAAAATACACACATACTTCTACTGTAGCCTAGGACTTATTATTCACTAGAAGTTAATTAAAATGCATAATCCAAGGAATTCCATGGTGGTCCAGTGGTTAGGATTTGGCGCTTTCACTGCAGAGGGCCGGGTTCTATCACTGGTCGGGGAACTAAGATTCCACAAATCGTGTGGCATGGCCAAATAAAATAAAATAAAATAATCATAAATGAGATCCATCAACATTTCCACTATGTGAGAATGGAAGAAAATGGATACAAAATAAACAGAAGACAAAATCTCTGTCTGGTGAAGTACACAATATAATTGGAAGAACCAAATATACACATGTAACATGTATTATTGATTTGACAAATAAAAATCAGTACATAATTGAATATGTGTTACATTTACCTTTTCTCCTATTATTTTTACTCTTAAGTGAGGCAAGGTGGTTTAAGAAAAGAAAAATGAAAGCATCTGCGCACTGTTCTGAAACCAAGAACAATGTTCACTAACCCAGCATTTTTTACATGTAGTCAGAAACTAAATTAAATGCAATCTGTATCTAACAATTTTCTTCAATTCAACATGTTTCCATTAAGCACACGCTATAGTTCTGGCAACTGTCATCAGAGTTCTTCAAATATTCATGCAAAAGACTGCTTTAGGCAAGGCTGGGACGTTTCCGTTAAAAAGAGACAGGAGAAGAAGGAAAAGAAATATATGATCTTAAAGTAATTAAAAAGTGTTACAATTTCATTCCCTGTCAAGTGTCAGATTTGCTATTTAAACACTTGGCTTCTGATACACACTTCTGCTACTGCAGCCCCAATTTGCTGACCTTCTCAAAAATCATACAGATGTACGCATGGAATGTAGAACTGCTTGCTGTAAATGATAGTGAGAGAAAGGAAGAACCCCAACTGCTCATTACTTCCAGCCAGCTGAAAGTAGTTAACATCTTCCGTAATACAAACAGTATCTGCCCTGGAAAATACCAAGCACATAGCCCCTGCTGATGGCAATATCTTTGAAAGCAGAAACTAACAAAAACAAATGAAAAACAAAAATCAACAACACATACACAAACACAAGCAGTGAGGGCAAGGGAGTAAATTATGCAAGGATGGACTTCCCTGGTGGCACAGTGGTTAAGAATCCGCCTGCCGCTCTACTTACAATAGCCAGGACATGGAAGCGACCTAAGTGTCCATCGACAGATGAGTGGATAAAGAAGATGTGGCACATAATATACAATGGAATATTACTCAGCCATAAAAAGAAACGAAATTGAGTTATTTGTAGTGAGGTGGATGGACCTAGTCTGTCATACAGAGTGAAGTAAGTCAGAAAGAGAAAAACAAATACTGGATGCTAACACATATATATGGAATCTGAAAAAAAGAAAAAAAGGTTCTGAAGAACCTAGGGGCAGGACAGGAATAAAGACAGACGTAGAGAATGGACCTGAGGACACGAGGAGGGGGAAGGGTAAGCTGGGATGAAGTGAGAAAGTGGCATGGACATATATACACTACCAAATGTAAAATAGATAGCTAGTGGGAAGCAGCAGCATAGCACAGGGAGATCAGCTCGGTGCTTTGTGACCACCTAGAGGGGTGGGATAGGGAGGATGGGAGGGAGACACAAGAGGGAGGAGATATGGGGATATATGTATATGTATAGCTGATTCACTTTGTTATAAAGCAGAAACTAACACACCATTGTAGAGCAATTATACTCCAATAAAGATGTTAAAAATAAATAAATAATAAAAGTGAAGATTAAAAAGAATCCGCCTGCCAGTGCGGGGGACATGGGTTTGAGCCCTGGTCTGGGAAGATCCCACATGCCGAGGAGCAACTAAGCCCACGCACCACAACTACTGAGCCTACGCTCTAGAGCCTGTGAACCACAACTACTGAAGCCCGTGCACCTGGAGCCCCATGCTCCGCAACAAGAGAAGCCACCGCAATAAGAAGCCTGCGCCCCCCAACGAACAGTAGCCCCGGCTTGCCACAACTAGAGAAAGACCACGCGCAGCAACAAAGACTCAATGCAGCCAAAAAAAAAAAAAAAAAAATTAGGCAAAGATTTTTTTTTATTTTCAAAATGATGTTGGGTTGGGGGATTTATATTACCTCTAAAAATTATAAAAATAAAGTAAAAGAGTATGATATTGGAATACCATATATATATCAATGGAACAGAATAAGAAGTCCAGAAATGGATCACACGTACATGTTCAATTACTTTTCAACAAAGGTGCTGAGAAAATCCAATGGAAAAATAAAAAATATTTTCAATAAAAACTAGATATTAAGTAAAAGGGAAAAACCTTGGCTCTTACATTAAACACAAAAATTAACTCAAAATGAAACACAGACTTAAATATAGAAACCAACACTATAAAACTTCTAGAATAAAACACAAGAGAAAATCTTCACAACTTTGGGGTAGGCAAAAATTTCTTAGGAGACCTAAAGCACAAACCATGAAAGAAAAAATTGATATGCTGATCTTCATAAAAATTAAAAGCTTCCCCTCTCCAAAAACAGTTAAGAAAATGAAAAGGCAAGGCACAGACTGGGAAAAAATATGCACAATACATATAACTGACAAAGAACTAAGATCCTGACTATATAAAAAAGTCTTAAAAGTCAGTAAGAAGAAGAAAACACCAATATTTAAATACACAAAAAATTTTAATTTACCAAAAAAAGATAAAATGACCAATAAACCTTTGAAAAGGTGTTAAATACCACTAGTCACCAGTGAAATACAAATGAAATACTATGAGACACTACGACACAATAACTAGAATGGCTAAAAAATTTTAAACTGACAATATAAGTGTTGATGAGGATGGAGGGCAACTGGAACGCTCATATATTGTTGGTGGGAATGCAAAATGGTACAGCCACTCCTAGACATTTACAGAGGAAAAATGGAAATATGTCCACTCAAAGACCTATACATGGATTTTTCATAGCAGCCTTATTTTTAATAGCCAAAATCTAGAAACAGGTCAAATTGTCTATCAACAGGTGAATGGTTAAACAAAATTGTGGTATATTCCATTCTATACAACTGAACACTATCTAGCAATAAAAAGAAACAATTTTAAAGACATGCTGAGCAAAAGAAGTCAGACAAGAGTATATATTCTATGATTCCATTTATGTGAAATTCTAGAACAAACAAAAAATCTATAGTGGACAGAACCCAGATCAGTTATTGCCTGGGGGAGAGTGGGGAATAAGAGACATCAGTGGGAGAGGGCAGAAGGGATTTGGGGGACTGATGAAAATGTGGATGTTACATGGGTGTATACATTTGTCAAAATGCAGACTATATTCTTTAAATGGGTGTATTTTATTCTATGTAAATTATACCTGAATTAAAAAAAAATTTAAGTGTTGTTGGTGAGTTAAATTGTAGAGAGCAGGAAAGGAAAGACTACAGGAAGAAAGAAAGGCAGAATGACATTGTAAAAAGCTATATTTTTAAAAATCACAAAAACAGTTCAAATTATGGCATAGCTAAAACTAGGAATATAACAGGGAAATATTTAATTTTACCTGTAAAATGGGAATAACTCACAGGATAGCTATGAAAATTAAATGAGATAGATAACACTATATACCTGGTACATCACAGAAACACAGCTCAGAATAGTTGAATCTATATCTACCCATGTTAAGTGTTAAGGTGAAACCAAGAAAATAAGTGATAGTTACATGGAGTAAAGAGTCTCTAGACGAAATAATTTTAGATGCCAGTTTTCAAAGCAGAAAAGGAAGTGGATGAAAGGATGCAGGTGGAGGGAATGGTAATGTGCAAAAGAATGGAGGCGGAAAGGAGAAGTTGCGTGTAGGAGATGGCAAAATTAGCATGCCTGTGGCAGCAAGTCCATATACGGGAGTAACAAAAAAACCAGGGTAATCTTCCCATCTGAGGCAAATATTCATTTAAATTTTACAGTAGGACCCAGAATAGAAACTTCATCCACTTGATGCTATGATACAAAATAAATATATTCAACTATTTAAAATAGGATAAAACAGACAAAGTTCTTTCAGTTGAGAAAATATGAATACTTACAATCATCAGCTTCATTCTCTTGGAGGTTAGCCATAGTTCTTCCTCCAAAGAAAAAGTAATTATTAAAATGTAATTATAGCTAAGCAACATATGGACTTGCTGTGTCACTGTCATTGTGCTCCTGAAATAATGAAAGCCTTCACATTTTCCAGACTCTGAATTCTGTAAGTGACTGTTATTTTGGAAAACAATACAAAAAAATCTCCCCAAAGAACTATCAACTACAAGAATTATTTCACGGCATACTACTTAAAAGGTATCAGAATGCTATAATTATATTTTAAGAGGCCTAAGGTGACCAAGATTAAGATTCTTGGGTATTTATAATTTTGAAGTATTTTTACATGTATACATTTTAAAGTGTTTAACAGAAGAATGCAGGGTTTGCATTCTTATGGCATTTAAACTAAAATATTTATTAAGATTTTACATATGTGACAGAATAATTCCTTTCAATATTTCATATACATTAAAGTGTTTTTTTCAGTGCCTTGTATCTGGAAAGACACAGCCAAAATAGTAATAATTTGAGTTAATTTAGTTGCCAGAATGAGAGAAACGTTCAGAAATGCTGAACGAGAATGAGGTGCACAATGAGAAAGGTAATATTAAAGGGCAACAGTGCTGACCTTTAAACAAAGTAGCAGCAATGTAGCTATGGTGAGGACAACAAAGCTACAGGATTGAACCAACCGAAGTCTCCTACTGAGAAAGGATGTTATATAGTGACAGTCAGCTAGCAAACAAGGTTTTATCTGCTCCACTTACAACAGAGCAATATCCAATTAGAGGCTTTGGCCCAGAGTAGAACATATAGAGAATAAAGAATGACCTTATCTACCTTTGCTTTCTTGAGCCCATAGGTTATACATCAAAGTAATAGCTGAAGTATCTATGAAGACACAAAAAAATTATTGGTATGTTATATCATTCAGAATCACAAATGATTTTTCTTTAAAAGTTACTTTTCATGATAATAGTATTTTATACTATAAAATACGTTTCAAAGCATTTCCTATATGTACACTAAAAAAGAAAGTTCCTATTTTAAGAAATATAAATTAGAAAACAAAGTTTTTAATAATAAAATTAGCAATAAAATATTAGTTAAAATCCACCACTGCTTTTTGTTTGTTTGTGTTTATTTATTTATTTTTTGGGTATATGCCCAGTAGTGGGATTGCTGGGCCATATGGTTGTTCTATTTTTAGTTTTTTTTTGTTTGTGTTTATTATTGAAAAGCAGATTCTGGGAGGCTGACACTGTTAAAGATTGTTTATTGTTTTTAAAATGAGGATTGTGAAACTTTATTTTTCTTTTTTTTAACATCTTTATTAGAGTATAATTGCTTTACAGTGTTGTGTTAGTTTCTGCTGTATAACAAAGTGAATCAGCTATACGTATACATATACCCCCATATCCCCTCCCTCTTGCATCTCCCTCCCATCCTCCCTATCCCACCCCTCTAGGTGGTCACAAAGCACCGAGCTGATCTCCCTGTGCTATGTGGCTGCTTCCCACTAGCTATCTATTTTATGTTTGGTAGTGTATATATGTCATTGCTACTCTCTCACTTCGTCCCAGCTTACCCTTCCCCTCCCCGTGTCCTCAAGTCCATTCTCTACATCTGCATCTTTATTCCTGTCCTGCCCCTAGGTTCTTCAGAACCATTTCTTTTTTAGATTCCATATATATGTGTTAGCATACAGTATTTGTTTTTCTCTTTCTGACTTACTTCACTTTGTTTGACAGAGTCTAGGTCCATCCACCTCACTACAAATAGTTCAATTTCATGTGAAACTTTTAAAATCAAACACCTTCAACATAATTAAAGGGATGACAGGAAACATGAGAGCAGTCCTTTTAAGTATAGTTCAAAGGCTTTATCACTGTAAATAAACTTATTTTATTTAGAGGTGGGAAATTTGCTCATGGTGCATCTGCATTACTCAGATTAAAGCTACGAGGAAGTGGTTCAAAATTTAAAGGAATAAGAAAGTCTCTTATGAGAAGCCCTAAGAGCTACTATTGGATAAGTAGAGGGGAAAAAAGTTATCCTGAATCTCTTGCTTAGAGTGTGAAGTATATTTGGGGCTATCCACATTAGAACCATACCACCCAGCAGCCAGGTATATAGAAAAAAGAACACATGTATCAATAAAAATAAACTAAAGCTCTCCCTGGGCAAGCCACTGTTGGAGTCATTAGTTTTCTCAATTATTCTCCTTTATACTTATTTGTGTCTCTACCTTAATAAAATCCTATTTGGAAAAATATAGCTAAATTTTTAAAAAGAGTTTAAGCACAAAAATCAAATGAAAAGGGCAGAGAAATTCAAAATCTATAAAGGTGACAAGAAAATATTAGAAAAATACAAGCTAAAGATTAGGAATAAGAAAAGAGGCCCTAAAAGTTTAATGGACAAAGAACACTATGGATAAAAAAAGATGAAAACAATTAAAAAAAGATAACGAAAAGGAAATAAAATCAGCAACCTGAGACGTTGAAAGCAGGAAAATAAAAACCATCTTTTAATAAACATAATATTAATAATAAGAACAGAGCAATGCTAATTCAAAAGCCAAACACCTTCACTCAGAGATTCTTCAAACTAAGACTGCTTTGCCTTCTCAAGTTTTTTGTGAAAATTTTACTTAGCAAATAATTGCAAAGTAGAAAGCTAAAGAACAGAAAGCACAGCTCCTGGCCTCATACCAATGGCTCCTATCCCTAGTGCCCTGGCTTTTCTAAGCCACTTATGTGAGAAGATGACACAATTCCTTAAAGAATGCTGAGCAGTTCCAGTTGTCTTATCTCCCATGAACAATCGATGGGTAAAACCAAACACAGACCCAACAGACCCACCCATATCCCACACCCCGCAAAAAAAGTGGTGTGAATTTGCAGTCAAAAATTTAATCAGCTCTCTAAGAAAGCTCTTTTTTTTTTAGGGGTCAGTGCTTATCCTAAAAGCAGCAGGTATGCCTACTAAGGACAGGAGTAAATGACAGGAAATCATCTTTTTGAATCTTGTTTCTAACATGCTTCTTCCCCCCACTATTGTGTTTTTAATTTGGCAAGAACTTAACCCTTTAAGTATTCACAGGTGGGTTAAGATAATCACTTTCTATATAAAATTCCAGGAAATGTCTGCCCTTTGAAATCCTAGCATTCCTAAATAAACTTTAGAGCTATTAGAAATCTTCAAATCAATAACTCACTGTCTCTAAATTTTACAGATGAAGAAACTAAACACAGAGGGATTAAGTGACTTGCCCAAGATCATAGAGCAAAAAGAGACCAGAACCCAAGTCTCTTTAAGTCTCAGTTCAATGTTCAAAAAACAAAATATAAATTCAATGGGAGGAATTACTAGGATTCAGCCTTTTAGATGTAATATGTATTGATTGGCGAAAAAACTGCAAAACAGCATTACATTATAATCCCAGTTCTATTTTTCAAAAAATTATACATACACGTACATATATATATATATATACAGAGAGAGCGAGAGAGAAAGGGAGAGAGGGTGGGTGGAGGGAGGGAGAGAGGGTGGGCGGTGGGAGGGAGAAAGGGAAGAACGTCTGGAAGAATAATACCAAATCGGTAATATGTGGACTCTCTGGGACATAAAGCGGGGTCTAGTGGCAACAGAAACTAACTTTATGAGTTTCTGTACTGTTGAATTTTACAGACAGCATATGTTGATGGAATAATCATGTTTTTGCATTTTAAAAAATTTAAACAAAAATTTTTCACTGAGAAAATGCATCTCAAAATGGCTTGTCCCCCCCTCCCCCTCCCCTCCCTTGTGTGTATGCACACCGTGTGCGCATGCGCGCACGCACACACAACTTGAAAGACATTACTTTGTAATGGGGGTTGACCTTGAAATTATCTTAATTTGGCTTCACAGTAAATGTGGTCTTCCTTAAGAACAGCATAACATTAACACGTTAAAATAATTCTAACAAGTTGAGGTAATTAAAGAAATTAAAAGTTGGAATTTGAATTATAAAATGCATTTAAAGAATTTTCCTTTATACACCTGAAACTAACACAACATTGTAAATCAACTATACTTCAATTTAAAAAAAATTTTTAATTAAGAAGTTTTCCTTTAGATACATAATAGTAATAGAAAATGAATTAATACTTTTGTAATGAATAAGAGTATGTATAATTTAAAAATTACTTTCATATAAATGCATACTGCTAAAGTGGTTTCAATCATGTTAAAAAAAGACCCAGCATTCTTGATAGGCTAAACATCCCTCCCATAAGTTTATTATTATACTACAGCATTCCTTGCAAAACGGTAAAGACAATGATAAACTTGAGCTCAGTCCTCTATGTAGATTATGAGTTTCAAAATCAATAGGTCCAAACAATGAGAGTTTATCATACAGTTCTCAATAGAATCTTATGCTGGTTAGCTGCCCATCAAGGTTATTTAGTTTACTTCTCCCATATTTTGGAATTTTAAATATCTGTCCAAAGAGTAAGGGATGTCTTAAATGAGTAAATTGTATTTTCTTCACTCCTCTCTCCACTTCCTTCTCAACCCGTTGAAATCTGGTGCCTACCTCTGTATTCCCACTACAGTTATTCACACAAAGACCCTTCATTGCCAAGTTTAATGCTTCCTTCGCCAATGCCATTATGCAAAGACGCTCCTGATTTTCTAGTTCCTCTAACCAATCCTTTTCTGATTCTTTCACTAGCTCATCTCACTCTGTACAGGACTTGGACAGTAAAGTGTCTCAAGGTTTCATTCTATTAGAGCCTCTTCTCCTCCTCTCATTTGCAACTACCATCTTCTTGCAGTTATTCCCTATTCATATCACCAACCTAGAACTTTCTCCTACACCAAAACCACGTATCTAATGACCTGCAGCAGAGGTTCAAAAACTTTAGGAAGCATCAGAATCACCTGGACGGCTTGTTCAAAAAGAGATTTCTAAGCTCCACCCCCAAAGCTTCTGATTTAATAGGTCTCAGCAGAATCCAAGAATCTGCATTTCTAATAAGTTCCCAGGTGACACACTTTGAGACCCACAGGCCTTCAGGACTCTCCCTTGGATAAGCCATAGGTACCTTAATTTCAACACGACCTAATGAGTCTCCCAGCATCTACCCTGGTTCCCTCCAAACCATTCTTACACAGCACCCAGAGTGATCATTCTAAACTTGATCATTTCATGATTCTTTGTTTAAAATATTCTAATGGTTTCCAAGGCACCTTAAGACAAAAATCAAAATCCTTAACAGGGTCTATCAAGCCTCGCATGACCTGGTCCTTGCCTACTGCGCCACGTTGCTATCACTTTTTTTTTTTTTAAACACTCCAGTCACAGGGGACTCTTTCAATCAACTCGTAGCAAAAGCCAAGTTCCTTTCTGTTCCAGGATATTTAAACAAGATGTTCTGACAGAAATATTCTTCTTTTTCCCCTCAGCTTAAGTCACCTTCCTTGGCTCCCCTCCCCACCCACTAGGTCAGCAAAATCTTCTATCACCCTCTATTTCCTCCTCTTAGCACTGTCCACAATGGTGATTACACAGTGAATTGTGCAATTAGTAGTTTACTGTCCGTTCCCCACCCTTCCCACACACACAAACTTAAAGAAGTCGCATGTCTATCTAGTTCCCACTAAATTTTCCGCCCCTGCATAGTGACTTACCCTCAAATATCTGTTGAATTAAAGGTCTTGTAACATTAAATTATTTTGAAACCTCAAAAGGAAAAGTATTATTAAAAAGGGACTAGAGGCATTTTTTAGTATCCTTTAATACTCACAAATGAGGAAGCTTCATTAAACTCTACCATCTGGGAGTTTAAATTAAGAAAAATAATGCCTTCAAAAGATAAAATGAAATCTTCCTATCACAAGTTCTTCTGCAACAAGATATATAGGTATATTATTGCTTAGTATCTGTACCAGTAGAGTACAGCACTGATATACAAAACCATTCAGTAATATAAATACGTTTATAATGCAGCCTAGTATAATTTTTGCAAAAAAGTTATTTTACGTGTAAACCTGCATCAGAGAGTACACTCAGGCTTAGCAACAGAAGTGGTTTTAGTTCATGCTAGGAAATGGGATGGGGTAGCTGCCTGGAATTAAACCTAAATATGGATAACCACAAATTATATAATAAGTATGAATATAACTGAGGATTAAATTATTATGCAAACAAACGTTATATAGATTCTCTTGTTTTTTTTGTTATATAGATTCTGATCTCCTTTAAATGGAAAGAATATCTGCCATGTATAATTCATTCACCAACTCTTTCTCTGAAGCACATGCTAAATCAGCATAGCACTGGCCTAAGTCGCAAACAGAGAACAAGTGTAACTATCTTAAGATGTAACTTCAACTAATATAGAAGAATTTACATCCAAATAAAGGTTATCTCCATTCAGAGTAGTCATTTTTAGAGACCATTTCAACTTGCCATCATACAAAACAATTCTCGAACTCCTCTCTTCTAATCACTTTCTTAGCTACCATATAAATGACACAAGAATAATAGGTTTCATCCTTTCGGTCACTGATTATTTTTAACGAAAAATGACATTTCTCATTTTGATCCCTAATTTTATGTATGAGACCCTGTTCAGAATCACTTCCCACTTTTTCCAAATATCAAATCCATTCTCAAGAGATGTTATTCGCCACCACAGAATATAGGTAAAAGAATGAGGCTGAAGGCACTAAAGAAATGCCGAAAGAATAGTTTCAAAAGTGTTTCTGAAAAACAGTGACATTACTGAAATATATTCAAGATAACTTTGAACACATCAATCATCTCTTAGACATATAAGTTTTAATATGCTTATTTAAAAGCTGGTCACACATTTCTACTTTGGGCACAACTCACAGACAGGCCTGATCCCTGACTTCTGGTTCTCCTGAATAACAAATGACATAATGCAAAAGCACATTTACTATGAAGTACAGATTAAGAAACGGAACAAATTCTAACACTAAAATCTGGTGGTCTACTCTAACAACATGGCTTGGAAAGGTAGTGCTGTATACCAAAAAGAACACGGCTACAGAATGACATAGGCCAAGGTTCAACTTCTTGCTTGGCCCCTTAGTACCTACATGACTGATCACGTTACTTGAACATGGAGTCTGTACAACATCAATAATTCTATCTGTAAAATGGGAATAATACCATCTATTGCAGAGCTATTATAAGGACTGTATTACATAATATATCATCTGATTGTAATTCTACCCCCTAGCATCGTCAAGGAATCCTCAAAAGAACCTAACAGGCTATCTGTTCCAACTCTCCATTTTACTAAGACCCACAGAGACTAAGTGGTTTGCCAAGGTCACAAAGTTATTTAGCAGGAAAGACAATACTTCTGGCAAGCTTCTTGTTTTCCCAGTGCATCTGTTTACTAAATCAGTTGGTGTTTGTAATGCTAGGTTGCACAAGCCTGTGACATAGGGTCTCAAAGAGGGTTTCTGAGACAGTAATAAATCAAGGCCTCTTAAGGACAGTATTTGGAAATATTTCCCTGGCAATCAAGTATTAATAATTTAGTCCTATATATTAAATGTCTCCCTTGGATTTTAAGTCTTTGTTTTTAAACTTAGATATTTTAAATTACAGCTAAAACTACCTCATTCTGCGTAAATTTTCACTGTTTTCTTAAAAGGTTCTTTTCTAAGGAAAATATTAACCTAGTTTTAAATCAAGATACTAGAAAAAAGTGAATGTGTTTCTCATTAATTATGGTAACTGGTTATAATCAACCAAGAGACTTACCCCAGTTTCCTACAAGTAAATTCATACCCATACTTAAGGTGATGGTTCTTTATTAAGGATCAAAGCTTAAAATGCAAGATCTAAAGTTAATTCAAGATAATCTCAAGGAATTTTATTACCGATTTTCTTATTCAATCCCAAAAGCAATTTCTTCATATTTTGATACAGCTAAGGATGGCTTTTTATTTTGGGCATGAAAGAAAAATGAGTGTCTGAGTGCCTAACTCTGGCCTAGATGCTTCTGGGTTTTGAATCCAAGGTATAAATTACCACAACCAAAGTACTGATCATCTTTAATTTATCATGTAAGTAACCAAGACACATAATTACACTTCCACATGCCAATTCAAAAAGGATCTATGAGGGGCTTTCCTGGTGGCGCAGTGGTTGAGAATCTGCCTGCCAATGCAGGGGACACGGGTTCGAGCCCTGGTCTGGGAAGATCCCACATGCCACGGAGTAACTGGGCCCGTGAGCCACAATTACTGAGCCTGCGCGTCTGGAGCCTGTGCTCCACAACAAGAGAGGCCGTGATGGTGAGAGGCCCGCGCACCGCGATGAAGAGTGGTCCCCACTTGCCACAACTAGAGAAAGCCCTCGCACAGAAACGAAGACCCGATACAGTCATAAATAAATAAATAAATAAAAAGAACGTGAATTTCTTTAAAAAAAAAAAAAAAGGATCTATGAGAACCAACACAATTTTTAATACTTCAATTAAAAATGACTACCAAAAATGAGAAACTATGGAAGTAACTCATATTCAAAGACTGTTCCTAAAAGAAAACTGATCAATATGGTGACAATGAAAAAATTCTTGGAGAATCCAAAAAAAGCATATATTTGCTGAATTTAATTAAAATCATTATTTGTCTCATAGCCACAAAATGTATCACCGGTTAATTTCAACTTATAAGTTTGAAGAGGCTAATTACTACTACTGTAAATTAAGAAGAAGCCCCAAAATAACCAAATAAGACCTTGCTAGTTAAAACACTAAATATGTCAAGCAATCAACCTCTTAAATGAGTCTCTGTTTTCACAGAGGAATTTTTCCTCAGTAATGACAGAGTATTATTTTTTTAAATTCCTACACCCTAATCATAAATTCCTGGGAAAATAAAGACATAAAAACCATAATTTCCCAAGTAATCAAACCTTTGAAAAACAGTCACAGTACTATCCATATAATGCTGAAGGTTCTATTTTAAAATTTCAGGAACAGTGAGAAAAAGTACCAAAACTATAAACCTAAGAGAAGCAATAAAGGATACCGTAATGAGGCAGACAAAAAGGATAGTAATTATGACAGGTATCTAAAAGGAAAAATGCTTAGAATACATGAAAAAGGTAAAGCAAAAGACATATAACCATGATCTAATCAAACCTCTGGATTGTAAAACCAAGAGTTCCACAGAATAAGAGAAAGTTCACAAAAGAATCAGTAAACAGACATCAACATTAGGGAATATTTACAACTTTGACTTCCCCTACAGTGGGCAAATAAAGAAACTACACAAGAGCCAATTTCTTTTCTAAGCTACTTTAAATTTCAAATAAGCATGTACTATGTAGGTTCCACAGTATCTTACATAATCAGGCCAATTCTAGGGGTTTAATAAGCCTTCCAAATCACAGCCCTTCTGACAGGATCTCAACTTCCTTCAAAGTAGTCAGCATTTAAAAAATCTGGATTACATAAACTTCTGATTGCAAGAGAATTATAACTCCAATCATAAAAGACACACTTTCCAGCAGTCAAAACCATAGCTGTAGAAGAAAAAACTACAAAGTCTCATGAGAGAAGGCCTGAACAAGATTAACAGAGAAATGCAGCAATATCATGGAAGAGAGGGAAGTAAACAGACAAATTTAAATTTATTTGCCCAGGATAAATTATAATCAATCAATTTTCCTAAAGATTCAGGAAAGCAGACTGGGAAATAAAAAAGAGAATAAGGTATAAAAAATTTAAAACAGTGCTGGGAAATTTTTTTGAGTATAAAATGAAAGGAGGAGATGAAAATTACGGCCTTCATGAACCAGCGAGGCAATCTAAGCTCAACATTTAAAGTACCAAAGATAATTAGGTAGAAGAAACAGAAAAGTTATAGAGAAAAAGATCAATAACTAAGGAACCAAAGCAGATATCACAATTAAGGCAGAGAAGGTAAATGAAAAAGAATAACACCTCACCTGCCTGGACACAGTTGAGAAACAGAAAATAAGTAATGAATAATCAAAATGTCACAAGAGTCATGGGCTTACAGCTGACATGCCATTCTCTGGAGAAAAGTCACTATTTTATGCACAATCCTAAATGGTCTCATTCAGTTTCCAAGGAACAAACTAGAAATGGCAAGAGGATCATAATGACATGTACAAGTTAGGGCAGGTGACAACAGAAGAGGAAACAGAAAAACTAAGAAGCAAACAAGAATTCAAAAAGCATACAAATTTTAGGACCAACTGGCATAAAGATACAAAATACCTATTCAAATCAATAGTGAAGAAGTATCACTGTATTTCAACACAGTATCATGATCACAATTTTTATGATCATTGCATTAACAAAAAAAAATAGAAAAGATCTCCAATAAAAGATGATGGACTGAATATAAATTTTCCCTCCAGTTACTTCAGATCTCCCATTGAAACAAAAACAATTCATACAGAAAAAAAATAAAACCATACGAGCAAAGAAATTAAAAGTGGGGATGGGGTAACATAGGGGTGGGGGAATGGGAGGTACAAACTATTGGGTGTAAGATAGGCTCTAGGATGTACTGTACAACACGGGGAATACAGCCAATATTTTGTAATAACTGTAAATGGAAAGTAACCTTTATATAATAAATAAAAAATTTTAACTGTAATAAAAAATTAAATTAAAAATAAGACACACAGAAAAAGTGGGGACAGAGTACAGAGAGAAGTCCATAAATTTCTGAAAGATGAAAGTAGATGTGAAATTGATTGATATCACAAGCAGAGGGAGCCACAGCCTCATCATACCCTTTAAGAGTGATGCAAAAGGTTGGGAACCAATACATCTGACAGAACCCCCAGAGAACCATGATTGCAAAGTAAGCGGTTCAGCAAAGGGTGGGAATAAATAGTGGGGCTAAAAATAGGAGAATTATATATTACCTGACTGACTGCATAAGGGACTACATTTCCCATCCCCCATCTCCAAGCAGCACCTAAACAACTGACATTTACTCCCTGGCAAAAGCACAGTCAGCTTTTCTCTAAAGAAAGTGAATAACTGTCTAGGGGATGCTGGCACAGAGTAATAAACCCTTCTAATCTGGCATTTGGAGGGCCCACAGCCTGGAAGCTGGCTCGCCTCCCTCTTAACCTAAAATGCTTGTCAATATATAGGCCCCACCCTATACTGTTCTGCCCTAAAGCGCTGTGCCCAGAATTCCTACTCAAAAAAAAAACACCTGGGCTTCCCTGGTGGCGCAGTGGTTGAGAGTCTGCCTGCTAATGCAGGGGACACGGGTTCGAGCCCTGGTCTGGGAAGATCCCGCGTGCCTCGGAGCAACTAGGCCCGTGAGCCACAACTACTGAGCCTGCGCTTCTGGAGCCTGTGCTCCGCAACAAGAGAGGCCGCAATAGTGAGAGGCCCGCGCACCGCGATGAAGAGTGGCCCCTGCTTGCCACAACTAGAGAAAGCCCTCGCACGGAAACGAAGACCAAACATAGCGATAAATAAATAAATAAACTTATAAAAAAAAAAAAAAAAAAAAAAAACACCTAATAGGGAAAACAGTCCAAGGAACAGGGTGGGAGGGGAACATCCAGACCAGGAAGCCGGTCCTTCTTTCTGAAACATGAAGAGACAACCAATCCAGGCATATAAGGAAAACTAAGCATGGAAAAAAAGAAAAAAAAAAAAAAGATTACAAAAACAAACATAAAAGCTGGCCAGACGGGAAAAGGAAATAATTGAGGAAACACGAAATGTCTTCTAAAAATCTACTTTGCATATTCTGAGACTAAAGAGAGTACTACAACATAAAACAAGAAAAGAATGGCAGAAAAAGAGAACAAGAAAATTCAGGGATTACCCTCCCCTCAACAAATCAGCCAAAAAACTAGGGAAAAAAATCCCCTGAACACAGAGCAAAGAGAATCACAAAATATGAAAGTAAAAATGAGATGAGGATCAGTCCAAGAGAGAAAACATCTGCCTACTGAAGAACAAACAAGCAAACAAGAAAATGAAGGGAAGAAAATATCAAAGACAGGAGAGAATTTCTTAGAGCTGAAGAATCTGACTCAAATAATAAGGGCAACTGAGTGCCTAAAACAAATATAACAAAAACAAAACAAAACAACATGTACAGCTCATTATGAGTTTGCAGCAGAAAGATAAAACAGAGACGATACTAAAAGTTTTCAGACAGAATAAAGAACAAATCACCTTAAAAGGGTAGTAAATTAGATGACACATGATTTCGAATCAGCATCCCTGGCACTGGAAGACAACCAAGCAATGCTTTCAGAGTTCCAAAGGAAAATTATTTGCAACCTACAATATTGTACCCAAACTATCAGCCAAATACGAGAACAGAATGAAGATATTTTTATACATAGAATATTTCAGAAAACTTGCCTCTCAAACACACTTTTTTTGGAAGTTGTACTCCAAAAAAAAAGATCAAGTAAATTTAGTGAAAAAGGAAGATCTATAATAGAATGGACCCAATTCAAGAGGACAGTGAAAGGAAGTTCCAGAAAGAGACCTAAAAGGCAACTAGTCCAAATTGAAGCAGAATTACAATTACGCCAGATAAATAGGGGACACAATACAACAGGTAGTATGATGAAGAGTTGGTGGAGACTATGATAAAAGCATACAATACCAGAAAAGGGGGCAATTAGAAACACCAAGAAAATAGGAAGTCATGTCCATTGTTTTTAATTCAATGGCTAGATTTTGAGCAACTGATAAAATAAAATAAAATACACTGGACCTTGATGGTATCAAGGTATTTTTCTTCAAGTGGCCCAAGGGCTGCTTAATAGGATCTGTAGAAAAGAAATCATAATCTGAGCATACTATCTGGCCTAGGATTAAACGATACTTACACAGTCATAGTATCAAAACCATATCTTGGTTTTTGTCATTTAGTGATGGACATATGGATGTGACAGCTGGGGTTGGGGGGGATGGGGGAAATGTGTTTATCTAGGCAATAAGAAGTAGAGCCACCAGTCTAGAAAGAAAAGGAAAGAAGAAAGAAAAAGTGGAAAATCCAGACAATGTCTAAACTGATAAATTAGCGAAAGTGTAGATCGACATTCAATAGAAACTAGTATGTTTTATAAAAACAACACAGCTTCCTTTGTTGCATATTCATAAACCAACCTCCCCCATGAACTGCACCCACCTCCTAAGGCGAGAAAAAGTCCATTAATTAAAGGTAAGCTTCTTTCAGTTTAAAATAATTTCTTTCAGGTTAACTCCGTTTTTAAGGCAGAGGTTCTCTGCTGGGGGTGATTTGTCCCCCAAGGGACATTTGGCAATGTCTAGAGACATACTTGGTTGTACTTTAGTGGAGGTGCTACTGGCATCTAACGGGTAGAGGACAGGGAAGCTGCTCTACAGTCTACAATACACGGGACAGCCCTCACCTCAACAAGAGTTATCCAGGCCAAAATGGCAATAAAGCCAAGTTAGAGAAACCCTGCTTTACGGGAACTCTTCAGACTTTTACAGAAAAACGTTTATAGTTTCTCTGTTCCTTATTCTTATCATGGTATCTGGATGTAGAGGAAAGCTTTCACGGGCACAGGGAATGTTATGGGTGGTCTGAATGTGGACCCATGGACTGCCCTCTGGGTCCTCACGGGCCTCTGAGGTTTGATAGAGCCGTAATGGCATATACTGATGCTGCAGCAGCGTCCACTGACCTCCTAACCTGGCCCCTCAGCTCCTGTTGGCACGGATATTCTTAGGGCCTCAACTACCTCTTCTAAGCAGCCCATGCTTGGGTTAAGGCCATACTAGCTGCTTAACAAATAAACATCAGTAACTTCACACAACTAAAATGTCTCCTTAAAATTATACAGTCCGACATGAGTGCTCCTGTTTGGTGCACAGCTTTCTTCCACATGGTAATCTGAGGGACTTGAGATCTTCCCAATCTTATTATCACACCTGAAGAGGCCCAGCCTCTCCATCTGGCCCTTGGATTGGAAAAGAGAAGGTGGAGAAACACAGCTGTTTTTCTCCCACCTCAGTTCAGAAGGGACAGTGCATCACTTCCATTCACATTCCCCTGGTGAAAACCCGTCTTATGGTCCCACCTAGATGCAGGGAAGGAGGATGGGGATAGAGGAGAGAATGACTGAGAAATGTGTTCCTGTCTGGGCAGACACCTCCCAGTGTTAACTGAACTAAGGCAAGAGAGAGAACAAATTCTGGTGGGCATTGAGCTGAATCTGCCACAGCCGCCCTCTCCACAACGTCTATAACCTGGTTCTTCCCCTCACAACAGTACCCTCATGACCGGCTTGCTAGCTCTCACTCTGTTAACTTCTATTTCCTTCACTAGGATTATGTGAGAACTTCCAGATCTCTTTCATACCACATAAGAACAGGAAAATCACAGGGTGCATCTCTGGGCCTCGTTTTGCCTAAATACACCATATTCTTCCCCTGAAGCCATCTCATGTCAGCATAGGGCCAGTACAGGGCAATGAGCTACTTTAGTGGCTGTGCAGGTTCTGAACGTAAGCAGCCTGGCTCCAGAGCCTGTGCTAGTCTGCCTCCCTAGATTTCTAAAATAATAGGTAGTAAGAGAGTCCTTCCCTGATCATCAGTGAGTATTTATAAAGCATCCACATCTGGCAAAAGAGCCTAGGGAACTATTACAAACTCCCCACTATGATACACAGCACTGTTTTTCTTTACCTCTGGACTGCTGATCTTAAATGTTACTATAGTCAAAACAACAGGTAAAATTATACAGTAAGCAAAACTTGTCTTCAGAAGTCCCTCACCCTACTCTCTACTTGAACAATGTACCTGTGCCCTCATGTCCAAGGAATCCCACCTCATTATTCTTACCCAATAATAGTGTTACTTAGACTGAACTGCTGTCTCCCCAAATCTACCATACTCTAACCCCATCAAAAAGTACTTACACAGGACTTCCCTGGTGGTCCAGTGGTTAAGAATCTGCCTTTCAATGCAGGGGACGCAGGTTCGATCCCTAGTCGGGGAACTAAAATCCCACATGTCTCGGGGCAACTAAGCCACTGCGCTGCAACTACTGAGCCGGTGCACTCTGGAGACTGCCTGCCACAACTAGAGAGAAGCCCGTGCGCCGCAACTAAGACCCAACGCAGCCAAATTAAATTCATTAAATTAAAAATTTTTTTAATTTTGGAAAAAAAAAAGTACTTTAACAGACTTCGTAATTTTCACAGGGGCCTGAGCCTTCTTTGTAAGAAGCTATGTAATCTGATAAACTACTCCTGCTAATAGTGGCATCCGGCAGCCAAAAAAACAAGTTACTTTAATGGTGGACATTTCAAAAGGATAGATTTTAATTATACAGATTTGTGTCCCTCAAATATCACTCATAAAGATCATCCATACCAATCCTGTGCATAAGTTTTACTCTTTAAAAAAAAAAGCATGAATTTTAAAAATTGTAACAAGTCACCTTAAAATACTGTATCTATTGTACTATATGTCCTTATAGTTCCAGTTTAGTCTGGAATTTCCTAGTGAGAAAATGGCACTGAATGAACAATAAAGAATTATTTGCTTTACTCCAAGTAAAGCATAGGATGTCAGTCAAAACACACGAAATGAAAAAAACTGAGGCCATCTTATTACAAACTGTATTTTCATCAAATCATAAAGTCAAAATAGACTGAGAAATATCATAAAGGTCAAGACCTGTCACAAGGGGCAACTGCAAATAAACTCTACAAGGCATTATAATGTGACGGTTAAAAGGACAGGTTCTGATGTCAAAGGTCAGGTTAAAGCTCAAATTCAAATCCTTTTGGTAAGCTCCACCACCTGCTGCTTAGCCTCCCCATGACTCAGGTTTAGTTCAAATCCTGGCTCTGCGGCAAACGACTTCATCTCTCAGTGCTTGAGGTTTAAAAAAGGACAAGAAAATAGTCTGATTTGGGGAGGGGTCACTGTCAAGTACATATGTCAAGTACCTGATACATAGTTAGCAGTCAACACATATAAGCTATTATTATTATTATGACCAACCACTCCTACTAAAACACCTTCAGGAGCTATCAATCTCCCTCTGAATCTATCATGTTTTTAAGCAACCCTGAATGAAACAGTTTCTCCTTTTTATCTGAAGAGTCTTGAAGCTCAAAAAACATTTCCTCTTTTTTTTCAGGCCTTTGTGAATATGGAAGGTGGCGGGTAACTAGCTTATCGTTTGAAGATTCAAGATTCTTTTTTAGCCTTTTTATAGTACAATTCTCTTCCAAATATTACACAAAGGACAGCCTGCTCCCTGGATTTAAACACTGCAAGGAGTTCACAAAGCATAATGAAATTTTGAGATTCATAAAAGAACAAACAGCTACTGGAGCAAAAAGCTTAGATAGGTTGATGCAGAAGTCTATTAGCCTGCTCACAAAATATTGAATTCTAACGTAAGCACAGCGGATAGAGATTCCTCATGGTTTACAGTCACTCAGACCACTAAAAACATATAAAGGATATTTTTGGTAACTTTTTTCCTTAATAGCAGGAAAATGCTCTGTGTTTTCACAACAATGAATACACAGATTGCATGACAGGCAAGGGCAATTTCTTCAAAAGCAAATTCTGTAGAGAACAAAGCCTAAAGGCTCAGATTTTTCAGTGAGACATATCCCTTAAAGCTTTACAAATTCGAGGTATCTAGCATTCCTTGCGGTTTGTAACATTAAGAAGTAACACAATTAAGCCTCATTTATATCACAAAGCATTATGCCTGATTGAAAGAAAACTAAGCATCTAGAATTTTGATACTGATAAATTTAAAGGTTAACACCATAGATCAATGCAAAGGTCAAGTAGATATTAGAGTTCGTGATAAATACACCAAAATATTTTTTAAAGATCTAAAGACAAAGAAATGTTTTTAAATAATTTGATGTTTGTTGATTTCTCCTATGTGTTAATATTGAAATATGCACTTTCATATACATTATGTAATCTCATTCCCCCAACAACCTTGTGGGATAAGGATTATTATCCTCCCTTTACAAATGAGAAAACTAAGGCCCAGTGATTTGCCTAAGGATACCTGCTTGTATAAAATGCAATCAGAAATCCAATTCAAATTTTCTAACCCCCAGATCAAGGCTCTTGCTTTCACCGTACAATTGTCAACTTCCAAAACTCAAGTACTCCAAATTTTAGCTCTTACAAAGTGTGCCAATCTTTTTATCTGGGAGAGGTAACAGTTATGAGGGAAAAAGAAAAATTCTACATAATGTTACCAAAAAAGACTCACTGTGTTTAATCTGACATGACTACCCAGTCCAATTAAAATGCTTTGGTTCATGCTGTCTATCCCTCTTAGAACACCTGCTTATCATCAGATATACAGCTCTCAGCCAGACTTAAATGAAGAATCACCTCCTCCAAGAAAGTTCCCCAGATTAAATGACCTGCTTCCCTCTGCCAAGCCAACATCATTTCTTTGTCACCTCACTGCTTGTATCTAATTTGAACTACATTATCCCATACTCCTCTTTGTTCTCCAGTCTTACATCTGGAACTACATTTTTTTCATTCGATAACTATTAAGCATTTGGAAAGTCAATGGTCCTTGCTATCATGGAGAGCTTACGTTGTTTCCAATTTTAATAAAAGTAAGAATAACATAGGGTAGAAGAATTTGATGTTTCCGGACAAGAGCTCCTTTCCTACAAGGTCTCTGAAGAAAGCTCTCTCCTTGCAAACTTGGTAACATTTTTCAGGGAGGAAAAATCCCTTCTATCATGTGTTCCAGATGAGACCTTCAACTTCATGCCTTTGAGAAGATATATGAGAGGGTGGGGACCAAGGTGGAAGGAAGATCTAAAATCTTTCAGGGATTTCCTGAAAGAAAATATTGACTTGAAATCTTCACACATTAGTCCAGACATCTCTTCCTGTATCCCAACCACAAGGAAACTATACTTCAATCTCCTTGCACGTAGGCACCTTTATTAATGAAGTATGCACAGACTTTTTAATTCAAGTTGTATTTATGTATTATTTGTAGGTCATATTCATAAGAATAAGATAGCACCTATGTCTTCTACTTTTAAATCCCCCAATGCTCCAAAATCATAGCTATAAATGTGTTCAGCTTTGGATAACATAGATATTAAAATATAAAACTTCAAGTATTATTAGGATAAGGATTTTCCAAAATAATGTTAGAAAACTACATCTAAGTATCAATTCTTTATTTTGTCATTCATGCTTCAATTCAAGTAACATGCTCTTGAAGGATTATTTATAAACCACGTTTAAATGTACTAAGGGCTCTCACTAGTTAAATTATGCAATTAGTCCTTTAAAAAGAAAAATCTTTTTATAACGCAAATTGTTAATTTTACCACTTTTTTCTTAGATCAAAACTAAAACATAATTTCATTACAAACAGTATGTGTACTTACTCCAAAGTATATTTTAAAGCTTTTCAATTCAAAAGAAACCTAAAAACTAGATATTGCCAAATTTATAGGTGCCATAAACGTTTTGTAAGAACATATTTGATTGCCTCTAAAATGTAATAATATTCTAACTGAAAAAAATGTAGCAGCACCTTTTCATAGATCACAGCTACAACAAATATTATGATTCAATGAAAGAGAAATAAACCATGACCATTTTTAATTAAACAGGCACTTCTAAGCACCTGTGTACAGTGTATTGTAGCTCAAATGGTTCACATGGAATTTGACCACAACAACTTAAGCTCCATAATTAAAGACCTAAAAGGTAGTTCTTATGTTTCATCTATTCCCTTTCCCATTACTTTGAACAGGCATATTGTAGTCATTCTATACATAGTTACTATTAAAAAAGCGGTAACAAATATTTGAAATTCTCTGTACTTTTAACAGAGGACAAAATGCATGCCTTTACTCTTCCTTCCCCAACCTGTTTCATAAAACTAGCATGATCTTAATAATCTCACTGCAAAACAGGTTCTATCTAGCAAGCACAGAAATTGATCCTAGTCTCTCAGCATGATCAAGTTTAGATGACACTTGATGGGATGGAAGGAGGAAACCTAACAAGCATTCCACCCATGTTCCTCCACAATCCTTGGAATCCTAAGGGAGGGACAAAAAAAAAAAAAAACAACAAAACTTTTTAAATGATTATTTGAAAAGACCTAAAGTAGCACTAATTTGAGGCTAACTTTCAGGGGAAGTTAATTAAAAACGAATAACCCTACCATACACAGTGCATTCTAATACTACTTAGAAGTCATTTACGTCTTCCAGCATCAGAAAGGCAAAAACTTCACTAAATTATCTAAAGTAAATATGCGTATACCATCAGTTGGGTAAATTTCCCCATCTGTTCAAGTAGGAGCCCAAGTTACCTATTATTTCAGGCAGCATTTAGATAAAATGAAATTAAGTATGTTCCCCAACCGCACGTCTCTCATAAAGAAGGGTGTTAAATGACTTTTGTGAGTGGAAAATCTGCATATACTGTTGCTTCGCCTCGGCCGGTCTTGAGAGGACGGCTCAAGGAACCAAATGCACGCTCTTTGTGAAGCTCCTTGGAACCTGATTCCATTCTTGAGAAGGAGCTCAGAAACAAACATTACATTTAAAAGTACAGCAAAGGCTTCGCCTTCCTCCTACGCTACAAGAAGGCCACAGGAACTGAGGTTTAGAGGAACACCACCATGGCCCTCGGCTCTGCAAGGGCGGGTGAGGTCTGCGATGCGCGGCACAGCCTCCTCTGGGGCTGTCACAGGAAAACGGGAGCCTCGCCTTAACTGCACCAAGGGACAAAGCGCCAGCTCTCCAGGCCGCCGGGGCTTCCGGCGAGACCCCGCTGTCCGCCCAAACTTCGGGAGGAGGCAGACAGGGCCAACAGAAAGCTCGTACCGGCCCCTGCCCCTGTCACGGCTTTGGAAGGTTGCAAACGCACTTACCGTGGGCCCCAAAACACTCCATCCCCGCCAGCCTTTGGAATTTCCCACTCCAAAAGGGGACAAAGGAGCCAAAGAAAAACTCCCCGGCGCGGGGGCCCGGAGTGCCCGCCCGCCCCAGCTCAGAACGTGGAAGTCAGGGTGTGCAGTCGCCCGTAGGGGTGCGAACCCGCCGCCCCCCAACTCAGGGACCGGCTCGACACTCACCGGTGTGGAGCCCCCGGAGAGGCGGGGCGCAGGCGGCCGGTTGGTTCCTCTGGGGCCCTGCACGCGTCCAATCGGACCCCAACTTCTCTCGGCCGCTGTCGCCGGCGGCAGCTGGGGCGCGAGCCCAGACCAAGAGCGCTGCCTGGCCGCCACGGAGGCACTGCCCGTTCGGCCCGCTAGGAGGGCGGGAACTCCGGCCCTGCGGTCTACCAGCCAGGGCGGGCCCCCACTTACCCTCCGTCTGCGGGCTACCGGCGGCGGCTACCGCCCCGGCGAAAGCTAACGCTGCAGCCGCTCGGGCTGCCGCTACCACCACCGCCCGGCCGGGAACGCGTCGCGGCCTAATGCTGTCATCGGCCGAGCCACCACCTCTTTGGGCATCCAGAGCCTCCGAGATCCTTCACATTCGAGGCCCCGCCCCCGGCCCCGCCCCCCGGCTAGCGGGCTCCGTCGCACCCCCTTCCCGTCACGTGACGACGCGCGGAGGCGGCTATGGAGAACCCTCCTCTGCCTGGCCGGCGACAGGCGGGCTGGAGCAACTGTCAACACCTGGTTCCGGCAGAGTCTGATCGCCGCCGAACCGCCTCTGCACACCCTGGGGCGGTCTCGGGAGGCGAACCTACCGCCGCCCGCCCCGCGCCTGTTGAGGCGAGGTCTTCGGGACCGGTCGTGCAGGGCCCTGCCTCATCTGAGGAGGCTGCACCGGAGAGCTCCCGGGTAGGGCTCAGGGGCCCCCGCCTCCCCAGCCTGGGGCTTGACTAAAGTTTTAGTCAAACAAAGAAAAGCAGAAGACATCGTGGTGTCTGGCTTGGAAAGCAGTAACTACTTGTTCCTATTGCTAGTAGCACGTGGTTTCTTCATGAGAGCTTTTTATTTTTGAGGAGAGGATGGTGCATTTCCTTCACGCTGGGATGCAAATAGCCTAGAAAATTTATTTTGGTTCCTAGTCCTGTTCAGGATCCTTCGTGCCAGTTTTACAGTCATTAAGTTTTACAATGTGTTAGGTCGGTGGCAGTTTAAACAGCTACACAGGAATTTGACAGTTCGTTCCATTTAAAAAATAAAGACTAATTCTTGATTTTTTTTTCAGGTAGTACTTAACTTTGGACATAACCTTTTGCCTTCCTTTTTAACCGTAGTCCAAGGAACGCTCCCCCCAACCCTGTTATTGAGAGGAAGAGTAAAATGCAAGTGACCAAAAGAAAGACAGTAACAGTACAAAAATAAGGGCGGTAGAAAAGCAGAAAGATCATAATCAAATTCTGCTAACAATGAAGGCACATGAAAAAGCTTTATGTAATAACCAAACTCAGTTTGTAACTCATTTTTCCTTCTAACCCAGAACTAAGTTTTTTTCTTAAGTGATTGTCATCTCCTCATTACATTTTCTTAAGATGGCAAAAAGCATTCTGATCAGCTGGATACTTTGAAATGAATAAGCAATAGAGTTTGGCCTATATAATCCTTATGAACTAAGCTATTTCATAGAAACTGTAAGAAATCATGGACTTTAAGTCTTACCGTTATTTCATGTTACCCAAGAAAGAAAAGAAATACTGCCAATTAAACTATGCCATGCCACTGATTTTTTAAAGGCACATCTTGAACTCAGAGATGTTAAAATATGAAAAACAATGAGTCTTAGAATCTATGAGATATTGTAATGAACTGGTGTTCCAATGAGGAAAAGATTCTATAGGCTCTGTTCTGAAGTCTGAGAGATTGTACTTGTAGTTCAAATACATATGAGGGAAGTTTAGTATTCTGTGAATGACACAATTTCAGCAAAGCTAGTAATTTTGGAGTTTGTCAGCAGATTGAAGCCTGCCTTCTATTTTCTAGAGCAGGGGTTTTCAAACTGGCTCAAAAGTCAATTTTTTTTTTAATGAAATAGGCTAGACTGGAATCAAAAATAAAAGATCAGAGTGCATATATAATAAGGGGAAGAATTCTTTGTGAAACTTCTGTTTCAGTTATGGGGGAGGGTGCATATGTCCTGTGTTGTGATTTAAACTGTATTTCTTATTGTGAGTTGCGATCAAATAGATTTCAAAAAGAATGTTCCTAGAGCATAGATAACATGCAAAGTATACAATCTGGGCTCCGTTTCTCTGGTGCTTTTCCTTTACTTTGGGAACTAAGACTAAAGATTAGAAGTAGGTGAATTGCCTTGCCTAATCCTCTAATGCCTCAACCTCACTTTCTTATACTGTCTGATGAAAACAAATGGTCATTTATTGAAATGGAAAGCACTGTACTGGAATCAAGGAGGCCTAGGTTATAGACTTAGCTAACTAGATATGTGGCTAGATAAATTACTCTCTGCATTTCAAGTTCTAATAAAAGTAGGATGTTGACTACATGCTCTTTAAGGAATGATGCTCAATCTTTTTTTCCAGGGGATGATGTTCACATTTGAAACAAGTAGCCATGGTGTACCCAGGATAATGCAAATTCTTTTCAAACTAGCTATAACTCCTTTCAGACACACACACACACACACACACACACACACACACACACACACACACACAAAATCAGAATGCAAGTAAGTGAAAGTGAAGATATTATAGGAAGACAAATATAACTATATTGCAGAATCAAACTTGGGTGCCCTCGCCCGCTCACAGTAAAGCCACTCGTTAACACCAAGTTGTGGTGAAGGAAAGTACAGAGTTTACTGCAAGACGCCCAATATGGGACCAAGCAAAGAGAAGGAGGAGCTCATGCTGAAAAGACCCAAGTATACCTTTCACAGTGGCTTTCAAGGAAGGGTTTTTAAAGGCAAGGTGAGGGAGAGGGTCTCAGAGTGCCTGATCAGCTTGTGGACATCCTTCTGATTGGTTGGTGGTGAGGTAACAGGGTGGTATTTTGGGAGTCAACACATCATCCTTTTGGTTCCAACCAGTCTGGAGTCTGTGTGCTGGTGGTCAGCAGTTAACTTCTTCCACCTGGTACATGCTTTAGTTTCTGCAAAACAACTCAAGGATATGGCTCAGGATATTATCTATAGCCCTTGAGGAGGAACTAAAGGCCCTTGACTTTGTTTTATGGCTAAACTATTATTATTTTGTCTTGCTTGACTGTTTTCCTTTGTTTCTGCATTTTCTCACTTCTCTGATTAAATTTGCTCTTTGGAACTTGGGGAAGGCCTAGGAGGCAGAAGCTTTTCTATAAACAAGAGTGGGGGAGGGGACTCGGGGGTCTGTCCCTGGGAAGGCCCCACAGGGCTCTGCTGGGTTTCAAGTATATCTTTAATAATATTCTGTATTTTAACTGTTGGCAGTAATAGTTACTTGTCATGAATAACTAATGATTTTAACATACCTCACAATTGATTGCAGCAAAATGGCATATCAATACACTACAGTTGAAAAATATATGCTTTTCAGATCCTTTCAAATCTGGTATTCTATGATTCCAGGAAATAATCATTCAGTCTAGCATTTTCAGTGTAATCACAACATAAGCAGAAATTGTAATATGTGATCTTGCACTGTAAATGAAAAATATTCAATAACTTCCATTTGTTATGTGAAGAGAGGCCCTGCAAGTTTGCTACTCTTAAATGATTTTAAGAATAGCATTTTAAACTAAAACTTTTTATTATAACTATCCAATTTAAACTCCAGTGAAAATTCATCTCTTTGCCTGGTGTTTAATTAATTATGCATTTCTAAGAATGAAAAGTTCTTTTTTCCAAATCAGTTTAAGCACTGACAGGCGTGATAATCTTTCCCACAGAAAACTCTGACCTAGAATGTAAGAAGTTTGGCTTAAGGGTTTTTTGTTTTTTGTTTTTTGGTTTTATTCCTTTAGCCTTCTGTTTAGACACTTACATTGCCAAAGATTGCTGATGAGGATTTTAGGTTAAAATCCTCATTTGTTCTAAGAAGAGTGAGATTGAGAGCAACCTCAGACATAAATAAGGTATTTAACATAATTTTGAAGACTATGGTAGATTGTTTTATTATTCTTGGTCATACGACTTGCTCTAGCCAATTGTTTGTGAGCAGATGTGACACATGCTAACATCTTTAAGTTTTAGTGCAACATTCAGGGCAATCTGTTAGTCTTGTGCTGCCTGCCATGAGAAAAGCATGTTCCAAATAGGGTCTCAGAATAAGAAGATATGTGGAGTAGACCTTTACCCTGGAGCAGTACTGCAGCAACTGACCTGCAGCTACTAACACGAAACAAGAGTAAAACATAAATATTTGTTGTTTTAAATCACAGAGATTTTTGAAATTGTTATATAGTATAACCTGGCAGATCACCTAAAATGAATATGAGCCAGCAGATTAGTGGTTCAAAGACTAAATGCACTATAGAACAGTATTCAAACTTCTATTTAATAAAACAAAATAATACACATCTACAAAACAGTCAACCAGATATTTGATAAACATTCAACTAAAATTTATATTAAAAAGAAACTCTATTTATAAAATCTACAGATTTGCTTGCAAAATATTTGCATATTGATTTTAAGCATTTTTGTTTACTATTATTTATCTTAACCAAATATCCCTTCAGGAAAATTTGGATAATAAACTTTAAAGAAGAATATAGGCTTTGTTTCTGACAATATCATGGACTAGGTACCTCAGTCAGTGATCACACTGAAAACAAATAAATACCTGGAAAAATATTTTTTAACCTTATTAAATATATTGATTAACTGGCAATAAAGTAAGAAATTATTAGGTCAAGAAAATTAAATGAAGACAGAAACCTAGAGAGCTGAGCAGATCCTAAAGCCAGCCTTTACCCCGTGGGCATTTGCCAAACCCAGTTAACATGACATTTTCATGGTCTTATAAGAGACAAAACCCATGACCTGCCTACACAAGAGTGGGGCATGGGGGGAGAAAGCTTTGGTTCCAAGGATTATTCATTCAGAATAAAGGTGTTAGAAATAAACTTGCCCCTTGCTAGCATACACACCCATCCCCAAGTCTACAAAGAAAATTTACTGTCTTAAATGTTAGCACCTATGATCAAGGGAAAAGCAAAATCTTATCTCAGAATTTGGACTCAATCCAGCTCTCACGCAAAAACATAACTTGAATTCATACTATCTGGGTGATCCCAAACCGCCTTAAGCTGATAAGTTAATTAAGAATAATTCTGAATTATTGTGCTCTCAGACACCTGGCAGAAGCAAATGCCAATCCTCTCTGAAGGAATCCACCTTCATCTTAAGCCTTAAAGAATGATTATAAATAAAATTCTGAGGAAAATTAGCAGCTCACATTTTAAAGAATAACAAGCACAGAAGAAAAACACCATTAGTGAGAAACAGTAGAAATATAAGACAGCACAAACAGATTAAAAAGGACTTCAGATACTGAAATTACCAGCCACAGACTATAAAATATATAAAATATGAATAAAGGAATAAAAAACAAGCTTGAAAATACGTACAGAAAACAAGAATGACTGAAGATATTTGAAAAAATTGAACTTAATGAATTAAAAAAAATAAACTATTAATATTTAAAATTCAGTGGTCAAGTTTAATAGTCTATTTGACACAGCTAGTCTATCTGACACAGCAGAAGTACAATCTAGTGAACTGGGAGATAGAGATGAAAAAATTATCCCAAATGCAACAGAAAAAGAAAAATAAATGAAAAATATAAAAGAGACTTTAAGTGACATGGAAGACATTGTGAGAAGATCTAAAATAATTCTAATTATAGCTTCAGAAGAATAGGAAAGAGAAAATGGGCCAGAGGCAATATTTGACAAGATAGTGGATGAGAACTTTACAGAACTTATGAAAGACTCCAATCCACAGACTTAGGAAGTCTCTCAAATCCCAAGCAAGTTAAAGAATAATAAATCCACACTTAGATACATTATAGTGAAAGTCTAGAAAAACAAAAACAAAAGAGAAAACCTTAGAAGTAGCAGAGGAAAAAAACCACAGATTATCCTCAAAAGTGATAACTGACTTTTCATCAGTAACAATAGAAACCAAAAGACAATGGAATAATATATTTAATGGGCTAAAAGAAAATGACTGTCAGCCTAGAATTCAATACCCAGTGAAAAGATCTTTCAAGAATGAGGCAAAAATAAAGGCATTTTCAAGCAAGCAAGAGCAGAGTTCCCTGCTAATAGATTCTCACTAACAAAGTCTAAAGAAATTTCTTTCTTCAGACAAAAATAAAATGATCCTAAATGGGAGGTCTGAGTGCTGAGACTAAAGGAAAAGCATCGAAAGTGGCAAATATTTACATAAATCTAAAAACTATTGACTATGCAAAACAATAAGAATTGTTAAAATTATTTCAATATTTTTTTTAAATAAATTTATTTATTTATTTATTTTTGGCTGCATTGGGTCTTCGTTGCAGTGCATGGGCTTCTCATTGCAGTGGCTTCTCTTGTTGCGGAGCACAGGCTCTAGGCGCGCGGGCTTCAGTAGTTGTGGCACGTGGGCTCAGTAGTTGTGGCTCGCAGGTTCTAAAGCACAGGCTCAGTAGTTGTGGTGCACGGGCTTAGTTGCTCCACGGCATGTGGGATCTTCCCGGACCAGGGCTCAAACCCATGTCCCCTGCATTGGCAGGCGGATTCTTAACCACTGCATCACCGGGGAAGTCCTATTTCAATATTTTTAAAAGAAAAAAATAATCATTCAGATGCCTAACAGCAGAATAAGTCCAACCAAATTCTCACTTTACACCTACTATTAAACAGACCTCATCAGACCAAGTATGTCACCCATTTGTATTATTATCTCCATCTAATATATGCCCTTAAAAGCAAAAACACTAAACATTTCCATTATTTTCCTCTGTTCTCATCCATATAGGCAAAACTGTATTAATATTTTGTTGGTATTCTCTTTTTAAATAACTGTACTGGTGCAGCATTTTAAGTGTTTTTCTTCATAATGACATTCTTAGTTCAAATTTGCATAATGTACCAATGAAGATATTTCATTAATAATCAGACTAAGAAATTAACGTATATTTAGAAGATCATGATTTAGAATAATAAAAGAGTTATGTACTTTTTTCACATAACTATGAAGAATTAATGATTCCCACCACAGAAGTCTAAAAATGAAAGTTCATCATAATGAATTATGTAATTATGTATTCACAGGTTAAGGACAATTAAGTCTTAGTGAAAAGCTCTGCCTACTCTTTCCACCCACATTGCCTATTCAAAGTTAGGTGCATGCTGACTTTTAACATCATCTCTGGAAATAGTTATAAATTTATGCTCAGGTGTAAGGATTGACTCCTGAGTTTTAATTCAGCTCAGAGGGCACCCTAAATTCCAAATAAATTTTTAAAAGAAGCCATTTCTTTCTGATGGCTACCTAGACTATGCTTTCCAGGTTGTAAATATGTTTTTCATTTCAATTTTAGGAGAGTGTATAAAAGGCTGTTATTACAATTATGTAAACCTGGGAAACATAGAACACATAATCCCTTAAATTTCTAAAATTGTGGTAACTATAATGCAAAGAAATTATAACTTTTTTTAACCAAAAGTTTACTATCTTTCCCTCAACCTCATGATAATATTCAAAATACACTTACTTCTATAATGCTTTCTTGATAAAAC